>NC_090436.1:782385004-783010004 GCF_031143425.1 Pleurodeles waltl
GGCTGCTGCTGGCGGTCGCCTCCTGGGCAGCAAGGCTGGTGCTGGCTGGCTCCTGTGCGGTGGGGCTGATGGCGGTCTTCTCCGCCGTGCTGATCTTCCCAGACTTGCCCGGTTTCTTGTGCCCCTTCCCCACCTTGGAAGGTGTCGCAGCTGACTCCACACTCCCACCTGTACCCCTGGGAGCGGCTTTGGTGGCTGTTATTTTCCCCCTCTCCCGCTGGGCACTGGCCAACTTTTGATGCTTGACAGGTGGGGGACTGTCTGTGCTGTGGCTCCTTGCCACACTGGCTGCCCTGCTACCTGGTGCACTCCAGAATCCGGTGACTACTGGCACCACTAATCCCGCCAATGTTGTGGCTGAGGTGCTAGGTTGGGACCTGGAGTGTCGGGCCCTAGGAGACTGACGGGGTGGGGGAGGTGAGGGAAAGAGGTCAAGGGTGGACAGGAAAAGTTTCTTGGGAACACTGGGATGGGTAGCTGGAGGGGTTTGGGAGTGGAGGAAGAGGTTGTGGTTGTAGGAGGTGTACGTTTGGTGACTTTGGGTGAAGGTGCATGCGCTGGAGGCTGCCGTGAGGTGGATGGCTGTTGGGTGGGTGTGTGCCTGCGTTTGTGTACCTTGGGAGGTGGCGTCACAGACACACTGGGATAGGACACAGGGGATGTGTGAATGGTAGTGGGGGTGGTGACTGCACGTGAGCGGGGTGTGGTGGTGGGTGTGCTGGTGATGGAAGTAGTGAATGTAGATGTAGTGCATGCAGGTGTGAGTGGAGATGAGACTGGGAGGGAGGAGGGAGACGAGGAGGAGGGGGACATAGTGGAGGCAGTGGATGTTGCTATGTCTGCATGTGTGTGATGCTTGCGTGAGTGCCTGTGGGATGTGTGGTGCTTATGTTTGCCAGAGCTTCCTTTGTGTGTTGAGGTGTGTGCATGCTGGTCTGATTGTGTGCTTGGGATAGGCTGAGGTAAAGGGGATTGGGTCTGGGTGGAGGAAGTTGGAGGGGGAAGGCAAGAGACAGGGACAATGGCTGCCATCAGTGCTGAGGCCAGAGTCTGAAAAGCTTGCTGAAGGGCTGCCTGACCAGAATGAATGCATTGGTTTGTTGCAACTGCCCCTCTATACCCCGGATGGCATTAAAAATGGTAGACTGCCCAACAGTGAGGGACCTGAGGAGGTCAATGGCCTCCTCACTGAGGGCAGCAGTGGTGACTGGGACAGGGCCTGAGGTGCCTGGGGCTAAGGAGATGCCCACCCTCCTGGGTGGGCGGGCACGGGGCAAAGGCTGAGGGGCTGCTGTGAGGGCGGTGCTGGTAGGGGGGATGGCGGCTGTACCTGTAGATGCGGGGTGCACAGATGGGCCCGCCACCACAAGGGAGCTCCCATCAGAGGACGAGTCCGTATCACTGGTGTCAGCTCCTGTCCCCGCCGTGGAGCTTCCCTCGCCCTCCGTCCCACTGGTGAAATCAGACTCCGTAGTGTCGCTCTCCAGGGCCATGTGGGATGCAGCTCCCTCCTGCTCCGGTGCCACTGCTCTTCCGCCTGATGATGCTAATGCACACAAGAACAGGGAGACCACAAAAAGGGGGGGACGACAGAAGAAAGACATGTTGAGTGCATGCATTTACCGCTACCGTTGGCGGACACGACAGACACAGAAGCCCCCTGCACTACGCCGCGCACTTGGGGTACACAATTCAATCCCTGGGACATGGCCTACAAGGCTATGGCCGACATCTGCACACATGGATGTCACTGGAGCCTGACTAGGTGTAGTTGGCACTCTACCCAGGTGGGGTGGGGTGCCACAGGGTCTACCTGAAAAAGGGGACTTAACTTGCACACTCGCCCTGACCTAGGGAAACCCACAGCCCACCTCCCCCACCCAGACACCTCCACTGCGCGCTGAATCAGCAGAATGAGAGTGTACTCACCCCCTTGTTGCTGCTGTGATGCCCTCAAGCGCCCATCCAACTCCGGGTACACCGCCGCCAGGATCCTGAACATCAGGGGGGTCCTGGTGCGATGGGCACCCCTCCCACGTTGGGAGGCCATCCCCAGCTGTGCCTCCGCCATCTTCTTGCTCCAGCGGCAAATGTCCTCCCATCTTTTCCGGCAGTGGGTGCTCCATCTGTGATAAACCCCCAGGGTCCGGACGTCCTTGGCGATGGCACGCCAGATGTCCTTCTTCTGGTGGGCGCTGACCTACAGGAATTGTACAGGGGAAAAAGAGAAGTTATTACCAGCTGCACCGTCACAGTCATTGGCCCGCATCCCTACCCTTGCCATGTGGAACATGCACTCACCGTTGTTTCATGCACGCCTCATTCTCCCCCACCTATCTTTCATCCACCCCACTCCACACAGACATTGCCCATACAGCATGCTCCCAGTGTACTTACCTGTTTGTCTGGAGGACCGTAGAGTAGGGTGTACTGGGGGAGGACCCCATCCACGAGTTTCTCCAACTCCTCCGTGCTGAAGGCAGGGGCCCTTTCCCCAGAAGCACAAGCCATTGTCTCTTCCAGACTGAGGTCACAGCAACACTTGCAGTGTAGGTCCTCTCCTGTTGAAGATCAGGTATTGAGTGATTATACAGATAGAAAATGGCGGTCACATCCGCGGCGGTGCGTACCGTCACCGCCGGCGTACATCATCATTGGCTCCTGGGACCCATAGGGTCCAATGTTAACCAATGCAGATTTGCGCCGCGGTCTTCGACCGCCTACTGCAACGGTGTACAACAGCAGCGCAGTTACCTCACATCCCATTGTCCCACTTTACAGGTCAGGCAGCCGCCATTTCAGGGGCCCACATGGCTTTATTTTGAACTGCGTCACACATATCTAGGCCTTGCCTCAACACTCATACAGGCAAAATTCGGGTTATGAATGGTTTTCTGTGTAAGCGGTGTTTTCGTACCTCTGAGTTGGTTGACTCTGTGCTCGCTGTTGTCCTTCATAGGCACCGTCCACTGGGACATGTGAGGAGATGGCGGCATCCTCCGGTGTACAGACCGCTGGTGGGCCTGTCGACAATGGAGGAAAGACATGTAATCATCACCTACAGGCTTGATCGTGCCACAATCCTGGAACTGTGTTCCCAGTTGGAGCCAGACCTGATGTCAGCTATCCGCCATCCCACAGGAATCCCCCCTCAAGTGCAGGTGCTGTCAGTACTCCATTTCCTTGCAAGTGGGTCATTTCAAACTACAGTGGCCATAGCATCAGGGATGTCCCAGCCTATGTTTTCCAACGTGTTGTCCAGAGTGTTGTCTGCCCTGCTGAAACACATGCAGAGCTACATCATTTTCCCTCAGGTGGAGGATTTGCCTACAGTGAAAGGTGACTTCTATGCCCTGGGACATATCCCCAACATCATAGGTGCCATTGATGGGACACATGTGGCCTTGGTCCCCCCACACAGGAGTGAACAGGTGTACAGAAACTGGAAGAGTAACCATTCGATGAATGTGCAAATGGTGTGTTTGGCAGACCAGTACATCTCCCATGTTAATGCAAAATTCCCTGGCTCAGTGCATGACGCTTACATCCTGCGGAATACCAGCATCCCTTATGTGATGGGGCAACTCCAGAGGCACCGTGTGTGGCTATTAGGTGAGGACGTGGACCCTATACCGTGTGGATAGTTGTCTGGGGTTGTCCCTAAGGGTTAGTGTGTGTCTAACAGTTGTCCCTCGACATTTGCAGGTGACTCTGGCTAACCCAACCTGTCATGGCTACTGACCTCAGTGAGGAATCCCAGGACAAGGGCAGAGGAACGCTACAATGAGGCCCATGGGCGAACTAGGAGGATTATAGAGCGGACCTTCGGCCTCCTGAAGGCCAGGTTCCGGTGCCTCCATATTACAGGTGGTTCCCTATTCTACTCACCAAAGAAGGTGTGCCAGATCATCGTGGCCTGCTGTATGCTTCACAACTTAGCTTTGCGACGACAGGTGCCTTTTCTGCAGGAGGATGGTCCAGATGGAGATGTTGTGGCAGCTGTGGAGCCTGTGGACAGCGAAGACTAGGAAGCAGGAGAAGAGGACATCGACAACAGGAACTCTGTGATCCTGCAATACTTCCAGTGAGACACAGGTAAGAAGTCAAACCTGCCTACTACATGTACTTTAACACTATTACCTCTCTACTGTCTGTCCTTTTCACCCAGTGTATGGTCACTGAGTTGTCACTTTCCCTTACGATTTCACAGATGTGGGTCCCACTGTGTGACATCTGCTTTGTTTCCTCATGGACTAGAGCTGTGTGACATAGGTATGTTGACATTACAAATGAAAGAGCATTTTGTCACTGTAATTGCTAATACACTATTTCGAAATCACAGACAGACTCCAGATTGTTTTGTGCTTTAAGAGTGTTTATTTAAGTGCTCAATATTGGAGGGGGTTGTAAAATGGTGAGGGGTGATGGTGGAGGACTGTGCATGGCAGAGTCCAGTCTATTAGTCTCACAGGTGCATTGTCCAAAGGGGCATAGGAAGTGGAGTTGGGCAGTTTGAGAATGGACAGGGTGACAAAGTGGGACAAAAGGATGACATTCAGGGCAGTCTCATTACTTGGCGGGGGTCTTGGCATCGTTCTCTGTCTTTGTCCTGGATCTCAGGGACCGTTTGCGGGGTGGTTCTCCCTCTGCAGGGGGTGGGGTACTGGTGTGGCGGTCCTGTGGTGGTGCCTCCTGTCCACTAGCGCCGGCGGAGGTGGTTGGCAGTTCATCGTCCAGGCTAGTGTCAGGGGCCCCTTGTTGTGCCACAGTGTCCCGCCTGGTGTTGAGGACTTCCTTCAGCACCCCTACGATCGTGCCCAGGGTGGAATTGATGGAACTGAGTTCCTCCCTGAAGCCCAAAAACTGTTCCTCCGGCAGCCGCTGGGTCTCCTGAAACTTGGCCAGTACCGTTGCCATTGTCTCCTGGGAATGATGGTAGGCTCCTATGATGTTGGACAGGGCCTCGTGGAGAGTGGGTTCCCTGGACCTGTCCTCCCCCTGTCGCACAGCAGCCCTCCCAGTTCCCCTGTTTCCCTGGGCCTCTGTCCCCTGAATGGTGTGCCCACTGCCACTGCCCCCAGGTACCTGTTGTTGTTGGGGTGGTGGGTTATCCTGGGTTCCCTGTAGTGGTGGACACACTGTTGATTGACGTGTCCTGGGGACAGAGGTATGGGCCCGCTGGGTGGGTTCTGTGCTGGTGTTTCCAGAGGGGACAAGCTCTGTAGTGGCCTGTGCCAGTGTGAGGGGAACCGACTGTCCCGAGGTCCCAGATGGGCCGGGCTGGTCATCTAGATCCAGTTGGACAGAGCTGCTGTCATCACTGTGGGCCTCTTCTGTTGGTGTTGTGGACATGTGTGGACCCTCCTGTGCGGTGACGTTGGGTAGGGGTCCTGCAGGGGTGTAAAAGCAAGATTATTGCATCTGTGTATACCATGGTGTGGAATTGGTGGTTGACCGTGTATCCCAGTGCTTGCATTCCTGTGTGGGACCTTGTGTGATGATGGTTTAGGGGGGTGTATGGGTATGTGCAGTGGCCATGCATTGGTGATGGGTGTCCATGCTTTGTTGTTGCATGCAGGGCTTGGTGTTGGGATGTGTGGTTTGTGATATTGGGACATGTGTGAGGAGTAGGAGTGATGGGGGTGAGGGCGAGGGTGGGGGTATGTGATGGCATGCAGGCAGGGTGGGGGATAAGGTAGTTAAGATTTGACTTACTGGAGTCCATTCCTCCTGCTACTCCTTCGAGGCCCTCAGGATGCAGAATAGCCAAAACCTGCTCCTCCCATGTTGTTAGTTGTGGAGGAGGAGGTGGGGGTCCGCCGCCAGTCCTCTGAACCGCAAGGTGGTGTCTGGATACCACGGAACGCAACATTCCCCCGTAGGCCGTTCCACCTCTTCCTGATGTCATCCCTATTTCTTGGGTGTTGTCCCACTGCGTTGACCCTGTCCACTATTCTTCGCCATAGCTCCATCTTCCTAGCTATGGAGGTGTGCTGCACCTGTGATCTGAATAGCTGTGGCTCTACCCGGATGATTTCCTCCACCATGACCCTGAGCTCCTCATCAGAGAGCCTGGGGTGTCTTTGCCGTGCCATGGGGTGGTGTGGGTGACGTGTGGGTTGGTGTGTGTTGTGATATGTGGGGTGATATTTAGTGGTGTGTTGAGTGAGGTGCGTGGATGTTATGTGGGTGATGGTATTGTGTGCCTGTGGATGCTATTTGTTCTTTCTGGTGGTGTCTCTCTCTGGCCTTCTTTCTGAATTTTTGGTCGTAGGGGTTTGTGGGTGATGTGGGTGTGTGTTTTATATTGTATTGGATGTGTGGGAGTGGTGTGTGTATGTGTATCAGGTGTGTGTATTTCACTTTGTCCAATGTGGTAGTGTTTTATGAAAGTGTGTGTATTTTGAGCGCGGCGGTGTGTACCGCCAATGGAATACCGCTGTTAAAAGACCGCCGCGTGGATTCGTGGGTCGTGATAGTGTGGGTGTATTCCTGTTGGCGTGACGGTGGAGGTTTTGTTATCGCCAGTTTATCACTGACCTTTGGTCTGGCGGACTCGTGTGGGTGTCTGGATTTTGGCGGATTCTGAGCTGTGGGTCATAATAGCTGTGGCGGAATTCCGCGGCGGTGTGTTGCCAGTCTTCTGCACGGCGGTAAGCGGCTTTTACAGCCAATGTTGTAATGACCCCCTTAATGTGAATGGCTTGAAACTCTTTATAGAAAGTAAAAAGACTCTAACCTTTCCAGGCTTTAAACATCCAACATTTCTCTTCTACCGGAAACTCACCATCAAGCAGAATTATCGGCTAACCTCAGACGTGACTGGTTTGGCACGGCTCTCTTCTCTATGGGATCTGATGAGGGTCTGCTTGCACATGATTCCATTACACCTCCAGGCACCCCCCCCCACCACCAGAAGAGCTGCATTCTATTTCACAAGCAGCTCCCAGTGTGCATCCTTAAATAATGGTCGGATTCCCATGGTCGCTGTGTCTTTGCAAAAATGAAAAATGCCCATCAGACGCTGATTGTGGGCTTCGTTTACGACCCTGTGGGTGGTGAAACACCTTCGGCTATCTCAGGACTATGCTTATCTATCTCCCACCCATGGTTCAGAGTTGTGACTGGACTGGTTCTTGGAACCAGCAACGACTCTGCTGCTGACTTTCTATTGCCACATTGATGAAGGTGGGATCTTGGTCTCGGATCATGCTCCCATTGCTCTCACCCTCAATCTTCAACTGATGTGGCCTTTCTCCTGCACCTGGCACTTCAACTCCCAGAGGCTTTGATCCCCGGGGGAGAAATCAAGACTTTAGGCTCTCCTTCGGGAGTATCTCAAGCTCAAATCTCCAATGGCACCTTCCTCACAACTTCTATAGGTAGCAGGGAAGGCATCTTTCCAAGGCATGCTGATGAGGGAGGCCGGCTCAGAAGCTGTTGCAAAATGGACTGTGTTAGAAAATAATGTCAGTGCTCTCTTGGAGGCTTACTGAACTTGCCCACCCCATGGCCCAAGGGGGTCTGCTGGGAAAAAAACTGAATCTCAACAGCTTCTGCACTCTTGCAGCAGAGAAGATTCTGTCTCACATATGACACAATATGTACGAACATGGGAGAAAGGTGGAATTTAGCAGGGTACACTGATGCCGAAGCTGGGGAAGGACCATTTCCTTTGTACTAACTACTGCCCCATTTCGCTTTTAAACTGCAATGTGACAATCTTGGCTCAGGTCTTAGTCACCAGACTGTCCCAAATGATTAGCTTCCTGATCCATTACAATCAGGTGGGTTTTATGCCATACCATAATCAACTGGGTACCCTGGCACATGTGATCTGGTCCTCTCAGTCACCTTGGGGCAACCCCTTATTGCTCTTTCTTGGTGCGGAGAAGGCCTATGACTCGGTCAAATGGGCCTATCTTTTTTGCACGTGGCTTGCTTTGATATTGGCCCTAAGTTTATCCAGATGGTCCATTGCCGCCACCAATCTGTTGTTGCTTTGATCAGCTGAACAGCATACTCTTAGACCTGGTCTCCATTACCTGGGACACCAGGCAGGGCTGCCTTCTGTCCTCTGCCCTTTGCCTTTTGTACCCTCTCCTCTTCCTCCTGGCACAGGAGCACTGGACTGTTGCTGTTTGAACCGCGCCTAATATCTCAGGGATCCAGACAGGTGCAGGAGAGCTTAGGTTACTGACATATGAGGACAACATTCTCCTGACTGACCCAGACGTATTAGTCCCAGCCCTCGTGAATCTTGTGAACTCATTTGCCTAATTTTCCAATTATAAGATCAACTAGGCCAGACCCCTTCATACTTGACATTTCTCTGGCGTGAATTCCAGCGGTGTGGCTCCCACATGGCCTCTACTACCTGGGGGTCTCTCTGCAGTGGGACTTTTGCATCATGGTACAGGACAAACTTTGTCCCCTCTTGGAGTCGAGAAAGCGGGAGTTTGCTAAATGGATTGCCCTTTGCCTGTCCACATATGGCAGGGTCCAGACAACCAAGATGGCGATGGCCCCACAGTTAACTATCTATTTGGTATGTTCCCAATCCACATTCCAGCGGGCCTCCTTCAGCAGCTTGACTCCTTGGTTCGCAGTTATGTCTGGGGCTCCCTGCCCCAGAGGCTTGCTCTGGCTAAACTCTATGCTACCCTGTCTTTTGTGGGGCTCCGGCTTCTCCACTTTTGTTTCTACTGCTGGGCCCATCAGTTGTCTCAGGTAGCGTACTATCTCCTGCAGCACAACCAACTTCCTTTGTGAATCCAGATTGAGTGGAGCCTTCAATGCACATGGTCTGGAAGTTGACTCATGCCCTCTTGAAGGAAGACCGCATCCTGCACCCTAAGGCACCCCTGTGGCACAATGGCTTCACCACCATCGATCACCTTCCACTGTGGTGGCCTGAGTGGTCTTGGGCAGGAATCACAGATACCCAACATCTGTGTGAGGATGCCCTTTGGCCCTTTGAAAGCATGGTCGCTGTCTACCGTATCCTGCGCTCCCACTTTTGGCATTGCTTCCAGCTCTGACATTGCATACGTTTGCAATTGCTCAGAGGCTCTGGCCCCCTCCTTGCTCCACAATTACTTGTTGCTCTAGAGTGCCAACAAAAAACTGGTCTCTAGCCTCTATGGATCACTTGTGTCTAAACTGTATTTTGGTCATTTGGAATGCACGCTCCAGCTTCCCTGGCAGGAACATTTTCTCCTTCACTACTTTTCCGAACATTGGACAATCCACTGGCATCGCCCAATCGGGGGGTTAGAAATGGGGTCTCTAGTTGGCAGAGGTTTACACCCTTCCCCAAATAGGGACCACAATCCTTATCAGGGTAAGTCGTAACACAATCAAAATAATCCTGTGTCCACCCTCTTGTAGCTTGGCTCTGAGCAGTCAGGCTTAAGTAAGAAGGCAGTGTGTAAAGTTTTTGTGCAATAAATCATACAGTAATACAGTGAAAACACCACAAAAATACACCACACAGGTTTAGAAAAATAGATAATATTTTTCTGAATAAAATAAGGTAAAACAACAAAGATTCAATAAGCACAAGTTGAAATATCACTTTCAAAATGTTTAAAAGACTCTCAATCCTTAGAAATCAATAGTTGTTTCTTTGTAACACGCAGTACCTGGGCTGCGTCAAAAATAACAAGGCACGAACACCACAGAGGAGGAGATGCATGGAAAAATAAGGTGTTGCTTTGGATTTTCCATGCTTCAAGGGTTTGTGTTGTTTTTGTGGCATACAGTCTTGGTTCCTCACTATGATTCGGTGATATTTTGACGCCCAGGGACGATGCGTTGAAAATCCTTGATGCGCTGGTAGAAGGAGCAGGTGCTGCATCAATCCGGTAGGCGATGCATCAAATTGTCTGTCACAAGGCAGGAGCTGCCTCAAATTTCCAGTCGGGAAGATGGTGCTGCGTCTTCCCGGTCGGCAGTGCAGTGATTTCTGATCTGCGGTGCAGGCTTTGCGGCGATTTCTGCAGGCGTGGCGTTGACTTTTGACACACAAGGAGTTTCTTTGAAGAGGTGAAGTCTTTGTTGGCCCTCAGAAACAGGAGGCATCCTCAATCCAAGCCCTTAGAAAGCACTTCAGGGGAAAGGCAGAGTCCTTCCAGCAGAGTCAGAGGCCAGCAGGCAGTAGGGCAACAAGCAGGGCAGCAGTCCTTCTCAGCAAAGCAGTCCAGATGAGTCCTTTGGACAGCCAGGCAGTTCCTCTGACAGAGTACAGGTGTAGGTCCAGACGTGTCTGATTTGGTGGGGTCAGAGACCCAGTTTACATACCCAAAAATGCCTTTGAAGTAGGGGAAACTCCAATGAGTGGTTTTGAAGTGCACTAGTACCTCTTTCAGCCCAGTCCTGTCTGCCAGGATCCCTGTGGGGGTTATCAGTCCTTTGTGTGAGGGCAGGCCACTGGCCTTTGAAATGTAAGTGTGAGCCCCTCCAACCTTCCTGCCCAGGGAGACCCATTCAGTATGCCGATTAATGCAGATGTGACTGAGGCCCTCATTCTGACCTTGGCGGTCGGCGGAGAGACGGCGGTCGGACCGCGAACAGACCGGCGGTATTAAAAATGGCATTCTGACCGCGGCGGTCACCGCCGCGACCGACCGCCACTTCCCCACTCCGACAGCCACGGCGGTCATGACCGACGGGCTGGAGTCTGCGCACTCCGGTCCGGCGGTCGACCCAAGACCGCCAACGGTATCATGACCCTGCTTACCGCCGCGGTTTCTGGCGGTCGGGAACCGCCATGCGAACCATGGCGGTAGGCACTATCGGGGCCAGGGAATTCCTTCCCTGGCACTGATAGGGGTCTCCCCCACCCCCCACTGCCCCCCCGAGTCCTCCCCCCACACCCTCCACCCCCCTGCCACCCCCCAGAGGTGGTACGAACCCCCTCCCCACCCCCACCCCGACATGCACATACACGCACCCCGACATGCACACACCCCCTACATGCACATATACACACCCCCTACACACACACATACACAACGGGGACACATACCCGCACACATACATGCCGACATGCGCACCCGCCGAACTACACACATTGCCCATAGGCACAGCAGCACTCCCCGCCCGCATGCACGCACTCACACACCCCCTCTACACACTCCCACGCACACCCCCATGCACGCACACATCACACAACACCCCCCCACCCCCTCCCCTCACGGACGATCAACTTACCTTGTGCGTTGGTCCTCCGGGAGGTGACAGGAGCCATGGGGAGGTGACCGCCAACAGAAGACCGCCAACAGAAGACCGCCACACAGAAATGTGGGTCGTAATTCTGTGGGCGGTGTTCTGCTGGCGTGGCGGTGGAGGTTGACCAGTCTCCACTTTCCCGCCGACCGCCAGTGTGGCTGCTGGCGGTTTTCCAGCGGAACGCTCCCAGCGGTCAGAATGCGCACAGCGGCATACCGCCGCGGTCGGCGGTCTTCACCGCGGCGGTAACTCGCGGTCTTGCGAAAAGACCGCCAAGGTCAGAATGAGGGCCTGAGTGTCTTGTGTTTGTGGTTGTCTGGGTGGAATGCACAAGGGGAGCTGTCAACCAGCACAGACCATACCTGGATTGGAGACAGGCTGTAAGGCACAGATAGCAGTCAGTGCAGAGAAATGCCCACTATCTAAAAGTGGCATTTCTAAAATAGTAATATTAAATCCAACTTCACCAGTAAGCAGGATTTTCTGTTACAGTCTGGCAATACCAAACAAGACATGGCTACCCCTTCCAGATCAGAATCTACTACTTAAGAGTATATGAGGACAGTTCTAATGCTAGTCTATGAGAGGAGCAGGCCTCACAGTAGTGGGAAAACTAATTTAGGGTTTTTTCACTACCAGGACATGTAAAACACATAAGTACATGTCCTGCCTTTTGCCTACATAGCACCCTGTCCTATGGGTTACCTAACACCTACCTTAGGGCTGACTTATATGTAAAAAAAGGGGAGTTTAAGGCTTAGCAATTAGTTTTAAATGCCAAGCCGAAGTAGCAGTGAAACTGCACAGACAGGCTTTGCAATGGTAGACCTGAGACATGGTTAAGGGACTACTTATGTGGGTGGCACAATCAGTGCTGCAGGCACAGATAGTGCACTTTATTAGGGACTTACAGGTAAATTAAATATGCCAAATGGGTAGGAACCAATGTTATCACGCTTAGGGGAGAGAGCGTATTCACTTTATCATTGCACAGCAGTGGTAAAGTGTGCAGAGTCACAAAACCAACAAAAACAGTGTATGAAAAGTAAGGGAGGCACAAAAAAAGTTGGGGGTGACCACCCTGAGGCTGTCAGGTCTAACACTGGGGCTTCAGGAGGCCAGAATGAAGTTCTGTTACTCCAATGTCTGACAGGACTGGCACTGATCTCCGGCCAGACTCCACCGGGTAGGATTGGTGCCAACGTCGGACTGCTGGCGCTGTCAGGCCCAGAACTGTGACATTCTTCATATCCTTTGGTCTTGCCCAGGCCTCATGCCCTTTTGAGTGGTAGTGGATAGACTTCTGTGAGACATGCTGGGTCACACCACACTCCTTGAGGATCCTCTGGTGAACCTTCATGACACACTGGGCATGTCTACTCTTACCTCCCACAAGGTTCAACGGGTGGCCTCCCTCCTGGCTGCTGCTAAGCTGTGCATCCTCCGCCATTGGTCCACCATGGGTGTCCCTATCCAGGAGGACTGGACTGAGCTGATTGTGTGGCGACCACAGCAGTACACAAACACCAGATACACCATTTGAACGACCAGGAGCACCTACATAAGAACATCTGGCGCCCCTTGTTCGTGGGGCAGGGTGATGAAAGGATACTGGTTTTGCTTACCCCCATTTGGGGGACATTCCTTCACTATTCGTTCTTTTGCTTTGTTGGTCGCTTATTGGAGACCACTGATTTGTCCACCTCTCCTCCTCTCTTCCCTCATCTTTGTTTCATGAAAGTGTTTGCAACATTGTACTGTATTTTGTATCATATGCAGTTATTTGTTTTACTACTTAATACAAATATTTAAACATAAATCAGTACTGGGAAACAAAGGTGACAACCAAGAGGGTGGCTTATATAGAGGCAGGGATGTTCTCAGCTGTGTTAGGATCGATAGTTCCAAAATGATAAGAAAAATGGTAACTCTCCAATTGACAGGGCTCAAAAGGAAAAGAAAGATGAAAAGGCTCATGTGCATGAGGAAGACATGTGACAAGCAAATATATACAGTTGCCTTCACCAAGTAATAGTGGTTGAATACCAGAGAACAAGCAGTGGACTGATTACCAAGTAAAGCTAAAAGAGAAATATTTATTTGTTCATATAGATCTCTGTTATTGCAGTTGTTTGTAAATTGTCGGTTTATTGCTGTAGAAACCAGAAGGACAGATAAAAGAAAAGTGATTTTGCATCCAGACTGTTTTCATTGTATCATAGTCGTAAAAGCATATGAAACATTTGAAAATACTTAGAATGGTACAAAATGAAAATATTTCATCTGCCAAGTGGAATGGTATGTTGGAGGTAGTAGAAGTTGAAACAAGTATGAGTGAAAGCACTCCAGTTCAAACGCTGTAAGTTCAGTAAATATCTGATGTTCAATACAGTATCAGGCCATGATAATCCTTCTGAATATATACTGTAGGTGGTCATTACGACCCTGGCGGTCGGAGACCGCCAGGGGTAATGTAGCGTCCGTACCGCCAACAGGCTGGCGGTACGGAGGCCCTCATTACGACCGCGGCGGTAGCGCCGCGGTCGCACCGCCGGGGCCGGCGGTTGCCCGCCATTTTAGCCCCGGCAGTGATAATCCGCCAGGGCAGCGCTGCAAGCAGCGCTGCCCTGGGGATTATGACATCCCTACCGCCAGCCTGTTTCTGGCAGCTTGCACCGCCAGGAAGAGGCTGGCGGTAAGGGGTGTCCTGGGGCCCCCTAACAGGGCCCAGGCCAGCTTTTCACTGTCTGCATAGCAGACAGTGAAAAGCGCGACGGGTGCAACTGCACCCGTCGCATGGCCGCAACACCGCCGGCTCCTATGTTGCGGCCTCATCCCCACTAGGCCGGCGGGCGCAAACTTGGTTTGCGCCCGCCGGCCCAGCGGGAATGTCATAATGGGGGCCGCGCGAGTGCGGCCGCATTGGCGGCCGCATGGCCCGCCAAGGTCGTAATGACCCCCATAGTGTCTAGTAAAAGAACACAGGACTCATGTAAGAAAAGCTATTGGAAACACAAGAGAGTAGTGATTGTCACCAGAAACACCACATTGGCACAAACAGAACATCGCTACACTAAAAGGACTGGACTTACTATCCCTTAGCACAGATGAAACTTTTGTCAATAAAAAGATTGGGGCAGTATTTTCAGCATGAATATTAAAGGCTATATCAGTGATAGACAGCTTTCAGATACCGAAGCCTACATTTGCTTTACAAATAATCGTATCCCAGCTATTACAAAGCTAATTGACACCTAACTCTGTAACTGGCTCAAATTGTGCTTGATATCTGATTTGGAATTTAAATATCTTACGGCTCCCTTTTCAGCTTCACCAGGTCGAGGCCACTGCAGTCATATACATGTCACAGTAATTCTTTTTAAATCACTGTGACATCCGAATGGTGGGGACACAGGTGGATCAGACATGGATGGAACTCACTGTTACACAATACATATCATGCACATACACAACTGCCATTATGGTGTCAGTATTCATTGGCAAATGAGTGCTGGCTCCACAATCATGGTACATTCACACCTTTAAACTGTGCCTATGGGTGCACATTGCCAGGGGACCTGTACCTGCCATGTTGTGCTGCAAGTTGTGTGTGTGAGTCAGTATGGTATGTATGTATGTATGCAATGCGATTGGTTGGGTGGGGGGAAGGAAGCTGGAGTGGGTGATGTGGTTGTGCTGTATGTGTGTCACTTCCCTTTGAGACCAATGTTGTTGTGTATGCTGTGTTGCCATGTGACACATTCCAGTGAGTTTGATCGCTGTTTGGTGGACGTTGGCATATTGTGTGTAATTGTGCATGTATGTGAGTGTGCTTGTGTAGTTGTGTTGGATGATGCAGTTGTGTTGTGTGGGTGCAGTGTCAATGTTGTGTGTGTGTTGTGGCATGGATGTATGTCAATGTGTGTTTTTGGGCACGCTCGGGTTGAGTAGTGTTGGAATTGCAATGGGTTGTTTGAATGTGGTGTGTTGTATAGTGTGTAGTGCCGGGATACACCTAAGGCTAAGGGACAGTTTGTGTGTGTGTGTCATGTCTCTTCCATTGCCACTGCCATTGTACGAAGTCCATTAGGTCCCGCCGCCATTTCCAATCCATCACCATCAGCAATTCGTCACCAGTAAATCCACTTGCGGAGCTGTAACATCTAAATATGGCAATCGGAAGGCTTGATGGTCTTCTCGGGTCCGCAGCTGACACTGCTTGATGGTGCGACCGCCAAGATCTAAATCAGACCCTATGTTTTTATTAAACAAACTAAGTGACATAAAGTGGAGTTCTGAACCCATGTTTGTCATGAAAGATATGTGTTCCTTATATATCTGTATACCTAAAGACTTAGGCCTCCCAGCAGCCTACTGTTTAGCATCTAAGAGAGATGCTACTCTACATAAACATACCAACATGCTCCTTGAGATGTTAAACCTGGTCTTGGAAAACATTGTTTTCTTGTATAACAGAATGTGGTACTGCTAAATACATGTGTTGTGATGGGGTCCGTTTTGCATGCCAATCTATATAAGGGGGATTTGAGAAGACTCGCCTCTGGCAAAAATGTCCCCGCAAGTTCATAGAACATATACTATGCTGTGGACACTATATTGATGACATTTTCATAATATAGACTGGACAATGTTTGGGTTTTCTTGACCACCTGAATAAGAATACATGTAACCTTTAATTTACTCCTAAAATAATAATACATGTGACCTTTAATTTATTCACAATTTCATCTAAAAAAACATTGAATTCTTATACACTCTTTACATAAAAGATTAAGGGGGTCATTACGACCCTGGCGGCCGGCGGTAAGTTGGCGGTAACACCGCCAACAGGCTGGCAGTGTTCCGCCAGCTATTATGACCGTGGCGCAATAGCCACAGCCATACCGCCGGCCCCTCCACTATACCGCCAGGCTTCCGCCTGGTGGTCATAATCCCCAGGGCAGCGGTGCAAGCACCGATGTCCTGGGGATTATGAGTCCCCGACCGCCAGCCTGTCCGTGGCGGTAAACACCGCCATGGAAAGGCTGGCGGTAAGGGGACTTGGGGTGCCCCTGGGGGCCCCTGCACGGCATAGCCCCGTCGCGCATTTCACTGCCCGAATTTCGGGCAGTGAAATGTGCGACGGGTGCTACTGCACCCGCTGCACATCAGCATTGCCGCCGGCTCTATTACGAGCCGGCAGCAATTTTGATGTGACTTTTCCGCTGGCCCAGCGGAAAAGTCATAATAGGGAGCCAGGAATACCGCCTGCAATGGCGGTATTCTGGCTCCCGCAGCCTCAGCAGTCTTTTTATAAGACTGCCGAGGTTGTAATGACCCCTTAAATATTATACAATATATAAAAAGCAAACAGCAGGTAATTTGGTCTTACATGCCAGTAATGCACACCCCTTATCACAAATCTCAAACATATCCTTAGGTGAAATGACAAGACTACACAGAAATTGCATTGAGGACAAAATATTCTTGAAAGAACTGGATAAATTAGTAGTAAGATTTCTTAGTAGGGGCTACTTGCCTCTAATAAAAAAAGATGCCAATAAGAGAATTTTTTAAACCGATCAGCTTTACTACCATGAATAAAAAAGAGTCTAACAATAGGCCATAAGCCTTCAATACTCATTACAGCGCACAAAGCAATCAAGAATAACCTAGCTCATCAGAGTCCCCAGAACTGGTCTCAGGCCAATTATCTGTGTGCTTGTTCAGCCATGAGTTGTGGTGGAAAAATCACTCTACCAAGAAGTTCAAGCTAAAGAGACTGTATTAATCTCTCCATTGTGTCCATGTTCATGGTCTCAGACAGCCCTATGATTCTATTAATATTGCACCTAGATCTGGCCTCCAGGTCTTTGTTCTTAGCGTGTATTATACTCAGGCCCGTATTTATACTTTTTTTAGCGCCGCATTTGCGCCGCTTTTTGACGCAAAACGTCGCAAACCTACAAAATACAATGGTATTTTGCAAGTTTGCGTCGTTTTTGCGTCAAAAAACGACGCAAATGCGGCGCTAAAAAAGTATAAATACGGGCCTCAGTTCTTTCTCTGTTTTTTTTCTGAGCACATTTGTTGGTTGTTACATTGTCCTTCGCTTCAGACAACCGCTTTTCCACCATGTCCAGTCTAGAGGCATTTGTCCAACTTCTCTGACATGTGTTTCCTTTTAAAGAACAGTGTGTCTATTTTTGCCATCTACTGTGTGCAAGCTGCACCTCATGACCTGCAGCTGTCACCATCCTCCAGCTCCGCAGCCTGTGAGGCCAGAGTTCCCATGAAGAGTTAAAGGTTAGTTTAACCTGTGTTTTGTCCATGGCTTTTCACTAAGGGCTTCCTGGACATGTGTTGCTGTTAATCGGCAGGGGCAGTCTGTCTGTGGGAAATCCACTCCACCCCTTTCACTATGTGTCAGCTGGCACCAGCCCAGTAGGAGAAAGGAAGAAATCCACTACTCAATATGACTTTACAAGGGCCCAGCCACCATGTGTGCAGCCCAACAAACAGGGTGATGTGGTCTCTGTCCTACGGGATTCACCTGTGCCAGATATGCACACTCTCAGGTATTGTTAACTGCAATCTCCCATATCTCTCCAGACCTGCTTTCAGCTCCAGGCCCCAGATTAGAAACAAATCTTCCTTATCTAGAAACATAGATTTCACTCAATTATTTTGGTTGCTCGTTATAATGGCAAGCACCACCAACATGTGGCCTTGTCCCACCCATTAGGTATGCGCAGCAGAGGCAAAGGGGAAAGCTATCTGTTCACAATTGCCATTCACATGCTACTGTCCCCTGAGATAGCCTCCCTGGGCAGTGCTATATCTACTGCACAGCCTAGAGCACCTGCTCTTCCACCACCATATGCCAGCTAACCCACAGAAGCCCAGTTTTCACTTGCAGGTGACCTCCTTTGCTGCGTTCCCCCACTAGAACCACTTTTGTGTCCATGGTGCTTCTGCCACTCTCAATCTCCAGAGTCAGAGCTTTATCAGTCCCAGCGGTGGTGCGCTGGTAGCTACCAACTCACCAGTACGATTTTAATTGAAACGGATGGACCTGCAGATCCTTGTGCAGCTCTGGGTGTGGACAAAACGGCCATCAGTGCTCCCGGATCTTGCCTCTGACTTAGGGTTGCTGGGGGACTTTCCCTACCAGCTTTGATGACACTCCTGTCTCAGGAAATCTGTCAGACTAGTTGCATGGCCAAAGAAGCTGCACTGCAGTGTGGCCATTTTTGGGCCTGGTTGGTTGCGCCACCCAGTAAGTCTCCTTTCTTAGAGGACTACGGGCCTGATTCTAACTTTGGAGGACAGTGTTAAACCGTCCCAAAAGTGGCGGATATACCACCTACCGTATTACGAGTCCATTATATCCTATGGAACTCGTAATACGGTAGGTGGTATATCCGCCACTTTTGGGACGGTTTAACACCGTCCTCCAAAGTTAGAATCAGGCCCTACATCTAGTTGTATGACAGAATATTCTCCTTTTGAACTTCTGAGGAGTCAAAAGCCAGGATTGTTTTTGGTGCTTTGACAATTTAAGGGGAAGCTTAAAAGTCTTGGAGAGCTTAAGGTGGGTTAGTGTACGAGGATGTCAGAGGTAAATTTGAGTACAAATGGAAGAAGAGGCAGTGCATGACAGACATAAAAGGAAAGACATCTCACAGAATAATTCATGTGGGACAGCAAATTTGAGTTAACTTACCCAAATTTCAGCGCTTCCAAAGTGGTCTGACTCAACTCAAGTTGTTGACGTTCTGATAGGCGCAATATGAGTAGATGGTGTGGCCGTATGGAATCTCAACAGGCTGTCAATTTTCAATTACTCAGATTAATGTAGTTTCAGTAGAGAAGAAGAAGGTTTTTTTTTTTTTAAAAGAAATGGAAGCTCTTTAATCGGCATCAATTCAGATATATCTTGTGAGGTCTGAACTACCATGGGGCCACCTGAAAGAATCACTATGGGAGGAAAGGTCTTGATTGGAAATTTGTTAGAGAAAGAACTTCACCAGGGAGAATAAGTATTATTTTCATTAGCTTATAATGGAAGTCACTTTTCCCCTCCCCTTTCATTTAGTTGTTGTATTGTTAAGGGGCAGGGATGTGGAATTTGTTGCTGCGTGCTGGCAGCAACTGCATATTTACTGTATTTGTTATGAGTTGCAAGCGTCATGAGCTTAAAGGGGTGAATATAGAATGTGGAATATAATTTGTGTATGAGTCTCTAGCGTGGAATGTGGAACGGAGGGGGTTGGAGAGGGCAGTTCGCTGTGAAGCTTTTTCTGAGCCACATCTTTTTTTAAAACCCATTTTATTATTTTCCACAGACAATTAATGCATCATGTTACAAAATAAAATTCAATCATATCACATGAAAGAATGTTTCACCAAACCCATCAGTTTGCTATGAGCAGGACATTAGCCAACAATATCTACATTTACAAAAATCATGATGTAGCCACTACACCAAATTCCTAATGCTTACAGGAGAATTGGTCCATACACATTCTGACTACTGAAACTGACCAAGCAGAAGACACAGGTCTATGTATGAGTTGGAAATGGCCCTTTCTGGAGGGCTATCCCCAAACGTTTTGCCTTTCTCCTATTTTTCTGACCCTCTTTTTGTTGGCTTTATGACTCTGGGCACTGTATCACCATTAATCAGTGCTAAAGTACATGTGCTCTCTCCCCTAAAACATGGTATGATTGGCTTACATCAGTTTGGCATATTTAAGTTACCAGTAAGTCCCTTGTAAAGTGGTATGCTATATACCCAGTGCCTATAAATGAATTGCTACTAGGGGGCCTGCAGCGCTGATTGCGTCATCCGCAGAAGTAGCCTTTCAAACCTGTCTCAGGCCTGCCACTGTAAAGCCTTCATGCACAGTTCACTGCCACATTGATTTGGCATTTCAAACTACTAGCCAAGGCCTAAACCCCCCTTTTACTGCACCTAAGTCACCCCTAATGTAGACCCTGAGTAGTCCTATGGGCAGGGTGCCATGTATGTAAAAGGTAGGACATGTACTCGTATGTTTTACATATACTAGTAGTGACAAACAACCTATTCCATTTTTCACTAATGTGAGGGCTGCTCCTCTTATAGGTTAGCACTGAGAATTCCCTTATATACTTTTAAGTGGTGATTTCTTATCTGAAAGGAGTAACGTTGGCATTTTTGGTATGTTTAGAATGATTGTGAGAAATCTTGCTTACCGGTGTGGTTGGATTTCACAATACTAATTTAGAAATGCCACTTTTAGAAAGTACAAAAAGAACAGTTGATGGACCGAATGTAGACCAAATCAAACATTCACCTCAGTCACAGATCTGGGTTTAATCCATCAGTTTTTTTGCTCACCATGCCATTCCAGTTGGGACATAGACATATGCAAATCAGTCTGGACCCTGCTCCCATGGGAACAGTCCAGCCCGAACTGCCAGGCCAGGTCCTCCCTGGACCAGAAACAAGCATCCTGGGGCTTGGCAGTTCGGCCTAGACTGTTCCCATGGGGAACAGGGTCAAGACTGATTTTTATATGGCTGGGTCTAAACTGTGGTGGCATGGTGAGCAAAAGAATGATGGTTTAAACCCAGATCTGTCACTGGGGGTGAGTGTTTGAAATGTTTCAACACTCCATCCATCATCCTTTTGCATTACTTTTAGAAAGTGGCCATATCTCTGTGCTTATAACTCTAGTATTTTGCAGTCTGGCTCCAATCCCCGTCTAGGGCAGAGTGACAGTTACACTCTGTGCATACTTTCCAGACAGCCACCACACATGCAGAGCTAAGTGTGACAGGAGATGCAGCGTGGTAAAAAAAATGGCACACTTAACAGAAGGTAGCCATGGAGCACAAAGCAGAGGGTAGAAGCAAGCACTACAACCCCAGCACCAGCCAGGATGTCCGACCAGACTTCTAGGGGAAGAAAAAGAGGAAGGGTAACTTCAGTGAGGAGCAGAATGATATCTTGATCACTCAGGTGACAGAGCACCAACATCAGCTATTTGTCACCTCTTATTTGCCTCTCATTTGACAGTCCATAGTGGAGAAGATAAACAGTGTGGGGCAAGCAAAGAGGACTGTCACTGGAATAAAAAAATGCTGGCATGATTACAAGCACCGGACAAGACTGAAGGAGGGAGCCAAGCACCCCTGGAAATGCTGGATGCCTTGGAGGGGCAGATGGCAGCTGTCATCCCAGATGAGATGATGGATGGGGTACCAGGAAAGGACAGTGCTGCACACAAGGAACAACATGAGCCACATGATAATTATAAACAAGGAGCAATGTGGGAAAAAAGTAATGTTGTGCAGTGCAGTTAGCTATGTCTGAGCACTCCACTGTGCTGTGTGCAGGTCAAAGGGCCAGAATTTTGTTCATGTCGTGTTAAATGTCACAGAAATACCAGTCACACTGCCCCGTTACATGTTGTGCAGCCCAGTCCCACTCCGTCACGTTACCCGTTCCATGTGTGAACTGCAGCACCAGTCCAGGTCCACCTTTGGATACTAGCACGTACAGTGGAATGTACAACATGAGTCACCAGAACTACATGTCCCACAATGCACAGTAAAAAACTTTGACTGGAACAACACATCATGCATGGACACTTGAACCCTGCCCAACCCGACAGTGACAATACAGGACACCTTGCACCATGAGGCCACTGTGTCTTACTTGGCACCATTCACTTAAATTTGGACTGTAAAGCAATGAAATGGAATGGGCTTGTCAGAGGACAAACAGCCCAATTGAGAGGGAGACAGGTGTGGAGCATGTGAAGTCTCAACATATAGGAACATGCTATGAGCCACATTTATATAAACGTGCATGACACTGCATAGCACGCAGTTGTCCCGAAGTGTGAGTTGAGACCACATAGGTGTGAGGTGCCATGGTAGGGACCACCAGAACTCAATCCATGTTCTGAATCTGACAGGGTCAGGATGAATGCAAGTGATGCACAACAGACAACCATGTGTGTTGAATCCAAAGATAGGGTGTGGCCCTGGTGGGCCCATGGTTGTGTAGTGCACTGTAAACGCTAGCTGAGTAGTTTCAACTGCAACTGCGTTTGAATGGGGAGACATTGCATCGCAAGGGTGTCAGAATGGATATGTGTTCTGCCAGGGAGCCTAACTAATACACATGCGCTGCTGTTTCTGACAGTGTCACACTTGTGTTGCAGCTGGGAAGGGAGCACAAAGAAGATCCCATTTGGGTACAGCATCCTACATATGATGTGGTCCTGGGTGAAGATTTAGCATGTGGCAGGAGGGAGTCAGAAGCAAAGTTGTATTACTATGCCACATATGTCACAGTTGGAGGATGTGAAACAGGGATCTGTCAAGGTACATGGAAGAACGGTCTGCCACTTCAACAGGAAGGAGTCAGTGGTGTTGGAAGACTGAGGTGGATGTGCCCAATTATGTTGCAAACCTGGGTACATAGATGTCACCGAATCCAGCACTGCTACCATGTAAGTTACATCTTGACCCATAGTCTTCAATAACGGCCAGTCATGTCAGTCCATTGGATATGGTCATAAATATTGTTGGTTTTGTAGGTACATGAAAGTCTATGTGTGCTGTAGGTTTTACAGTTGTGTGGCATTAGGAGGAGTCCAACTGAGGGGTGAAAGAGGAGGCATGTACATGTACAAGTGAGCAGGTCTGGGTCAAAAGATGTGTCATATTTTGCAAATCCCACCTTTGGCAATTGTCCTCTGCGGTGAGTGTCAATGCTAGCAACCTACCTAGTGTGACTGGGCCCATCTCCTCAGAGTTGGCACACAGTGCCCACTGTCCACAAATGTTAAGCCAAATGTATATGCAATATACTCACATGAGTATACACAAATAGGAAATACATGGTAACAACATGTCCTTACACATTCCTGCACTGTAGCAAGGTTGGTTGGTGTGTTGAGATGTGCAGTAGTTGTTTTACCAAATCAAGCCTTGGCCACATGAAGGCACAATGTGCATGCAAGACAGCACAACCAGGCAAAGTGCCATAGTGTACAGTGTGAAAGCCAGATGGCAGCATCATAACTAAGGGTCAGAATTAAAGTTTGAGGGATGTGGTTACCCCGTCACAAACATGATGAATACCCCATATGCTGTATTACAATCTCACAATATTCTATGTGATTTGTAACATGGGAGATGTGAAACCCGTCATGATTGACGGAGTAACCTGTCTGCCAAACTCTAAATCAGGCCCTAATTCATGACCAGACACACATCACCTGCACAGGTGCCAGGGGCTGAATACTGACCACAGGGAATGCATACACCCTGGGGATTAGGTGCAATGTGCAGAGCAGTGGTGTCAATATGTCTAAACATAATCAGTATAGGCATCATGAAAAATAATTCAAATCACCATGGCAGATGTTGGCCTGACCTTTTGTCATATGTGCAGAAATGGTAGACCCAGCGAGCTGTGTAAATGTGTTGCAATGTGTGTCATGACACAAAAGGTCAGCCTTGTCACATAGGCCCTCATTCTGACCTTGGCGGGCGGCGGAGGCCGCCCGCCAAAGTCCCGCCGTCAGGTTACCGTTCCGCGGTCGAAAGACCGCGGCGGTAATTCTGACTTTCCCGCTGGGCTGGCGGGCGGTCTCCTTCAGACCGCCAGCCAGCCCAGCGGGAAAGAGGCTTCCACGATGAAGCCGGCTCGGAATCGAGCCGGCGGAGTGGAAGCTGTGCGACGGGTGCAGTTGCACCCGTCGCGTATTTCACTGTCTGCGCAGCAGACAGTGAAATACATTTAGGGGCCCTCTTACGGGGGCCCCTGCAATGCCCATGCCAGTGGCATGGGCACTGCAGGGGCCCCCAGGGGCCCCGCGACCCCCCCTACCGCCATCCGGATCTCGGCGGTCCGACCGCCGGGATCTGGATGGCGGTAGGGGGGGTCAGAATCCCCGCGGCGGTGCAGCAAGCTGCGCCGCCGCGGAGGATTCAATGGGGCCGCGGTACACTGGCGGGACCCCGCCAGTGGTGCCGGTCCGACCGCGGCTTTACCGCCGCGGTCGGAATCCCCATTGAAGCACCGCCGGCTTGTCGGCGGTGCTCCCGCGGTCCTCCGCCCTGGCGGTCAAAGACCGCCAGGGTCAGAATGAGGGCCATAGTGTTTGTATGGCCAATGTAGAGATACTGCCATCTGAAAGGCTACTACAGTGCAACTTGGACTCAATACCTCCATGTAACAGACATTCTATGCATCAGTGTTTTACTGAAAGTCAAATAGTAGCAAGTCTGAGTGCCAATCACATTCTCATGTCAACAGATAACATAGCTCACCATTAACACATGTCTATCACATTTGATAAGAAGTACCTATACCTCCAGACCCTCAACCTGCTCGTCATGAGAATCTTGCTGAGGATGACAACCTGACAACCCTTGACCAATACACCCTCGTGCAAGCCCTGGCCTCATTTGGCACACCATCTCCAGTTGCGGGAAGGGCCAACAGCATTGCGAGGTGTCCAGAGGATCCACCCATCACTCAACAAATACCACCTGCCAGCCCACCCCCGGTCCTGGACTCAGAGAACCCTCAAGTTGAATACCAACATTGTGCGGTAGGAGTCCAGCGAGAGATGATAGATGTGGAGCGGGTGGGGATGGAGACCAAGGCGGGTACTCTACGGTCAGTTCGTAAGTGCCTCAATCCCAATAAAGACACCTCAGCGGCAATAAGAGACACCTACCCTCCGCTCCGTGGCCCGGAACAGTCCCAGGCTGACATCGCTAGTGTCAGGAGGCAGAGGCATGAACAACTGCCCAGCCAAAGTGGCAACAGAGAGGTTACCAACCTGCTGAGGGCGATCCACAGCATCCTGGAGCCAATGGAGCAGAAGAAGGACACACACATATAAAAAATGGTTACCTTGTGACCATTGTGACATTTGTGCTGTGCTGGGAAACCTGCAACCCTTCTTAGTCCAGTGCTGCCTCACTGTTTGGCACAGAGAATTGCTGCTGCGGACAGGGGATCCACATCTTCAGCCCTAGATGTGTGTGTGCACCGTCACCTCTGGAACCAACAACACCCCCTCGCAGAAAGCACCACACACATCAGAAGAGGAAGATGTAGACTTTACCTATTTCCACCGAAAAACTTCCCAATAGCACTTCTCTGTGCCAAATGGCCAGTTTTTCCTTTACTCAGAGCTGATGACCATGCCAGTGTACTTTCCAACTGGTAGTGTCCTCAGTTTGCTGTCCTACCTGCTGATCTCACCCATTTGTGCACTCTTAATGTGGCACATCATCCCTATCTGCAATTTGCTCCTCCTCTTCCCACTGAAACACTCCTTTCTTACACATGTTCCATGCAGTGTAACCCAATGGACTCTGTCTGGATATCATATGTTTCACTAACAATGTTGTGGTTTTTGCTGCAAGGACTGCCACTTGCCCTTGGCTCCATGGGTCACATGTGAATGAAATCACTTACCAGAACCAGCGTGTAGTATATCTGTTCATGATAGGACATAGTAGACCATGGTGGATGTGTTGCCCCTAAAGACACAACCTCTGTTCAAAATCTAATGGTGTTCAATTGACCCATGGCAAGTTGTGCACAGGCCAAGGGAACCTTATGTGCATCTGAACTAGCAAGTAGTCCCCCAAGGTCAGATGCATGAAGTGCAACAATGAGCATTCAGTCAATTGTAAGGGTGAATGAAATCACAACACCGGTGGGTCCCACCTCCACGGATACCATCCAGCAAACAACACTGCTATGACAAGAAAATTGTGAATTGTCTAAGGGGCCGGCATCAGTGTATGACCCAAAATATCCATGATTAGTGACAATAGTTTGTAATAACCATCTCTCCAATGCATGTGGCATGACATACACACACAGTGCAATAGTATGTGAATATCTATTTTCGGCTGTGTATCCATTCACAGCAAGAGTGCCACTTACAGTGCTCAACTATGTTTCAAGGGTCTACATGTATGAAAGTCAGAGCAACTCGCAATTTGCGAGTCACAAATCCGAATGCAGTATAGTGTCATTGACACTAATAGCGATTCGTAAGGGGGTCGCAAATGCCCACCTCATGATTATTCATGAGGTAGGTCGCAATTTGCGACCCCCTTAGGAATGGCGGCCGTCACAGGGATGGTGGCCTGCTGGAGACAGCAGACCACCATGTCTGTGACTGCTTTTAAATAAAGCATTTTTTTTTTTTAATGCAGCCCGTTTTCCTTAAAGGAAAACGAGATGCATTACAAAAACAAAAAATGAAATGTTTTTGTTTCATTTTTTCAGAGCAGGAAGTGGTATGAAAAAATGTTTTCAGTGACATTCACAAAGGGGAAGAGGTCCCCTGGGGACCCCTTCCCATTTACAAATGGGTTAGCACCAGTGTGACACTGGCGCTAACTGCAATTGTTTTTTGACTGCATTCGCGGTCAAAGAAAAGGCAAATTTGGTCCAGAATAGTGGACAGAGTGAATGGTGTATCTAACAACCTGCGCACACCAGAGGAGATTGGGAAGAGGTGGAACGACCTGTGGGGGAGAGTACTTTCCCTGGCCTCCAAGCGTCACTAGGCGGCCCAGAGGACTCATGGTGTGGCTCCCATCCCCCCATTTCAACTCTTTCTCTGAGAGAAGAAGGGCTTGCAGATCCTACATCCTGACGGCTTGACTGGTATCCCAGGTTGAGTGAAAAGTGGTAAGTTGCACTAAGCACTGGCTCAACAATCACAAATGGAGTCATGCCCTTAAGTCAGACATTTAAAATGCTCTAATTATCAAAACAAATATACGTAAATTGATTCATCAAAATAACTTCTTTCAATTACTAGCATCATGGTTGTATCCCTCTTCTCAACAATGTGCAATATGTTTAGTCAGATTGTTTGGTGATCCCTAGAGATCATCCCTTGCATTTGCCTAGTCCCTTGTTCTCTATCAATGTTTGTTGTTTTTCTTTTAAAAAAAGGTCAAAAATTCCATCCATTTGCATATGAAGGTATTCTACTTGTAAGTGATATTTTCACCTATTCACATCATACCCATATGTCTATGTACATGTTGTAAATTTGTTTCATCTCGACTATAGTTATTGAAATAGACATATCTAACCCACTTCTTAACAACTATTGTCTATGGTGTCAACAGATACTTCACCACCATGATGCCCTGTTTTCGTATCTGCAAAACAATAATGCAACGTGATGTTGCTTTACCTTCCTTTACTTCCTTATGTGCACACATCTCAAAAACGTGTGCATTTGACAGACACCATCTCATGCTATGGATGAAAATGTCAGTTGTTGTGTACCTCAAGCATGTTGACACCTTTTCATAGCTACATTGAAGTGATGTAAATGCTCACATAGTTCATGGGCTATTTAATCCAAGATTTCCTACTATGTGATGTGGCATGCTAAATAGAAGAATTATCCAAATACAATGTACTTTGCACTGTCAATATGATGACCAATGACAGTTTTACTTTTAATTGAACAACAGTTTGTCTAATGTTTTGTAGCCTTCTAGGCCTTGGAATGGCCCTGTGCTCTAATCTACTCAACACTGTGTTGGGTTGAATGCCTGGTACATATGATATAAAATTACTGAAGTAGCATTTGTATTCCAGGACATCTCTACAACATCATCACTGGAGTTTGCATCTGTGTAAATCAGCCTGCATGTGAAAAACAATGAAAAATACATGAATGCTTAATCATTCTAACAGTCTGATGTTATTTTTTTAGGTTGTTCCATTTGTAGCTAAAGTCATATATGAGGTACAAACCATAATATAATATCATATTGTATGCTTTCTTCTCCTGTCCACAGGGTGGTAGGGGTAGGCCTCGCGGGAGAGAATCAGTGGGCCATGAAAGTGAGGCCACTGGTGTCTTATTCAGCCAGACCACCATAGACCGAGTCTTGGGAGCAGTACAACAGTCTCAAAACGTGGTGGGCCAGGTCGTTACTGAACACCAGGAGATCAGGGAGGCGCAGAGGGAGCTTATATTGGGAAAACTTAATCACAACAACAAAATGAACTCCCTGACCTGGATACTTTTTGACATCTACCATCATATGTGGAGGGCTTTTCCCATGGCCCTGTCTGTGGTCCTTCTCCATTTGGACCAAGTGCATAACTGGCAACCAAAATCTTTAGAACAATTATTTGCAAAGGAAAATTAGAAATGACAAAGAGGTAATGTGTTACCCATTTCATTCAAACAAAACAAAGTAAACTCCATATCTATTGGTAACATATATGTGTAGGTAACAAGTATTAGACAAAATCAGAACTGAGTTTCACAAACCATGCATAGCCCAATAGCCGGTGCCATTTAGGGATGGACACTCCATGACCTTGACACCATGGAAGAAAGGGAATATTGCATGCAATCAAATTAAGAAGGCAAACTATCGTTGATGCATGACCCCAATTGGAGCCATACTTCTTGCCCTCGCAAAAGTAATCCTACACCAATAACGCCTATAGTCTACCTCATGCCAGCAACACAATTTGAAGCCACCTGACCATTACAGGACACTGTGGCAGGGCAGTATCTGATGCAATGACACAACCACCATTCAGTGGTGTGCTCAAAAATCTTCTATTAACTAGGAGGAGACACATCAACAGCTACATCAATTGGAGAAAAAATGAAGATTTAGTCAATGTGAAGAAAGAACATTATGCTATTGCTTGACATACACATGTGGTTTGAGCAAGTTAAGTGCCACATATTGCCCTGATGGCACCATCACACAGAAAACAGGTCTGATACAAACTCCTGAACTTCCATTCAATCACAGTGCAAGTTGTCTCTGTACACAATCTGTCCATCCTAAGTGGGTGTCTGTCCCAGGATCAACACATGTTCACTTTGTACAGCAACATACCACTGCAAATGCAACAACTTAGAACTGTCCAAATGAAGATGACATTATGAAGGACTCTGAAACAGAATCACAAGGGATAATTATTAATTCCCCATATTAAATCTGACTCAAATGAGAAGTTATGAGGATACATATACTTAGTACAAGCAAAGTTAATCTATGTCAATGACCACATAACTCAATGTAGGGAATCTCTGATGCACTACCATCTTTGCCTTGGACTTTCCTGCACTGGCCATTCCTTACAAATGACCATTGTTGACTGATATGTTTCCTATGTCACATGTCGTTCTGACATTGGAGGTTACAATGTCTAAAGGTAAACTTACTCTCACACAAATCCAGAATAGTTTGCCTATTTAGCCAAAACTTTTTTTTATTACATTCCTGTCCTCCTTGGTGGCAAGGTCTGGAAACAGCAGTTAGACCTTGGGCCATCGTCCCCTACTCATGCCTGGGTTCAAAGGTCTGCATGTATGAAAAAGAAAATATCAGCTTAGATGGTCACTCCATACTTTGATGATCAACACACATCACAAGTCTTGGTAACATTAGTAATATCATTGTGTAATACCTATACAAACATTGTCATACTTTTTTGGAACTTCAAAACTCATTTTGTTTTAAAAATTGTGTGCAAATTATGTACAAATAATACATTTGAAATATTATTTGCACATATTTTATTTTTTATTTTTAAAATACCACCAACTGAGGTATCACTTCCCTCGCAGCACTATCGATGTCAAACACATTCACTGTATCTGACATTTGTAAATACACTAGCCTCCATTTTGAGTGCTGGTAACACACTAACAATTGAAAAATGCACAGCTTGACACCCTAAAATGGCAGATGCCTGACCTTGCCACCAGGACATTGGATACCCAATGGCCATTGTCGAACGTTGACTGTGTAGTAGGTGGTACGCTCCACGAAGGACCCTGCCATAGGCTAACGTATGTGATGGCTACGAACAAAAGCCAATGGCTGTGTCCGTCTCTGTCACGGATTGCGTCCATCGTGTACTTGTACACGGCATATTGAAAAAAAGCTCAATCGGCTCTTAGCACTGCAGCCAACAAGACCTCCTTGGTTTGTGCTGCTGTTACCGGCCTCTGGGAGCCAGGATTCTGGGCAAAGCAGGGAGAAGGCCCCTACCTTCAGCACAGAGGAGCTGGAGCTCCTTGCTAGAAAGGTCCTGTCCCTGTACTATCAGCTCGAAGGGACTCCCGGGGAACAGGTACACGCCTTTTTTGTCAACAGCCTAATTTGTCCCTTTTTGTTCATGGGTGAACTGTTGGGATTAAAGTGTAGTGTACTGAATGATTTAGCTGGGGACAGAATGTTGTTTGCCATTGTTAGAAATGCTTGTGCATGGAAATGTAAAGTCACCTGCAAGGATAAGCTGTAATATCTGTCCATGTAACTCACAATTCCAGTTTCATGAGACAAACTGTAGGCCCCTTACTACCAGTGACCAGTAAACAGTCTACCAGTAATATGAGTGACAACATGCAGCCAATATCAAAATGTTAGTGATGTTAAGAGGAAGAAAATATCTTAAAGTTATGGAGTTGTCTGATGCTGCCCTGGCAAGTGGGATTACAGCTCATATTGTGGAACAGGATGCTCTGTATGGTTTCATACACGTCATGGTGCCACATTTAAAGAAAGTTATTTCCTGTGCTGCAAGTTCAAATGCCACAGGCTCTCAACGATCCACACAAGTATGTCCCATTACTATATACTCTTGTTCATACATCCCCCAAATCTCTGCTCTCACTGACACATAGCTGCCCTTCCATACTGCCCTTACTTATGATTGTGATGCAAACCATTGCTTTTGACTCCTTAGGAGTTTAGGCATGAAGCCAATGCAGCTGTGCATGCGCTTATGTGCAAGGACTGTACAGGGTGATTAGCCTTTAGTAGCTTACAATGATTGTGCGGAATCATAGTAGCTCATAATTATTGTGAGTAATCAGGAGTGAGTTTCACAACAGAAAATGTTTTATAGCCCTAGCCTAGATTATGTTTGGGCCTGAATTGGTAACATGAGGAGATAGAAAGTGTTGAGGGTGCTCAAGCGATCACTGCAAATCAGTATTTCCTAGGCACCTCTAAATGTTTTAGGAAAAGATGAAGTTACTGTTTGGTGAATGCATGTGAACGATGCAACAAAATTATGTCACAGCACTAAAGACAAACCAAATCACTCAAAACTTCTCTTCTTGTTCTTATCTATCATCCATACAAGTCAAACCCATCAGAAGTAGGAAATATTGAAGGCCATCGCTAAGAAGGTGTGGACCCTGGGGGTCCATAATGGGCACAGCCCGCATTGTCAGAAGAGCTGGGAGGACCGGCAACACAGAAATCTGAAGAAGGACAGCTCAGACAATCCTACCAACGATCCAAGCAGGTGCACCACACCCTGACCCCCTTAATTGCCCTCATCTTTGCAGTAGCTGACTTGGAGCTGGATGGGCAGTTGAGGGACCAAAAGCAGAATCCAGGGCTTAGTTTATTGTCTGTAGCTCTTTTTGTTGTTTAACCTTTTTATTTCAAGCACTGTTGTATGGCATCAACATGACGGTTGACACACATCCCACGTACAGGAGGATTTCTGGCGGTGTAAGTTAATCAGACAGTGTCTGATGCTGTGTCTGCTGTATTGCTTTGTGCTAAGGGTTGCCAGTAAATTCCTCATCACAAGCCAAGTACTGTTTTGAGCAGAGACAAGGCTGCATGCAAACAAGGGGGCACATGCATTTTCTCTATGTCATGAGGGAAAGTTGGACCAAACATGCCCCATTTTATGATTGGGTCAGGTAGAATGCTCCATCACAAATTTGAATAGGTAATGTAGGCCCTATTACTGGTGACATGGAAAACTGCTCACTTGTTTTGCAGTTGATGTATCAGATTTGACATTGGTAAGTTGGTGCCATGAAAATATGATAATGAACATCCGCTACGAAAAGGCTGGAACATGTACAGTGGCATTATTTCTTATCTGGAACATGTTTGAAACCTGTTTATACAGCAAATTTCTAGTCAGTTCTTGTGGACAGTAGCAGGTTGTCATGAAGCCTTAGGGCCATATTTATACTCCGTTTGCGCCGAAATTGCGTCGTTTTTTTTGACGCAATTTCGACGCAAAACTAACGCCAACTAACGCCATATTTATACTATGGCGTTAGAGGCGAATAGCGCCAAAGTTCCCGGAATGTGCGTCATTTTTTAGCGTGAACCCCTTCCTTGCGTTAATGATATGCAAGGGAGGCGTTCCCGTCTAAAAAATGACTCCCAGGCCTTTACGTGGTATTTATACTCCCGGGCAAAAGAGACGCCCGGGAGTTGGCGTGGCTAAAAACGGCGCATTTGCGCCACTTTTTAACGCCTGCTCAGGGCAGGCGTTAAGGGGCCTGTGGGCTCAAAATGAGCCCACAGGTGCCCTCCCATGCCCCCAGGGACCCCCCCTGCCACCCTTGCCCACCCCAGGAGGACCCCCAAGGATGGAGGGACCCACCCCAGGGACATTCAGGTAAGTTCAGGTAAGTATAATTTTTCTTTTTTTATATATTTTTTTGGTGGCATAGGGGGGCCTTATTTGTGCCCCCCTACATGCCACTATGCCCAATGACCATGCCCAGGGGACAGAAGTCCCCTGGGCATGGCCATTGGGCAAGGGGGCATGACTCCTATCTTTACAATGATAGGAGTCATGTTGATGGGGGATGGGCGTCGAAAATAAATGGCGCAAGTCGGGTTAAGACGATTTTTTCGACGTAACCTGACTTGCCCCATTTTAAGACGCCCATGCGCCATTTTCCCCCTACGCCGGCGCTGTCTGGTCTACGTGGTTTTTTCCCACGCAAACCAGGCAGCGCCGGTCTGATTGCGCCGTCTAACGCCATTCCATAAATACAGCGCCCGCATGGCGCTTCAGAATGGCGTTAGACGGCGCAAAACTTTTTGACGCTAAACTGCGTTAGCGCAGTTTAGCGTCAAAAAGTATAAATATGGGCCTTAGTCCTTCACAGATGTGCACGTGAGCCAGTCCGTGTGAAAAAAACATGAAATTGTATGCCAAACTCTATTCATTGCAATAGACAGGAATCTGTTTTCATTCGTGAGAGAGTTACGCATCCCCCAGACAAAATTTTGGTGTCCTGAGTTCTGTCCAGATGAGAGATCAATGATGGTGAGAAATGTGATCATTAAAGGGACATTTGGAGATGGAAGGTAGCATCACAGAGATGTTGTGGGATCCGATCTTGAGAAGTCAATTTCCAGCCCAACACATGGCTCTCTTGGAAATGTGAATATATTTTAGCTTTATACTGCAGTGGGTTAGAAATGTCTTAAGTCTATGTGTTTACTCATGCTGACTAAGCCCTTTGTAATAGAAAGGACTACAAGTGCATAAGGGACAATAGCATACATGCTATGGGAGCTAGCATGGGGAATTTCTAGACTTGGAGCAAATGTTGTGTGATCAAGGTTCATGTCCAATTGTATTTGCACAGATAACCTGAAACTGTTGTATCTGTCTTTTCGGCATCATCTAGGCAAGATGAAGTAGACAGCAGCTACATTGGCAGAGAGGAAGCTGGCCATTGTGGTTCGGGTGTGGACACCACAAACAATGAGGGAGCCAGTGACACGGAGGGTAAGAGGACTGGCACCAAGGCCAGGAGTGAGACTCCATCTTCTTCGGAGGCCTCCAATGCAGACCAGTCATTAGTATTGTCGGTTCCTAGAGTGATTGTTACACCTGCGTCGTTGTCTGCCACCCATGTTCCAATCTCGACCCTCCCTTTTGCCCCCCCAGTTGGCCTTAGCCACCCCCTAAAAGGGGTAGCATCAACTTTGCTGCAGGCACCTCTCCCTGCCACAATGTGCCAGGCTGCGCTTAATCAGGAGGCCATATTTCTTTTAAGGACTATCAATGTAGGCCAGACGGCACTACTGAATGCCACCCAGGGGCTGGCCCACCAGAATACCCACATGTTGTCTTACCTGGATGGCATTCACATTGCCCTGTCTGGCCTACACCAGTCATTTCAGGGACTGGTCTCCTCTTTGAGCGCAGCCTCCCACCCACTCCAACCTTGTGCCCAGACTGCCACCCCTTCCCCATCCAAAACCCCACCACCCAGCCCTATCCCATGTACACTCAAACATTTGCATGTACTCACTACAATGACCACAAGCGGCACATTCTCACACCGACATAGCAAGAAACACAGACACACATGCAGATGCCACAAACCCTACCGCCACTACCACAAGCATATCAAGAGGCATCTCACCCACCATGACACAAACACCCACACCCACCAGCAGCACACATGCAGACCCCACACCCACCATAACACAGACATCCACACTCACTCCCAGCACATCCGCAGACACCACATCCAACACTACACCAACACCCCCACACACCACCAGCACACCCACAGACACCACAACACACACCACCTCTACAACAGACACATCCACACACACAGACATATACTTAACACAAACACCCACACTCACCGACCCACATACACCCAGTACAAAACACAAAGAAAAACATATAGCACATACACCAGACCCTCAGGTACCCACAACTTCAACAGACACATGCACATCAGACACTTCCACTCCTGCCTCCCAACTCGAACTCCCTCAAACCACCCTACTCATGCTCCAAAAGAAGACCCTTTTTCCCTGGCCCTGACCCATTCCCCATCTCACACCACCCCCCAAAACATCTTTCCATCCTTTCAACATCTCAAACCACCCCTTCCACATCCTAACCCATCCCTCCCAAATGTAAATCCACCCCTCAGAAATGTCTTTCTACCCCTTCCAAATCCCAACCCATCACTTCCAACCCCAACCCACCCCTCTCAAACCCCAACCCACCCCTCTCAAACCCAAACCCACCCATCCCAACCCTGAGGATCCATACCCCCCATTAACATTATTGAAGTGCCTGCTCTCTGCCCCATAGATGCACCTTCCAGAGGAGGTGTATTTTGGCAGTGACATTAGGAGGCAAGTTATGGGCATGCACCCACACAATGGACTGCTGGCCTAGTGCTGTTATTTCTTATACCCTGTTTATTTTCATGGACTTCTGATAGAGTTATCAAATTTCTATAAATCATTTTTGTTTTGAGAATACCTGTCCTGGTCCTATTTAATGATTGTTACGAATTATTTGCTGTAATATTGGTTGTACATTCTATATACGCACCCTTGTAGCATTTTGTATTGCAATTGCTACACTATCATGGAACTGAGTAGTTCCTATCAGGGATACTATTTATGTATTACTTATGTTAGTTAGGGAACATTCTTTCACACACATGTATGGACAAATTATTTGGGATTGATGTGACTTATGGTATAGATGTCCACAGCCATGAAGGTAGTTAGTGCCAGACTGGAGTATACTACTGATATCTTGAGGTGTGTTTTCTAAGTATGACAATACAGGCATATGCATTGCACATCATTGCACTGTTGTGTGAAACTCTTTTATAAACTCTTTTATAAACTCTTTTATAAACTCTTTTATAAACGGACGCTCCCCCTCGGCCTGGAACGACTCCTGGTGGCCCACTGCACTCGGACCCCCACCCACCCCAGCCAACCACGCAAGAAACCTCGGATTCATCCTCGACTCCGCTCTCACCATGTCCAAACAGGTCAACGCCATCTCCTCTTCCTGTTACAACACCCTCCGAATGCTCCGCAGAATCTTCAAGTGGATTCCAATAGGAACCAGAAAGACAGTAACTCAAGCCCTCGTCAGTAGCAGACTTGACTACGGCAACGCACTCTACACAGGCATCCCAACAAAAGACATCAAATGACTCCAGCGCATCCAGAACGCATCCGCCCGCCTGATCCTCGACATACCCCGCCGATGCCACATCTCCCCCCACCTGAAAGACCTCCACTGGCTCCCCGTGGAAAAAAGGATCACCTTCAAACTCCTCATCCACGCTCACAAGGCTCTACACGACACCGGACCCACTTACCTCAACACCAGACTCAACTTTTACGTCCCCACTCGTCAACTCCGCTCTGCCAACCTCGCCCTCGCCATCGTCCCCCGAATCCAGCGCAAGACCTCTGGCGGCAGATCCTTCTCCTTCCTCGCCGCCAAGACCTGGAGCTCTCTCCCCACCTCGCTACGCCAGACCCAGGACCTCCTCACCTTCAGGAGACACCTCAAGACTTGGCTCTGTGAACGCTAGCAGCTCCCTCCCCCCCCCCCCCCTCAGCGCCTCGAAACCCTGACGGGTACATAGTGCGCTTAATAAGTTCTCTGATTGATTGATTGATTGAATCCAGTGTTACTGTACAGTAACAATTCTGAGGATGACATGTGTAACAGTGACCTGCTTTCTGTTTGGGCGACGACGGGGTTGTTATTTTTTTTGGTCCAGGAGCAGCAGCAACGGTAGGACTTGTATGGCTGCAGGACTTGCAGAAACTTGAAAAAAGTTGAGTTTTGTCCTTTTATCCCTCCCAAACAGCCAACTCAGGTGTGGAGGTTTAACCAACACAATTGCGTCTGCAGGAATGCACATCGTGATTAGCTTGGCGGGAAAAGGGTCTGGAGTCTCGCCAGCTGCCGCTTTTGCCTATGGATCTGTCAACATGGGTGGTGATTCTTGGCGGTGACAGCAGACCGTCTTTGTTTTTTTTCTTATGGGCCCGCTAACATCTAAATACAGTGGGCAGACCGTCACAGCAGCAGATGGGTTTTCAGTTTAAAAAATCGGTGGCGCGACCGTTACTACCAAGATCTAAATCAGGCCCTTAGTGTGGTCTCATAGATATGGTTGAGAGGCTTGTGCCCCTAAGGTCCAAAAATAGTGAGACACTAGCTGCACCAACCTCTGGTAAATAGTCCCATATTCGGATACCATGCTATCCTAGGATGTGTTATGGATGCATTACCCACTCAGGGAATGACATACGCTGGCTGATCCAGCCAGTCTACAGTGTATGTGGCGTCTGGGAGACAGATTGAAGGTATAGATATGTGATGGGTGTGGTTAGGCTTATATGACACATGTTGATTTGCGCAAAACAACAGTTACCATAGAGTAATTACCAACAACCACCATAGAATGTTGTGGGACGCACCCACATCTGCTGTATGGGCTTGGATCTCGAAGAACATGTGTGGCACATGCACAGTACCAATGCATATTAGTGCCTGCTTCAATACTTTGCCTAAATTTTTGTGACCACAAGGCCAGCTTGGGTAGCCAAAACAAGTTTGATTTATTCCAAGGAAGTATATGTTTACTATTGCATATATCACATTATTTTACTATATTGAGCGGTTACTTGAACTTAGGATGTGGGTATGTGTAGGAAAGTACCATCTTGCCTGGCATGTTAGCCCCATATTTCACTGTATATATGTTGTTTTAGTGTATGTGTCACTGGGACCCTGCCAGCCAGGGCCCCAGTGCTCATAAGTGTGCCCTGTATGTGTTCCCTGTGTGATGACTAACTGTCTCACTGAGGCTCTGCTAACCAGAACCTCAGTGGTTATGCTCTCTCTGCTTTCTAAATTGTCACTAACAGGCTAGTGACCAATTTCACCAATTCACATTGGCATACCGGAACACCCTTATAATTCCCTAGTATATGGTACTAAGGTACCCAGGGTATTGGGGTTCCAGGAGATCCCTATGGGCTGCAGCATTTATTTTGCCACCCATAGGGAGCTCTGACAATTCTTACACAGGCCTGCCACTGCAGCCTGAGTGAAATAATGTCCACGTTATTTCACAGCCATTTACCACTGCACTTAAGTAACTTATAAGTCACCTATATGTATAACCTTTACCTGGTAAAGGTTGGGTGCTAAGTTACTTAGTGGGGGGGCACCCTGGCACTAGCCAAGGTGCCCCCACATCGTTCAGGGCAAATTCCCCGGACTTTGTGAGTGCGGGGACACCATTACACGCGTGCACTATACATAGGTCACTACCTATGTATAGCGTCACAATGGTAACTCCGAACATGGCCATGTAACATGTCTAAGATCATGGAATTGTCTCCCCAATGCCATTCTGGCATTGGGGAGACAATTCCATGATCCCCCCAGTCTCTAGCACAGACCCAGGTACTGCCAAACAACCTTTCCCGGGGTTTCACTGCAGCTGCTGCTGCTGCCAACCCCTCAGACAGGTTTCTGCCCTCCTGGGGTCCAGCCAGGCTTGGCCCAGGAAGGCAGAACAAAGGACTTCCTCAGAGAGAGGGTGTTTCACCCTCTCCCTTTGGAAAAAGGTGTCAGGGCTGGGGAGGAGTAGCCTCCCCCAGCCTCTGGAAATGCTTTGATGGGCACAGATGATGCCCATCTCTGCATAAGCCAGTCTACACCGGTTCAGGGATCCCCCAGCCCTGCTCTGCCGTGAAAATGGACAAAGGAAAGGGGAGTGACCACTCCCCTGACCTGCACCTCCCAGGGGAGGTGCCCAGAGCACCTCCAGTTTGCTCCAGACCTCTGCCATCTTGGAAACAGAGGTGCTGATGGCACACTGGACTGCTCTGAGTGGCCAGTGCCAGCAGGTGACATCAGAGACTCCTTCTGATAGGCTCTTACCTGTGTTGCTAGCCTATCCTCCTTCCTAGGTAGCCAAACCTCCTTTTCTGGCTATTTAGGGTCTCTGCTTTGGGGAATTCTTTAGATAACGAATGCAAGAGCTCATCAGAGTTCCTCTGCATCTCTCTCTTCAGCAAAGACGACTACTGCAACCTTGTATCACTGATCCTGCTGCCTTCTTGACTGTTTCCTGGTGGTGCATGCTCTGGGGGTAGCCTGCCTCCTCCCTGCACTAGGAGCTCTGAAGAAATCTCCCGTGAGACGACGGAATCCTCCCCCTGCAACCGCAGGCAACAAAAGACTGCATCACCGGTCCTCTGAGCCCCCTCTCAGCATGACGACCGTGGTCCCTGGAATTCAGCAACTCTGTCCAAGTGACTCCCACAGTCCAGTGACTCTTCAGTCCAAGTTTGGTGGACGTAAGTCCTTGCCTCCCCACGCTAGACTGCATTGCTGGGTACCGCGTGATTTGCAGCTGCTCCGGCTCCTGTGCACTCTTCGTGCACAGCCAAGCCTGGGTCCCCGACACTCTAACCTGCAGTGCACAACCTCCTGAGTTGTCCTCCGGCGTCGTGGGACTCCCTTTTGTGTCTCCGGGTGAGCTCCGGTTCACTCCTCTTCCAAGTGCCTGTTACAGTACTTCTGCGGGTGCTGCCTGCTTCTGTGAGGGCTCCCTGACTTGCTGGGCTCCCCCTCTGTCTCCTCATCAAAGTGTCGACATCCTGGTCCCTCCTGGGCCACAGCAGCACCCAAAAACCCTAACCGTGACCCTTGCAGCTGGCAAGGCTTGTTTGCGGTCTTTCTGCATGGGAACACCTCTGCAAGCTTCTTCACGACGTGGGACATGCATCCTCCAAAGGGGAAGTTTCTAGCCCTCTTCGTTCTTGCAGAATCCACAGCTTCTACCATCCGGAGGCAGCTCCTTTGCACCCTCAGCTGGCATTTCGTGGGCATCTGCCCACTCTTGACTTTGTCACGACTCTTGGACTTGGTCCCCTTGTTCCACAGGTAATCTCGTCCAGAAATCCACTTTGGTTGCATTGCTGGTGTTGGTCTATCTTGCAGAATTCCCCTATCACGACTTCTGTGCTCTCTGGGGAATATAGGTATACTTTACACCAACTTTTCAGGGTCTTGGGGTGGGCTATTTTTCTAACCCTCACTGTTTTCTTACAGTCCCAACGACCCTCTACGAGCTCACTTAGGTTTGGGGTCCATACGTTATTCGCATTCCACTTTTGGAGTATATGGTTTGTGTTGCCCCTATACCTATGTGCTCCTATTGCAATACATTGTAATTTTACACTGCTTGCATTACTTCCTTTTGCTATTACTGCATATTTTTGGTATTGTGTACATATATCTTGTGTATATTTGGCGTCCTCATACTGAGGGTACTCACTGAGATACTTTTGGCATATTGTCATAAAAATAAAGTACCTTTATTTTTAGTATATCTGTGTATTGTGTTTTCTTATGATATTGTGCATATGACACCAGTGGTATAGTAGGAACTTTGCATGTCTCCTAGTTCAGCCTAAGCTGCTCTGCTTTAGCTTCCTTCTATCAGCCTAAGCTGCTAGAAACACCTCTTCTACACTAATAAGGGATAACTGGACCTGGTACAGAGTGTAAGTACCCCTTGGTACCCACTACAAGCCAGGCCAGCCTCCTACATTGGTTGTGCAGTGGTGGGATAAGTACTTGTAACTGCTTACCACTTTGTCATATTGTACTTTTCATAAGAGAAAAATATACAAAACAAGTTCAGTGTATGTACACCTAACCAAAAAGTTTTGCTTTTCTTCCCTTACTCTATTTACTGAGTGCTGAAAAGTACCTCTAAACTTTCAAAAAGTTTCTAAAAAGTTGGAAAAAAAAAATTTCTGTGTCCTTAAAAAGTCCTGAAACTTTTTCTTTCTTTTATCTGTCCCTAAACCTTTTCTATCATGTCTGGCACAGTTCCTACTCTTGATCTGGTCAGCACAGCTTATGACCACCTTAGCTGGAAAGGTTTGAGGAGTCTCTGCATTGATAGAGGTTTAGGGGTAGGGAAGAATCCCTCTAGAGAATTGTTAAATAACATACTCATTGAAAATGATAAGGCCTTAGCTGGCACATCTGTTGAGAAGTTAGGAGATGGTTCACACTCTGACTCTGGGGCACCCCTAGGGAGAGTGTTAGATGGTATCCTTCCCAACCTGCCCCTTAGCAGACCACCTAGCATAACTGGTACTAATGTGAGCTCTCATCACAGTAGGGATGTCATTCCTGCAAGCCAGGTTGTTAGAGTGCCAACTGTTAGGACAATTAACCCTCTGTTCATTCACATCATTCTTCTGTGTCAAAGCATGCCCAACCCACCCACCCTGATGACAGAATGTTAGAAAGGGAACTCAATAGATTGAGAGTGGAAGAGACCAGGCTGAAGCTTAAACAGCAACAGCTGGCTCTAGACAGGGAATCTTTAGACTTAGAAAAAGAAAGACAGAGGTTGGGGTTTGGACCCCATGGTGGCAGCAGCAGTATTCCAGATAGTAATCCTGTGAAAGAGCATGATTCTAGGAATCTGCATAAGATAGTTCCCCCTTACAAGGAGGGGGATGACATTAACAAGTGGTTTGCTGCACTTGAGAGGGCCTGTGTTGTACAGGGGGTCCCTCAAAGGCAGTGGGCTGCTATCCTATGGCTATCGTTCAGTGGAAAGGGTAGGGATAGGCTCCTTACTGTGAAAGAAAGTAATGCCAATAATTTTACAGTTTTGAAGAATGCACTCTTGGATGGATTTGGCTTAACCACTGAACAATACAGGATTAAGTTCAGAGAAACCAGAAAAGAGTCCTCACAAGACTGGGTAGACTTTGTTGACTATTCAGTGAAGGCCTTGGAGGGGTGGTTACATGGCAGTAAGGTTTCTGACTATGAAAGCCTGTACAATCTAATCTTGAGAGAGCATATTCTGAATAACTGTGTGTCTGATTTGTTACACCAATATCTAGTGGACTCAGATCTGACCTCTCTCCAAGAATTGGGAAAGAAGGCAGACAAATGGGTCAGAACAAGAGTGAACAGAAAAGTTCATACAGGGGGTGACAATGATGGCAAGAAGAAGGATGGTAAGTCTTCAGACAAGGGTGGGGAAAAATCTAAAAATGAGTCTTCATCAGGCCCACAAAAACACTCTGGTGGGGGTGGTGGGCCCAAATCCTCTTCTAATCAAGTAAAGAAACCATGGTGCTATTTATGTAAAGTAAAAGGCCATTGGACAACTGATGCCAGTTGTCCAAAGAAAAGCACCAAGCCTCCCACTACCACAACCCCTACTGCTACACCTAGTGCCCCTAGTAATAGCAGTGGTGGTGGGAACAAACCTACTAATAGCCAATCCAAGGCAGTAGCTGGGCTCACTTTTGGTAATTTAGTTGGGGTTGGTCTTGTTAGGGAGACCACAGAGGCTGCGTTAGTCTCTGAAGGTGCCATTGATTTGGCCACCTTGGTTGCTTGTCCCCTTAATGTGGATAAGTACAAGCAACTTCCCCTAATAAATGGTGTTGAGGTTCAGGCCTACAGGGACACAGGTGCCAGTGTTACCATGGTAATAGAGAAACTGGTACACCCTGAACAACACCTACGTGGTCACCAGTACCAAGTGACAGACACTCATAACAACACTCTTAGCCACCCCATGGCTGTTGTGAATCTCAACTGGGGGGGTGTTACTGGTCCAAAGAAAGTTGTGGTTGCCTCAGATTTACCTTTAGACTGTCTACTAGGGAATGATTTAGAGACATCAGCTTGGGCAGAAGTGGGGTTGGAGGCTCATGCAGCAATGCTGGGCATTCCTGGGCATATTTTTGCTTTGAGAAGGGCTCAGGCCAAAAAGCAAAAAGGACAGGGTGACTTGGATCCTGGAACAATGGACCAAGTGCTCCCTAAAGCTAGGGTTAGTAAGGGTAAATCCCTACCCACTATCCCTCCCTCTACAGATGATTCAACTTCTGAGGAAGAAGAATTTCCCCCCTGTGCAGAACCTTTACCAGTGGGTGGAGAGGGGCCTGCCTGGGAAGAGCTGAGTGTGGCACAGCAAACCTGTCCCACATTAGAGGGTCTAAGACAGCAAGCTGTCAAACAGCAAAATGGGGATGTCAGTGACTCACATAGAGTTTACTGGGAGGACAACCTCTTGTATACAGAGACAAGGGACCCTAAACCTGGAGCAGCCAGGAGATTGGTCATTCCCCTGCAATACAGAGAGTTCCTCCTAACTCTAGCCCCGACATTCCCTTGGCTGGACATTTAGGGCAAATTAAAACATGGGAAAGGCTTGTCCCCCTGTTTCAGTGGCCTAGAATGTCAGAGGACACAAAAGATTTTTGTAAGTCCTGTGTCACCTGTCAAGCCAGTGGCAAGACTGGTGGCACCCCAAAGGCTCCCCTTATTCCACTGCCTGTGGTTGGGGTTCCCTTTGAAAGGGTAGGGGTTGACATAGTGGGCCCCCTTGACCCTCCTACTGCTTCAGGCAATAGGTTTATCTTGGTGGTAGTGGACCATGCCACAAGATATCCTGAAGCTATTCCTTTTAGGACCACTCCAGCACCTGCAGTGGCAAAGGCCCTCCTGGGAATCTTTTCCAGGGTGGGTTTCCCAAAAGAGGTGGTATCAGACAGGGGTAGCAACTTTATGTCTGCATACTTGAAGGCCATGTGGAAGGAATGTGGTGTAACATACAAATTCACCACACCTTATCATCCACAAACAAATGGACTGGTAGAGAGGTTTAATACAACTCTCAAAGGAATGATAATGGGACTCCCTGAAAAACTCAGGAGGAGATGGGATGTCCTGTTACCTTGCCTCCTTTTTGCTACCAGGAAGGTACCCCAGAAAGGAGTGGGCTTCAGCCCCTTTGAACTCCTATTTGGACACCCTGTAAGAGGTCCCCTAACACTTGTGAAGGAGGGTTGGGAACAACCTTTAAAAGCTCCTAAGCAAGACATAGTGGACTATGTACTCGGCCTGAGATCCAGAATGGCTGAGTACATGAAAAAGGCCAGTAAAAACCTTCAGGCCAGCCAAGAGCTCCAAAAGCAATGGCATGACCAGAAGGCTGTTCTGATTCAGTACCAACCAGGACAGAAGGTGTGGGTCTTGGAGCCTGTGGCCCCAAGAGCACTCCAAGACAAATGGAGTGGACCCCACATCATTGTTGAAAAGAAGGGAGAAGTCACCTACTTGGTTGACTTGGGCACTGCCAGGAGTCCCCTTAGGGTGCCCCATGTCAATCGCCTAAAACCCTACTATGACAGGGCTGATCTCACCCTGCTCGTAGCAACAGATGAAGGACAGGAAGAAGAGAGTGACCCTCTCCCTGATCTCTTCTCTTCCACAGAACAAGATGCTCTGGTGGAAGGTGTAGTGTTAGCAGACTGTCTTACTGCTGAGCAGAAAGACCACTGCATAAATCTCCTGGGTCAGTTTTCTGAACTCTTTTCTACTGTGCCAGGCACCACTTCTTGGTGTGAGCACACTATAGATACTGGAGACAGCATGCCTGTAAAAAGTAAGATCTATAGGCAGCCTGACCATGTCAGGGACTGCATAAAACAAGAGGTTCAGAAAATGCTTGAACTGGGAGTGGTTGAACAGTCTGAAAGCCCATGGGCCTCTCCTGTGGTGCTTGTACCAAAGCCTCACTCTAAAGATGGGAAAAGAGAAATGAGGTTTTGTGTAGATTACAGAGGTCTCAACCAGGTAACAAAAACTGATGCTCACCCTATACCCAGGGCAGATGAGCTCATAGATACACTGGCATCTGCCGAGTATCTAAGCACCTTTGATTTGACTGCAGGGTATTGGCAGATCAAGTTATCAAAGGATGCTAAAGCAAAAACTGCATTTTCAACTATTGGAGGGCACTACCAATTCACAGTAATGCCCTTTGGTTTGAAAAATGCACCTGCCACTTTTCAGAGGTTGGTGAATACAGTCCTGCAAGGGTTGGAGTCTTTTAGTGCAGCATATCTGGACAATATAGCTGTATTTAGCTCAACCTGGGATGATCACCTGGTACACCAATGGAATGTTTTGGAGGCCCTGCAAAAGGCAGGCCTCACTATCAAGGCTTCAAAGTGCCAGATAGGGCAGGGGAAAGTGGTTTATCTGGGACACCTGGTAGGTGGAGACCAGATTGCACCACTTCAGGGGAAAATCCAAACTATTATAGGTTGGGTTCCCCCTACAACCCAGACCCAGGTGAGAGCCTTCCTAGGCCTCACTGGGTATTACAGGAGGTTCATAAAGAACTACGGCTCCATTGCAGCCCCTCTTAATGACCTCACTTCTAAGAAAATGCCTAAAAAGGTATTGTGGACAGCTAGCTGTCAGAAAGCTTTTGAGGAGCTGAAACAGGCCATGTGCACTGCACCTGTCCTAAAAAGCCCATGTTCCTCCAAGAAATTCATTGTTCAAACTGACGCATCTGAATTAGGGGTAGGGGCAGTCTTATCACAACTCAGTTCTGAGGGCCAGGATCAACCTGTTGCTTTTATCAGCAGGAGGTTGACCCCTAGAGAAAAGCGTTGGTCTGCCATAGAGAGGGAGGCCTTTGCTGTGGTCTGGGCACTGAAGAAGTTGAGGCCATACCTGTTTGGCACTCACTTCATTGTTCAGACAGACCACAAACCTCTACTTTGGCTAAAACAAATGAAAGGTGAAAACCCTAAATTGTTGAGGTGGTCCATATTTCTACAGGGAATGGACTATACAGTGGAACATAGACCTGGGAGTACCCACTCCAATGCAGATGGACTCTCCAGATATTTCCACTTAGAAAATGAAGACTCATCAGGTCATGGCTAGTCTTATTGTCTTTCGTTTGGGGGGGGTTGTGTAGGAAAGTACCATCTTGCCTGGCATGTTACCCCCATATTTCACTGTATATATGTTGTTTTAGTGTATGTGTCACTGGGACCCTGCCAACCAGGGCCCCAGTGCTCATAAGTGTGCCCTGTATGTGTTCCCTGTGTGATGACTAACTGTCTCACTGAGGCTCTGCTAACCTCTGATTTCTAAATTGTCACTAACAGGCTAGGGACCAATTTCACCAATTCACATTGGCATCATGAGAACTCCCAAGGTACTTTGCCAGCACATTGATGAACATCCTGAGATGGTTGACTATGCCTTTCATGTAGTTGGAATATGTGTGCTTCCTTTTGCAGTACAGGTGGGAAGTAGCAGCAGGAGGTACATGTGTGCGGTCCATTGCCTCCAACACTTGTGGGAATCCAACACTGGCACAGAGCTTTGCTTGTTTCCAGTTGTTTCTGCTGTGTGTTGGTAAACATGAGGTACTGGGGTGTGAGGCTCATGATGGCATACAGGACAGAGGGTAGGAATACTAAAAATGATAACTGTGATATTGCTGCCACTCTGGTTGTGGTGATTTGGAATGAGCCAGATGCCAGCATGTGAAGTACTGCCATCAGCGTGGCCTGCAGAGGGATGTTAGTGCACCTCTGGGATGTTGCCTGCAGCCTTGAGGCAATACAATTCAGGAGTTGGATGATGAAGTCCCTCCTTCCCTCCTGAGCCTGTAGTAGGTGATGACCTCCTCCTCCTTGAGGTCAATGAGTGTAGTCCTCTGATGGTAGACACGCTCCCTTCTGCAGTGACTCCTTTGTGGTGGTGATCCGTCATCTTCTTGGTGCTCCTAGCTGCAGTTTGAGTAACTCAATGGCGTAGTTGAGCTTGCCTAAGTGCTTTGGGTATGTTCTGTTAATGTACCAGTGCCAATGCATCATTGTTATGCCTCAGTTGCCAAAACACAAGAATTTTTTGACACATTTTGGACTCTGCACATCATTTGTCAACGATGCATCACTTTCCCAATAACTCGTAAATATTGATGCATCGGTTCTGCGGTGGATTTCACGGAGGAATGCCTACCTTGAATATGTTTAACATTATTTGACGCAAGCAGTTGTAGCACATGAAAGAAATGATGCAGGACAGCGAGAAGTGATGCATTTTGCCTAATGTGTCACTTAGTTAATGTGGAGCATGCCATGTGCCGCCTCTGCGTCCAAAGAAATGACGCAGCGGTGGCACAAGCTTCTTGTAAATATACCCCTATGTGCTTAACTTATGGGGGAAGATAGTCCAGTTAAAGTACAAAGTGAACAGCATTTGTCAGGTCAGCCAATAACTGCTGAAGGCAACACTGATTGATTTTTACGAAGGACAGTGTTGCACATGGCCCTTTTTGCAGGGTCATCACTAATATTTTAGCCTCCACTAATATTTTTCTGACCAGTTTTTGTTGGCTTTAGGACTCTGGGCACTTTACCACTGCCAAAAAGTGCTAAAGTGCATATGGTCTCTGTGTAAATTGTACTGTTGGTTGGTTTATTCATGATTGGCATATTTGATTTACTAGTAAGTCCCTAGTAAAGTGCACTAGAGGTGCCCAGGGCCTGTAAATCAAATGCTACTAGTGGGCCTGCAGCACTGGTTGTGCCACCCACACTTGTAGCCCTGTAAACATGGCTCAGACATGCCACTGCAGTGTCTGTGTGTGCAGTTTTAAACTGCCAATTCCACTTGGCAAGTGTACCCAATTGCCAGGCCTCAACCTTCCATTTTACAACATGTAAGGCACCCCAAGGTAGGCCCTAGGTAGGCACATGGGCAGGGTGCAGTGTATGTTTAAGGTCAGACATATACTAGGGAAATGTATATGTCCTAACAGTGAAATACTGCCAAATTTGATTTTCACTGTGCAAGGCCTCTCACTCTCATAGGTTAACCTGGGGGCTGCCTTTAAATATCCTTAAAGGGCAGATTCCCTTTGAGAGCAGATAAAAATGTGGAGTTTAGGGTCTCCGAACTCACTATTTAAAAATACATATTTTAGTGAAGTTGTTTTTTAAATTGTCTGTTTGAAAATGCCACTTTTAGAAAGTAGGCATTTTCTTGCTTAAACCATTCTGTGAGTGTGGGTTGAGTGTCAGGGACGATAAGGTACTGTCTCACCAGTCTCAGGAGGGTGATGCGGGGTACTTTTTCAAGGCTGAGTCACTGGATGTTTGGGTGAAGGCTAGTTTGGTTAATTCATGTGAGGGGCTGTGTGATGTAATTATGGAGGGCAAATGTCAAGCCTGTGTTTTCCAGAGCTACGCCAGCACCCGGTGAAGTGTGAGTTCTCTGACACCAGGGAGTTTACACTGGAGACAGACCTCTGGGTGAGTACCAGAGAGTCTGATGAGGCATCTTGGAGTGCTCCTGAAGGGAGGGGTCTAGGTGTTTCCCAACAAGGTGAAGTGGGAAAGGATTGCAGTGTCTCAGGTTGGTCCCAGTGTAGCAGGATGGGTAAGGGATTCCATGTCTAGTCTCGGAGGACAGGGAATGGGGGTAGGCTGAGGCCCAGGTGCCCGAGATAAATCCCAGGTCATAGAGGGGGTTCCACAAGGAAATGCCAGGAGGGGAGCCTAGCCTGCACCGTAGGGCCATCTGCTGAGAGAGACCCCATAGTGTAAGGAGAACTTGGGGGGGCGGCTGTAGCAGTTCTGGTGTATGGTAGTACCACTCTTAGTGAGGGGGTGCAGAAGTCCAGAAAGAGGGTTGAAAGGGAGTTGCGGGCCCCAGTGGAGAACCTGGAGAGTCAGGGGTTAAATCTGAGGTCAGAGACCCCCAGAAATGACCTTGGTGATACCATTTCTAGGCTGGGGGGAAATAGGCTCTGCCAGATAGGCAGAGGACAGGGGACCAGCGCCAGCCAGACCCTCATGTGGCCCTTTGGGAAGGTGGTTCCCTTGTGGGGGGTAGGTGTGCTCCCCAGGAAGTCCTGGCTTGCCAGGCAGTGGTCCAGCTTGAGGGGGGTGACTCTGGGTTGGATGCTCAGGTTCAGGGGCTAAGCTCTGACCTGATGAGGGGTAGGTGTGCTCCCCAGAAAGTCCTGAATTACCAGGTACAGGCCCTAGAGTGGAGGATCAGGTGCAGAGGGTAAACTCTGACCTGATGGGGGAAACGGTTGGCCCAGTCACCACCCCCCCCCCCAGTGTGTCTTCTAGGGGTACCCTCCAGGGTGGGGGTGGTGCAGGACCCTGGAAGTGGGGGCAGGGGAGGGAGAGACTCACCCCAGTTCAATCTAAGGGTACAGACCCTGGATTGAAGGGCAAGGTTCAGGGTGTCTCCCCTGACCTGGAGGGAGGGGCTCCTGCTAACAGTACCCCTACTGTGTTTTATTCTGGGGGAGCCACTCCTAGTGGGGGGATGCAGAACCCCAGAAGGAAGGGCAGGGGGAGGGAATCCTCACCCCGGGCCGTGGTCCAACCTGACGGTTCAGACCTCTGGTTAGAAGACCAGTTGCAGGTTAACATGCCTGCACTGGTGGGAGGATTGTGCAGGCAGCCTGACAATTCTAGACTCTGGGGGTGCCTCTCCTAGAGGGAGGGTACAGAGCCCCAAAGGAGAGAACCAGTGTCAGGCTGTCATCCCTGACCTGGTGGAAGGGAGCGTGGTCAAAGTGTGCCAGACACCTGGGGCTACTGCCCCCCACTCTCCATAGTCACAGTGGTGGGAGAACCTTGAAAGGCTGTGGGCCTGGCTTTCATCCTTGACAGCTGTCAGTGGCCACTGTGGCTTGCTGTCCTGGTGGACTTAGTTGCCCCTGGGGGAGGGACAGGAGTCACACCCTGGAGGTAGATTGGGCCACACCACTGTGTTGGCCATGGTGGTACTATCTGCCCCCTGGGATACATCTGTGAGCAAAGTAAGGTTAGCTGCTGCACAGATGGTATCTGCAGGAGAGGAAAAGGGTTCCCCATGGGTTAGCTTAGTGGGCCCTGAGAGCATGGACAGAGGGATCCAACTGGAGTCAGGAAGGTGTAGAACTGGAACATGTCCCTGCTGTTGTGGGCCAGGGTCCCTGTTCTATCGCCCCAATCAGGGAAGGCCATCAAGGTATTGATTGGTCTCCCCTTGCTTTAGGCTGGTGGGGGGTTGTGTTGCATCTAACCCTTTTTGCAGGGTCATCCCTAATCTTTTTTCCTCCTAATTTTTCTGACCATTTTTTGTTGTCTTTAGGACTCTGGGCACTTTACCACTGCTAAACAGTGCTAAAGTGCATATGCTCTCTGTGTAAGTTGTACTGTTGATTGGTTTATTCATGATCAGCATATTTGATTTACTGGTAAGTCCCTAGTAAAGTGACCTAGAGGTGCCCAGGGCCTGTAAATCAAATGCTGCTAGTGGGCCTGCAGCACTGGTTGTGCAACCCACACTAGTAGCCCTGTAAACATGGCTCAGACCTGCCACTGCAGTGTCTGTGTGCAGTTTTAAACTGTCAATTCGACTTGGAAAGCATACCAACTTGCCAGGCCTCAACCTTCCCTTTTACTGCATGTAAGCACCCCTAAGGTAGGCCCTATGTAGCCCCATGGGCAGGGTGCAGTGTATGTTTAAGGTAGGACATATCCTAGGGTGTTTTATATGTCCTAACAGTGAAATAGTGCCAAATTTAGTTTTCACTGTGCAAGGCCTATCTCTCTCATAGGTTAACAGGGGTGCTGCCTTTCAATATCCTTAAAGCACAAATCCCCTTTGAGAGCAGATAAAATGTGGAGTTTAGGGTCTCTGAACTCACAATTTAAAAATACATCTTTTATTGAAGTTGTTTTTTAAATTGTCTGTTTGAAAATGCCACTTTTAGAAAGTAGGCATTGTCTTGCTTAAACCATTCTGTGAGTCTGCTTGTTTGTGGATTGTCTGTCTGGGTCATTTTGACAGTTAGGCTGTTTTGCACCTCTCTCTAGACAGTGACAAGAAGTGGGCAGGGGTGTAGCCTGTATATCCTGATGAGCCATCTGGGCTAGAGAAGGGGAGGAGTGGTCATTCACACCTGAAAGGACTGTGCCTGCCCTAACACAATGCAGTCTCCAACCCGCTGGTGTGTGTCTGGGGACTGGCCTGAACAAGGAAGGCTCTCACAAACACTTGAGACTTTGCTTTGAAGTTTGCCAACTTAAAAGGCAGAATGGGGTATAAGAAGAAAACCCAAAACCCCAGACTTTTAGAATCTTTCTGGATTCAAGAGGAACCTCTGCCAAGGAGAAGAACTGAAGAGCTGGAGGAGGAGTACTTTCCCTTTGCTATGCTGTTTTGCTGGACTGGCCTGCAGTTGCTGGTTCTGCCTGAAAAGAGTGCAAAGGGTGAACTTTGCTGTGTGTCCTGCTTGAGAAAGTTCTCCATGGGCTTGGAGCAGAGCTTGCCTCCTGTTGGAAGTCTCAGGGACACCAAAGACTTCAGTTTCCTCGACCTGCAGCCCTGTGAACTGTGTGTTTTGTGCTGTTCAAGAAGAGAAATCACTGCAATGCCACCAATGATGTTGCTGGCCTGCACCGTGACCTGCCGATGCCACACGGAGTCACCTTGCCCCGCTTCGCTCCGCGACCCTGGTCTCACCGACACCGTCTTCAGATGACTTCAAATAGCTGCTGGTCGCACCGCGACCTGTCGGCCCCACACTCCGGCATCACCCACCTTGATCTGCTGGACTCATTGACCCCGCCTGGTTGTAAGGAACCAACGCCTCGCCACCAATGCTACGTCACCTCCCCTGAAACCATAAGGAACCAATGCCTCATCTCCCCTGCCTAGCAGTAAGGAATCAATGCTTCACCTCCCCTGTAGCAGTAAAGAAGTGACACTGCACCTGCTCTAGCGACGCCTCACCTTCTCAACTCCATGCAATATCTTTATTTCCTCGTTTTCCAAGGTACTGTAGCAGGGGCCCATGAGACTCTGTGACCAGCCAACACTCCCTCGTGTGTGGTGTCAGACTGTTGGGAACAAATCCGTCAGACATTGTGATATCCCCAGTTGGAGCAATTGTGTTTCTAAGCAGTATACTAAGACTTAGGCGGTCATTATGAACATGGCGGCAAAGACCGCCGACCGCCATGTCGGAGGTGAACAGAATCCCGCCGTTGGTGGTGAATGGAAACCCGCCATATAACGAAAAACCCAACCCCGCCAAAAATTCCCAGACCACCACTCCCCGCCAGGATTCTGTCGCGGGAATCCCGGCCCACCCCACCACCGCCAAGCACACCCACATCCCGCCCCCCAAATAATGATGCACAAATCACCTCGGCGGACAGGGGAGGCCAGACGACCACTGGCGGCTGTGACCGCCACGGGGGGCAAGTCGACTCAACAGCAACAAGTGCACACATTGGATAGGCGTATCACCCACACACCAGACACACATCCAGAACCCCATAAAACACCCCCAGACACATCCCACAATCCCTTGCAATGAAACCAGGACAAGAAGACGGAGAGCACCAGAGCCAGACAGCGAACAGCAGCATACAGGAGACACATATCGACCCGCAGAGGAGCACCCTTACCCCGTCCCCAGTCCCGACACCATCCACCACACTCACCATGTCCGCCCCAAAAAATCCACGCTTCACCGAAAGGGAGCTAAGGACCATGTTGGACGAGATCCTGAAGGTGGAGCCACAAATATTCGGGCCGAGGTGCAGCACACAAAAACAGTCTGACACCCACACCGGACAAGAGGCCCCCACAACAGCCCAGGACAACCAGCATCTGATGACCCAAGTGGCAGAACATCCCAGGAAATACCCTCTCAGGAAACCCAAGGACCAACCATGCCACCCCAAGAAGCTCCACAGCAGGCACCCAAACGTACTCTTAGGCCAAGATGTGTCACTGGAAACCCAGCTAAGAACAAGGCCCCCTCCAACAATTGACTCTGCTACTAATGCAAAGCAACCATCCCACCCATTCACCAACAACAATTAGCTGAGGGCAATATGAAGTACTATTCGACAATATGGACCCATCTAAACCATCCAACAAGGCTGCCACCAAGTTGGTTTTGAGGACACCTAACCCTTACGACTCCCATCACTGTATATAGCACAATTCACTCAAATCTACCAATAAAACACATTTCACACCTGTAACACTGTCCCCTGTCTTAAATTGTGAACAAACTGGAGTATGGATGCAACTGGCAGAGAACAAATTTATTGTCAATTTGTGCATGATGGTGGTACTGTGTGCCCAAATGGTGGCAAGGAGGGAATCATATATTTTCTGTCAGTACCATGCAGAAGTGGTCCATGTATCGCCTATCATGACCAACACCCCCTATATGACAGAGCACACTGACAGTATTAGTCACTAACCTCAATGACAGGCTTAAGTCCCACACAGTTATTGGAAGTAGAGTTGTATCAGTTGGTTCCTGGAATGGACATCTTCCCCTTCCTCATCCTCACCATCACTCTCCTCACCTCTCTGAGGTAGCTGATCAGGACCTATAGCACCCTCCACCTCCAAGAGGGGGATAGAATGTCTCACTGCCACGTTGTGCAGCATGCAGCAGGCCACCACTATTCTACACACCTTATCAGGCCCATAGGCCAGGGAACCCCCAGATATATGTAGACACCGGAATCTAGCCTTCAGGAGACCTATAGTACGCTCTATTACCCTCCTAGTACGTTCATGGGCCTCATTGTATTTCCTCTCTGTATCAGTCCTGGGATTCCTCACTGGTGTCAGGAGCCAACACAAGTTTGGATAGCCAGAATCACGTACAAAATAGTTCAATACAGACTCGTCATTGTTATCACCCTTAGTCAGACAGGCTGATTTTCTGCAATGTGTCAGTTATTGACAGGCAAACTTACCTATGATCTACCCTCTGTCCTCTTGTAGTTGTTCCATCTTCTGTGGCACACTACTGTTCTTCAACACAAAGGAATCATGGACTGAACCTGGAAACATGGCATTCCCATGGGAAATGTACTGGTCTGCAGTCCATACCAATTGGATGTTCATGGAGTGAAAGTTCTTCCTGTTTCTGTACACCTGTTCACTCACTCTTGGGGGGATGATGGGTATGTGTGTGCCATTGATGGCACCTATGACATGGGGAATGTTTGCAAAGGCATAGAAGTCAGACTTGATGGCAGGGAGGTCAGTACTTTGGGGAAACCGCACATCGGATTGCAGATGTTGTACAAACGCATTCAGAAATCTTGTCAGTACCTGGCTGAACATTGGCTGTGAGAAACCAGCACCCATGCCCACTGTCACTTGAAATGAGCCTGTGGCCAGGAAATGGAGTGCGGAGAGCACCTGCACCTTAATTGGAATGGCATGCTGATTACGATTTCCCGGAGTTAGTGCAGGATCCAGTAATGCACAAAGGTCCTGAATAGTTGCACGTGTGTGTCTGTAAGTGATTATGATCTGACGCTCCACCATGGTCCCCATATCCACAAGTGGTCTGTACACCGATGGTGCCCTTCCTTGCCACAAGGGTTGGTACCTACAAGGGGTTACAAAATGGAGTGATGAAGACACATGCATAGGCACACTTCTCATCATTTCTGCGCTGCATTGTTCATTGTAGTGTATCAACAGTAACTGCTACCCGACAGATGGACATGTACATCACTAGGAGGGAACAGAGTAATCCATATGTGCTACTAAACGGAATGGATAGAGGCCTGGGTACTTCATGTGGCTAGTAGGCCCTGCATTGTGAGTAGTATGAAATTCTAGATGCGTAGGTGATGGCAAAATGTCTGCCCAATGTAGATCTGCCCCTTCGTTGTGGAAGTGACCTCATACCACTAGCGGTTGACGTCACAGCGTAAGGCGGTGTTGACCGCTGTTCGCACCCTCATTGGCTAACATGGATGCCAATGGTGAATCTTGGCGTATCATGATCGCCTCCGGCGGTGACGGTACATACCGCCGCGGAACGGACGCGCGTTCGTCATCGTTTGATCACTTGACTCCCTGATCTCGTGCGGACAGGTACTCTACTCTGTGTACTGCTGTGGCCTGCCTCTGGCTGTGGATGTGCCACCTGGTGCAGGTGAAAGGGCCTTCACCCAGGAAGAACTGGAGAAGCTGGTGGACGGGGTCCTGCCCCTGTATGGCAGACTCTACGGACGGCCAGAGGTACAGGTGAGTCTGGGTTTGGAGGGCACTGTGTGTGTAATGGATGGTGTGGATTGGACATATGTGTGCTCCTCTGAGCATGCATGGGCCATGGTGCATGGAATGCTGCGTGCGACTGTCCTGTATGTCTGAGAGTAGTGTCCGTCCCATGTTGGACAATTTGCCAGCTGTTCCTATCGTGCAAGTGCCTGACCTCTGTGTTCCATTTCTGTGTCGCCCTTCTAGGTCAGCGCCCACCAGAAGAGGGCACATTGGCATGCCATCGTCAAGGAGGTGCAGACCCTGGGGGTCTACAACCGGCGGAGCACCCACTGTCGAAAGAGGTAGGAGGACCTGCGGCGCTGGGCGCGACAGATCAGTGAGGCCCAGCTGGGGAAGTCCTCCCAACTTGGAAGGGGTGCCCGTCAGGCACAGACCCCCCCTCATGCGATGGATCCTGGTGGTGGTGTACCCAGATCTGGATGGGCGCTTGAAGGCTGCACGGCAGTCACAAGGGGGGTGAGTACTCATTGACCATACTTCAGTCTGGAAGGATGTCTGGGTGTGCAATAGGGCTCCTGCTGCTTAAATCAGGGAATTTGACTGATGTCCATCTACTGTATGTTCCCCAAAGGGTGTAGGGGTGTCCCTGTCCGATTTCACCTACCATAGCTCCAAAAGTATTTCAGGGGATGGGTGTAGAGCTGTATTCTGGTCAGTAGTCAGGGGCATGGCCATGGCCATAGTGTACGGTGCTGCCTGTTGGGTGGGTTTGCTGGGTGGGTGTATGTCTGGCCATTCTGTAACTGCATTCAGCTATTTACAAGTGTCTCTCCTGTTTTGTCCCCCCATCCCTGTTCTCGTGTGTTGGTTTGGTCCAGCATCAACATCAGGCGAGGGAGCTGTGGCACCGGAAAATGTGGAGGCAGCGGCCCACGGATCCTCCGAGGCAGAGACAACGGACGCCCAGGGGACCAGTGGGTGGGAGAGCGAGGGAACTTCCACGAGGGAGGCTACTACCACAGGAGGTAGTGACTCTGAGACCTTCTCCGATGGGGGTCCCCCGGCAGTGGCGGACCCTAGTGCACACACGACTACCGTGAGATCTTCCGTCACCCCCATACCATTACCACCCTCCTTTCTGCTCCCCACCGAGTTGCCAGTGCATGCCCACCAAGAAAGGTGCCCGTCTCCTTCGTCCCAGGCACCTCCTCCCCTGCCCCAGTCAGCCCTGCTGCCCTCACCAAGGAGGCTATTGACCTCCTGAGAACCATCTCTGTAGGGCAGACAACCATCGTCAATGCCATCCAGGGGCTAGCATCAGAGTTGCAGCAGACAAATGTCTATCTGGATGGCATTCACAGTGCTGTGTCTGCCCTACAGAGATCTTTTCAGGCTCTGGCCTCCTCTCGGACGGCAGCCATTTTCCCTGGCCATTCCGTCCCCCCTCGAACCTCCTCTACCCCTTCCAGCACCCCACTCCCTTCACCCGTCCAAAGCACACAATCAGACCCGCTGACAGGCACATCAACACACAAGAAGCACACTTCAAAACACAAGCACCACACCTCCCACCACAAGCATTCACACAGCCAACAGACACCTGCACACACAACAAGGTCCACTTCCCCCAGTGTGCCTACCTCTTCCGCCTCCCTGTCTGTCCCCTCTACATCCACACCCTCATGCACTGCACCTTCACTCACTGTTACTGCTCCTCTTCCTGCACTCACCACAATCACAGACAGCCATTCTTGCACCCCATACACCACACCTGCACTCACCACCTCTACTGTAGTTGACACATGCTGCACACTCACCAGACATGCAGACATCCACACAACAAACATCCACACTAGTTTTCTGTCTTCTCCCACTGTGTCCACCCCCCACCTCCCAAGACACACAAACGCACCAAGACACCCACCCATCAGACATCCACCACACGACAGCATACTGAGCAGTCACCTGCACCCACTACACGCACCGCTACACCCCATACATCCACTCCCTCTGCCTCCCCCCCCACGCCCTCATCCACGCCCACCCCAATTGCTCCCAAGAAACTTTTCCTCTCCCGTGCTGACCTCTTCCAACCCACTGGCTCACCCTGTCTTGTCCCTAAACATGCCCACCTCCTTGCCCTTTCCGCTCCTTCCACATCACAGCCCACCCAGGTCCACCCTTCACATTCCCGTGCCCCTTCCCCAGAGAAGAAGAAGGCCGGGTCAGAGCCTAGGCCATCCAGCTCCACCCAAGCCAAACAGCCCCCACCCCCTTCAAAGGAGAAGCCCACGCCCCCCACCACCCTCCACAAGAAAGTCAAAGGCCCACCCCTGTCGAAAATCCCCACCCCCACGACCCCCTGCCCCCCTTCTGTGAGGTGCCTGGATCCCCATATGGTGCCCCGTTCTGTGGAGTACCCAGCACTTGTGGGAGTCAGGTGAGGCCCGTTGTGGCCCATAACGATTGGGATTTTACAGACTGGCCATTGGCCCTGTTTGCACTGTCTGGCTCAGTGAGCTTCTTATTAAAGTTTCTGTGTGGCCTGTGTTTGGGCTGCACACAGTTACACCCTGGTGTTTGTATTACTTTTTTATGGGTGTGGGGCTTTTTTATTTACTATGATCAAGTTGCATTAGCATTGTGTTAGTTAAGTACCTCTTGATGTGGGGTATATGACTTGTGCTGCTGCGAAAGGTTGGGGGGCGTTGCCGGATGGGTGGGGTGGGAGGGTATGTAACTGTGCCATTTCCTCACTTGTGTCGTAGGTTGCGGTGCTTACCGTTGTCATCTTCGTCAGAGATCTCGGTCGTGTAGGCATATGGCAAGGAGTAGGGCTGGCCTGATCTGCAGCTCTCTATCCATGGCTGCTGCTGCACGTTCTGTGGGACTCCGGTACGTGGTTCCTTATATTTGGTTCATTTCCGCCTGGCTTTGTGTGGCGGTGGTTCCCGCCCCGGAACTGGCGGCGGAATGGTGGTTCATTATTTGATGGGCGGGTTGGGCCTTTCCGACAGCCTGTGGGCGGACTCTGCTGTTGTCGGCGGGGCACCTCTCCTGGCGGTGGGCGGTTCGCGGGATGCGTGGGTTTTGTTTGGTTCATTATTTGGCGGTCCGGACCGCTCCTCTGTTGGCGGTTTCTACCACCACCGCCGGCATAGCGGAACGGACTGCCATGTTCGTGATGAGGGCCTTAATCTTTAAAAATGTGTTTTGTGTATGTTGAATTTTTGTTGTTTTGGTTTTGTTTTACTATGATAAATATTGGCTATTTTTCCAAATGGGTGTGAAATGCTTTTGTGGTGTTTTCAGTGTTACTGTGTGTGTGTTCAAATACTTTACACATTGCCTCTGAGATAAACCTGACTCCTCAGGCCAAGCTACCAACGGGGAGAGCAGGGATTATCTTGTGAGACTCCCTTGCCCTGACTAGAGTGGGGGCCCTACTTTGACAGGGTGCAAACCACTGCCAACTAGAGACCCTATTTCTAACAATTTGTAACTTCTACTTAATAGGCATGCTCCAAATTCAACAATTTTATGTGCTAAAATCAATAAATCCTCAGCAACTGTGTTGATTCATCCGAGTGCATCTTCATTGCCCACTCATCCTTTTTGATAGGCCAGTCTGATCCAGAAACCTGAGGTAGGCCTATCACATCAAATACAGTACCATAACAGAACTGCAAGCAGGGTATAGCATTCTCAAGCGGTTAGGCTCTTACAGAAACTGAGTTGACAAGTGACTTATCAGGGGACTTCGGTGTTCTTACATATTACTTTGTGGGAATATTGTGGCATTGTTTTATAACATGAGTCATTTTTATTAGAAAAAAAACTTGATTTGATTGATAGTCCTGCACAGCATTGTAGAAATTATGCCAAAAGGGATTTTCAGTGAATGTTAAAGCACTTTGGAACAGCATCATGGTGGAAAATTGTGTCAAACTGTGAACAGGAAAACTCACTAGATCAGGAACACTGGCCCTGACTGGATACAGTTGCAAGGCTTTTACTTGGGTGCTCTCCTGAAAAGGCTATGTTAAGAAATGTTGTGGGAAATGGGGCAAGGCAAAGCATATTACCATAGAAGCGTAGGTTAGAATTGAATAGGAATTTAGGATAATTGAACAGAAGGGTTTGGGATTTTTCACCAAATAAATCTTAAGACAAGTTGAGGGAAATGGTGCATTTAAAAACTACTTAAAACTGGACAGTATTTAAAAGCATATTTACATTGGTCGGAGGCTGGCTAGAGGTTCTCTATTAAGGATATTTGGGGAACTTTGGTGGCTCTACTGGGCATTTAAAAGGATACTGGTAAAGTAAAATTGGTCAAGTGCGTGTGGCATGTAAAGAGAATATCACTTCTATGTAAATTGGAGATTTGGAAGGGGAGACCAAGGATGCTAGATCTCTTTGGTGGGTCTTTGTGGAGCTCTAGTGAGCAAAAATGTATTTCTAGCCATATTTTCAGGCTTTCTTTATGGTGAAATTCCCCATAAAGAGACCATGCTTTGGAAAGCTAGTTAAAGATGAGCCCGTTTCAACTAATAACATGCTCTAAAATTTGCATCTTCAAGGATATTTTTTGATCTCATCATCGCATACCTATTTGGAAACTACTGTTGACACCATGGGGGTCATTCTGACCCTGGCGGTAATTACCGCCATGGCGGAGGTCGGCGGTAGCACCGCCAACAGGCTGGCGGTGCACCGCTGGGCATTCTGACCGCGGCGGTTCAGCCGCGGCCAGAAACGGAAAGTCGGCGGTGTACCGCCGACTTCCCGCTGCCCTTGAGAATCCTCCATGGCGGCGGAGCGCGCTCCGCCGCCATGGGGATTCTGACACCCCCTACCGCCATCCGGTTTCTGGCGGGTCTCCCGCCAGGAACAGTATGGCGGTAGGGGGTGCCGCGGGGCCCCTGGGGGCCCCTGCAGTGCCCATGCCCATGGCATGGGCACTGCAGGGGCCCCCGTAAGAGGGCCCCACGAAGAATTTCAGTGTCTGCTTTGCAGACACTGAAATTCGCGACGGGTGCAACTGCACCCGTCGCACCTTCCCACTCCGCCGGCTCCATTCTGAGCCGGCGTCCTCGTGGAAAGGGTGTTTCCCGCTGGGCTGGCGGACGGACTTTCGGCGGTCGCCCGCCAGCCCAGTGGGAAAGCCAGAATGACCGCTGCGGTCTTTTGACCGCGGAGCGGTCTTTCGGCGGGAACCGCTTGGCGGGCGGCGACCGCCATCCGCCGCGGTCAAAATCACCCCCCATGTGTTGTTGGGAAGTAACTTTGAAAAATATTTTTGACTTAAATGGAGTACATCCAAAGATACATATTTTACGTCTGTATTACTTACGTATCAATGGGACGTCAAATCATCACAAAATAACTATGAGAGAGGCAAAAAATGTAACTTTATTATTTGTTTATATCTTCACAAACCTCATGCCAGCAACTGTTCAATGCACCCTGCACACTATAGTAATTTAATGGCAGTGTGAACTGAGGTAGCTTCCCCACAACATAGCACTGCATAAACATTGCATGTTTTATTTGGCCTTTCAATTTTTTATCACTTTTATGTAAGACTGATCAATTTCTTCCCAACGCGGCTACAATGTTGGTGTTATCAGATAACTCCTTATCACGAGAGCACCAATTTTACAGTCCATACTTAAAAACAATGTTTAAAAGGAAGGTTTGGAGCTGGCAAAGAAGTGTCCAAGTCACATGGATTTCAAAGAATACCATGTACAACATCACAGATTAACACATGCTGAAAAATTCCGAAGATGGACTCTTACGAATTTTTTTCTGTGCAAAGCCTCAGTGTGCCAAAGACTGAATTGCTGTGGTTAAGGGATTTTGAATTAAAACCAATTTCCATCGTATGTAGTATTTCTTACTATGGAAGTGTTGTTTCTTGTGACTGATAAAAAGATGTCAGTTTACTCTTCTCTTCATCCTGTCATAGATCTTGACAGGATGAAGAGATGGGTCAGTTCTCCTTGGTTGTAATCCTGTGAGCAGCAGAAGACCCAAAGTTATCTCACCAGCGACTGTTCAATTGATTAAGCTATTTAGCTGTCTATGAAGAAGTCAAGAAGTCATTTACAAGCAAAAACACTAGCAAATTAGCGTATAGCAGAAGAATTGATTTTTAACCAAATCCCAATAAAGCAATGGTTTATCGGGGGATGTAAGAGAGAGGGGGTTTGCTGAGGTGATGAGTTCTGGTAGTGTGTATCAATGTGGCAATGACGAGAAACATGGCCACCCAACGCGCCATGTAAGTCTGTCTTTTCTGCTTGTGTGGAATAAACCCCACCAACATATACTGGGGTAGAGGGGCACAAGGAGATATTGAGCTGCAGGGATGCATTTCTTCGTTTTCAGTTTGAAGATTACGAAATGTAATTATGGCAGTGACAGGCCTTCGAGTTTTCCCAGAGATGCATGATTGGACTGGGCTCATGGACACGAGGGCCCGGCCTAACACAGCAGAGTACCTCGCAACGCCCCAAAGATTTTTTAAATACTGATAGAACAACAGGTGCTTCCCTTCTAAATACTCAGCCAGTGCATCACATATGTAATAGGATGAGTATAAAACGGACTGTTAGGTTATACGTGGCGCGGATACTCATGTAATCGAGAGAAATACAACGAAGCAGTGTTTTGGGGAGAAGGCCATGGGAGATATGAGGACTGCATTGCAGCAAGTTATGCCACTGGACTTTCTTAAACAGACGTTGGCGTCGAGCCTCTCGAGCGCAAGCTGCCAGCGTCCTGCAAGATGTCATCCCATGATGTCACCGCGGCCATGTGGGTGGCCTGATTTGAAGGCAGAGTCTCATCCCATGCAAGGCCTTCTGTCCCCGTGCTACATTCAGCGAGGATGGAAGCTATTTGAACAAATAAACCAGCCTCTGTCTCTCGAGCGGGTCAGCGCGGAACGTCCTGTTTTGCTCACAGCTCGCCCTCCGCCCTTTCCCCTTCGCACACAGAACAACTAAACATTCAGAGGGATGCCATGGGAAACATTGCCACCCACCGAGCGCTATCTTTCGGAGTCGGCTTCTACAAACAGTCATGGTGGCCCAGAGAATCTCACGTGCCCTCGCGCACGAGGCGAAGCTCCGCAGGCTCGAGGACACGTGTGGCCAGTTCCTGCAGGTGTACCCCAATTGCACTTTTCATAGAGATGACAGAAAGTCGTCCTACAATTTTGTTATTTAAAAAAGCCGATGGTGTGGGGATATTGGCGCGTTGTATGTGTGTTGGGGGGGTGGGGGGGGGGGGGCAGGGGGGAGCGTTAAAGGTAGGTGACAGCAGAGACCTATTCAGTCTGTAGAAGATGCTATTAAAAAATCAGTATACAATTATCATCCTACGTGTGCCACGGACTATATCATATGGCATTGTAATTGCAAGCTGAGATTAAGGCCCATATTAATACTTTTTTAGCGCCGCATTTGCGTCGTTGTTTGACGCAAAATCGGCGCAAACTTACAAAAGTAATTTAAACACAAGTAATATATAGCGCCACAGTATCTTTCCAATCACGTGTTCTATGCAAATTGCGCCTGGTCCTTAACAACATGCCCCAGTTAACCCAGATACCTCTTCTGTGCATTTTCCTTTGCAGTGCTACCTAGAGCAATTTGTGCGGTCAAAACAGTGCTTAAATAGAATACTATTGTGTAATATCGGCCCGAAAGACCATCACTGCATGTTATTGCCCACTGTACGAACAATAACCTGAAACCCAGTACAGCAACGGTATTGCTCCTAGGTGGTTTTATTGGCATCATTCTAAAAAATGGGACGTTACATTTGAAAGTACTCTTCGCAGGGTAATTTCCCTGATATTAAGACAAACATTACCTGCAGCATGCTCACATCCATGCAGTCCTTCATACTTTGCAAAACACTTATACAGTGGGGGGCATATTTACAAAAAATTGGCGTAGGGCAGCGCTGTCTTTTTTCTGCACTGCCCTGCACCAATTTTGAAAGGGCAGCAAAGTACCATATTTATGAGATACAGTACATTCCTGTCCTTCCTGCCTGTGCACAATTTGGTGCATAGCACTAATACAAGCACCCTTACACCATGGCGCAAAGGTGTCTGCGTTGTTGGCAGGATTGTTTTTGTGCAGGAAGGAGCACCATCCTGCACAAAAACAATCCATGGAGGCCTTTTTCTCTTTCCATGTGTGCTGCAGAATACAGCACACATAAGAAGAGGAAAAAACAAGGCAAAATAAAAAATACAAAATAAAGACTTTTCTCCTCTTTGCACCTCCCCTGGGGAGGCATACGGTTTTGACGCATTCCCAAGTTTACATGTCCTTGTAAATCTGGCAGTGCATCCAAACCCATGGGTGTTGCATGGGAAAACCCTCTGCAACGCCCATGGAATGCCTCTCTGACGCAGTGTAATGCAATGCAGCAACTTGTGCTGTGTTGCCTTACACCATATCTACAAAGCCATGAAAAGCCACGCAAAGTGGCTTTGTGTGGCCTCCTAGATAAGTCGGCACTCTGTGCTGCCAGAGTGTAAAAAAAAAAGTGACGCACCATTGGCGAAAGGGGCTTGTAAAGTTGCCCCTGTGTCTTCACAAATTCAACATTGCCCCAGTTTACAAACATGGGCCATTTTGTACCTATCTAATTCACTAATGGGCCGTAGCGGCCGATGTCAGGGAAAAGTGGTGGGGGGTTGGGGAAGTGGGAGGTGGTAGACAATAAGAATATATTTAAAAAAAACTACCTGCCTCCCGACAGATCGCTTCTCTTCTACTCCTCTGGCTCCACTGCAGGCAGGCTCCCAGACTGTCCTGCGGCCAATCCTAATGCTGCTCTCATGCTGCTGGCAGCATGTTATCCTGTGCCTGCTGTCTTCAACCCGACAACACAGCTCAGGTTGGAGACAGCTCAGTGCGCATGTCGATTTGGTCATACTGAAACGGCCAGCCAAACCCACATGCACACTGACAGAAGTGCACACCACTCCCCCTCCATGACTGTCATCACAATGATGACCCCGCTCACAAGACTCGGCTAGTGACGAAAAATAAAATTATAATAAACCTGGGGCCATATTTATACTTTTTGACGCAAAACTGCGCTAACGCAGTTTTGCGTCCAAAAATTTAACGCGGGCTAACCCCATTTCAACGCGCCAGCCGGGCGTCATATTTATGGAATGACGCTAGCCGGCTCTGCTGCCTGGTGAGCGTAAAAAAAAATGACGCGAACCGGGCAGCGCTGGCGTAGTAAATAATGGGGGTTGTGCGTCAAAAAATGGTGCAAGTCAGGTTAGAGTCAAAAATGTTGACGCTAACCTGACTCGCGTCATTTTATGATGCACAACCACCATGGAAATGACTCCTGTCTTAGCAAAGACAGAAGTCATGCCCCACTGCCCAATGGCCATGCCCAGGGGACTTCTGTCCCCTGGGCATGGCCACTGGGCACAGTGGCATGTAGGGGGGTCCAAGTTAGGCCCCCCTATGCCACTTAAAAATGTAAAAAAAAATACTTACCTCTACTTACCTGAGATGGGTCCCCCCATCCATGGGTGTCCTCCAGGGGTGGGCAAGGGTGGCAGGGGGTGTCCCTGGGGGCATGGGAGGGCACCTCTGGGCTCCTTCCGAGCCCACAGATCCCTTAACGCCTGCCCTGACCAGGCATTAAAAAATGACGCAAATGCGTCTGCGCGTCATTTTTTAAGGCCAGCCACCTCCCGTGCGTCATTTTTGCACGGGAGTTTAAATAAGGCGCAAAGGCCTTAGAGTCATTTTTAGCGTGGAAACGCCTACCCTGCATCTCATTAACGCAAGGTAGGTGTCCACGCTAAAAAATGACGCAAACTCCAAGAATTATGACGCTAGACGGGTCTAGCGTCAAAGTATAAATATGGAGTTAGCTTTGCGTCGGATTTGCGTAAAAAAAACCAACGCAAATCCGGCGCAAACAGAGTATAAATATGCCCCCTGGTTTATTAGCATTTTATTTTTCAAGCTTTTCCCTCTGCTGGCAGAGTGGCAACACTCCTCTGCCCTAATCGAGGATCCCCCCTGCTAATGGGGCCACTTTTATTTTAGTGTCCAAGCCTGTTTTCTGTCCCAGTGTGACCCTGTTTCCCAGAATGCAACAACTTGTTAATAGAAAACATAATCACGACTTCCTAAAGGTGTCTCACATGACATGGAGCAACTGGGCAATGATAAATAATGAACAAATACAGGTAACTTTAACTTGAGTAAATTGCTGCAAAAGCAGGTATATTTGGTCAGCTGCATTAAAACACTGCATACGTCATGACATTCTACAGTTTTGCTGACTACATGCATAATGAGATAGAGTTCCATAATGCTGACAAATTTCCAAAATGAAGAAAATCAATCTGATGAAATCAGGTTGACAAAACTTCATTTTGAAGAAATACCACAACAATTAAATGCTTTTCCACAAAAGTCTATTTTTTTCATAGAAAATGTTTCTAGGGCCTTGGACTGAATTTTCTAAGGGTTTAGGAAAAAACACTCTTGAGGGACGGAAGATGTGAGCAGCACAAGAGGGCATTATGACAGCTGAAATTGTGAAAATATTGAGGGGTTTAAGTGAAAGAAGAGGAATGGGTTAGGGGCAGGGCTACTGGAATTATGTGGCAGTGAAGAACAAAATTATGCTTTAGGGATCATTTCATTTTGCAGCTAGAAAAGGCTAACAAAGTGCAGGGGCAGTCACTGCAGTGCAGGAAAGCCCTCCCCAACACTTTATGGGCCCTAAAGCCATTCAGAGGGTCCCTATTCAGCCCAAGGCCAATGTATATCTGTGAGATAAGGGATACTCAGGCACCACTCTTCACGTTCTGCAGGGGGGTCCTATCATTTAGTGCTTTGCCACTGATTATGCAACATAATACAGCACATTTTTTGATAGTAGTGCTACGTTATTTTAAAATTGTTATTCATGGTAGTACTGGCAGGGTAAATACTTCACAATATTTCTACTAGTTTAACAACCATATACCAAAATAAAGAACTGAAAGATGATCAGTTAACCTTTGCAAAGAGGCTACCACTGCACACAAACACATTACCATGATTTTGGTAACTTTTGATCTGTTTGAGCTAGAATTTTTTGTTGTTGTTGCCTGTTTGTCAGTGTGTTTGACTGTGTTCACTGGGATCCTGCTAACCAGGACCCCAGTGATTAAAGTCTCTCCCTTCTAACTTGGTAACCTAGTTATTTTTCACCCCACATTTGGCGTACTGGTGCCCCCATGGAAGTCCCTAGTATATGGTACCCAGGTAACAAGGGCATTGGGGTCCCAGGGGATCCCCATGGGCTGCAGCATGTATTATGCCACCCATAAGGAGCCCATTCAAAGTGTTCTGCAGGACTGCCATTGCAGCTTGCGTGAAAGGGAACATTCACCCTTTGCACTACAGGTCACTGCGAGTCACCCCTATGGCAGGCCCTCCTATCCCAGAGGGCAGGGTGCAAATACCTGTGTGTGAGGGCACCCCTGCGCTAGCAGAGGTACCCCCAGTGCCATTTTCATAGACTTCATGAGTGCAGGAATGCCATTTTATGCGTGTACTGGACATAGGTCACTACTTATGTCCACATAATGGTTATTCCGAACCAAGGCATATTTGGTATCAAACATGTCAGAATCATGCCCCAATACTGTGGCCAGTATTGGAAGTATGATTCCATGCACTCTGGGGGCTCCTTAGAGGACCCCCAGCATTGCTTCTACCAGCCTTCTAGGGTTTTCCGGGGAGCCCAAGTTGCAGCCACTCATCAGACAGGCTTCTGCCCTCCTGCTGCTTGAGCAGCTCAATCCCAGGAAGGCAGAACAAAGGATTTCCTCTGGGAGGGGGGTCACACCCTCTTCCTGTGGAAAAAGGTGACACAATGCTTGGGAGGGGTAACTTCCCCAAACCACTGGTATGCTTTGAAGGGCACATTTGGTGCCCTCCATGCATAAACCACTCTACACCGGTTCAGAGACCTCCAGTCCCTGAATTGGCGCAAAACTGGACAATGGAAAGTGGAGTGGCCATTCTGCTGTCTATCACCACCCCAGGGGTGGTGCCAAGGGCTCCTCCAGAGGGTCCCTGGGTTCTGTCATCTTGAACACAAAGTTGGCAGGGACCTCTGGGAGCATCCGACTGGCCATGCAAGGCAGGTGACGTCAGAACACCCTCCTGATAGGTGGTTGATAGCTAGATGACCAATCCCCCTTTCAGGGTTATTTAGGGTCTCTCTCTTGGGTGGTTCCTCAAATACGGCTTGCAGGATTGCAGCAGGACTCTGCTGCAACCTTACTTCGACTTCTAACCACTGGAACAGAAACTGGGCCCTCCAGGAACCGACAATCTGCATCCACGACAAACACTCTGCTTGCAACATTGTTTCCACAGCTCCTTCCAGCTTCTGTAAAATTCCCCCGGCTGTGCATCCCCTGAGGGCGGCAAGTCCTCAGTCTGCACGAGAAGAAAGAAGGAATCACTCTTGGAGTGAAGGAGTCACTCCCCTGCATCCGTAGGCACCAACTGCAACAATGACTGGCTGCGTGGATCTCCTCTCATCCTCAGCTGCGTGGATCCTGCATCACAGGTAGTAGTCCACTTGGTCCTCTCTGCCAGCTGTCCAACTTTGGTTGTCCAACTTTGGTGGAGGTAAGCCCTTGCCTTCCCACGCAGGAGAGTACCCCCATGCAGTGTGTCTATTGCAGCTGCCAAGGCTTGTTTGCACTTCCTCCAAGGGATCTTCAGGCTCGGTGTAGCCCCAGCCCCCAGCACTCTTTCCTGTGATGCACAGCCCTCTGTGTGCTTCTCCTGCAGCATGGAACCCGTCTCCAGTTGTGCTGCGCGGGCTCCTCTGTGACTCCTAGTTCCTCGTCCAGTGGGTCTCCTGTAGGGGGCTGTCTCCTCTTATGTTGACTCTCTGCTTTGCTAAGGGTCCCCCCAGGAATCCTCCTGTGGGTTGAGTTCTCCGCGACCTTACTGGTCCCTGGCAGCTCCACTTTTGCTTCACCGCAACTTCTGCCTTTGCCAAGGCTTGCGGGTGGCTTTTCAACACCACTGACTGACTGCAATCTTCCATCCGGCCTGGGACATCGACTGCATCCTCCAGGAACTCCTCATCTGCTCCAGGGCTGCATTCCTGACCATCGTCGTCTCACCGTCGACCAACTCCTACATCCACAGCTGGGTGGGTAGTAGCTCCTACTCCTCCTGGACTCGTTTGTGACTTCTGGACTAGGTCCCCTTCCTCTTTAGGAATCCACCACTGATTTCTTGCAGTCTTGTCTGGGTGTTGCATTTTCTTCCTTTAAGGGTGGTTTGGGGGAAATCTAATAATTTACTCCTTTCCGCCTGGTCGCTAGGGGGCACTGTGGAACTTACCTTTAGGTTTTCCTAGTACTCCCAGCCCTTCTCTACATATTCCAGTTACCTAGATGGGGGTCCTGTGTTCGCATTCCATTTTTTTAGTTTATGGTTTGGGTTCCCCCTAGGGTCACTATTGTCTATTTGCATTTGCACTGTTTTTATGACTTTCTATGCCTATTTCTGATAACTAGTGTATATGTTTAGTGTGTTACTTACCTCCTATTGGAGGGTTGCCTCTCTAGTACTTTTTGGTATTGTGTCACTAAAATAAAGTACCTTTATTTTTGTAACACTGAGGGGTTATTCTAACTTTGGAGGAGTGTTAATCCGTCCCAAAAGTGACGGTAAAGTGACGGATATACCACCAGCCGTATTACGAGTTCCATAGGATATAATGGACTCGTAATACGGCTGGTGGTAAATCCGTCACTTTTCCGTCACTTTTGGGACGGATTAACACCTCCTCCAAAGTTAGAATAACCCCCTGAGTGTTTTCTTTCATGTGTGTGAGTGCTGTGTGACTACAATAGATTGCATGAGTTTTGCATGTTTCCTAGAAAAGCCTTGGCTGCTCATCCACAGTTCCTCTAGAGAGCCTGGCTTCTAGACACTGCCTACACTACACTAATAGGGTATACTTGGACACCTGGTATAAGGTGTAAATATCTTAGGTACCCACCACACACCAGGCCAGCTTCCTACAGGTGTGGAAAAGGCTGCAGAGATGAAGGGGAATTTAATGGGGGAAAACGCCCCCTTAAAATCTTAAAAACAACTATAAGAAAAGCCTTTTCTTCAAGCAGGGCTTTCACTAGGTTGGTTTTTCCATGGCTTTCATGCAGAATAAAGGGATGACTGAGACAAGGTAGTGATCTAAACTAACATTTTCTTGCTTTTCACACTACTGCTGGGGAAGCTATTCTCCTTGGGCAATCCCTATGATATCCCTTGCTGGAATCCCCTTTGTCCCCTATACTTCCTCTATTTTTCATTTGTCCCACAGGAAGTAGTGTCCAGTGTTCAGCTGCCACAGAGGTAAACTCATCACTCATCTCCTGGTAGCTGCTCTCTTGGCTCTTGTCCATGACTGGAAACAACCTTCTTCTTCTAAACGTGTGTGGTGGGGAAAAGTATGGTCCGTCTGTTCTCTCCAAATACTAATGGCAGAGGTGCATAATTGGCTAAAAAAGCTTGAGGCTGCTCAACTGCCCTTTAAAACTTTCATGAAACTTGACATATCAATGGCAGCCAAACTTGAAATTGCACTTGAGCTAATTCATAGAGTAAAACTCCACATTTTCCCACCAACTTCCGTTAGCTTGTCAGAACACAACAACCCTGTTTGAGTACTATATTACGTCTAGATATACAACAATCCTAAGCAATCTCAATACTCATATGCTGTATATGTTTATTTAACATGATGTATAACACTATTTTTCACATTAATACTGTAACTATGAAAATGCAATAAAGTGGTTAAAAAACTCATATTACGTCCCTCAACCTCGTGTCAGTAATTTCTAGTGGGGACTGTCGCCAATCTAAGAACAAGAAACAATAGTAGAATGCTTTAATTGACCACCCACCCTCATCTGGGTGCTATACTAGCATAGCATTCTCATAGCCCTCCCTGTTTTGATTCCTGTCTTGTAGAAGAAGACCAGGAGTGCTGAGACAGTAGCCGGGCATTGAGCCAACCATGTTATTGGTTCCACATCGGTACCACTTGGAGAGATGAGTTCTGATATGATTTATTGGCAGGGTATGGATGCCTAGAGATGGAAAATATGTGATAGCAAGTCATAACTCTTTGCCTTTTGTGAGTTGCCACTCCACTCCCAAGATATCTTGCAGTAAATAGAAATGTTTTCCTAATTTTTATTATTGTGAATTTTATTATTAAAAATTACAATTAATGTAAATGTGATTATATGAATTGATAATAATTATAATAGTGATTATGATTATGTTAAGCTCACCAAGGAAAATATATGTATTTTTTAAATAATTTTATTTTCCAGAGCTCTTGGTGTATGACCATGCAGCATCATGAAGAAGACTGAAACAAGCACATTCTGTCCTTTTAATCCTCACTGTATATTTCCTTTATGGTCAAATGTCCAACATGGAGTTATGCTGCAAGCCCGCAGGACTACTCATCATGGAAAACTTTGCTAGAGGCAGCTCAAGTAAGGAACCACATTCCACTGTCAGACATTGCGAGAAACGTGGAAAGGTACTAGGTTCCCCAAGTATTTTACCACAGACTATTAAGCAAAAAGCTGAAGCAAGTGTCAGTGATGATGCTGGAACAAGATCGTTGATCAAACATTATCGCACATAAGAACAATGATTAAAACAAGCTTGACATCAACACCATGGCCATATTATCCATCAGAAATTGATAATGATTCATTTACAGTACCTGATTACCTTAAACAGGTCCTATTAGGACTTCTGACTGGAGATTCAAAAAACACAAAGCTGTCCAAAAGGTTTGCCTTACTTATGCAATCACTGAGCCAGAACATTATGTACGCCGTCACAAATGGCCAGCAGAAAACCCACATGCAGTTGTTCCTCCCATACATTGTAAAAACACTGACAGGCAATGTTGAAATCCTCCACAATCTAAAAAGACTTGGGGGGTCATTACAACCCTGGCGGAAGGCGGAGAACCAGCGGTAAAACCGCCAACAGGCTGGTGGTCTTACCTTGTGGAATTATGGCCATGGCGGTTATCGCCATGGTCATCTGCCGGTTCTCCGTTCCGCCCGCCAGGGCGGAGACGACCGCCGGCCTGGAGACCTGGGTCTCCAGCCCGGCGGCCGTCACTATACCGCCGGCGGTATTTGGACTCGGCTTACCGCCGTGGATTTCCAGCGGTTTGAACCGCCATGAAATCCATGGCGGTAAGCACTATCAATGCCAGGGAATTCCTTCCCTGGCATTGATAGGCGTCTCCCCCACCCCCCACCCCCACCCCGACTCCTTCCCCTACCCCCCCACCATCCCTGCCACCCCCCAAAGGTGGCAGGACCCCGCTCCCCACCCCGACCCCCAACATAACATCACTCATACACACACGACACGCACGCAGGCACCACCTACATACTTACACGCACACACGCCGACATACATGCCTACATCCACACACACAGACATACACGTACACCCACATTCAAACATACACGCACACATCCATACAGACATACCCACAGACATACATGCACTCATTCCCATACACACAACACCCCCGCAGGAATACACGCACTCACACACCCCCTCTACATACACACACGCACACCCCCATGCACCCACACAACACAAAACACCCTCCCACCCCCCTCCCCTCATGGACGATCGACTTACCTGGTCCGACGATCCTCCGGGAGGGGACGGGAGCCATGGGGGCAGCTCCGCCGACACCACACCGCCAACAGAACACCGCCACGGCGAATCACAGGACGTGATTCGCTGGGCGGTGTTCTGTTGGCGTGGCGGTGGAGCAACCTCCACTTCCCCGCCTCCCGCCAGTATGGCTGTTGGCGGCTCTCCGTCCGTAAAAGGACGGAGAGTTGCCAACGGTCATAATAGGCCGAGCGGCAAACCGCCACCAATGGTGGTCTTCCGCACGGCGGTCCCTCGGCGGTCCTCGGATTTCAGACTCATAACTGGAATAAAATGATACAGCCTTGGGACTTCAGAAACTTGCTACTACCTTAAATGAGCAAAGTTTTCTTCCAGCTGACATTCAGCCTCATGTCTTCACTGACCTAGCATGGGATAAAATTAATAGGCTGGAAGAGACTCTTACTGGTAAGGGAACAACTCATTGAGACAACGGTATAGCTGTGCAGTCCAAGTTGTTTAGACCACAACTTGTTAATGCTCCTCTCCCAAGCACTGACCATCACAAATACTGAAGAATTGTTCATGTATTTTTCTGGTGAACAATTTGGGCCTCAGCTATTAATGACAAGTACCAAAATCATGCCAGAATGTGCTGCCCATTTGAAGCTTGCGGAAAATAGGAATATAATCTTGGTTGTTACAAGACAAGAAGCAAGCCTCGCACAGATAATGCCAAGTTAGACAGGATTTAATATCAGTACTAGAGACCTAGTTAGTGTATCACAGTATTCCATTGGCAACTTGCCCATCATTAATGCCCCTGCATCTGAGTTGACAACTGTTTCTGAAATTTTGAAACGGTCAGAGCTGGTAAGGGAATCACTGTATTTGACGAAAATTATAGTGGTCATAGATCTAGCACTCTACACAAAAGCAACTGAGAGTATGTGAAAACATAAAGCAACTTACGACAGAATCATTCTTCGAATGGGCACCTTTTACACCGCTTGCAATGTCATGTACATTCTTGGAAAACACTTTCAAGATGATGGCCTTCCCAACCTTTGCAATGAAGCAGATATGATAGCAGGAGGATCAATATCATTAGTACTAGAAAGTTGATGTATAATCGTGCTGTTTGAGTACACAAGTGTGGGTATGAAGCTATGTTGAGACTGGCTTGTTTAGAATTTAACCCCTGGGTGGAGAAGAATTACGAAGAGAACATTGAGGTACTACTCCTTCAATGAGGATGTTAATGACTTTCCAAGAGACTTATGCCAACAGAGATTAGACAACCTCTTGCAGAATGCTGCCTTTGCCAAAGTAAAACAGCTTTGGGATTTATTCTCGGAACATCTTCATCATGACAATGGAGATCTCTCTCCATTTTGGATGTTGTATTTGGATATTGTTGAAAATGTCTTGCTGGCTCTGCTGTGTGCCTCTTAGAAGGAAATTGGCATTTACATTTTACCGCCATATGCTCTATGATCCAATGGTATTTTGCGTATGATAGGATGAACTACACTAGATATCTTCCTGTATACTGTAGTGAATCCTAGTTCGTTTTAATGGGATAGCAGGAGTTAGCTTAGCCACTGGCTTGTAGACTCGTGCCCCCGTCACCTAGTGACTTTTAACCTACTTAGCTTGCTCTGTCTTAGTCCATTTAATTATTTATTTCTTCTAAGATGGCTGCCTTGTTTATAGTTAGGCCACTTGTAATGAGTTACATTATCAGTGTCACCGTGCCAAGGCGTCAAGATCAAGCACCAAAGACAAACAAACAGTAGGTGTTTACACTTAGGGATTTTCCCTCTCTATAATTTCGAGGGATTGTTGATATTAATTGCCGTCCCAAGCATGCCTGTTATCTATTGTTTTGAAATACACCTACGTCAGGGACCTTGTAGATCTGTATAAATACATCACACTTTAGACAGATAATCAGAGGGATTCCGACCAGAGGGCATCGCCACCATCGCTGATACCGATGCTGCAGTCGTCTTGAAGCTGACCCAGTCTTCGTGTCCCTACGGAGTCTGAGATAGAGACCTCATTCCAAGGTAACGAGGGTTGGGGGCTCCTCTCATGGACACGACTTTGGCAGATTAGGTTTAGCAAACCCAGCTCTCCTTTAGGTAGGAGGTTAGGCCTATTCACATTAGGGTAATAGGGCATATTCCATCTTATATATCTCATTCATGTATTGCAAAATGGTGGGGGCTTCATAACAATGACTCTCTTCTTCACAATACTTTTACTTGCTATATTCATTATCCTAATCATTACAGTCCATGCAACTTACCGCAAATTATAACTATACTGCATCTGTGTCATTGCCTGTGTTTGTATGAGACATAATATATCTGTGAGAAAAGGGTAATCTCCGTTTAACCACGACAACCCTGAGATATCTTACTTTGAGTCCATGCGTAAGCGACTGCCACAAATCACCTTTTACTATTGTGTTTCTGGTGAGGTGCTGCTAGTGAGCCGGTGAGGTTGGGACAACAGTTGCGACTTGTTGTAGGAAAGACTCAGTCGCCTACAAACAAAAGTACTGTTATCTAAAACCAGCAGTCTTGCTCAGAGCAAGAGTCCAAACTACGACATGGCGCCACCAACGATGGTGTTTAGGCACTAATTTACGGATACCCTGACTATCACTGTCTCACAGACAACAGGTACCCTAAGTACCATTATACAGAGACGTCCGTGGTCTTTGGGAGAATCCTCCTCAGCTGAACAGGTAACACCTAATTAAGCTGTAGGTTGTTCGAGCTCGAACTCATAAAAAGGAAAAACTTCCCCTATTTTGGTGTTCCGTTTCTCTAAACAACTATGGCCAATACCATAGACATTCCTGCAAATGCTAGACATGCACTTACACAACATGACCTTACAGAAGAGGGTGGGGATGTTACTCTGATAACAGAAGCAACTGAAGCATACCAAACAGAAACATTTTACTGTTGGGTCACCATTCCTGAGGCTGACCAAAGAACGCACACATTTCATACATATGAAATTGCGAACGTACCTGCACGGTACGAAGCATACCAGTATCATGAGATATCGCTCACATATCAAGAGCATCAAAACTGGTTTGAAGGCGCCCTACCATATGTACTACGAAGAGTGAGGCTAGGTCCTTTAAGTAATGAGGGCCCTACGTGGCCCATGTTTGCCACATATACACCTCACCCAGGCATACAGAATATGCCGATCGCAGATTTACGAGTATTATATAATGAGTTAGTGGCATTATATAGACGATTGGTTCAGTTCGTCATGCGAACATTGAACACAACACCAGCGCGTCCAGCACCGCCAGTAGCTGGTGGTTATCAATTGGCTACTGGGATTAATCCACAAACAGTGCATACTATTATGGGTAAAGTGCCCACGGAACGGGAAAAAATACCGTTCTGGATTGCCCAGAAAACTAATCAGCTGGAAGCTGTGTTTCCCTATACAGGACCACAGGAAAAACATAGACTACTCACGATGTGCTTGCCGTTTGGGATGGTTCCCTCAGTGGATGACTGTGCCACATGGTGTACAGTCTTCGTTGCCATTTATACTACCACACATGGTACCCCGACACTTGCCAATTTACCGGAGGTGTTAAAACAGATACAAAATGAACATGGGGCTGCACCAGCCCTGGATCTGGGGATGAAATTGATGCGTAACTTTGACGCCATCTCCTCAATTATACTGAGTAACATTAAAGGGGAAGCGGTAGCTCTGGCAATACGCCAGCGTCTCCGGGAAACTCCAAATTTGGAACAAGAGAGACAGCTACCGAAAATCATTTCCGATACTTATACTAGTATAGGACGGGATAGTTTGGGAGCCAAACCTAAAAAATTGGAGTTACACAGTACTTCCGATAAGGAGGGTATGAAGCAGGCACAAGAGGGCACTAAAAAGCGCTGGGACAAACAAAAAGATTTTAAGGACAAAAGAAATAAGAGAGCTGATTCTCCACATCCGGAGTACTCCGAAAGGAGGTATAATCTCAGAAGTAGGGAGCACATTAGAACTCCAGACAGATATACTGATTCACGTCCCTCTCGTTCCTTTCAGGACGCACCGGATAAACGTAGCGAGAGAGGGGGCCGTCAAGATCGACGTCCGGAATACGTGAAAGAAAAGAAAGACTCACCACAGTCTACCATTAAAAAAGAAGAAAGGATTCCGTAGCAAAAGCCACAGTTTAAAAAAAAGAAGGTGGCAGCACTGACAGTTAAAAATGCCAGTAATATTGAGAACGCTGTTGAGGAACAAGACGTGGGTAGTGACTCTGTTAGACAGCACGGCAGAGGTCACGATATGTCGCCAGAGTCTGAAAGATCATCTGGATGCGACAGCAACTAGCGATTACATCGCGGTTGAGACAGCGGATGGCCGCGTTCTCCCACCCGATCGGGTTTATGAATTTACAATTCAGATAGAGGGAGACGTGGAATGCATTATTAGTGTAATATTTTGGGATGAACTTACTAGTGATATCCTACTGGCCGAGAGAGACTGGCCACCTGAACACGTCCGCAAGCTCCCGCATGGGGAAGATGTCATTTTGCCTTCTTTCTCCGATCTTGTTCCCGTAGCAGCAAAAGAAGCCTATGCTGCTGAATGGGCTTTAGCGCAGTCACCTGCACTATACCGTAATCATGTAGGTTGGGACAAGGATTCTCCTTGTCAAATTATTCCGGTTCGGTCTACACCCCAACCGCAGCCACAATACCCTCTTAAACATGATGTAAAGGCTCCGGTAAAGGAGATCCTATCACAACTTGAGTACCAGGGAGTGATTGAGCCCTGTACATCAGCAATGAATAATCCATTATTCCCTGTTGCAAAGCCAGATCATTCATATAGAATAGTGGTTGATTATAGACACTTAAATAGTCATACACGCACATATGCTATACAAAACTGCCACAGCACAGCACTGATAAATAATATAGTGCGTAAAAAGTATAAAACAACATTAGATATATCTAATGGATTTTTCTGCCAGAATTTAGCGCATGAGAGTAGGGACCTAAATGCATTTTCATTTGGCTCCCAGAAACGCTTTTGTTGTTTACCTAAAGGCTATAAAAATAGCCCAGGCCTGTTTTCAGCCCGTGTAACATCAATTTTGAACGGAATTGATTCTGATGCATTGTCCTATGTGGATGATTTCTATCTCACTGATGACGCCCTCGACATTCATCTTGCGAGGGTCGATCGGATCATTTTGGGGTTTGCAGACCTGGGGTATAAATTAAATTTTTAGAAAAGCAAGATAGCCTCTCTTAGTGTGTTATTCCTGGGATATGAGCTATCTAACGAAGGGAAGAGCCTGGCCCGCACTTTCTAGAAAAATGTGCTCAACTACAGCCTCCCAACACACTTAAGAAATTACAGTCATTACTGGGTTTCTTCAATTTTGGCAGAACATACATTCTAGATTATGCAGAACGCATCAAGCCACTTTATGACTTAATACAGCCCAATTTTTCTAGCAGACGATGGACGATTGAACACACACATATCCTTAGGGATATGCAACGGGACATGCTCAATGCTAAACACTTACACACACGTGACAATAAGACAAATTTGGTCATCAGAATAATTGCTGTAGCACTTGGATTTACTTATGTCACCTTTAATGAGGATGACACGGTGCCGATAGCATACAAATCACATTTATATTCCAATGCTGAAAAGCGTTTTGCACCCACAGAAAAGATTCTGACAGCAGTTCAGATGGCCGTCATAAAGGAGAGGCCACTTGCCCAGGGGAAACGCATTATTGTTGTCTCCCCGGTGCCGGCCTTAGAGGCGGTCACTAAAGCGAGCGTTCCGAACGCTAAGGCATTACATCCACGTTGGATTCAATGGGCAACATCTCTGACCTCCACTGATGTCGATTATGTATTCGATCCCAGACTTCAGACACAAGAGTTTCTCCAGTATGAACAGGAGTACCCCGCTCCTCTAAATATTTTGCTAGACAGTTATGATACTATCATTTATACTGACGGATCAGCACAACCGGCTGTATGTAGTAAACATCAATACTCGGCAGCTTGCGCAGCCGTGTGTGGAGTGATGGAAGATGGAGTTTTCCACCCTCACAATACCTACACGCAGACCCTAGGGGACTGCACTGCCCTGTTGGCTGAGCTTAAAGCTCTTCTTCTAGCGCTCGAACATACTGAGACAGGAAGCCAGACTTTGATAGTCTGTGATTCATATTACTGCGTCCAGTCATACAATGAATATCTCAATCATTGGAGACTGAACAAGTTTAGAGATTCTAAAGGGAACACCATTAAACACAAAATGTTGTGGGGAAGGGTGGCTGATCTTAAGGATAAGCTGCCATGTGTCCATGTAGTTCATACATTAGGGCACCAGCGTGTAGGAATACACGTTGCCGGTAATACATTGGCTGTTGAAGCAGCCAAAGCATCAGTAGCTACGGCTTCTGTGGCTGCAGTGACTCGTTCTCGGACGAGATTGGATAATGAAATACTGATTGCCGTTAAAGCTTCGGCTGCCAGCAAGACCCTTCCGAAAGGATACACTACAAACTATACTTACCATATCAGTGCACAGAATGTTGCTTATACAACAATTCCTGGGGTTGGAGATCGAGTGATCCCCAATGAAGACTAGAGATTAGAGCTGATTACAGCAGCACATGAGGGTGTTGCTTCTGCACATGCTGGTGTTCAGGCCACGATAACAATACTACAGCAACGATACTGGTGGCCTGGTCTAAGCAGACGAACTAAACAGTATGTCCTTTGCTGTGACATATGCCAGCAGATTAAGGGCTCTAATATCAAACGCCCTCCACAGACATCCCTCTTAGTGTCAGACAAGCCACTTCAGTGTGTGTACCTAGACCATTGTGGTCCCTTACAGCCTGATGGTGCATACAAATACATTTTAGTGGCTGTGGATTCCTGTTCTAGATTCCTGTGGGTATGGCTACAGCGGTCGGCTGACGCTCGGACTGTTATAAAAGATTTGCTGATCTTTATCGGTACATATGCGGTTGCAGCATTCCATTCAGACCAGGGCCCTGCATTTGCCTCTAAGGCATTTAGGGACACCATGGGGACGATGGGTGTTGAACTCCATTACTCCTCACCATACCATCCCGAGGGAAATTCGGTCGTGGAGAGGCGGAATCGTGATCTAAAGCAGTCCTTAACAGCTCGAGTATTAGGTTCAGGCCGCAGTTGGTTACACCACCTATATGGGGTCCAGAGAGCACTGAATAATCTGCCAAGACGGTCCTTGGGGGGAAAGTCTCCATATGAGGTTCTCTTTGGGATACCTATGTATGTCCCAGATCTTGATGCCCCTGGTATGGTGGCAGCAGAAACGCCATTTGACATAAAAGAATGTCTCACTGTTTTACAGGAGCTTCAACAATTTCGTCATGATAGATCATCTGCAAGTGCTGCCACCTTAGGAATAAGGGAATTGGCGAAAACTTCGACTGGCTGGATTCCTAATACTGGGGATCTGGTTTGTGAGAAGATCGCTGTGAAAAAGGAGTTCGGTCCATCATACAGAGCACCTGTACCTGTCTTGGGAATAAAAGGCACCAGGACTGTCATCCTACCACCATTGTCTGGTTCTAAATCGAATAGATTCATCTCCATTGATGACATCAAATTACACCATGTGGCTGATTCTCCACAGTAGACCAGGAGGTCCCTTGGGTGGTTCCCGATCCCCTCTCACTACCCAACAGGACATCCATCTACATAGTAGGATGAACATCACTGCTACTGACTATGCAAGCATGTCAACTGCTGTTCCAGACACTTCCTTGACCATGGGGAGGGCGGAAAATGAACTTTTGTTGGTTCAAGTCACATCTTCGGTGACCACCCGGCTTCAAGATTTGGCTGTATTTTACACGAACACTTCCACGACTAATGATGTTGTCTATCAAGAACCTCCACGGGCAGTGGATCAGAATTCAGCGGGTCCTGTGTTTGCAGAGACTTCCTCTGGCTATTTCATTGACATTGATGATTTTTCTTCGGATTCATCCTCAACTCTGTCTGACAAACTTTCAAAAAGTAGTAAGCTGTATCGATGGCTTAAAAATAACTATTTGGTCTACCCATGGAACTATCTATGGTTCTGTTTGACATTTATTTCATTATTTTTATGGATTGGTTTTGTGACTGTGTTCTTTTTGCTGATTAATGGTCACTATATTCCTGATCGTTCCTCTGTGGAGCCTGTTGATGAAATTTTAACACCACATCATTCTTCACATAAGGTCCAACGGGATTTGTCCCCTGTAAATATTACAGCTATGCCAATTACTGATTGGATTGTGTGGGACAGAGTTCCATTCGATATATACGGGCCTACAGAGATAATTCAAATACCATACTTGTTCAAAATTTCAATGTCTGATGTTATTTCACCTAATGTTGTCTCTGATGATTGGGATGTCCTAACAGTTGATTCCATGCTAGCTGAAATGAAGGACTATTCCGCTTTTGGAAGTGATGATGTATATGATTATACAATGAATTATGGGGAAATGTTCTGCTATAACAATTGGGGACATCACTACCTACACAGTGCAACTAGATATAGGCCTCTCTTGAACTACACACAGTGGGAACACTGTTCCACACCAGGGGTGGGGAGTCCAAAGTATTACAGCAATAAATTTACATACTTTTCTGGGCATGATACAAGGAAAGCAGAGTCATATTATTTTAAAATACCTCCGGCACATATTGGTAAACTTTTGCTAACAGATACAAAACTGATTTATTCAAATCCCTTTGTTTCCCGGCTCTCGCTTGAGGGTTACGAATATTGGAAAAACACTATTGATTTGAAAAGTGTATGGGGAACACAAGATTGGCAGATACAGGGTAAAGAGGCTTTGTTTCGGCCATGCCTGATTCCTGTGCAAATGATTTTCTTAAATGCCACTATAGAGCAGACATCCTGTCTAGGGTTAGCAAAAATTAAAGACATGAACACACTCAGTATCCCTACTCCTACGAAATTTAAGGATTGGCAACACTTTCTTAATGTCTCAGAAGACAGGCTAGATGCACTGGTAAAGGCTGGTACCTAGAATTGTTCACTTTCCCGTCCCGGCGGGTGGTTGGTATGGCCCACCGACACTGATGAGTGTCAAAAGCGTTTCTTGAACTCTTCAGGGGTTTTTTCCATTCACAGGCCTCACCCTCGCTTTCTATCAGGTCAACATACAGGTATAATTACGACATACAGTGTGGGTAAGCTGTGACTGCAATGGGTGCAGACAAACACGTTAACAGCGGTTAAGAAACACCTGAACACTCTTTCTGACAGTATAGACTTGCAGGATTTCCTGTTAGGTCCTAGGAAACAACGCTCGAAATGGTTTTTATATGCTATGTACAATGAAATTTGGAAACTTTCCCAGATTGAGGCTGCTGCACGTTTAAGGCAACTCGATAAAGAAAATTTGGAAAAAAACATTAGCTGTCAATGGCATGAACACGCTGTCCAACAGGATTTATACACTATCAAATATAGTGTTGTCTGCTATTGATATCACTCAGACAGACTTGTCCCGGTTATATCATGGGCAAACACAGCTACGTTCCATCATGCAGCTGGGTTGGACATAGCAGACACTGAAAAGTGGCCACATTCCATGGAAGTACATTAATGGGAGTGAACTAATTGCTGCTTTTAATTTTTCCAGGGAACAAGAGACAATGGCTAAAAGGGAGGCTAGTTTCACCCTGCTTCAAGTGGAAAAGTTAGATAAGTTGCCCTTCACAGTAGCAGAGAGTCCTTCGACTATTTGGCTCTTGCACAGCATTATTAATTTACCGATTTCAACGTTTCATTTCTCGAGCTGCCTGAAACATCTTGCCGTGTGACGATATGAGCAGCTAGGAGATAGCTTTATTAAGGAAGAGTGGGAGTTGCCCTTTGACTATAAATGTCTGAACGGTGAACAGGAGGTCTTTCTTAGCGGAAGTGAATGTGAGACTGCTGTTCGTCATTCAATGATATGCAAACAGATGTCTCTTCACGGTCTTTGTAATGCGGGGGTCGCAAATTTGGCCTGTTTTCTGAAGGGTACTCCCGTCCCCTTGATTCGTCCAGTGTTTCATGTACTTTCCAATGGAAGTTATGTTCTACTGAACGATCAAAGCTGTTGAGGCATGCGACCTGGAATTGCTTACGCAATCTCAGTCACGAAAGTCGTTACGTGTTGTGGACATATTTTGTTTCCCCCCACACAGGAGATAAAAGTATCTGACATGTGGCCCCGCATAGATACTATTAATATGAACTATGACAAGTTGAGTAGACTTAAGGCGCTATTGTTTCAGAAACAGGTCGCCTTGACATCCGCAAAAGAGACGTATGCTCTCCAGATTGCGAGATCATCAGCCGAGATACAATCCCTTTTAAATACCGATTTCCCCAAACATTTTGGAGAGCTGGTATCCAGAATATTCAATGCTTCAAGCACCACTGGGATTGTGCATTTCTTTAAGGCTGTCGGGTCTGGTTTCGTGTCCATCTTCCAGACTGTCTTCAGAGTCATCCCATCAGCCATCCATTTTCTCTTTTCAAGTGTGTTTGGTGGCTTTCCAATTATTTTGGCTTTAATTGGCGGACTACTACTGCTATTTCTTCTGATTTGCGGTGGTTGTTTCTTTCCAGCAACACAGAGCAACGGAGCCGCTCCCGCCAACTCCACTGTGCCGTGAGCGCATGGTTCGGATCTTCGGTGCACCTCTGCTGGTGGAACTGGAGCTTGACTGGTCGTTGTCATTCCGGACACTTCTCTGGTGTGTACAGCCAGCCTTCCGCTGCATATGGTGTCTCTTTGAACATCTGCCTATGGTCTACCTTGCTGTTGCACCGACATCTCCTGTGGACCACGAACTGCTGATGTCCCCGATGAGGGTTCATACACGGTCATGCCCCTTGAGACTGAGGTTGCTCTGCGAGGCCACCTATGAGCCTTCCGTTATGAGATCTACCATGGATGAGGACACTGCAGCAAATTTCGATGCACCAGGATATGAGGCTCACTTCTGCTCTGTGGATCCGTTTGTCCGCCCAGCACTAGACTTAACTTCGGACGATGTTGACTCATTTTTGAGGTCCTTGACTGGTGACTTCGATGACATTCTTCAAGATCATGCGTATAACACATAATTTGATGAATTGACCTTGCCATTCCCGATTCCAAACTATGCAATTTAATTGACATTTGCTGTTGCACGCTGTACTTGTCATAGTTGATATTGACATCTCTGTATGTATATTTAGAGAGATTTGTTTTAACATATTTTTAAAACATGCGAATTCTTTTTTTTGCCTTGTTTTGGCATTTAGCTTTTAGTTCAGGAGCAATTTTTTAGCTTTTGGGTTCCTGTACCTTCATCATACCTGTTACGGCAATGGGCAGGGTGTAGTGAATCCTAGTTTGTTTTAATGGGATAGCAGGAGTTAGCTTAGCGCTGGCTTGTAGACTCGTGCCCCCATCACCTAGTGACTTTTAACCTACTTAGCTTGCTCGGTCTTAGTCCATTTAATTATTTATTTCTTCTAAGATGGCTGCCTTGTTTATAGTTAGGCCACTTGTTATGAGTTACATTATCAGTGTCACCGTGCCAAGGCGTCAAGATCAAGCACCAAAGACAAACAAACAGTAGGTGTTCACACTTAGGGATTTTCCCTCTCTATACTTTCAAGGGATTTTTGATATTAATTGCCGTCCCAAGCATGCCTGTTATCTATTGTTTTGAAATACACCTACGTCAGGGACCTTGTAGATCTGTATAAATACATCACACTTTAGACAGATAATCAGAGGGATTCCGACCAGAGGGCATCGCCACCATCTCTGATACCGATGCTGCAGTCGTCTTAACGCTGACCCAGTCTTCGTGTCCCTACGGAGTCTGAGATAGAGACCTCATTCCAAGGTAACGAGGGTTGGGGGCTCCTCTCATGGACACGACTTTGGCAGATTAGGTTTAGCAAACCCAGCTCTCCTTTAGGTAGGAGGTTAGGCCTATTCACATTAGGGTAATAGGGCATATTCCATCTTATATATCTCTTTCATGTATTGCAAAATGGTGGGGGTCTTCATAACAATGACTCTCTTCTTCACAATACTTTTACTTGCTATATTCATTATCCTAATCATTGCAGTCCATACAACTTACCGCAAATAGCTGTTATGTTAAATAAAAAGCTATTATAACTATACTGCATCTGTGTCATTGCCTGTGTTTGTATGAGACATAATATATCTGTGAGAAAAGGGTCATCTCCGTTTAACTACGACAACCCTGAGATATCTTACTTTGAGTCCATGCGTAAGCGACTGCCACAAATCACCTTTTACTATTGTGTTTCTGGTGAGGTGCTGCTAGTGAGCCGGTGAGGTTGGGACAACAGTTGCGACTTGTTGTAGGAAAGACTCCGTCGCCTACAAATAAAAGTACTGTTATCTAAAACCAGCAGTCTTGCTCAGAGCAAGAGTCCAAATTACGACATCCTATGCTATAAACCTACAGACAGGAACAACCTTCTTCAATTCCAGAGCATCCACCCACGTTCTCTAAAGGAGAATCTGCCAGTGGGTCACTTTCTCCGCCTACGACGCATTTGCTCTGAGGTGGCAGACTATACCAAACATGCAAAAAAACTTACTAACAAACTTCGGCCAAAAGGTTATCCAGCTTACCTTACTAAAAGAGCAGAGAAAAGAGCTCGCTACAGTCATACGGACCTGTTGTTACAACCATCCCAACGAACCAAAAAGAAGGACAATCTAATTTGTGTAACTACCTTTAACCCATTATCCAATATAGTCCAAAAGATAATCAAGGAAGACTGGAAGATTCTAACATCTGGAGGACTACCCTTGGATCTTCCGCTTAATGCTATAAAAAAAGCCAAAAGTATCCGTGACTTGGTAGTTCATACGCGCCCACGCGCTGGGACTCCTGTGAACAAACAAACTACACTGTGGTAGATACCACCCCCTACTGGACATTTCCCCTACAGCAACTGCAGCGTCCTCCGGTTCACCAAAAGAGCCTCCATATTGGAACTTGGTCTTCAAATCCCATGAGAACTGAGAACACTCTCAAATTGCAACAGCAGGAATGTCATCTATCTGATTAAATGCCCCTGCCAGCTCATGTATATTGGCAATACTACAAGTAGAGTAAGCACACATATATGTAAACATAGAAGCACCATCAGATGCTGACGGGATGCAACCTGTCTAACAGATCATTAGATTTGGAGCAACCACTCCCCCGATGATATGAAATGGGTTGTCATAGACAAACTAAACAACCCGACAACAAACATGAAAGAAAAACTGTTATACTACGAACAGAGATTGGTCTGGAGAATACACACTGACACCACAGGACTCAATGATGAGATTCAATGGTCCTCCCTGTAGGACCAATTTACCTTCTATCTTCCATTCCCTTCCTCTCTAACCCCCAAATTCTCCCCCCTCTGCTCTTCTTCTGTGTTTTATAGTTCATCCTCCTCCTTCCCCCTTTGGATCACTACCTTTAGTTACACCTGCACTCCCCTTGACCCTCCGGTGTCCCCTGCCCGCCGACACATGTTGTGTTTAAGCATTTTTCTTTTGCTCTTACTCTTCACACCTTTTTCATCCCTTTCCTTTCTTAACTTGCTCTCCTCCTACCTTCCTTCTTCACCTTCTACCTTTGCTCATTCCTTACGCTTCCCCTTTCTTTTTTTCTTTTTTTTCCCTTGCCTTCCCCTCTTCCCCATTCCCCATTTTCTGTCCCCCTCCTTTCTCTTTCACTTACCCACCCTTTCCTCTTTCAGTCCTCCCTCTCTCCTCTTCCTTTCCCCCCTCTTTCTCCTCCCTCCTCTCCTCTCATTCCTCCTTCCCCCACCTCCCTGCACCATCCCCCTTCTTTTGCTGACATCCTTTTCTCTTTCGAATTCTTTCCTCCCTCTCCCTCTTCCCCCCTCCTCTTCCCCTTACCCCCTTCCGTTTCACTTTTCCCACCTTTTTACTCCCCGCTGTGGAGGACGCGGCCGGTATGCCTATAGCTCAGGAAATACAATTCCCATGAGCCCAAGCACCGGCACAAGGTCACACAAAAGCGACCGTGCCTCCCATGACTACGCCGGCCTCTGCGACTTCATTTCCCAGGGGCTAGGGAACCCGGTAGTCACTCTGTGGCTGCACCCCTCAGTCAAGGGGGACACGTGACCGCCTCGAGGCACCGATGATCCCAATCAGGTTTCCTACGTAAGATCGCCGCTCCCCGGCACAGCCGATCAAGCAGCTGGGGCGTGGAACAATTAGGTGCAGCAACGAGATGCCGCCTTTGGAGTAGTAAGTTGGCTGCCCCTTCCCCTCCCCTTAGTGGGAACACACTAGACCCACCCAATAGATAAGTAACCTTCTGTGTTCGTCTGTCCTATGTATATATTTTTTGTTGTGCTGTCACCTAGCTCCTTTCGCAGCAATTTTCACAAAAAAAGGATGTCATAGAATCTATAAGTATGTTCAGATCCATCACATATATTTTGCGCTCAACCACAAAAATGGATTGTTTGCGCCCTTGCTACTATAAATCCTCTCTTCTCCTTATATTACCTTTTGCTGACTTTGAACCGCTATTCCCTCGTAGAGTGTGACTTTAAGGGGCAACTCCCCTCCACATGTTCCCAGACCAGAGGCTATCCGCCTTGTATACATAGGGTAAGAAAGACATGGACTAACAGTCCATGCTAAGGCTTTAGTAATAATTGCATGAAAGTGTGTACAGCCCACACCACGATGTTTACACTTGTGTGTGCAGTGATGTGGAGTGATGTGGCACATATATTTCACTTTTTGAACTCTTATCTACTTTCTCTCCTCTTGGCCATGCCTCTAAAGTTAAACCAGGTAGGCCCCATGTGAATTTGAATATTTACTTGCTCACTGTCTAGCAAATCTATCTAGCCCCTTACGTATTAGGGATCCTTGACCCTGAAGAATGCCCCAGACTGTTTAGGCTCTTAGAGAGGTCCCCACCTTTTTCAGACACTTTGAATCATAAAACTCAAAGGTGTCCCCACTGTTCTTTTAACCTTACCTACAAACACCTACATTAAATTATTATATCTAATAGGTGATTTGCAAGGTAATTTTATTATCTATCTCACCTTTCAAAACTGGATCCCTCGATTTATCCAGCAAGATAACCTTTCAGCACTCCCTCAGAGTTCTTTTAACAACGAGGTTGAGTCCGCCCAGGAAGTATTATCTTACCTGGGTTGGGCTAGGTGGTCATATGATAAAGCATGACACTATAATGTGTGTGAGACCACCTAGTCCGTAAAGGGAACTCCCTCACACACCTAACTGCCGCCTTTACCTCCTATGTCCATGAAAGCGATCACCTAACCTAGAAGACCTATCCTTTATATCCCCCACACACCCCCACACACCTTGGGGGTCATTACAACATTGGCAGTAAAAGGCGCTTACCGCCGTGCAGAAGACTGCCAATACACCGCTGCAGCTGCGGAATTCCGCCACAGCTATTATGACACACAGCTCAGAATCCGCCAAAATTCAGACACCAACACAACTCCGCCACACCAAAGGTCAGTGATAAACTGGCGAAAACAAAACCTCCACCTCCACGCCAACAGAAAAACGCCCATGCTATTACGACCCACGAATCCACGTGGCGGTCTTACAACCGCGGTATTAGATTGGCGGTACACACCGGAACGCTCAAAATACACACACATCTCCAAAACACCGCCACATTGGACAATTCCAAATACACACACCTGATACACATACACACACCACTCCCACACACCCAATACTATATAAAAGACACACCCACATCACCCGCCAACCCCTACGACCGAAAAATCATGAACGAAGGCCAGAGAGAGAGCACAGAATAGACAACCCCGTCAAACAGAGGCACACAACACCATCACCCACACAACATCCACGCACCAAACACCACACACCGCTACACATCACCACACTCATCAACACATACACCACCCCACACATCACACACACCACCCCATGTCAGGCCAAAGACACCCCCGCTTCTCCTAGGAGGAGCTCAGGGTCATGGTGGAGGAAATCATCCGGGCAGAGCCACAGCTATTTGGCTCACAGGTACAGCACACATCAATAGCCAGGAAGATGGAGCTATGGCGCAGAATAGTGGACAGGGTCAACGCCGTGGGACAGCACCCAAGAAATAGGGAGGACATCAGGAAGAGGTGGAACGACCTACGGGAGAAGGTGAGTTAAACGGTCTCCAGGCACAACATCGCGGTGCAGCGGACTGGCGGTGGACCCCCACCTCCTCCCCCACAACTAACAACATGGGAGGAGCAAGTCTTGACCATCATGCATCCAGAGGGCCTCGGAGGAGTCAGTGGAGGATGGGACACTGGTAAGTCAAATCTTAACTATCATATCCCCCACCCTATCTGCATGCTCTCACACACCCCCACCCTCACTTCAACTTCTCACTAATGTACTAAGAACACAAACCACACATCCCAACACCAAGCCCTGCATGACACAACTAAGCATGGTCACCCCTCACTAAAGCATGCTCAATGCACATACCCAGAACAACCCCCTAACCATCATCACACAAGCCCACACACAGGAATGCTTGCACTGGGGTACACAGACACCCACCCATTGCACACCATCACACACACATGCAATAATCATGCTCTGATGCCCCTGCAGGAACCCGAAGGACCGTCACCACACCGGAGGCTCCAGACAACACCACTCCACCCCCAGAAGAGGCCCACAGAGACGATAGCAGCTCGGCCCTACTGGATCCTGATGACCAGCCCGGACCATCGTGGGCCTCGGGACAGTCGGTTCCCCTTGCACAGGCACAGCCCAACACTGACCTTCCACCCTCTGGTAACACCAGCACAGCACCCACCCAGCGGGCCCAAACCTCCCTACCCAGGACAGGTCAATCAGCGGTGTGTCCACCACTACAGGGAACCCAGGATAACCCACCACCCCAACAACAACAGGGACCTGGGGGCAGTGGTAGTGGGCACACGGTCCAGGGGACGGAGGCACAGGAACACAGGGGAACTGGGAGGGCTGCTGTGTGACAGGGGGCGGACAGGCCAAGGGAACCCACTCTCCACAAGGCCCTCTCCTCTATCATGGGAGCCTACCACCACTCCCAGGAGACGACGGTGACGGTCCTGGCCAAGTTTCAGGAGACCCTACGCCTGCAGGAGGAACAGTATTTGGGGTTCAGGGAGGAGCTCAGGACCATCAGCTCCGCCTTGGGCACCATCGTAGGGGTGCTGAAGGACATACAGAAGACCATGAGGGACACCGTGGCACTCCAAGGGGCCCCTGACACTAGCCAAGACGATGAACTGCCCACCACCTCCGCCGGCGCTAGTGGACAGGACGCCCCACCACAGGACCAACACACCAGCACCCCACCCCCTGCAGACGGACAACCACCACCAAGCGGTCCCTGAGATCCAGGAACAGGACAGAGCAAGATGGCAAGACCCCCGCCAGTAAATGAGACCACCCTGTTTGTCCTCCCACTGTACCACCTTGTTACCCTGTCCATACTTAAACTGCCCCAGCTCCACTTCCTATGCCCAGATGGGCAGTGCATCTGTGAGACTAATAGACTGGACTCTGCCATGGACATTCCTCCACCATCACCCATCCTCTTTTTACAACCCCCTCACATTTCTGAGCACTTCAATAAACACCCTTGAAACCCAAAACAATCTTGAGTCAGTCTGTGATTTACTAATTATGTATTATCAATGACAGTGTCATAATGCGTTTCCCATTGTAAGGCTAACATACCTATGTCACACATCACAAGTCCTTGAAGGATGCAAGCAGATGACAAGTTGGTAACCACACCTGTGAAACCGTAATGGAAAGGTACAACTCAGTTACCAAATAGTGTTTGAAATCGACAAACCGGATAGAGGTAGACGTGTGAAAGTTAATGTAATGTTAACATGAAAATGTCCTCACCTGTGTGTCACTGGAAATATTGCTGTATGACTGACTCCCTGTTGTCGTTGTCTTCTTCCTCAGCTTCCTCCTCATCACTGTCCACAGGCTCCACAGGCTCCACTGCTGCAACAACACCATCATCTGGATCATCCTCCTGCAGAAAAGGCACCAGGCATCGCAAAGCCAAATTATGGAGCATGGAGCAGGCGATGATGATCTCGCACACCTTCTTCCGTGAGTAGAATAGGGAGCCACCTGTCATATGGAGGCACCTGAACCTGGCCTTCAGGAGGCCGAAGGTGCGTTCGATCACCCTCCTAGTCCGCCCATGGGCCTCATTGTAGCGTTCCTCTGCCCTGGTCCTGGGATTCCTCACTGGGGTCAATAGCCAGGAAAGGTTGGGGTAACCAGAGTCCCCCAATAGCCATACACGGTGCCTCTGGAGTTGACCCATCATATCAGGGATGCTGCTATTTCGCAGGATGTAGGCGTCATGCACTGAGCCAGGGAACATAGCATTTACCTGCGAGATGTACTGGTCTTCCAAACATACCATCTGGACATTCATTGAATGATAACTCTTCCTGTTCCTATACACCTGTTCACTCCTGTGGGGGGGGACCAGAGCTACATGGGTCCCATCAATGGCACCTATGACGTTCGGGATATGTCCAAGGGCATAGAAGTCACCTTTCACTGTAGGCAAATCTGCCACCTCAGGGAAAATGATGTATCTCCGTACGTGTTTCAGCAGGGCAGACAGCACTCTGGACAACACGCTGGAAAACATAGGCTGGGACATCCCTGATGCCATGGCCACTGTTGTCTGAAAAGACCCACTTGCAAGGAAATGGAGCACTGACAGCACCTGCACGTCAGGGGGGATTCCAGTGGGATGGCGGATTGGTGACATCAGGTCTGGCTCCAACTGGGTACATAGTTCCTGGATTGTGGCACGGTCAAACCGGTAGGTGACAATGACATATCGCTCTTCCATTGTCAACAGGTCCACCAGCGGTCGGTACACTGGAGGATTCCGCCATCTTCTCAACTGTCCCAGCTGACGGTGCCTACGAAGGACAACAGCGAAGAATCAGTCATTATTCCTCCAGGTATGTACCCACAGTTACACACAAGACTACACCACTCACAGAACCCTTCCTGTATGTGTGTTGAGTGTAGGCCTAGCTATGTGTGACGCAGAGGTAAATTAAGCCATGTGGGACCCTGAAATGGCGGCTGCCTGACCTCTAAACTGGGACAATGGGATTGTGGGGTAACTGCGCTGGCGTTGCACACCGTCGCGGTTGGCGGTTGTAGACCGCAGCGCAATGCTGCATTGGTTAACTTTGGACCCTATGGGTCCCAGGAGCCAATGAACAGGTGCGCCGGCGGTGATGATGCGCACCGCCGCGGACGTCACCGCCGCAGACGTGACCGCCAGTTTCTATCTGTTCAATCACTAGATGCCTGACCTTCGACAGGACAGGACCTACACTGCAAGTGCTGCTGTGACCTCGGTCTGGAAGCGACGATGGCTGCTGCGTCTGGGGAAAGGGCCCCTGCCTTCACTGCACAGGAGTTGGAGAAACTGGTAGACGGGGTCCTCCCCCAGTACACGCTACTCTATGGTCCTCCAGACCAACAGGTTGGTACACAGGGAGCACGTGGTATGGGCTAGGCCTGGGTGGAGAGGGCTGGTTGGAAGAGGGAAGGGGGCAGAGTTCATAGTACATTAATGCATGGGAATGAATGGGCCACATGGCCAGAGTAGGGAGGGGGCCACTCACAACGACGGTGCAGTTGTTAATGACTGTTCCTCTTTCCTTGTGCATGTCATGTAGGTCAGCGCCCACCAGAAGAGGGACATTTGGCGTGCCATCGCCAAGGAGGTCCGGACCCTGGGGGCCCACCTGAGATGGGGCACCCACTGCCGTAAGAGATGGGAGGACATTCGCCGCTGCAGCAAGAAGACGGCGGAGGCTCAGCTGGGGATGGCCTCCCAACGTAGGAGGGGTGCCCGTCGCACCATGACCCCCCTGATGTTCCGGATCCTGGCGGTGGCCTACCCGGAGTTGGAGGGGCGCTTGAGGGCATCACAGCAGACACAAGGGGGTGAGTACACTCTCATTCTGCGGACTTTGCGCACAGTGGAGGTGTCTGGGTGGGGGAGGTGGGCTGTGGGTGTCCCTAGGCCAGGGCGACTTCGGTAGGCAAGGCCCCTCCGTAATGTAGGCCATGTGGCACTCTACCCCACCTCAGCAGAGTGCCAAGTCGAGGTATAGTTGCCCCTGTGGCATCCATGTGCGCAGATGTCCACCATTGCCATGTAGGCCATATCCCAGGAATTGCATGTGCACAGGTCAGGAGCACGGCGTAATGCAGGGGGCTGCTGTGTCTGTCTTGTCCGCCAACGGTATGCCATGCACTAAAACTCTCTTTCTTCTGTCTCCCCCCCTTTTTCTGCTCTCCCTGTCCTTTTGTACATCAGCATCATCAGGCAGAGGTACAGTGGCACCGGAGCACGAGGGAGCTGCATCCCACATGGCCATGGAGGGCCACACCACGGACTCTGAATGCACCAGTGGGATGGAGGGCGAGGGGAGCTTCACCTCGGGCACCGGATCACCAAGCAGCGACACGGACTCGTCCACCGATGGGGGCTCCCTTGTGGTGGCGGCACCATCTGTGCGCCCCACTTCTACAGGTACAGCCGCCACCTCCCCTACCAGCACCGCCCTCCCAGCAGCCCATCAGCGTCCACCCCATGCCCGCTCACCCAGGAGGGTGGGCATCACCTTCGCCCCAGGCACCTCAGGCCCTGCCCCAGTCACCCCTGCTGCCCTCAGTGAGGAGGCCATTGATCTCCTCAGGTCACTCACTGTTGGACAGTCTACCATTGTGAATGCCATCCAGGGTGTAGAACGAGAGTTGCAACACAGTAATGCATTCCTGGAGGGCATTCATTCTGGTCAGGCTGTCCTTCAGCGAACCCTGCAATCTCTGGCCTCAGCACTGATGGCAGCCATTGTCCCTGTGTCTAGCCTCCCCCCTCCAACCTCCTCCACCCAGACCCAATCTCCTGTACCCCAGCCCATCCCAAACACACCTACAGACCAGCATGCACACAAGTCAGCACACACAGGTACCTCAAGCAAACATAGGCACCACACAACCCACAGGCACTCACGTAAGCCTCACCCACGTACAGACACAGCAACATCCACTGCCTCCACTGTGTCCCCCTCCTCCTGTAGTCTCGTCTACACACACACCTGCATGCACCACATCTACAGACACTAGGACTCGCACCAGAACATCCAGCACCACACCCCGCTCACCTGCACTCACCACCTCCACTCCCATTTACCCTGTGTCCTCTCCCAGTGTGTCTGTGACGCCCCCTCCCATAGTACACAAATGCCGCCAATCACTCACCCAACATCCATCCACCTCACGACAGCCTCCAGTACCTGCACCCAAAACACCTAAAGTGACACCTCCGACAACCACCTCCTCTTCCTCCACTCCCAGGCCCCCTCCAACTACCCATCCCAGTGTTCGTCAGAAACTGTCCCTCTGTAAAGTTGACCTATTTGCCCCCACACCCCCTCCAATTCATCAGTCCCGTCATAGCGCCTCAGCCAAAAAGCCTCCAATACCAGTGGTGCCTGTTCAAGGTTTGTGGAGTGCACCGGCCACCAGGACTGGCAGTATGACCCGGAGCCAAGGGACTGGCAGCCCACCCCCTGTAAAGGCTCTAAAATTGGAGAGTGGACGACAGTACCGTGTGAAGACTCCTGGTGGGAAAACAACTCACATGGGTTCCAAGGGGATTGGAGAGTCAGCTGTGACTCCACCAAAGGTGGGGAAGGGCCAGAGGAAGTCAGCCCAGCCTGTTGTGAGTGTCACGGCGGAGAAGTGCGCCATCATTTCCGGCGGTCGAGACACAACCGCCAGCACCGGCAGCACCGTCGTAACTGGTCCAGAGACCACCGCCGGAGTCACAGCCCAGGAGGGCCCAAGTATCGTCACTGGTCAGGAGACCACCGCCAGAGTCATTGCCCAGGAGGGCACAAGTATCGTCACTGGTCAGGAGACCACCGCCGGAGTCACAGCCCAGGAGGGCCCCGGCTGCCACAGCCCAGGTGGGCTATGATGGAACGTCATGCCACGCATCAATGCCCAGTGTAGGGAACGTCATGCCACACACCAATGTCCGTACCAGAACCGCCATGGCAAAGCACCGCTGAACAGGGCAAAGACCGCCATGGCAAAGCACCGCTGAACAGGGCAGAGACCGCCATGGCAAGGCACCGCTGAACAGTCCTGAACCGCCATGTCGAAGCACCGCTGAACAGGGCAAAGACCGCCATGGCAAAGCACCGCTGAACAGGGCAAAGACCGCCTGTTGGAAAATGGGTTATTGATAGGGCAGGTAGGTACCTACACCTAGCAACAAGCCACAAACCTCCACAAAAGTACAGTTAGGTCTCAGTAAATTAATCCCAGCTCTACCCTTGGTAGCTTAGCATCGAGCGTCAAGGCTTAACTTAGGAGACAAAGTGTAAAGCATTCAAATATCACAAAACAGTAATTAAATAAAACACAGGAAACAGTTTAAAAATCCAAAACCAATTTATAAAAATAGCTTATATTTTTATCTTTAAAATGACACAAAAACGATTAAAATCGGTTCAGGGGAACCGGAGATATGAATTTTTAAAGTATTATTATTTTCTAGCGCTCAGAAACGAAAAGCGCCAATCGGGTCATCTGGTTGCACCAGGACCGGGGCAAAGTCAAACTTTCAGGCCGACCGCGATGGAGCCCTGCTCGGCTACAAGTCGCGGGAGGCCTCGGTCAAAAAGTTACCTTCTGACTTAGTCTCTTTTTCGATGTTTTTCTTCCCCGGGACGAACCTGCCAGTTGGATCCGACCTCCTGGAGCCCTTGTCCGGATACGCGAAGTCGGTTTCCTCGGTGGTGATTTTTACCTTCGGACTTAGTCGTTTTTTCAAGACGAAAATCCTTCGACCGGGGTAAACCTGGATCTTGATCCGACGTCCGTGGAGCCCTTCTCGGATACGATGGCTGGAAGGTCCCGGTCAACTTTTTACGTTCGGACTTAGTCTTTTTTTCGGATGTTTTTCTTGACCGGGACGAACCACGAAGTCAGGCCGGGTCGCGGTTGAGGCAAGCCGGCTAGAATTTCCGCGTCGAGTCGGTCACTTTATGGAGCTTTTTTCTAAAATTTCTCCAATCTTTTCCAAACTTCTGGGGCTTCACCCAGATGTTCTTTTAAGGTTCTTTTGGGGTCCACAGCTCACCCCAAGGGTCCAGAAGTTCTGTGATGGTCCTTGGGAAGTGCGGACTTCAACTCCCAGAATACACCTGGCGCAAACTCCTTTTTGGCCACTGGACAGTGGTCAGCTGGTCACTTTTTCAGGAGTTGGTGCAGGGGACTCTGGTTAGCAGTTTTTCACCTGTAGCAAACAGGGAGTCCCTCCTTGAACCAGTGGAAGCCAGGCAAAGTCCTTCTTGTGGTGAAGCCCAAGTGTGCAGCTGGTGCAGTCTTTCTGAGTGCAGGGTCCAGGTGCAGGCCAGGGGTCCAGCAGGGCAGTCCTTCTTCTCCTTGTAGTTCTTTCTTCTTGAAATTTGGTGGGGATCTGAGGCGTGGGTGCAGGTCTGCCAGTTTTATCCTTGCTCCTGGGTGAAAAGCAGGGGGGCCCTGGTCCTCCAATCAGGGACAGGGTCGTCCCCCTGTGATGACCACTTCCTGGGAAGTGTGGCAAAAATCCATCCCAGAAGGCAATAGTCTCTAAAAATCCAAAATGGATGAATCTGATTTTTAGAGGAGAGATCTGGCTGAGCCCACCCACTGGTGTGGCTAAAAATCATAAACACACCCCTCTCCTGCCCTCTCCTAATCTAATCAAGGGGGCACCTAGCTGTCTGGGGTTGCAGGATGTGGGGGTGTTGCTGGGTGCTCCAGATGTCCTTCTCTGCCTTTGAAGACCAGTTTGGCAGCCCTCCCCCTTCCTGCTTCCCCATCTGCTGAGGGGAGATTCTCTCCCCCAAGCACATTCCTTTGTGTAAAGCCAGGCCACTTCACACCTCATAAAAGTGGCCTGGCAGAAGCTGCTGCAGGCTGGCCAATCAGAGCACAGCAGCAAAAACAATGCAGAGCTGAAATTGGCAACTTTTTAGGTAAAGTCTAAACTTTTTACCTGCACTAGTTATATTAAATCCAACAACTGGAAGTTGTGGGATTTATTATAACAATCAATTTGATACCAAATTCTTGGTATGTAACATTTAAGGAGACTTTAAAATTTAAAATAAAGTCTGCCCATTCTAGCCTATGAAGGCCATTTACTTCAATGAGGGAAAAACGAATTTGGCTGTTTTTACCTCACCAGGGCTTATAAATCTATTTTTATAAAGTCCCTGCTTATAGTTACATGGCACCCAGCCCTAGGGGCACATAGGGCACACCTTAGGGGTGACTTATATGTAAAAATAAGGTAGTTTAAAACTTTGGAAGTACCTTTAATTCCAAAGTCGAATTTGCATATAACTTTAATTTAAAAGCAGCCAGCAAGGCAGGCTGGCTTTTAAAATGACACTGGGCACCTCAGCAATGCACCTAGGTGTGCACCACCTATGCTGTGGTCCCTAAACCTACATGCCCTACCATATACTAGGGACTTATAGGTAGGTTAACTTAGCCAATTATAATTAGCCTAATTTGCATATCCATTTTACACAGAGCACTGGCCCTGGGACTGGTAAGCAGTACCCAGGGCACAGCCAAGAGTCAGTAACCACCAGTACCTATCCAGAAAGAGTGGGGGTGATCAGGCAAAAAAAAAGGACTTTCCTACACTGCCCCCCCCCAGATGAAAGGTGATGGGTACTAACCTACACCCTGGTAGTCCTCATCAGCTAAGTCGAAAAACCTGGAAAGGCCATCTGCATTGGCATGAGCAGTCCCAGGTCTGTGCTCCACTGTGAAGTCCATCCCCTGTAGGGAAATGGACCACCTTAACAGTTTTGGGTTCTCCCCCCTCATCTGCATCAACCATCTGAGAGGTCTGTGGTCAGTTTGTACACGGAAGTGAGTGCCAAACAAGTAAGGCCTCAACTTCTTCAGGGACCAAACCACAGCAAAGGCCTCCCTCTCAATGGCACTCCATTTCTTCTCTCTGGGGAGTAGTCGCCTGCTGATGAAGGCAACTGGGTGATCATGGCCCTCTTCATTAACTTGTGCTAACACTGCCCCAATCCCTTCCTCTGAAGCATCTGTTTGCACTACAAACTCCTTGCTATAGTCAGGGGCCAGTAACACTGGTGCTGAACACATAGCCTGTTTTAGGGTGTCAAAAGCTTTTTGACACTCTGGGGTCCAAATGACCTTCTTGGGTTGTTTCTTGGAGGTAAGCTCAGTCAGAGGGGCCACTATGGTCCCAAAATTCTGAACAAACCTCCTGTAATACCCAGTCAGGCCAAGAAAGGCCCTGACCTGAGTCTGGGTTTTTGGAGCCTCCCAATCCAGGATAGTCTGGATCTTGGGCTGGAGAGGTTGTACATGGCCTCCACCAACAAGGTGGCCCAGGTACACAACAGAACTTTGCCCTATCTGGCACTTGCTTGCCTTGATAGTCAGGCCTGCTTGAAGCAGGGCCTGAAGCACTTCCTTCAGGTGGACCAGGTGGTCCCTCCAGGTGGAACTAAATACAGCTATATCATCTAGATAAGCTGCACTAAAAGATTCCAACCCAGATAGGACTCTATTCACCAACCGTTGGAAGGTGGCAGGAGCATTTTTCATCCCAAAGGGCATCACCTTGAACTGAAAGTGGCCCTCTGGTGTGGAAAATGCTGACCTCTCCTTGGCTCTTGGACTTAAGGCAATCTGCCAATATCCTGAGGTCAGATCAAATGTGCTCAGGAATTTGGCAGCCCCCAACCTGTCAATGAGCTCATCAGCTCTAGGTATGGGGTGAGCATCAGTCCTAGTGACTGCATTTAGACCTCTGTAGTCCACACAGAATCTTAATTCTTTCTTCCCACCTTGGGGACTAGCTTTGGGCACCAGTACCACTGGACTGGACCAAGGACTATCAGAGTGCTCAATTACCTTCAGATCCAACATCTTAGCCACTTCAGCTTTGATGTTGGCCTAGACCTGGTCAGACAGCCTGTACAGCTTGTTCTTGACAGGCAAGCTGTCACCAGTGTCAACATCATGGACACACCAATTGGTGAGTCCAGGGGTCAGGGAGAACAGACTAGCAAACTGTCCCAAGACTTGCTTACAGTCTTGTTGTTGCTGATCTGTCAGTTTGGGAGAGAGTACCACTCCCTCCACTGACCCATCTTTTTCCTTTGAGGACAGGAGGTCTGGCAGAGGTTCACCCTCCTCCTCCTTCCCTTCATCAGTGACCATCAGCATGGTCATGTCTGCCCTGTCCTGGTGGGGTTTCATCCTATTAACATGCAGGATCCTGTGAGGATTCCTGGGGGTGCCAAGGTCCACCAAGTAGGTGACCTCACCTTTTTTTTCTAGGATTGGATAGGGCCCAGTCCATTTGGCCTGTAGTGCCCTAGGAGCCATGGGCTCCAAAACCCACACCAGCTGTCCTGGGTGATACTCAGGCATGGTAGCCTTTTGATCATGCCAGAGCTTCATGAGCTCCTGACTGGCCTCCAGGTTCCTGCTTGCCTTCTTCATATACTCAGCCATGCGAGACCGCAGGCCTAGTACATAATCCAGCACATTCTCCTTGGCTTCCTTGAGAGGCTTTTCCCAAGACTCTCTCACCAAGCACAATGGGCCTCTTACAGGGTGCCCAAACAGTAACTCAAAGGGGCTGAATCCAACCCCCTTCTGTGGCACCTCCCTGTAGGCAAACAGCAGGCATGGGAGGAGGACATCCCATCTCCTCCTGAGTTTGTCAGACAAACCCATGATCATGCCCTTCAGGGTCTTATTGAATCTTTCCACTAGACCATTGGTCTGTGGATGGTAGGGTGTGCTGAACTTATAAGTAACACCACACTCCTCCCACATGGCTTTCAGATAGGCTGACATAAAGTTTGTGCCCCTATCTGAGACCACCTCCTTTGGGAATCCCACTCTGGTGAACACACCAAGTAGGGCCCTAGCCACTGTGGGTGCAGTGATTGTCCGGAGGGGTATTGCCTCAGGGTACCTGGTGGCATGGTCCACTACCACCACAATGTACCTGTTACCTGAAGCAGTTGGTGGGTCTAGGGGACCAACAATGTCAATCCCCACCCTCTCAAAGGGAGTCCCAACCACTGGCAGTGGAATTAAGGGAGCCTTTGGCTTGCCCCCTGTCTTGCCACTGGCTTGACAGGTGACACAGGAGCTGCAAAACTCCCTGACTTTTTCTGACATTTCTGGCCAAAAAAAATGGTTGACCAGCCTGTTCCAGGTCTTGGTCTGTCCCAAATGACCAGCTAAGGGGATATCATGGCTTAAGGTAAGGAGGAATTCTCTATACTTTTGGGGGACCACTACTCTCCTAGTAGCCCCTTCTTTGAGGGTCCTAGCCTCAGTGTAGAGAACTCCATCCTCCCAGTAAACCTTGTGGGTACCACTGGTATCCCCTTGTTCTTGCCTGGCAGCAGTCTGCCTCAGGCCCTCAAGAGTGGGACACTCTCTTTGTCCCTGGCACAAATCTTCTCTGGTGGGCCCACCTGCCCCTTGCAGTTCTGCCAAGTCAGGCAGAGTTTGCAGGGAAGGTGTCCCTCCCTCAGAGTTCAGATCCTCCCCCTCAGGGTTGGATTCTTCCTGACCCTCTGTACTTGTTGGGGCTGGTAAGCCAGACCCAGTGCCCTTTCTCTTCTTCTTGGAGGCTTGGCCCATTGTTCCAGGGTCCAAGTGTCCAGCATTTCCCTGTTGTGCTGCCTGTGACCTGGTCACAGCACACACCCATTCAGGGAGATCCAGCATCTTTGCATGGACCCTTCTCTCCACTTCTGACCATTCAGATGCTTCAAGATCATTTCCCAGTAGACACTCTACTGGGAGGGCAGGAGCTACAGCTACTTTTTTAGGGCCAGTCACACCTCCCCATTCCAGACTCACCATAGCCATGGGATGGAGTTTGGTTCTGCTATCTGCATAAGTCACCTGGTGGAAGACACCAGGTAAGACCTGCTCTGGAGAAACCAGCTTTTCTGTGACCATTGTCACACTGGCTCCTGTATCTCTCAGAGCTTCCACTTCAGTCCCATTGACTTTAGGCCTCTGCCTATACCTCTGCATGATGGGAGGTAAGGTGGCCATAGTTGCAATGTCCACCCCACCCACGGATACTAAGGTGACTTCAGTGTACCCTGATTCCACCCCTGGGCCAACTTCCACCCCCAACCCTACACTAGCAATCCCCTGGGATTGCCCACCAGTGGGGGGCTTCTTGGTGCAGATAGCATCTCCTCTTTTATGTCCTGGCTGATAACAGTCAAAACACTTGCCGGCCTTAGCAAGCTCCTGAAACCTTCCTGCTTTAGCAGGATCAAAATTCTTTCCCTGATACCCTTTCCCTTTAGAAGTGAATTGGCTCGGGGCTCCCCCTCCCTGAGAAGTTTTTGGGGACTCTTGTGAGGACTCTTTGGGTTTTTTGTCATCTTTCCCCTGGTTCTTCCCCTGAGAAGAACCATGTCCTCCCTTTTTCTGATCACCCCCTGGGGGTCTCTGGTTAACTCTAGTTCTTAACCAGTCATCTGCTGCCTCCCCCAGCTCTCTGGGGTTGGTCAACCTAGAGTCTACTAGATACTGGCGGAGCCTCTCTTGGACACAATTAGTTAGAAGGTGCTCCCTCATAATCAAATTGTACAGCCCCTCAAAGGTACTTACCCTGTTGCCCTGTATCCAGCCCTCCAGTGCTTTCACTGAAATGTCCACAAAGTCCACCCAGGACTGGGTGCTTGTCTTTTGGGTGTCCCTAAACTTAAGCCTATACTGCTCTGGGGTTAGACCAAACTTTTTAGTCAAGCATCTCTTCATACTGGGGTATGAGTCTGCATCCTCCCCACTCATGGTTAGGAGCCTATCCCTCCCAGAGTTGGGAACTAACTCCCAAAGGAGTGAACCCCAGTACTGAGGCTTGACTTTCCTCATCTGGAGGGCCCTCTCAAAGGCCCCCAGCCACTTATCGATGTCATCCCCCTCTACATAGGCAGGAACCACCCCTTTGGGTAATCTGGGGGCAAAACCCCCACCCAGGGACACCTCAGTTTCTTTCTCGCTGCTTCCATCTTTTTTTTCTTTGCTTGCCCACTTCTTTTTTTCTAGGGCAAGCTTATCTGCCTCCAAAGCTATGTAGGCTAGCTGGGCTTCCAGCTCTCTCTCCCTGATGGATGGGTTCTCTCCTCCTGAAAGGACCCTCTTCCTACCACTAGCTTTGGGTCTACCCCTAGTGACTGTGTCCAGTGAGGACCGTTCCTCCTCTTCCTCACTTGGGGTCTGATGCCTTTCCTCCCCTGAATGGTTAGAGTTAGCATCATCTTCTTTTGGTTCCTCCTCTGGAGCTTCCTCTGTCTCTACCTCTTGGGCCTCAGCCCATGCTGTCAGGGATTTAATCAGGATTTCTTTCCTGAGATTAGTGGTTGCAGGCAACCCCCTCTCAATACACAACCCCCTAAGCTGGACTACTGTCAGTGTGGGTAGGCTAGCCAGATCAAGCTCCATGGTTCCCTAGTTTTGTGTCAACAAAAGCTTTTTGCAAAAATTGGAAACAAGAATTTAGAAAAATTACAAAAATTCAATAATTGAAATTAATCCAAATTAATTTTTTAAAAAAATTAAAATTAAAAATTAAAAACAATTTTTGCACTAGGACAATTTAAAGGATTTTTAATTTGTTTTATCTAAAACTGTAACGTGATATTGAACACAAGTACAGGATCCCGTCGCTGCTTCCAATTATGTTGGAAAATGGGTTATTGATAGGGCAGGTAGGTACCTACACCTAGCAACAAGCCACAAACCTCCACAAAAGTACAGTTAGGTCTCAGTAAATTAATCCCAGCTCTACCCTTGGTAGCTTAGCATCGAGCGTCAAGGCTTAACTTAGGAGACAAAGTGTAAAGCATTCAAATATCACAAAACAGTAATTAAATAAAACACAGGAAACAGTTTAAAAATCCAAAACCAATTTATAAAAATAGCTTATATTTTTATCTTTAAAATGACACAAAAACGATTAAAATCGGTTCAGGGGAACCGGAGATATGAATTTTTAAAGTATTATTATTTTCTAGCGCTCAGAAACGAAAAGCGCCAATCGGGTCATCTGGTTGCACCAGGACCGGGGCAAAGTCAAACTTTCAGGCCGACCGCGATGGAGCCCTGCTCGGCTACAAGTCGCGGGAGGCCTCGGTCAAAAAGTTACCTTCTGACTTAGTCTCTTTTTCGATGTTTTTCTTCCCCGGGACGAACCTGCCAGTTGGATCCGACCTCCTGGAGCCCTTGTCCGGATACGCGAAGTCGGTTTCCTCGGTGGTGATTTTTACCTTCGGACTTAGTCGTTTTTTCAAGACGAAAATCCTTCGACCGGGGTAAACCTGGATCTTGATCCGACGTCCGTGGAGCCCTTCTCGGATACGATGGCTGGAAGGTCCCGGTCAACTTTTTACGTTCGGACTTAGTCTTTTTTTCGGATGTTTTTCTTGACCGGGACGAACCACGAAGTCAGGCCGGGTCGCGGTTGAGGCAAGCCGGCTAGAATTTCCGCGTCGAGTCGGTCACTTTATGGAGCTTTTTTCTAAAATTTCTCCAATCTTTTCCAAACTTCTGGGGCTTCACCCAGATGTTCTTTTAAGGTTCTTTTGGGGTCCACAGCTCACCCCAAGGGTCCAGAAGTTCTGTGATGGTCCTTGGGAAGTGCGGACTTCAACTCCCAGAATACACCTGGCGCAAACTCCTTTTTGGCCACTGGACAGTGGTCAGCTGGTCACTTTTTCAGGAGTTGGTGCAGGGGACTCTGGTTAGCAGTTTTTCACCTGTAGCAAACAGGGAGTCCCTCCTTGAACCAGTGGAAGCCAGGCAAAGTCCTTCTTGTGGTGAAGCCCAAGTGTGCAGCTGGTGCAGTCTTTCTGAGTGCAGGGTCCAGGTGCAGGCCAGGGGTCCAGCAGGGCAGTCCTTCTTCTCCTTGTAGTTCTTTCTTCTTGAAATTTGGTGGGGATCTGAGGCGTGGGTGCAGGTCTGCCAGTTTTATCCTTGCTCCTGGGTGAAAAGCAGGGGGGCCCTGGTCCTCCAATCAGGGACAGGGTCGTCCCCCTGTGATGACCACTTCCTGGGAAGTGTGGCAAAAATCCATCCCAGAATGCAATAGTCTCTAAAAATCCAAAATGGATGAATCTGATTTTTAGAGGAGAGATCTGGCTGAGCCCACCCACTGGTGTGGCTAAAAATCATAAACACACCCCTCTCCTGCCCTCTCCTAATCTAATCAAGGGGGCACCTAGCTGTCTGGGGTTGCAGGATGTGGGGGTGTTGCTGGGTGCTCCAGATGTCCTTCTCTGCCTTTGAAGACCAGTTTGGCAGCCCTCCCCCTTCCTGCTTCCCCATCTGCTGAGGGGAGATTCTCTCCCCCAAGCACATTCCTTTGTGTAAAGCCAGGCCACTTCACACCTCATAAAAGTGGCCTGGCAGAAGCTGCTGCAGGCTGGCCAATCAGAGCACAGCAGCAAAAACAATGCAGAGCTGAAATTGGCAACTTTTTAGGTAAAGTCTAAACTTTTTACCTGCACTAGTTATATTAAATCCAACAACTGGAAGTTGTGGGATTTATTATAACAATCAATTTGATACCAAATTCTTGGTATGTAACATTTAAGGAGACTTTAAAATTTAAAATAAAGTCTGCCCATTCTAGCCTATGAAGGCCATTTACTTCAATGAGGGAAAAACGAATTTGGCTGTTTTTACCTCACCAGGGCTTATAAATCTATTTTTATAAAGTCCCTGCTTATAGTTACATGGCACCCAGCCCTAGGGGCACATAGGGCACACCTTAGGGGTGACTTATATGTAAAAATAAGGTAGTTTAAAACTTTGGAAGTACCTTTAATTCCAAAGTCGAATTTGCATATAACTTTAATTTAAAAGCAGCCAGCAAGGCAGGCTGGCTTTTAAAATGACACTGGGCACCTCAGCAATGCACCTAGGTGTGCACCACCTATGCTGTGGTCCCTAAACCTACATGCCCTACCATATACTAGGGACTTATAGGTAGGTTAACTTAGCCAATTATAATTAGCCTAATTTGCATATCCATTTTACACAGAGCACTGGCCCTGGGACTGGTAAGCAGTACCCAGGGCACAGCCAAGAGTCAGTAACCACCAGTACCTATCCAGAAAGAGTGGGGGTGATCAGGCAAAAAAAAAGGACTTTCCTACACCGCCATGGCAAAGCACCGCTGAACAGGGCAAAGACCGCCATGGCAAGGCACCGCTGAACAGTCCTGAACCGCCATGTCGAAGCACCGCTGAACAGGGCAAAGACCGCCATGGCAAGGCACCGCTGAACAGTCCTGAACCGCCATGTCGAAACACCGCTGAACAGGGCAAAGACCGCCATGGCAAAGCACCGCTGAACAGGGCAAAGACCGCCATGTCGAAGCACCCCTGAACAGGGCAAAGACCGCCATGGCAAGGCACCGCTGAACAGTCCTGAACCGCCATGTCGAAGCACCGCTGAACAGGGCAAAGACCGCCATGGCAAGGCACCGCTGAACAGTCCTGAACCGCCATGTCGAAACACCACTGAACAGGACATGCACCGGGTAGGAATGAATAGACCGCCACATCAGGCATCCTTATCCCATGTGCAGCTGGGACAGTGACAGGACAGGAACTTTCACGGGGAGACTCATCCAGTCTGGGCACCAGTCCCCCTCCAGAACCAGTGGAGACCTGCATCCACTCTGTCTGTCCTGCACAGGATGAAGCACTCTGGGCACCAGTCCCCCCCAGTACCAGTAGAGACCTGCATCTACTTGAAAGACTGTGGCTTTGCACTCCCCAGGATAGCACAGTGGGCACCCCACCCACTGTAGAGACTTGAAAGACTGTGGCTTTGCACTCCCCAGGATGGCACAGTGGGCAAGCCACCCACTGTAGAGACTTGAGAGACTGTGGCTTTGCACTCCCCAAGATACATAAATGGGCATGGAGCCCCGTCGTGGATCTGGCTTTGCAGTCATCTGGCTGAGGTGCCCCCCCTTCCCTTCCCCCTGAGGTGCCTGTAGTATTTCTATCTGATGCCCCGGCAGTGTTCTCTCCGATTGTGGTCAGGTATCCTTTGTGGGCCTCGCCCATGCATTTTTGGACTGTTGGTGCACGGACATTGTTGTGTACATATCTGCACTACTTCTCGTACTGTATATAATTATGAGTGATTTTCATATATATCTGTATATTTTTGTATGACATGCATATTGCCACATTACAATGTTTGACCGAATTTCGCTTTGTCTTTTCATTCTTCCGGGGGGATTGTAGGTTGTTACTGTGGTTTTTATGAATGCATTGGTGTGTATGTTGTATAATGCGAGGTTGGGGGTGGGGGTGGGGGTGTTTGGTGGGTGTCCCCCTAACTTTTGCCTCCCCCGTCCCCCATGTCGTAGGTGCAGTACTCACCGTTGTCTTCGGTGCCTACATAGATGATGGTCGTAGAGGAGTAGAAACACAAGGGCAGGGAGTATTTGTAGTTCGGGGTCCATGGAGTCCTCGTTCCTCGTGGGATGTGTTCAGGTGAGCGTTTTCCCATTGCCAAAGCTGTTTCCGCCGTGTTTTTATCCACAGTGAATCCGCCCCGGAAAAGGTGGCGGATTGGCGGGTCATGATACTATGGGCAGTACATTGTGTTCCGCCTGTCTGTTGGCGGTGACCGCCGCACTGCTTGTCTGTACCGCCGTGGCGAGCGGTGTGTTAAAGTGGCTGACTTTGTTGGCGGCTCCCGCCAGGGTCATAATTCTCTTTTTTTGTCCGCCGGCCTGTTGGCGGTCTTACCGCCGCTTTAACACCGTCCGCCAGGGTTCTAATGACCACCCTTGTGTTTGAAGTACTATGCCAAAATAACATTACTTGCAGTGAATCATCCGTAGATATACCACAACTTCATCAATAGATGATTTTTAGTTCAACTGTTAGATGTTATTCCGTATGGACGAAATACGGTCGATCAAGCAATAGAGGTAACAGTCAACAAAGACACACAGACTCCAGGTGGTACAATAAGGGTCAACCTCAAGGAAGGTGCTCTGAAACGATATTATATGACGGCTAAACACAGAAGCCCTTTTTGGGTCAGGTAAGGGGAAATGGTTCATAACAACAGATCAGATCTTACTCATGCAGATCTACATAAGTCACAAATTGAAAAAGACAAAGATAATGTTATGAGAGCTGTTAGTCTGGTTCAAAGCTGGATAAACTCATTTGTTGGGCCACATGATCTCATTTGTCTCACCACGGTAAAAAAGGCATCTCAAGACATAGTATGCAACATCACAAAGGCGCACGAAATAGGTGAACAGTGCTAAACAGACTTCAGATTTGAGCAACTTGAGAATAATCACCTATTAAGATGTTGCCTTGTCCATCACTTTGCGGGAAGGAAATTTGAGTCAAAAAAACAATGTTGTGTTTGATATGTTCATTCAGACGTCTGTTAAGAACAGCAAAAGGAAAATCCGGGGGGAAGAACTCGGTTACCAGTTACAGGGCATCTCACCTTCCCAGAATTTCAGACAGTGGAGGAAATTCCTAAGCCTCGTAAGGAATAAAACAACTCTTATTGAATTTCTTGTTAACGAATTTAGGAAACCCAAGTATTTTATAAAACTTGAGAATAAAACACTGTTCGCGAACTCTGAAGATAAATGCTACAAAATCACATCTGGAGGGAGCCACAAAGTGCCTGTTTTGCAGAATACACACAGAGAAGCAGATGGTTGTTTGTTGCTGCATGCTGGACAATGCTGCTAAAGAGGGTTATGAGGCAGTAATGATAAGCTCAGATGATCCTCATGTGTTTATTATGTGTTTGGGATCCCATGACAGAATCATGGCTAATTTGTTTCTGAAATGTGGCACTAAAATACACATGCGAGTCCTTGAAATTGGTAAAATAGCTTCAACTCTTGGGGATTTTTTTTTTAAGCTCTGATACATCTCCGTACGTTTACAGGATGTGACACAGTAAGTGCATTTGAGGGAAAAGAAAAAGTAAGTGCTTTCAAAATCATGTCTGCCAACAGACATACACAGGAAAATTTTTTGCTGCTTGGAGACAAATGAGATCTCTCTGAAGAAATAATGGACAAATTGGAGCAATTCTCATGCTTACAGTATGCACCAAAATATTTCGTTTATCATGTGAAAGACTTGGGATGTCACCTATTCTGAGCAAAGAAGGGTGGGATAGACAGTCTGTTGCAATGCAGGAGTCTTTCGACACAACAATTATTATTAATTGTTTTATTAAATGATCGACTCTCCGCGTCGTTGTATTCCCGTCGAGCAGCTAGGGGCAACTGCCACTTCAGCTCTAGCGCGAGGGTATAACCATGACAACAGAACCATGCATACATAACATTCGAGGCATAATGACTACAGGTTACAACATACCCCCCTTCCTTCACAACTAAAAACCAGAAGATTTTTCTAAACATTAGAATACTAAAGATGTGTGTCTCAAAAGTAACATGGAAATATAGATAAAGATAATAAAAATTAAATATAAAATAATGTTCAAAGTCATGGATTCTTCACAGAAACAGATAACATTTTCCTAAAGATAAACAACAAAGATAAATGACAAATCAATAAAAACAGCATCTAACAAAATGGTATGACTTAATTGCATAGTCATGTAAATAACTTGGTAGCTTCCTCACCCTCAGCTGTCTTTGTTCCTCGTAGATTCTTAGGTTGTCTCTTGTAATATCACTTCCTATACTTTCTCCCTCCAGTCCATTATTTCTCCATTCATCGCTAGCAACAGGTCTGTCCAATAACTCTTGGTCATAAATTAACATATAACCACTACCTGTATCTTTATAAGCATCTCTACAATCTCTCCTCCCTTGTTCAGTGTCGATTGAACCAAATTTTGCCACTCTGCGCAAATTCCACTTCAGACCGTTGGTTAAGACTACATGCCAATTATGTACCTCTTTAACCTGAAACGGTCCACAATATTTGCTCAAACCACGGCTGAAGCGCCCTGACTTTATTTTGACCCAATCCCAAGGATTGATTTTCTTTTGTTCTTGTTTACGTTTGTAGATTCAATTTCAGCATCTACTGCCCCCTCTCTACTGTCAATCAAATCTCTCATCCAAGACATTGTAAACTTGGGAACTGGTTTTCTTTCTCTCATAACATAAAATGGCACTTTCTTTGTGGTAGTATTTTCTGGGGTGTGATAGGCCCACACTAAATCAGAAATCACTTCTTCAATATCCATATTATTAGCCAAGGCCACTTTATTTTGACCCAATCCCCAGGATTGATTTACTTTTGTTCTTGTTTACGTTTGTAGATTCAATTTCAGCATCTACTGCCCCCTCTCTACTGTCAATCAAATCTCTTATCCAAGACATTGTCAACTTGGGAACTGGTTTTCTTTCTCTCATAACATAAAATGGCACTTTCTTTGTGATAGTATTTTCTGGGGTGCGATAGGCCCACACTAAATCAGAAATCACTTCTTCAATATCCATAATATTAGCCAAGGCCAATTATAAATCGTCCTTTACCATACGATTGGCTCTTTCTACAATGTCATTGGCTTGTGGATTGTAAAATGCCGTACAAGTGTGCTGGATGCCACATTCATTCAAAAATCTTCTCATTTCCTGAGAAGTTAATTGAGTGCCATTGTCAGTGACTAGTAGAGCAGGATAACCTTCTTCTAAAAAACATTGCATAAGACCCATATAGTAATTTTTGTAGTAATTTCTGGAATTAATTGCACAGTTAACCACCTGTAATGAACATCAACTAACACCAAACCAAACCTTTTGTCATTCTTGATCCCTGCATGGGACCAATGAAATCGAGGCAAACCGAATGCCATGCCTGACAAGGATCACAAATACTGCTTGCAACATTCTGTGGTCCCACCCTCAATCTCTTCTCACACTCTTTGCATTCTATACACCGTTCAATCTACATTGCAACCTCACCATCCATACCTGGCCACCAAATCTCCTTCTGCAGCCTTTTCTTTGTTAGAGTGTGACCAAGGTGTCCTTCATGGGCAATATCAAACAATCTCTTTCTTAGTGCAATGGGTGGAACAATCTTTTCACCTCGCATTATGATCTGCCCAGCTACTATTGACATTTCATCTATCACTTTGTTGAACGGCCTGAGGACACCAGACATAGGTGGTCATTACAACCCTGGTGGACGGTGTTAAAGTGGCAGTAATACCGCAAACAGGCCGGCGGAACAAAAAAGGGAATCATGACCGTGGCGGAAACCGCCAACATAGACAGCCACTTTAACACTCCGACCGCCACGGCGGTACAGACAAGCAGCGCGGCGGTCACCACCAACAGACAGGCGGGAGACAATGTACCGCCCACAGTATCACAACCCGCCAATCAGCCACCTTTTCCGGGGCGGATTCACCGTGGATAAAAACACGGCGGAAACAGTTTTTGCAATGGGAAAACGCTCACCTTCTACACATCCCACGAGGAAGGAGGACACCATGGAGCCGGAATTACAAATCCTACCTGCCCTTGTCTTCCTGCTCATTTACAAACACCAGCAACGGCGGCGGCGAAGACAACGGTGAGTACTGCACCTACGACATAGGGGAGGGGGAGGCAAAAGTCACGGTCACACACGCAACACCCCAACCCCCACCCTAACCCTCGCACATTACAACACACACACCAATGCATTTCCCAAATCACAGGGACAACCCACAACCCCCCCGGAAGAATGCAAAGACCAAAGGAAATCCGTTCAAAAATTGTAATGTATCAAAATACAGTTACCAAATATATACAGATATATATACACATTCCAGCTCTTATACATTCTGAGAAGTAGTGCAGGTATGCACACATCAATGTCCGTGCACCACTGGGCCAAAAATGCATGGGCGAGGCCCACATTAGATACCTGTTCACAAACGGAGAGAACACTGCTGGGGCATCAGATAGAAATACAACAGGCACCTCAGGGGGAAGGGAAGGGGGTGGGCACCTCAGCCGGATGACAGTACCACGCCAGATCCACGACAGGGCTCCATGCCCACTGTTCCATCCTGGGGAGTGCAAAGCCACAGTCTCTCAAGTCTCTACAGTGTTTGGTTTGCCCACTGTTCCATCCTGGGGAGTGCAAAGCCACAGTCTCTCAAGTCTCTACAGTGGTTGGTTTGCCCACTGTACCATCCTGGGGAGTGCAAAGCCACAGTCTCTCAAGTCTCTCCAGTGGGTGGTTTGCCCACTGTTCCATCCTGGGGAGTGCAAAGCCACAGTCTCTCAAGTCTCTACAGTGGTTGGTTTGCCCACTGTACCATCCTGGGGAGTGCAAAGCCACAGTCTCTCAAGTCTCTCCAGTGGGTGGTTTGCCCAATGTTCCATCCTGGGGAGTGCAAAGCCACAGTCTCTCAAGTCTCTCCAGTGGGTGGTTTGCCCACTGCTGCATCCTGGGGAGTGCAAAGCCACAGTCTCTCAAGTCTCTACAGTGGTTGGTTTGCCCACTGTTCCATCCTGGGGAGTGCAAAGCCACAGTCTCTCAAGTCTCTACAGTGGTTGGTTTGCCCACGGTACCATCCTGGGGAGTGCAAAGCCACAGTCTCTCAAGTCTCTCCAGTGGGTGGTTTGCCCAATGTTCCATCCTGGGGAGTGCAAAGCCACAGTCTCTCAAGTCTCTACAGTGGGTGGTTTGCCCACTGTTCCATCCTGGGGAGTGCAAAGCCACAGTCTTTCAAGTGGATGACAGTCTCCACTGGTTCTGGAGGTGGACTGGTGCCCCGAGTGCTTTATCCTGTTAAGGACAGGCGGAGTGGATGCATGTCTCCACTGGTTCTGGAGGAGGAATGGTGCCCACACTGCATCAGGCTCCCCGTGACGCTTCCTGTTCCATCACAGTCCCAGCTGTACATGGGAGAACGATGCTTGATGTGGCGGTGTTTTCATTCTTCAGCGGTGCTCTGCCCTGTTCAGCAGTGCTTTGCCATGGCAGTCTCTGACCTGTTCAGCGGTCCTCTGCCCTGTTCAGTGGTGCTTTGCCATGGCGGTCTCTGACCTGTTCAGCGGTCCTCTGCCCTGTTCAGCGGTGCTTTGCCATGGCGGTCTCTGACCTGTTCAGCGGTCCTCTGCCCTGTTCAGCGGTGCTTTGCCATGGCGGTCTCTGACCTGTGCATTGGTGTGTGGCATGACGGTCCCTCATTGCCCAGCGGGGCTGTGGCTGCCGGGGCCCTCCTGGGCACTGTGAGAAAGTAGCCTCTTTCTAGCCTTGTTACCCCCACTTTTGGCCTGTTTGTGAGTATATGTCAGGATGTTTTCACTGTCTCACTGCTAGCCAGGGCCCAGTGCTCATAGTGAAAACCCTATGTTTTCAGTATGGTTGTTATGTGTCACTGGGACCCTGCTAGCCAGGACCCCAGTGCTCATAAGTTTGTGGCCTATATGTATGTGTTCCCTATGTGATGCCTAACTGTCTCACTGAGGCTCTGCTAACCAGAACCTCAGTGGTTATGCTCTATCTGTACAAATTGTCACTAACAGGCTAGTGACTAATTTCACCAATTCACATTGGCATACTGGAACACCCTTATAATTCCCTAGTATATGGTACTGAGGTACCCAGGGTATTGGGGTTCCAGGAGATTCCTATGGGCTGCAGCATTTCTTTTGCCACCCATAGGGAGCTCTGACAATTCTTACACAGGCCTGCCACTGCAGCCTGAGTGAAATAACGTCCACATTATTTCACAGCCATTTTACACTGCACTTAAGTAACTTATAAGTCACCTATATGTCTAACCTTCACCTAGTGAAGGTTGGGTGCCAAGTTACTTAGTGTGGGGGCACCCTGGCACTAGCCAAGGTGCCCCCACATCGTTCAGGGCGAATTCCCCGGACTTTGTGAGTGCGGGACACCATTACACGCGTGCACTATACATAGGTCACTACCTATGTATAGCTTCACAATGGTAACTCCGAACATGGCCATGTAACATGTCTAAGATCATGGAATTGTCACCCCAATGCCATCCTGGCATTGGGGAGACAATTCCATGATCCCCCGGTTCTCTAGCACAGACCCGGGTACTGCCAAACTACCTTTCCCGGGGTTTCACTGCTGCTGCTGCCAACCCCTCAGACAGGTTTCTGCCCTCCTAGGGTCCAGCCAGGCTTGGCCCAGGAAGGCAGAACAAAGGACTTCCTCAGAGAGAGGGTGTGACACCCTCTCCCTTTAGAAAAAGGTGTCAGGGCTGGGGAGGAGTAGCCTCCCCCAGACTCTGGAAATGCTTTGATGGGCACAGATGGTGCCCATCTCTGCATAAGCCAGTCTACACCGGTTCAGGGATCCCCCAGCCCTGCTCTGGCGCGAAACTGGACAAAGGAAAGGGGGGTGACCACTCCCCTGACCTGCACCTCCCAGGGGAGGTGCCCAGGGCTCCTCCAGTGTGCTCCAGACCTCTGCCATCTTGGAAACAGAGGTGCTGCTGGCACACTCGACTGCTCTGAGTGGCCATTGCCAGCAGGTGACGTCAGAGACTCCTCCTGATAGGCTCTTACCTGTGTTGCTAGCCTATCCTCCTTCCTAAATAGCCAAACCTCCTTTTCTGGCTATTTAGGGTCTCTGCTTTGGGGAATTCTTTAGATAACGAATGCAAGAGTTCATCAGAGTTCCTCTGCATCTCTCTCTTCACCTTCTGCCAAGGAATCGACCGCTGACTGCTCAGGACTCCTGCAAAACCACAACAAAGTAGCAAAGACTACTACTGCAACCTTGTATCGCTGATCCTGCCGCCTTCTCGACTGTTTTCCTGGTGGTGCATGCTGTAGGGGTAGTCTGCCTCCTCTCTGCACTAGAAGCTCCGAAGAAATCTCCCGTGGGACGACGGAATCCTCCCCCTGCAACCGCAGGCACCAAAAGAACTGCATCACCGGTCCTCTGGGTCGCCTCTCAGCATGACGAGCGTGGTCCCTGGAACTCAGCAACTCTGTCCAAGTGACTCGCACAGTCCAGTGACTCTTCAGTCCAAGTTTGGTGGAGGTAAGTCCTTGCCTCCCCACGCTAGACTGCATTACTGGGTCCCGCGTGATTTGCAGCTGCTCCGGCTCCTGTGCACTCTTCCATGATTTCCTTTGTGCACAGCCAAGCCTGGGTCCCCAACATTCTAACCTGCAGTGCACAACCTCCTGAGTTGTCCTCCGGCGTCGTGGGATCTCCTTTTGTGACTTTGGGTGAGCTCCAGTTCACTCTTCTTTGTAGTGCCTGTTCCGGCACTTCTGCGGGTGCTGCCTGCTTCTGTGAGGGCTCCCTATCTTGCTGGGCGCCGCCTCTGTCTCCTCACGCAATTGGCGACATCCTGGTCCCTCCTGGGCCACAGCAGCATCCAAAAACCCTAACCCCGACCCTTGCAGCTAGCAAGGCTTGTTTGCAGTCTTTCTGCGTGGGAACACCTCTGCAAGCTTCTTCACGACGTGGGACATCCATCCTCCAAACGGGAAGTTTCTAGCGCTCTTTGTTCTTGCAGAATCCACAGCTTCTACCATCCAGTGGTAGCTTCTTTGCACCCTCAGCTGGCATTTCCTGGGCATCTGCCCTCTCTCGACATTGTCGCGCCTCTTGGACTTGGTCCCCTTGTTTCACAGGTACTCAGGTCCAGAAATCCACTGTTGTTGCATTGCTGGTGTTGGTCTTCCTTGCAGAATTCCCCTATCACGACTTCTGTGCTCTCTGGGGAATATAGGTGCACTTTACACCTACTTTTCAGGGTCTTGGGGTGGGCTATTTTTCTAACCCTCACTGTTTTCTTACAGTCCCAGCGACCCTCTACAAGCTCACATAGGTTTGGGGTCCATACGTTATTCGCATTCCACTTTTGGAGTATATGGTTTGTGTTGCCCCTATACCTATGTGCTCTTATTGCAATACATTGTAACTTTACACTGCTTGCATTACTTCCTTTTGCTATTACTGCATATTTTTGGTATTGTGTACATATATTTGGCATCCTCATACTGAGGGTACTCACTGAGATACTTTTGGCATATTGTCATAAAAATAAAGTACCTTTATTTTTAGTATATCTGTGTATTGTGTTTTCTTATGATATTGTGCATATGACACCAGTGGTATAGTAGGAACTTTGCATGTCTCCTAGTTCAGCCTAAGCTGCCCTGCTATAGCTTCCTTCTATCAGCCTAAGCTGCTAGAAACACCTCTTCTACACTAATAAGGGATAACTGGACCTGGCACAGAGTGTAAGTACCCCTTGGTACCCACTACAAGCCAGGCCAGCCTCCTACATTGGTTGTGCAGTGGTGGGATAAGTACTTGTAACTGCTTACCACTTTGTCATGTTGTACTTTTCATAAGAGAAAAATATACAAAACAAGTTCAGTGTATGTACACCTAACCAAAAAGTTTTGCTTTTCTTCTCTTACTCTATTTGCTAAGTGCTGAAAAGAACCTCTAAACTTTCAAAAAGTTTCTAAAAAGTTGAAAAAGTTTTTTTTCTGTTTCCTTAAAAAGTCCTTAAACTTTTTCTTTCTTTTTCTGTCCCTTAAACCTTTTCTATCATGTCTGGTACAGGTCCTACTCTTGATCTGGCCAGCACTGCTTATGATAACCTTAGCTGGAAAAGTTTGAGGAGTCTCTGCATTGATAGAGGTTTAGGGGTAGGGAAGAATCCCTCCAGAGAATTGTTGATTAACATGCTTATTGAAAATGATAAGGCCTTAGCTGGCACATCTGTTGAGAAGTTAGGAGATGTTTCACACTCTGATTCTAGGGCAGCCCCAGCAAGAATGTTAGATGGTATTCTTTCCAACCTGCCCCTTAGCAGACCTCCTAGCATAACTGGTACTAATGTGAGCTCTCATCAGAGTAGGGATGTCATTCCTTTAGGCCAGGTTGTTAGGGTGCCAACTGTTAGGGACAGGTCTCCTTCTGTTATTTCACATCATTCTTCTGTGTCAAAGCATGCCCAACCCACCCACCCTGATGACAGAATGTTAGAAAGGGAACTCAATAGATTGAGAGTGGAAGAGACCAGGCTGAAGCTTAAACAGCAACAGCTGGCTCTAGACAGAAGTTGGGGTTAGGACCCCATGGTGGCAGCAGCAGTATTACAGATAGTAATCCTGTGAAAGAGCATGATTCTAGGAATCTGCACAAGATAGTTCCCCCTTACAAGGAGGGGGATGACATTAACAAGTGGTTTGCTGCACTTGAGAGGGCCTGTGTTGTACAGGGGGTCCCTCAAAGGCAGTGGGCTGCTATCCTATGGCTATCCTTTAGTGGAAAGTGTAGGGATAGACTCCTTACTGTGAAGGAAAGTGATGCCAATAATTTTACAGTTTTGAAGAATGCACTCTTGGATGGATTTGGCTTAACCACTGAACAATACAGGATTAAGTTCAGAGAAACCAGAAAAGAGTCTTCACAAGACTGGGTAGACTTTGTTGACCATTCAGTGAAGGCCTTGGAGGGGTGGTTACATGGCAGTAAAGTTTCTGACTATGAAAGCCTGTATAATCTGATCCTGAGAGAGCATATTCTGAATAACTGTGTGTCTGATTTGTTACACCAATATCTAGTGGACTCAGATCTGACCTCTCCCCAAGAATTGGGAAAGAAGGCAGACAAATGGGTCAGAACAACAGTGAACAGAAAGTGACAAGGATGGCAAGAAGAAAGATGGTGAGAAATCTCAGGATAAGCATGGGGATAAGGGTAAAACCAAAGATCCTTCTTCAAATCCTAAACACTCTTCAGGGGGTGGGGATAAAACAAATTCTTCCTCTTCTTCTTCACAACCTACACACATTAAAAAGCCTTGGTGCTTTGTGTGTAAAAATAGAGGACATAGGCCAGGGGATAAGTCCTGTCCAGGTAAACCCCCTGAGCCTACCACCACTAATACATCAAGCTCTAGTGCCCCTAGCAGTAGTGGTAATAGTGGTGGGACTGCTGGCAACAGTCAAACTAAGGGTGTAGTTGGGATCACTTATGGGTCCATCATAGAAACTGGGGTAGTCAGTCCCAAGACAGTTTCTGTCACGCCTAGTGACATTGGCCTTGCCACACTGGCTGCTTGTCCCCTTACAATGGATAAGTACAGGCAGACAGTTTCAATAAATGGTGTTGAGGCCCAGGCCTACAGGGACACAGGTGCCAGTATCACTTTGGTGACTGAAAACCTTGTGCCTCCTGAACAACACATCATTGGACAACAATACAAGATTATTGATGTCCATAACTCCACTACGTTTCCTCCCTTAGCTATAGTTCAGCTTAGTTGGGGTGGAGTTACTGGCCCTAAGCAGGTGGTAGTGTCACCTAGCTTACCTGTAGATTGTCTCTTAGGTAATGACCTAGAGACCTCAGGTTGGGCTGAGGTAGAGTTTTATACCCATGCAGCCATGCTGGGCATCCCAGAGGAATTGTTCCCTCTCATTTCTTCTGAAATGAAAAAGCAAAGGAGAGAAGAAGGCCTGAAAACTCAGGATCCATCTCCAACAACAGGTAAAAAGGGTATCACAGTATCCCCTAACCACCCTGCCATTCAGGATACCATTCCTGTGGTGGGAGAAACCTCTCCTGGGATGGCACCTGTTCCAAGGGAATCATCAGCTGGCATAGCTGTACTCCCTGAGGTGGAAGCAGCTCTCTGTGGGATAACTAATATTGGTGAGAAAAAGAGCACCATTTTAGTTAACATTTAGCATCCCTCTAACCCTCCCAGAGAAACTTTAGTGCAGAAACCCTGCACTGCCTCACAACACTTAAGACAGCAGCCCTGCCCTAGTGTGGAGCTCACAGGACAGCATCCCTGCCCTGCTCCAACTCAAGAGAAACAGCATCCCTGTTCTCTCTTCCAGCCATATGGACAAAGTTTTTGCCCAGCTATGGCTTTACTAAGACAGCATCCCTGTCTGGCATTCTCATCACTAGAAATAGGTCCAGTGGACAAGTCCCACTGTTCTAAACTAAAACTTACTGATAGAAACTCTGAAAATATATCTTCACATTGTTGCTTAGCTAAAGAACTTCAAACAGGGTGGTTTACATCCCCACAGGGAAGTAACCATATAGTGGATGATAAAGGGAGTAACCAGTCTATTGCAGAGCTACTCTCTACTTATCACCACTTAGACAATAAAGTCTCAACTGGCCAAGGTTAGCCTTATTGTCCTTAGTTTGGGGGGCCGGAGGGTTGTGTGAGAAAGTAGCCTCTTTCTAGCCTTGTTACCCCCACTTTTGGCCTGTTTGTGAGTAAATGTCAGGATGTTTTCACTGTCTCACTGGGATCCTGCTAGCCAGGGCCCAGTGTTCATAGTGAAAACCCTATGTTTTCAGTATGGTTGTTATGTGTCACTGGGACCCTGCTAGCCAGGACCCCAGTGCTCATAAGTTTGTGGCCTATATGTATGTGTTCCCTGTGTGATGCCTAACTGTCTCACTGAGGATCTGCTAACCAGAACCTCAGTGGTTATGCTCTCTCTGTACAAATTGTCACTAACAGGCTAGTGACTAAATTCACCAATTCACATTGGCATACTGGAACACCCTTATAATTTCCTAGTATATGGTACTGAGGTACCCAGGGTATTGGGGTTCCAGGAGATCCCTATGGACTGCAGCATTTCTTTTGCCACCCATAGGGAGCTCTGACAATTCTTACACAGGCCTGCATCTGCAGCCTCAGTGAAATAACGTCCACATTATTTTACAGCCATTTTACACTGCACCTAAGTAACTTATAAGTCACCTATATGTCTAACCTTCACCTAGTGAAGGTTGGGTGCCAAGTTACTTAGTGTGTGGGCACCCTGGCACTAGCAAAGGTGCCCCCACATCTTTCAGGGCAAATTCCCCGGACTTTGTGAGTGCGGGGACACCATTACACACGTGCACTATACATAGGTCACTACCTATGTATAGCTTCACAATGGTAACTCCGAACATGGCCATGTAACATGTCTAAGATCATGGAATTGTCACCCCAATGCCATCCTGGCATTGGGGAGACAATTCCATGATCCCCCGGGTCTCTAGCACAGACCTGGGTACTGCCAAACTACCTTTCCCGGGGTTTCACTGCAGCTGCTGCTGCCAACCCCTCAGACAGGTTTCTGCCCTCCTGGGGTCCAGCCAGGCTTGGCCCAGGAAGGTAGAACAAAGGACTTCCTCAGAGAGAGGGTGTGATACCCTCTCCCTTTGGAAAAAGGTGTTAGGGCTGGGGAGAAGTAGCCTCCCCCAGCCTCTGGAAATGCTTTGATGGGCACAGATGGTGCCCATCTCTGCATAAGCCAGTCTACACCGGTTCAGGGATCCCCCAGCCCTGCTCTGGCGCGAAACTGGACAAAGGAAAAGGGGGTGACCACTCCCCTGACCTGCACCTCCCAGGGGAGGTGCCCAGGGCTCCTCCAGTGTTCTCCAGACCTCTGCCATCTTGGAAACAGAGGTGCTGCTGGCACACTGGACTGTTCTGAGTGGCCAGTGCCAGCAGGTGACGTCAGAGACTCCTCCTGATAGGCTCTTACCTGTGTTGCTAGCCTATCCTCCTTCCTAAATAGCCAAACCTCCTTTTCTGGCTATTTAGGGTCTCTGCTTTGGGGAATTCTTTAGATAACAAATGCAAGAGCTCATCAGAGTTCCTCTGCATCTCTCGCTTCACCTTCTGCCAAGGAATCGACCGCTGACTGCTCAGGACTCCTGCAAAACCGCAACAAAGTAGCAAAGACGACTACTGCAACCTTGTATCGCTGATCCTGCCGCCTTCTCGACTGTTTTCCTGGTGGTGCATGCTGTGGGGGTAGTCTGCCTCCTCTCTGCACTAGAAGCTCCGAAGAAATCTGCCGTGGGACTACGGAATCCTCCCCCTGCAACCGCAGGTACCAAAAGAACTGAATCACCAGTCCTCTGGGTCCCCTCTCAGCACGACGAGCGTGGTCCCTGGAACTCAGCAACTCTGTCCAAGTGACTCCCACAGTCCAGTGACTCTTCAGTCCAAGTTTGGTGGAGGTAAGTCCTTGCCTCCCCACGCTAGACTGCATTGCTGGGTACCGCGTGATTTGCAGCTGCTCCGGCTCCTGTGCACTCTTCCAGGATTTCCTTTGTGCACAGCCAAGCCTGGGTCCCCGACACTCTAACCTGCAGTGCACAACCTCCTGAGTTGTCCTCCGGCGTCGTGGGATCTCCTTTTGTGACTTCGGGTGAGCTCCGGTTCACTCTTCTTTATAGTGCCTGTTCCGGCACTTCGGCGGGTGCTGCCTGCTTCTGTGAGGGCTCCCTATCTTGCTGGGCGCCTCCTCTGTCTCCTCACGCAATTGGCGACATCCTGGTCCCTCCTGGGCCACAGCAGCATCCAAAAACCCGAATCCCGACCCTTGCAGCTAGCAAGGCTTGTTTGCAGTCTTTCTGCGTGGGAACACCTCTGCAAGCTTCTTCACGACGTGGGACATCCATCCTCCAAAGGGGAAGTTTCTAGCCCTCTTCGTTCTTGCAGAATCCACAGCTTCTACCATCCGGTGGCAGCTTCTTTGCACCCTCAGCTGGCATTTCCTGGGCATCTGCCCTCTCTCGACATTGTTGCGACTCTTGGACTTGGTCCCCTTGTTTCACAGGTACTCAGGTCCGGAAATCCACTGTTGTTGCATTGCTGGTGTTGGTCTTCCTTGCAAAATTCCCCTATCACGACTTCTGTGCTCTCTGGGGAATATAGGTGCACTTTACACCTACTTTTCAGGGTCTTGGGGTGGGCTATTTTTCTAACCCTCACTGTTTTCTTACAGTCCCAACGACCCTCTACAAGCTCACATAGGTTTGGGGTCCATACGTTATTCGCATTCCACTTTTGGAGTATATGGTTTGTGTTGCCCCTATACCTATGTGCTCTTATTGCAATACATTGTAACTTTACACTGCTTGCATTACTTCCTTTTGCTATTACTGCATATTTTTGGTATTGTGTACATATATCTTGTGTATATTTGGCATCCTCATACTGAGGGTACTCACTGAGATACTTTTGGCATATTGTCATAAAAATAAAGTACCTTTATTTTTAGTATATCTGTGTATTGTATTTTCTTATGATATTGTGCATATGACACCAGTGGTATAGTAGGAACTTTGCATGTCTCCTACTTCAGCCTAAGCTGCTCTGCTATAGCTACCTTCTATCAGTCTAAGCTGCTAGAAACACCTCTTCTACACTAATAAGGGATAACTGGACCTGGTACAGAGTGTAAGTACCCCTTGGTACCCACTACAAGCCAGGCCAGCCTCCTACAGGCACTGACTCCGGCAGTGGTCTCCTGACCAGTGCCGATACTCCTGCCCTCCTGGGCACTGACTCCGGCAGTGGTCTCCTGACCAGTGACGATACTCCTGCCCTTCTGGGCACTGACTCCGGCAGTGGTCTCCTGACCAGTGACGATACTCCTGCCCTCCTGGGCGCTGACTCCGGCGGTGGTCTCCTGACCAGTGACGACGGTGCTGGCGGTGGCGTCCCGTCTGCCGGGGAGGATGGCGCCCTCCTCCGCCATGCAGCTCTTACCAGACTGCGCAGACTTCTTCTGGCACTTCACAACCTTTGGATAGGTCACAGCTGACTCTGCAATCCCCCTGGGACCCTTGTGAGCAGTTTTTCCGCCAGGAGTCTTCACCCTGTCCCGTCGGCCACTTTCCAACTTGAGATGCTTTACAGGGGGTGGACTGGCAGTGCTTTGGCTCCGTGTCACACTGCCTGCCCTGGTGGCCGGTGCGCTCCACACACCTTGAACACGCACCACTGGTACTGGGGTCTTTTTGGCTGAGGCGCTACTACGTGGCTTATGAATTGGAGGGGTGGGGGTGGGGGCAAAGAGGTCAACGTTGCTGAGGGAGAGTTTCTGACGAACACTGGGATGGGTAGCTGGAAGGGGTCTGGGAGTGGAGGAGGAGGAGGTGGTTGTAGGAGGTGTCACTTTAGGTGTTTTGGGTGGAGGCTGTCGTGAGGTGGATGGATGTTGGGTGTGTGGGTGCCCGCGTTTGTGTACTTCGGGAGGGGGCGTCACAGACACACTGGGAGAAGACACAGGGGACGTGTAAATGGTAGTGGGGGTGGTGAGTGCAGGTGAGCGGGGTGTGGTGCTGGGTGTTCTGGTGCGAGTCCTAGTGCCTGTAGATGTACTGCATGCAGGTGAGAGTGTAGACGAGACTGGGAGGGAGGAGGGAGACGACGACGAGGGGGACATAGTGGAGGCAGTGGATGTTGCTGTGTCTGTATGTGTGTGATGCTTGTGTGAGTGCCTGTGGGATGTGTGGTGCCTATGTTTGCCTGAGCTACTTTTGTGTGTTGAGGTGTATGCATGCTTGTCTGATGGTGTACTTGGGATAGGCTGGGGTACAGGGGATTGGGTCTGGGTGGAGGAAGTTGGAGGGGGGAGGCTAGACACAGGGACAATGGCTGCCATCAGTGCTGAGGCCAGAGATTGCAGGGTTCGATGAAGGGCAGCCTGACCAGAATGAATGCCCTCTAGGAATGCATTACCGTTTTGCAACTCCCTTTCTATACCCTGGATGGTATTCACAATGGTAGACTGCCCAACAGTGGGTGACCTGAGGAGGTTAATGGCCTCCTCACTGAGGGCAGCAGGGGTGACAGGGGCAGGGGCTGAGGTGCCTGGGGCGAAGGTGATGCCCACCCTCCTGGGTGAGCGGGCACGGGGCAAACGCTGAGGGGCTGCTGGGAGGGCGGTGCTGGTAGGGGCGGTGGCAGCTGTACCTGTAGAAGTGGTGGGCACAGATGGTGCCGCCACCACAAGGGAGCTCCCATCGGCGGATGAGTCCGTGTCGCTGTTTGGTGATCCGGTGCCCGACGTGAAGCTCCCCTCGCCCTCCGTCCCACTGGTGCATTCTGAGTCCGTGGTGTGGCCCTCTATGGCCATGTGGGATGCAGCTCCCTCGTGCTCCGGTGCCACTGTACCTCTGCCTGATGATGATGATGCACAAAAGAACATGGAGAGCACAGAAAGGGGTGGGGACGACAGAAGAAAAAGAGGTTGAGTGCATGGCTTAGCCATACCGTTGGCGGACAATACAGACACAGCAGCCCCCTGCACTACGCCGCGCTCTAGGCCTCTACAGCTGCTATTCCTGGGATCTGGCCTACATCGCTATGGTGGACATCCGCACACATGGATGCCACAGGGGCATGTATACCTGTACTTGGCACTCTACTGAGGTGGGGTGGAGTGGCACATGGCATGCATTACGGAGGGGCCTAGCCTACGGAGGTCGCCCTGGCCTAGGGGAACCCATAGCCCTCAACTGCGCGCAAAGTCCCCAGAATGAGGGTGTACTCACCCCCTTGTGTCTGCTGTGATGCCCTCAAGCGCCCATCCAACTCCGGATAGGCCACCGCCAGGATCCGGAACATCAGGGGGGTCATGGTGCGACGGGCACCCCTCCTACGTTGGGAGGCCATCCCCAGCTGAGCCTCCGCCGTCTTCTTGCTCCAGCGGCGAATGTCCTCCCATCTTTTACAGCAGTGGGTGCCCCGTCTCTGGTGGACCCCCAGGGTCCGTACGTCCTTGGCGATGGCACGCCAAATGTCCTTCTTCTGGTGGGCGCTGACCTACATGACATGCACAGGGGAAGAAGAGAAGTCATTACCAACTGCACCGTAAAAGTGAGTGGCCCACATCCCTGCCCTTGCCATGTGGCACATGCATTCACACTCATTCATGTTCCCTGAACTTTGCCCCCTTCCCTATTACAACCAGCCCTCTCCACACAGGCATAGCCCATACAACGTACTCCCTGTGTACTTACCTGTTGGTCTGGAGGACCGTAGAGTAGCGTGTACTGGGGGAGGACCCCGTCTACTAGCTTCTCCAACTCCTGAGCAGTGAAGGCAGGGGCCCTTTCCCCAGACCCAGCAGCCATTGTCTCTTCCAGACCGAGGTCACAGCAGCACTTGCAGTGTAGGTCCTCTCCTGTCGAAGATCCGGTATTGAGAGATTGAACAGATAGAAAATGGCGGTCATGTCCGCGGCGGTACGTATCATCACCGCCGGCGCAATTCATCATTGGCACCTGGGACCCATAGGGTCCAATGATAACCAATGCAGCATTGCGCCACGGTCTACGACCGCCTACCGCGACGGTGTACAACGCCAGCGCAGTTACCTCACACCCCATTGTCCCAGTTTAGAGGTCAGGCAGCCGCCATTTCAGGGGCCTACATGGCTTCATTTACTACTGCGTCACACATACCTAGGCCTACACTCGACACACACACAGGTGGATTCTTGTCTTTGGTGTTGTGTTCTGTGTATCTGTGTGTACATACCTGGGATTTTGTTGAGTCTGTGGTCGCTGTTGTCCTTCCTAGGCACCGTCAGCTGGGACATTTGAGAAGATGGCGGAATCCTCCGGTGTACCGACCGCTGGTGGACCTGTTGACAATGGAGGAGTGTAGGAGGCTGGACTGGCTTGTAGTGAGTACCTAGGGGTACTTGCACCTTGCACCAGGCCCAGTTATCCCTTATTAGTGTATAGGGTGTCTAGCAGCATAGGCTGATAGATAATGGTAGCTTAGCAGAGCAGCTTAGGCTGAACTAGGAGACGAGTGAAGCTCCTACAGTACCACTTAGTGTCATATGCACAATATCATAAGAAAACACAATACACAGTTATACTAAAAATAAAGGTACTTTATTTTTATGACAATATGCCAAAGTATCTCAGAGTGTACCCTCAGTGAGAGGATAGGAAATATACACAAGATATATATACACAATACCAAAATATGCAGTAATAGTTTTAGAAAACAGTGCAAACAATGTATAGTTACAATAGGATGCAATGGAGACACATAGGGATAGGGGCAACACAAACCATATACTCCAAAAGTGGAATGCGAACCACGAATGTACCCCAAACCTATGTGACCTTGTAGAGGGTCGCTGGGACTATTAGAAAATAGTAAGGGTTAGAAAAATAGCCCACCCCAAGACCCTGAAAAGTGAGTGCAAAGTGCACTAAAGTTCCCCAATGGACATAGAAGTCGTGATAGTGGAATTCTGCAGGAAAGACACAAACCAGCAATGCAACAACGATGGATTTCCAGTCGAGGGTACCTGTGGAACAAGGGGACCAAGTCCAAAAGTCACAAGCAAGTCGGAGAAGGGCAGATGCCACGGAAATGCCAGCTGTGGGTGCAAAGAAGCTTCTACTGAACAGAAGAAGCTGAGGTTTCTGCAGGAACGAAAAGGGCTAGAGACTTCCCCTTTGGTGGACGGATCCCTCTTGCCGTGGAGAGTTGTGCAGAAGTGTTTTCCCGCCGAAAAACCGCCAACAAGCCTTGCTAGCTGCAAATTGTGCGGTAAGCGTTTTTGGATGCTGCTGTGGCCCAGGAGGGATCAGGATGTCACAAATTGCGTCAGGAGAGAGAGGGGACGTCGAGCAAGACAAGGAGCCCTCTCAGCAGCAGGTAGCACCCAGAGAAGTGCCAGAAACAGGCACTACAAGGATGCGTGAAACAGTGCTCACCCGAAGTCGCACAAAGAAGTCCCACGTCGCCGGAGAACAACTTAGGAGGTCGTGCAATGCAGGTTAGAGTGCCGTGGACCCAGGCTGGACTGTGCACAAAGGATTTCCGCCGGAAGTGCACGGAGGCCGGAGTAGCTGCAAAAGTCGCGGTTCCCAGCAATGCAGTCTGGCGTGGGGAGGCAAGGACTTACCTCCACCAAACTTGGACTGAAGAGTCACTGGACTGTGGGAGTCACTTGGACAGAGTTGCTGGATTCGAGGGACCTCGCTCGTCGTGCTGAGAGGAGACCCAAGGGACCGGTAATGCAGCTTTTTGGTGCCTGCGGTTGCAGGGGGAAGATTCCGTCGACCCACGGGAGATTTCTTCGGAGCTTCTAGTGCAGAGAGGAGGCAGACTACCCCCACAGCATGCACCACCAGGAAAACAGTCGAGAAGGCGGCAGGATCAGCGTTACAGAGTTGCGGTAGTCGTCTTTGCTACTATGTTGCAGTTTTGCAGGCTTCCAGCGCGGTCAGCAGTCGATTCCTTGGCAGAAGGTGAAGAGAGAGATGCAGAGGAACTCGGATGAGCTCTTGCATTCGTTATCTAAAGTTTCCCCAGAGACAGAGACCCTAAATAGCCAGAAAAGAGGGTTTGGCTACCTAGGAGAGAGGATAGGGTAGCAACACCTGAAGGAGCCTATCAGAAGGAGTCTCTGACGTCACCTGGTGGCACTGGCCACTCAGAGCAGTCCAGTGTGCCAGCAGCACCTCTGTTTCCAAGATGGCAGAGGTCTGGAGCACACTGGAGGAGCTCTGGACACCTCCCAGGGGAGGTGCAGGTCAGGGGAGTGGTCACTCCCCTTTCCTTTGTCCAGTTTCGCGCTAGAGCAGGGCTAAGGGGTCCCCTGAACCGGTGTAGACTGACTTATGCAGAATTGGGCACATCTGTCCCCAAGAAAGCATTTCCAGAGGCTGGGGGAGGCTACTCCTCCCCTGCCTTCACACCATTTTCCAAAGGGAGAGGGTGTAACACCCTCTCTCAGAGGAAGTTCTTTGTTCTGCCATCCTGGGCCAGGCCTGGCTGGACCCCAGGAGGGCAGATGCCTGTCTGAGGGGTTGGCAGCAGCAGCAGCTGCAGTGAAACCCCAGGAAAGGCAGTTTGGCAGTACCAGGGTCTGTGCTACTGACCACTGGGATCATGGGATTGTGCCAACTATGCCAGGATGGCATAGAGGGGGCAATTCCATGATCATAGACATGTTACATGGCCATATTCGGAGTTACCATTGTGAAGCTACATATAGGTAGTGACCTATATGTAGTGCACGCGTGTAATGGTGTCCCCGCACTCACAAAGTCCGGGGAATTGGCCCTGAACAATGTGGAGGCACCTTGGCTAGTGCCAGGGTGCCCTCACACTAAGTAACTTTGCACCTAACCTTTACCAGGTAAAGGTTAGACATATAGGTGACTTATAAGTTACTTAAGTGCAGTGTAAAATGGCTGTGAAATAACGTGGACGTTATTTCACTCAGGCTGCAGTGGCAGGCCTGTGTAAGAATTGTCAGAGCTCCCTATGGGTGGCAAAAGAAATGCTGCAGCCCATAGGGATCTCCTGGAACCCCAATACCCTGGGTACCTCAGTACCATATACTAGGGAATTATAAGGGTGTTCCAGTAAGCCAATGTAAATTGGTAAAATTGGTCACTAGCCTGTTAGTGACAATTTGAAAGAAATGAGAGAGCATAACCACTGAGGTTCTGATTAGCAGAGCCTCAGTGAGACAGTTAGTCACTACACAGGTAACACATTCAGGCACACTTATGAGCACTGGGGCCCTGGATGACAGGGTCCCAGTGACACATACAACTAAAACAACATATATACAGTGAAAAATGGGGGTAACATGCCAGGCAAGATGGTACTTTCCTACAAGGAGCGACATTTGATCATTACCTACAGGTTTGACCGTGCCACTATCCAGGAACTATGTACCCAGTTGGAGCCAGACCTGATGTCAGCAATCCGCCATCCCACAGGAATCCCCCCTGACGTGCAGGTGCTGTCAGTGCTCCATTTCCTTGCAAGTGGGTCATTTCAGACTACAGTGGCCATGGCATCAGGGATGTCCCAGCCTATGTTTTCCAACGTGTTGTCCAGAGTGTTGTCTGCCCTGCTGAAACACGTAATGAGCTACATTGTTTTCCCTCAGGTGGAGGATTTGGCTACTGTTAAAGGTGACTTCTATGCCCTTGGACATATCCCCAACATCATAGGTGCTATTGATGGGACCCATGTAGCTTTGGTCCCCCCCCACAGGAGTGAACAGGTGTACAGGAACAGGAAGAGTTATCATTTGATGAATGTACAGATGGTCTGTTTGGCAGACCAGTACATCTCGCAGGTAAGTGCTATGTCCTGGCTCAGTGCATGACGCCTACATCCTGCGGAATAGCAGCATCCCTTATATGATGGGTCAACTCCAGAGGCACCGTGTGTGGCTATTAGGGGACTCTGGTTACCCCAACCTGTCCTGGCTATTGACCCCAGTGAAGGATCCCAGGACCAGGGCAGAGGAACGCTACAATGAGGCCCATGGGCGGACTAGGAGGGTGATCGAACGCACCTTCGGCCTCCTGAAGGCCAGGTTCAGGTGCCTCCATATGACAGGTGGTTCCCTATTCTACTCACCGAAGAAGGTGTGCCAGATCATCATCGCCTGCTCGATGCTTCACAATCTTGCTTTGCGACGCCGGGTGCCTTTTCTGCAGGAGGATGGTCCAGATGACGGGGTTGTGGCAGCTGTGGAGCCTGTGGAGCCTGTGGACAGTGATGAGGAGGACGCTGAGGAAGAAGACATAGACAACAGGGAGTCAGTCATCCAGCAATATTTCCAATGACACACAGGTGAGAACAGTTTTCTTTTTACCATTACATTCACTTTCACACTTCTACCACTATCCTGTCTGTCATTTCATATCAGTATTTGGTCACTGAGTTGTACCTTTCCATTACGGTTTCACAGGTGTGGTTACCAACGTGTGTCATCTGCTTGCATACTTCAAGGACTTGTGATGTGTGACATAGGTATGTTGGCTTTACAATTGTAAACGCATTTTGACACTGTCATTGATTATACATATTTACCAAATCACATACTGACTCCAGATTGTTTTGAGGTTCAAGGGTGTTTATTTAAGTGCCCAAATATGGAGGGGGGTAGTAATATGGTGATGGGGGATGGTGGAGGAATGTCCATGGCAGAGTCCAGTCTATTAGTCTCACAGGTGCACTGCCCATATGGGCATAGAAATTGGAGCTGGGGCAGTTTCAGTATGGACAGGGTAACAAAGTGAGACAGTGGGAGGACAATCAGGGTGGTCTCATTTCCTGGCGGGGGTCTTGCCATCTTGCTCTGTCCTGTTCCAGGATCTCAGAGACCGCTTGCGTGGTGGTTGTCCGTCTGCAGGGGGTGGGGTGCTGGTGTGGTGGTCCTGTGGCAGGGCGTCCTGTCCACTAGCGCCGGCGGAGGTGGTGGGCAGTTCATCGTCCTGGCTAGTGTCAGGGGCCCCTTGGAGTGCCACAGTGTCCCTCATGGTCTTTTGTATGTCCTTCAGCACCCCTACGATGATGCCCAGGGCGGAGCTGATGGTTCTGAGCTCCTCCCTGAACCCCAAATACTGCTCCTCCTGCAGGCGCTGGGTCTCCTGAAACTTGTCCAGGACCGTCGCCATCGTCTCCTGGGAGTGGTGGTATGCTCCCATCATGGAGGAGAGGGCCTCGTGGAGAGTGGGTTCCCTCGGCCTGTCCGCCCCCTGTCGCACAGCAGCCCTCCCAGTTCCCCTGTGTTCCTGTGCCTCCGTCCCTTGGATCGTGTGCCCACTACCACTGCCCCCAGGTCCCTGTTGTTGTTGGGTTATCCTGGGTTCCCTGTAGTGGTGGACACACCGCTGATTGACGTGTCCTGGGGACGGAGGTATGGGCCCGCTGGGTGGGTGCTGTGCTGGTGTTACCAGAGGGGGGAAAGTCAGTGTTGGGCTGTGACTGTGCAAGGGGAACGTTCCTTAGTGGTCCTGCAGGGATATAAGAGCATGATTATTGCATGTGTGTGTGTAATGGTGTGCAATGGGTGTGTGTTTGTGTACCCCAGTGCAAGCATTCCTGTGTGTGGGTTTGTGTGATGATGGTTAGGGGATTGTTCTGGGTATGTGCAGTGAGCAGGCTTTGGTGAGGGGTGACCATGCTTAGTTGTGTCATGCAGGGCTTGGTGTTGGGATGAGTGGATTGTGTTATTAGGACATTAGTGAGGAGTGTGAGTGTTAGGGGAGGGGGTGAGGGTGGGGGTGTGTGATAGCATGCAGGTAGGGTGGGGGATATGATAGTTGAGATTTGACTTACCAGTGTCTATTCCTCCACCGACTCCTCCGAGGCCCTCAGGATGCATTATTGCCAAGACTTGCTCCTCCCATGTTGTTAGTTGTGGGGGAGGAGGTGGGGGTCCACCGCCAGTCCTCTATACTGCTACCTGGTGTCTTGATACCACGGAACGCACCTTCCCCCGTAGGTCGTTCCACCTCTTCCTAATGTCATCCCGTGTTCTGGGGTGCTGTCCCACTGTGTTGACCCTGTCGACAATTCTCCACCATAGCTCCATCTTCCTTGCAATGGATGTCTGCTGCACCTGTGATCCGAAAAGCTGTGGCTCTACCCGGATGATTTCCTCCACCATGACTCTGAGCTCCTCCTCAGAAACCTGGGGTGTCTTTGAGGTGCCATAATGTGGTGTGGGTGATGTGTGAGGTGCTGTTTGTTGTGCTGTGTGATGTGTTGTGTTGGTGTGTGTTGTTTGAGGTGTGTGGATGTTGTATGAGTGATGGTGTTGTGTGTCTGTGGATGCTGGTGTTTTGTTTGCTATTCTCTCACTCTGTGCTTCTTCCAAAAAAATTGTTGTAAGCGTTTGTGGGTAATGTGTGTGTGTGTTTAATAGTGTTGTGAGTGTGTGGGTGTGGTGTGTGTATGTGTATCAGGTGTGTGTATTTTGACTTGTCCAATGTGGTTGTGTTTTGTAAATGTGTGTGTATTTTGAGCGCAGCGGTGTGTACCGCCAGTGGATTACCGCGGTTGAATGACCGTGGGTTGTGATAGTGTGAGTGTATTCCTGTTGGTGTGACGGTGTAGGTTTTGCTATCACCAGTTTATCACTGACCTTTGGTGTGGGGGACTTTTGTGGGTGTCTGTATTGTGGCAGATTACGAGATGTGGGTCGTAATACCAGTAGCGGATTTCTGCCGCGGCCATGGTATCTTGACAGCCGTCAGCACAACGGTAAGCGCGATTTACCGCCAGGGTTGCAATGAGGGCCAAAATCTTTAACAAAGTTTTATGATCAGTGCGAAGAGTAATTTTGTGGCCCCACACATACGTTTTATAATACTCTACACTCCAAACTGCGGCCAGAGTTTCTTTCTCAATTACAGAGTAGTGGTGTTCAACAGCAGTTAAGGAACGTGAGACAAGTGCAACAGCTCTTTCAGAGGAGCCAATCTTCTGAGATAAAACAGCCCCAATGCCAACATCACTGGCATCCTCTGTAACAATTATTTATTTGTTTACAACAAAAGGTGACAGCATACCTGCTTCACATATTTCTTTCTTAATGTTATTAAAACACTTTTGCTGATCATCACCCCATGAATACACCATTCCTTTCTTCATAAGTACTTTAAGATTCTCAGTTTTGCTTGCAACATTTTCTACAAACTTTGAATATTATTCAATTAAACCAAGGAAAGATCATAATTGATCCTTATTTTGAGGTGTTGATGCTGATTTTATTGCTTCAAATAATTCTCTTTTAGGTCTCACCCCTTCCAACGACAGGGTATGCCCTAAAGATTCCACTTCTGTTACAAGGAATAAACACCTTTCTTTGCGTAAAGTCAAGCCAAACTCAGCTAATCTGCTCAATGTCTCCTTCAAGGCCCTGTCGTGACTACTCACACTCCAGAGACCAAAGTATTGTCTTGAAAAAAAATTACATTCTCTAAACACTTGATTACTTCATTCACCATTCTTTGGAAGACACTGGCCGCTGATGACAACCCAAACGGCATCCTTGTGAACTGAAAAATGCCTTCCATGGTAATGAATGTTGTCAATGGTTTAGATGAATCTTCAAGCCCAATTTGGTGATATGCATGCCGCAAATCTAATTTGGAAAAATGCTTTCCTCCATTCAACAACAGGACTAATTCATGGATATTTGGTAATGGGAATGTGTCTGCAATTATATTCTGATTTAGACTCCTTAAGTCTACACAAAAACACAACTTAGTATCTGCCTTCTCCGTGATTACAACAGGAGAGATCCAAGCTGATGTTTCAAGTGGATCAATAATTCCATTTGTCAGCATCTCATCCAGCACTTTTTTTTACTTCACCCCTTATCTTAATGGGAACCCTTCTAACCATATGCTGGACAGGTACCAGACCCTGTTTTAACTTTATTTTGTGTACAAATACCCTCATTTGTCCTAGTTCTTCTTTAGACACTTTATGGGCCCCTTTCAAAATGTCCTCTATTGATAGCTCCTCCACAAACATTACTTGTTCTGCAGCATGTAGATGAATCTTTATGTGCAAATCATACTGGTGAACCAACCCCAGTATTGGTGGCCCTGACTCCGCCACATAAACTTTGCCTTTTACACATCTATTTTTTAATTGAATTACTGTATTCATATACCCTAAAACACTTATCTGTTCTCCCTGATAACCTCCTGGGCTTATATCTTCGGGCAACAATCTTACATTTGGCCACTCTTTCTTAAACACATTTCTTTGGGACGATGATGTACAATGACCCTAAATCCACAATTAACTCTATATTCCTGCCTTTAATGGTAAAGTCAGCACTGTGTCTCTCCCTCCTCTTACTCTCGCTGGCAGTGTACACTACACCATGTAACTGTTCATCACTATACTCATTGACACTCAATACTCTATCAAGTCTTTGATCACTATCACAAAATACTACTTCTGCAACGGCTGCAACCTTGCTTTTGCCCACTTCTCTACACATCTTGGCGAAATGACCTTTACGCCACAATGTCTACATTCTTTTCCAATAGCATAGCATTTTTTTTACTCTGAAGTGTGATATATACTGCCACACTTTCCACACACTCTACTGCTTGCCATAGTTTCTATTTTCCTGGAAAGATCTTCCTCTTCCTCTGAAATTCCCTTTGTTCATAATTGCTACGTCTTCATCAACTTTGTCAACTGTCGACATTTCATCAGCTGCCTTGATGTATCCCTTATTATCTCTTTGTTCCATTTCCTTCATACAATATTCAGATTCCTCGACTATTTTTGCAATCTCAATGGCATCCTTGAGAGAAGGGTTTTTTACAGCCCACAAACGTTCTTGTGTTTTTCTACTCTTACATTGAACAATAAGCTGGTCTCGTATCATCTCTTCTGTCATTACTCCAAATATGCATTTAAGAGATAGTTAACGAAGTCTTGTTATAAAGTCATCTATAGATTCACCTACAGTCTGGGGTTGAGTATGGAACTTGTTCCTTATCATCACCACATTTGTCTCTTTAGCAAACCTCATTTCTAACCTTGTGCGTGCCTCCACATACACATTCTCCACGGGTTGACCTTTGTTGTCTAGGACAATGGGAAGATATTTAAATACGCGTTGACCCTCTATCCTAGGGTTCTCAAAAGAATAGCTTGTTTCCTACTCTGTCTAAAGCCTTGACTGTCGATAGCTTCCAAATAATTGTCAAACATTTCCACCCATTCATCCCATTCAATAGGTGGAACTCCTGGTTGAGAAAGGAAACATGGAGGTGGTGAAATCGTGGTGATAACCATGTTATGGTATTACAAATAAGAAATCCAAAACAAAGGAAATACCTAATTTGTCCTTCCTCAGTTTTCTCCTCTTATAATTAGACAAAAAAGCAAGTCAAATATTCATTTGTGTATAAAAATCTATATATTTATGCACACATAACTTCTACTCTTTATTTATCCTAATTTGCTTGTAACCGCCATTCAATAATCTGCCATTCATGAAGTTCGGCAAGTGAAAGATAATGCTGCTGTATAATGAACTTTGATTGCCAGACAAGAAGCGTGCTGTTGTAGACTCCTTTGCTGAACAACTTCCCCTTAAATCGTGTGGTAGTCTGTTCCCCTTTAAGAAATTGGGTGGCCTCCCCTTTAAACAAGTCTCGTTGAGTAGAAGCGAGTGGTCTCCTCCCCCTCGATCACTCCGACACAAGAGATGAGTCGTTCACTTTGTCGACAGTTTAATGGTGACTTACACTGCAAATGTCAGAAATCATTTATGTAATGCAATGTTTGTGAAATTTAACGCGTGATGTAGTGCATCCAATGGTAGCGATTTACGCTACAGTGTGACGAATACTTGATATAAGTAAAGTTATGCCACTAAATAAACATATAGCATCACAGCACATACAGCTTTGCTGCACTTATCACATTATTGGTTAGATGTAAGTTCTCCTCCACACGCGAAGAGTCGCTGCTCCCGCGTAGCTGTCACTCATTGCCAAATTAATGTTGCGATGAAGGAGTCTTTCCACACAACAATTATTATTAATTGTTTTATTAAATGATCTACTCCCCACTTCGTGGTATCCCCGTCGAGTAGCTAACGACTTCAGCTCTAGCGTGAGGATATAACCATGACAACAGAACCATGCTACATAACATTCGAGACATAATGACTACAGGTTACAACACAGTCATTAACTTCCACCTTGCAGGGAGTGTCTGAAGAAACTTGCAGAATATGCAAATTATCATGCTGCTATAAACAGGAAATGTCTTCTGAATGATCCACAGGCACCTAGTCCAATTGAGAGAGGGTGGAAGTTGGAAAATCACAAAGGAGCAGAGCAACTGGTAGTGGACTGGATGGAGGGGCAGCCAGCACCTCAGGCTGCATTAGATCCACTAACTTGCAAGCTGCATTAGGAACTGCCAACATGTGTCTGCTGTCAAAATGACCTCAAGTGCACTGACTTGAAGACAAATCAAACAGACGCACAGAATGATGACACCTATTCAGAAGAAGAAGATGATGATGACAAATGTGAATAATAAAAAAAATGTATTGTTCACTCATGACATACATTGCCCATGTAAGATGTGACAATTATTATTATTTGAAATTGTATGTAAAAATGATGCATAAAATCTATATCAATATATGATGAATACAATGAAGTTTTATTGTTATTATTTTAAGGGCTATATTGTTGTTATTACAAGTAATAATCATAATTATTTTTACATTATATTGAATTCAACCAATATGGTAGAATTAGATTTCTTTTTCCACATATTATGATTCATTTGTATGCTATTTATCAAAAATATGAAAAACAGTTATGGTTGCTGAATTCAATAATATCAGAGAAAAGGCTAAGAGTGATGACTTACTATCACATATTTTCCATCTCTAGGCATCCATACCTTGCAAAAAAATAATGTTAGAACCCATCCCCTCAAGTGGTATCAATGGCCTAATTTTGGGGTCCTGGCTCGTGGCCTCGTCTCCAACATGTATTAGAATCTCTCTCCTTGATTGACTTGGAGACAACTCTAGCCCACCATGGGAGCACCATGCTGTGCGCAGTAAAGACAGGATCCCTAAGCCATATTGAGTAAGAGTATGCCTACTCACTGAGTATATGGGCACGTCCTTCATGTTGAGGACGCAGTCTATGACTTTTCATTCTTTCATTGATCCGTTTTAAGGCCTCATTTTAGAGGCCACAAGGTATTTTATCAATGTAACGAGTCCTCTGAACATGCAGGTTTATGTTAATGCAGTCCCGATCTTAATCAGCGTGTACATGAGGTCCCACAGTTGACTAGGCATGTGTGGGTTACTGCTATTTGACTACGCACATGTGGAGTGCTGCTGGTTGAATGCACCTGTGTGGTATTTCACTGTAGGCTTGCTCATGCACAGTACCTATTTATATGCACATTTGCTTTTTCTTTCAGTGTTATGCATTTATAAAACTCAAGGCATTTTTTTATTCAAAAGTGGGTAAGATTTAGCTTTCTTATTTATTAATATTTTGGACCCTGTGGATTTCTGCTGTGTGATATTTGATATGGGGAAATATGCTCAAAAGGAGACATTTATCACCTTCCTCCTTTCCAGAAAGCAGACTGCCTTCTCCTCATCCTAAGAGGTGTAGAGCAGATGAAGGAGATGATGGCAAGATAAAGTGGCTTCTTCCTGAGACTTTGGATTTCCTTAAAAAGAAGAAAGGAGATGGGTTAAATCTGACTGGGCAAGAAAGCCTGCGTTCATATATTTCAGCTCCAGAATTCTCTCATGGGTCCTTTCCCGTGTCTCCTTTTCAAGAGAGGAAGTACATTTCGAAGGATTTGTTACATGGTTTGTCAATTCATGTAAAGTATAACCATTTTATTTTGAGACAATTTAGGAAACCTGTGGTTGTTGGTTTACCTATTAACTAATATGCAATGGATGTTGTCCTCAATGAATGGAAGACTTGGACAGTATTAAGCTACCAGATTTATGGCAAGATTATGGCCCTCATTACAACTTTGGAAAGTTGTAACCGCCGTGCAGCCGCCAATGCGGCGGCACTCCCGCGGTGGCCATTTGGACATCCCCGCTGGGCCGGCGGACGGAAACTAAGTTTCCGCCCACCAGCCCAGAGGGGATGACGGCCACAACATGGAAGGCAGCTTAAAATGGAGCCGGCGGTGTTGCGGCTGTGTGACGGGTGCAGTTGCACCCATCGGGCTTTTCACTGTCTGCAATGCAGACAGTGAAAAGCTCCATGGGGCCGTGGCAGGGGGCCCCACGACTCCCCTTTCCGCCAGCCTTTTCATGTCGGTTCCTACCGCCATGAAAAGGCTGGCCGGAGGTGGACTCGTAATCCCCTGGGCAGCGCTGCAAGCAGCGCTGCCCAGGGGGATTACAACCACCGGGACCAATGTGGCTGGAAACCGCCGGTCCCGGCGGTGCGACCGCGGCGGAATCCCATGGAAAGCACCGCCAGCCTGTTGGCGGTGCTTCTGTCGAAACAGCCCTGGCGGTCTTTGACCGCCAGGGTTGTAATGAGGGCCTATATCTTTTAGAAGGAATGGAGACGAAGTTGCCAGATTCTATCCGCATAGACCATCTATGGCAGAGGAGACCATCCCCAGAGTCCCTACGGAAACGATTGGCCACTGCATTGAAAAAAGTTTATTTTTGTTCTCATCTTGCCATATGAACAGTGTTATGGGACTTCTACACCTCAGTCTCTCCTTCCTGACTTCAAGGAGCTATTTAAAACAATGCAAGTAAGTCAGTAATGTTCAGATCTTTTAGAGAATACAGAGAAACAAATTGAGTTTCATTCAGACTTCTCATTTGATGCTGAGTGAAATTCTGCATTGGTTTGAGGGCGATTTATGCTGCACAACGTAATCTATTCCTGAGGGACTGGACTACTGATTCTGCTCAGAGATCAGTACCTCTGAGGATGATCTTACAAGGATCTAGATTGTTTAGGTCAGAACTGGATGACAAATTACATAGAATCTTTTAAGGAGAAAAAACAGTATTTCTCTTTTCAGAAACAACAACCAAAGTATCCAACTCCTTTCAGGCACAAATCGTCATTTAGACAACCATCAAAAATACAGCAGAATGTGGAAAGTGGATTTAGATTCCATACAAAATTATTTGACCCGAAAATTGAAAGAAAACACAAGAAAAATATAAATCAGTGTTCTTGACTATGCTACTCAGCCAGCAGGAAGTAAATGCTAACATATTATAGGTTAGAGGCAGAATCCGTTACTTCCTAGAAACATGGGAGGAGTCCACTTCAGACAAGTGTGCACTGAATGATATCTGTAGAATATCAGATTGAATCATCTCCCCTCCAGTGCACTCAGAGACCATTCCTACACCCTTACCAAAGTGTCAGGAGAAATCAAAGGCCTTGGAAGAAGTAATCCAGCTACTTTGACTTGCATGGCTTTCACCACATTTGTTTAGCCAGAATTCCTTGCGAACCTCAAACTTTGACTAAAAAACATATTTTCTTCACATTTCTGTGATGGAAAGTTCTGGAATCTGTGGGGAACCACCAACATCCTTCTACCTGACATTCCCCCAAGTCTCCCGATAAAAATAGTACCTCACTTGTGGGGATAGGCGAAGTGCCTGCAACAGGAAATGTCCCAAAACGCAACATTGTCACAGCGCATTCTTCCACTGGAAACTGCACCTTTTTCCAAAGTGGGTAGCTCGAGATTTTGGATCCTATTTCACCCAGTACCTTGAGAAACCTAGCCATCCTGTACCTTTTTGAAAATTAGACACCTAGAGGTATGCAGGGTGAGCTGACTTGCATGGGTTTCCCCACAGGTTTTTTTTACACAGAATCCCTTGCAAACCTCAAACTTTGGCTAAAAAAACACATTTTCCTCACATTTCTGTGATGGAAAGTTCTAGAATCTGTGAAGAGATACAAACTTCCTTCTACCCAGCATTTCCCCAGGTCTCCAGATAAAAATAGTACCTCACTTGTGTGGGGAGGCCAAGTACCTGCGACAGGAAATGGCCCAAAATACAACATGAACACAGCGCATTTTTCCAAAGTGAATAGCTCAAGATTTTGGACCCTAGCTCCACCTAGGGAAGCCTAGCCAACCTGTACATTTTGAAAACTAGACATCTAGGGGTATGCAGTGTGAGACCATGTTTTGTTACCCAAAATACCTTGCAAACCTCAAACTTTGACTAAAAAAACACATTTTCCTCACATTTCTGTGACGGAAAAGTGTGGAATCTGCAGAGAGCCTCAAACTTCCTTCCACCCGGAATTCCCCCAGATCTCCCGATGAAAATGGTGCATCGCTTCTGTGGGTAGGTGTAGGAAGTTGGCTCTGTATGTGCTATTTCAAAGTAAGGAATAGCATGCACAGAGTCCAAGGGTTCCCCTTAGAGGTAAAATAGTGGTAAAAAGAGATAATACTAATGCTCTATTTTGTGGTAGTGTGGTCGAGCAGTAGGCTTATCCAAGGAGTAGTGTTAAGCATTTGTTGTACATACACATAGACAATAAATGAGGTACACACACTCAGAGACAAATCCAGCCAATAGGTTTTGTTATAGAAAAATATCTTTTCTTAGTTTATTTTAAGAACCACAGGTTCAAATTTAACATGTAATATCTTGTTTGAAAGGTATTGCAGGTAAGTACATTAGGAACTTTGAATCATTTCAATGCATGTATACTTTTCAAGTTATTCACAAATAGCTGTTTTAAAAGTGGACACAGTGCAATTTTCACAGTCCCTGGGGGAGGTAAGTTTTTGTTAGTTTTACCAGGTAAGTAAGACACTTACAGGATTCAGTTCTTGGTCCAAGGTAGCCCACCGTTGGGGGTTCAGAGCAACCCCAAAGTCACCACACCAGCAGCTCAGGGCCGGTCAGGTGCAGAGTTCAAAGTGGTGCCCAAAACGCTTAGGCTAGAATGGAGAGAAGGGGGTGCCCCGGTTCCGGTCTGCTTGCAGGTAAGTACCCGCGTCTTCGGAGGGCAGACCAGGGGGGTTTTGTAGGGCACCGGGGGGGACACAAGCCCACACAGAAATTTCACCCTCAGCGGCGCGGGGGCGGCCGGGTGCAGTGTTAGAACAAGCGTCGGGTTCGCAATGTAAGTCAATGACAGATCAAGGGATCTCTTCAGCGCTGCAGGCAGGCAAGGGGGGGCTTCCTCGGGGAAACCTCCACTTGGGCAAGGGAGAGGGACTCCTGGGGGTCACTTCTGCAGTGAAAGTCCGGTCCTTCAGGTCCTGGGGGCTGCGGGTGCAGGGTCTTTTCCAGGCGTCGGGACTTAGGTTTCAGAGAGTCGCGGTCAGGGGAAGCCTCAGGATTCCCTCTGCAGGCGGCGCTGTGAGGGCTCAGGGGGGACAGGTTTTGGTACTCACAGTCGTAGAGTAGTCCGGGGGTCCTCCCTGAGGTGTTGGTTCTTCACCAGCCGAGTCAGGGTCGCCGGGTGCAGTGTTGCAAGTCTCACGCTTCTTGCGGGGAGTTGCAGGGTTCTTTAAAGCTGCTTCTGGAAACAAAGTTGCAGTCTTTTTGGAGCAGGTCCGCTGTCCTCGGGAGTTTCTTGTCGTCGTCGAAGCAGGGCAGTCCTCAGAGGATTCAGAGGTCGCTGGTCCCTTTGGAAGACGTCGCTGGAGCAGAGTTCTTTGGAAGGCAGGAGACAGGCCGGTGAGTTTCTGGAGCCAAGGCAGTTGTTGTCTTCTGGTCTTCCTCTGCAGGGGTTTTCAGCTGGGCAGTCCTTCTTCTTGTAGTTGCAGGAATCTAATTTTCTAGGGTTCAGGGTAGCCCTTAAATACTAAATTTAAGGGCGTGTTTAGGTCTGGGGGGTTAGTAGCCAATGGCTACTAGCCCTGAGGGTGGGTACACCCTCTTTGTGCCTCCTCCCAAGGGGAGGGGGTCACAATCCTAACCCTATTGGGGGAATCCTCCATCTGCAAGATGGAGGATTTCTAAAAGTTAGAGTCACTTCAGCTCAGGACACCTTAGGGGCTGTCCTGACTGGCCAGTGACTCCTCCTTGTTGCTTTCTTTGTTCCCTCCAGCCTTGCCGCCAAAAGTGGGGCCGTGGCCGGAGGGGGCGGGCAACTCCACTAAGCTGGAGTGCCCTGCTGGGCTGTGACAAAGGGGTGAGCCTTTGAGGCTCACCGCCAGGTGTCATAGCTCCTGCCTGGGGGAGGTGTTAGCATCTCCACCCAGTGCAGGCTTTGTTACTGGCCTCAGAGTGACAAAGGCACTCTCCCCATGGGGCCAGCAACATGTCTCTAGTGTGGCAGGCTGCTGGAACTAGTCAGCCTACACAGACAGTCGGTTAAGTTTCAGGGGACACCTCTAAGGTGCCCTCTGGGGTGTATTTTGCAATAAAATGTACACTGGCATCAGTGTGCATTTATTGTGCTGAGAAGTTTGATACCAAACTTCCCAGTTTTCAGTGTAGCCATTATGGTGCTGTGGAGTTCGTGTTTGACAAACTCCCAGACCATATACTCTTATGGCTACCCTGCACTTACAATGTCTAAGATTTTGTTTAGACACTGTAGGGGTACCATGCTCATGCACTGGTACCCTCACCTATGGTATAGTGCACCCTGCCGTAGGGCTGTAAGGCCTGCTAGAGGGGTGACTGACCTATACTTGCATAGGCAGTGAGAGGCTGGCATGGCACCCTGAGGGGAGTGCCATGTCGACTTACTCGTTTTGTTCTCACTAGCACACACAAGCTGGCAAGCAGTGTGTCTGTGCTGAGTGAGAGGTCTCCAGGGTGGCATAAGACATGCTGCAGCCCTTAGAGACCTTCCTTGGCATCAGGGCCCTTGGTACTAGAAGTACCAGTTACAAGGGACTTATCTGGATGCCAGGGTCTGCCAATTGTGGACACAAAAGTACAGGTTAGGGAAAGAACACTGGTGCTGGGGCCTGGTTAGCAGGCCTCAGCACACTTTCAATTGTAAACATAGCATCAGCAAAGGCAAAAAGTCAGGGGGCAACCATGCCAAGGAGGCATTTCCTTACACAACCCCCCCCCCAAACGAAAGAGGATGAGACTAACCTTTCCCAAGAGAGTCTTCATTTTCTAAGTGGAAGAACCTGGAAAGGCCATCTGCATTGGCATGGGCAGTCCCAGGTCTGTGTTCCACTATAAAGTCCATTCCCTGTAGGGAGATGGACCACCTCAACAGTTTAGGATTTTCACCTTTCATTTGCATCAGCCATTTGAGAGGTCTGTGGTCAGTTTGAACTAGGAAGTGAGTCCCAAAGAGGTATGATCTCAGCTTCTTCAGGGACCAAACCACAGCAAAGGCCTCTCTCTCAATGGCACTCCAACGCTGCTCCCTGGGGAGTAACCTCCTGCTAATGAAAGCAACAGGCTGGTCAAGGCCATCATCATTTGTTTGGGACAAAACTGCCCCTATCCCATGTTCAGAGGCATCTGTCTGCACAATGAACTGCTTAGAATAATCTGGAGCTTTTAGAACTGGTGCTGAGCACATTGCTTGTTTCAGGGTGTCAAAGGCCTGTTGGCATTCCACAGTCCAGTTCACTTTCTTGGGCATTTTCTTGGAGGTGAGTTCAGTGAGGGCTGTCACAATGGATCCATATCCCTTCACAAACCTCCTGTAATACCCAGTCAAGCCAAGGAATGCCCTGACTTGAGTCTGGGTTTTTGGAGCTACCCAGTCCAGAATAGTCTGGATCTTGGGTTGGAGTGGCTGAACTTGGCCTCCACCTACAAGGTGGCCCAAGTAAACCACAGTTCCCTGCCCTATCTGGCATTTGGATGCCTTGATAGAGAGGCCTGCAGATTGCAGAGCCTTCAAAACCTTCTTCAGGTGGACCAGGTGATCCTGCCAGGTGGAGCTAAAGACAGCAATATCATCAAGATAAGCTGTGCTAAAGGACTCCAAGCCAGCAAGGACTTGATTCACCAACCTTTGGAAGGTGGCAGGGGCATTCTTTAAACCAAAGGGCATAACAGTAAACTGATAATGCCCATCAGGTGTGGAGAATGCTGTTTTCTCTTTTGCTCCAGGTGCCATTTTTATTTGCCAGTACCCTGCTGTCAAGTCAAAGGTACTTAAGAATTTGGCAGCACCTAATTTATCTATGAGCTCATCAGCTCTAGGAATTGGATGAGCATCTGTCTTGGTGACAGAGTTGAGCCCTCTGTAGTCCACACAAAACCTCATCTCTTTCTTTCCATCTTTGGTGTGAGGTTTGGGACTAAGACCACTGGGCTAGCCCAGGGGCTGTCAGAGCGCTCAATTACTCCCAATTCCAGCATCTTGTGGACTTCCACCTTGATGCTTTCCTTAACATGGTCAGACTGTCTAAAAATTTTGTTTTTGACAGGCATGCTGTCTCCTGTGTCCACATCATGGGTACACAGGTGTGTCTGACCAGGGGTTAAGGAGAAGAGTTCAGGAAACTGTTGTAGGACTCTCCTACAATCAGCTTGCTGTTGGCCAGAGAGGGTGTCTGAGTAGATCACTCAATCTACTGAGCCATCTTTTGGGTCTGATGACAGAAGATCAGGGAGAGGTTCACTCTCTGCCTCCTGATCCTCATCTGTTACCATCAACAGATTTACATCAGCCCTGTCATGGAAGAGCTTAAGGCGGTTCACATGGATCACCCTCTTGGGGCTCCTGCTTGTGCCCAGGTCCACCAGGTAGGTGACCTGACTCTTCCTTTCTAGCACTGGGTAAGGGCCACTCCATTTGTCCTGGAGTGCCCTGGGAGCCACAGGCTCCAGAACCCAGACTTTCTGCCCTGGTTGGAACTCAACCATTGCAGCCTTTTGGTCATACCAAAACTTCTGGAGCTGTTGGCTGGCCTCAAGGTTTTTGGTTGCCTTTTCCATGTACTCTGCCATTCTAGAGCGAAGGCCAAGTACATAGTCCACTATGTCTTGTTTAGGCTCATGAAGAGGTCTCTCCCAGCCTTCTTTAACAAGAGCAAGTGGTCCCCTTACAGGGTGACCAAACAGAAGTTCAAAGGGTGAGAATGCTACTCCCTTCTGTGGCACCTCTCTGTAAGCAAAAAGCAGACATGGTAAGAGGACATCCCATCTCCTTTTGAGTTTTTCTGGGAGCCCCATGATCATGCCTTTTAATGTCTTGTTGAATCTCTCAACTAAGCCATTAGTTTGTGGATGGTATGGTGTAGTGAATTTGTAAGTCACTCCACACTCATTCCACATGTGTTTTAGGTATGCTGACATGAAGTTGGTACCTCTGTCAGACACCACCTCCTTAGGGAAACCCACTCTGGTAAAGATACCAATGAGGGCCTTGGCTACTGCAGGGGCAGTAGTCGACCTAAGGGGAATAGCTTCAGGATACCTAGTAGCATGATCCACTACTACTAGGATGTACATATTTCCTGAGGCTGTGGGAGGTTCCAGTGGACCAACTATGTCCACACCCACTCTTTCAAAGGGGACCCCCACCACTGGAAGTGGAATGAGGGGGGCCTTTGGGTGCCCACCTGTCTTACCACTGGATTGACAGGTGGGCAGGAGAGGCAAAACTCCTTAACCTTCTGGGACATATTGGGCCAGTAGAAGTGGTTGACTAACCTCTCCCACGTCTTGGTTTGTCCCAAATGCCCAGCAAGGGGAATATCATGGGCTAAGGTCAGAATAAACTCTCTGAACGACTGAGGCACTACCACTCTCCTAGTGGCACCAGGTTTGGGGTCTCTGGCCTCAGTGTACAGGAGTCCATCTTCCCAATAGACCCTATGTGTTCCATTTTTCTTGCCCTTGGACTCTTCAGCAGCTTGCTGCCTAAGGCCTTCAAGAGAGGGACAGGTTTCTTGTCCCTTACACAGCTCCTCCCTTGAGGGTCCCCCTGGGCCTAAGAGCTCAACCTGATAAGGTTCAAGCACCAAAGGCTCAGTTCCCTCAGAGGGCAGAACTTCTTCCTGAGAAGAGAGGTTCTCTTTTTCTGACTGTGTTGCAGTTGGTTTCCCAACTGACTTTCCTTTTCTCTTGGTAGGCTGGGCCTTTCTTCCAGACTCCAGCTCTACTTTTTCACCCTGTGCCCTGCATTGTGCTCTTGTTTTTACACACACCAGTTCAGGGATACCCAGCATGGCTGCATGGGTTTTTAGTTCTACCTCAGCCCATGCTGAGGACTCCAGGTCATTTCCAAGCAGACAGTCTACTGGGATGTTTGAGGAGACCACCACCTGTTTCAGGCCATTGACCCCTCCCCATTCTAAAGTTACCATTGCCATGGGATGTGCTTTAGTCTGATTGTCAGCGTTGGTGACTGTATAAGTTTTTCCAGTCAGGTATTGGCCAGGGGAAACCAGTTTCTCTGTCACCATGGTGACACTGGCACCTGTATCCCTCAGGCCCTCTACACTTGTCCCATTAATAAAGAGCTGCTGCCTGTATTTTTGCATGTTAGGCGGCCAGGCAGCTAGTGTGGCTAAATCCACCCCACCCTCAGAGACTAGAGTAGCTTCAGTGTGGACCCTGATTTGCTCTGGGCACACTGTTGATCCCACTTGGAGACTAGCCATTCCAGTGTTACCTGGATTGGAGTTTGGAGTGGAACTTTTCTTGGGACAGGCCTTGTCTCCAGTTTGGTGTCCAGACTGACTACAGTTTCGACACCAGGCCTTTTTGGGATCAAAGTTTTTACCCTTGTACCCAGGATTGTTTTGTGAAGAGGCTCTGGGCCCACCCTCCTGTGCAGGTTTTTGGGGGCCTGTAGAAGACTCTTTACTATTTTTATTTTTGGCTGTCTCACCACCTTTCCCCTGGGGAGGTTTTGTGACCCCTTTCTTTTGGTCACCCCCTGTGGAAGTTTTGGACACCCTAGTCTTGACCCAATGGTCCGCCTTCTTTCCCAATTCTTGGGGAGAAATTGGTCCTAGGTCTACCAGATGCTGATGCAGTTTATCATTGAAACAATTACTTAACAGGTGTTCTTTCACAAATAAATTGTACAGCCCATCATAATTACTTACACCACTGCCTTGAATCCAACCATCTAGTGTTTTTACTGAGTAGTCTACAAAGTCAACCCAGGTCTGGCTCGAGGATTTTTGAGCCCCCCTGAATCTAATCCTATACTCCTCAGTGGAGAATCCAAAGCCCTCAATCAGGGTACCCTTCATGAGGTCATAAGATTCTGCATCTTTTCCAGAGAGTGTGAGGAGTCTATCCCTACACTTTCCTGTGGACATTTCCCAAAGGAGAGCACCCCAGTGAGATCTGTTCACTTTTCTGGTTACACAAGCCCTCTCAAAAGCTGTGAACCATTTGGTGATGTCATCACCATCTTCATATTTAGTTACAATCCCTTTAGGGATTTTCAACATGTCAGGAGAATCTCTGACCCTATTTATGTTGCTGCCACCATTGATGGGTCCTAGGCCCATCTCTTGTCTTTCCCTCTCTATGGCTAGGATCTGTCTTTCCCAAGCCAATCTTTTGGCCATCCTGGCTAATTGGATGTCCTCTTCACTGGAGTTTTCCTCAGTGATTTCAGAGTTGTTGGTCCCTCCTGTGAGGGAACCAGCATCTCTGACTATTATTTGTGGAGTCAGGGCTTGAGAAGCCCTGCTCTCCCTAAGTAGGACTGGAGGGGGGGAATTTCCCTCCAAGTCACTATCTTCATCCTCTGAGTTGCCACCCTCAGAGGGGTTGGCCTTTTCAAACTCTGCCAAAAGCTCCTGGAGCTGTATTTTGGTAGGTTTGGGGCCCATTGCTATTTTCTTTAGTTTACAGAGTGACCTTAGCTCTCTCATCTGTAGATGGAGGTAAGGTGTGGTGTCGAGTTCCACCACAGTCACATCTGTGCTAGACATTTTGCTTCTAAAAGTTGGAATACTTTTTAAGAATCTAAAACTGGTTCTAGAATCTAATTCAAACTTTTACAAACTTTTAAACTCTAAAAGAAATGCTAAACAGGATCTAACACAAGGCCCTAGCAGGTCTTTTAAGAATTTAGAAAACTTTTCAAATTGCAAAAATCAATTTCTAATGACAATTTTGGAATTTGTCGTGTGATCAGGTATTGGCTGAGTAGTCCAGCAAATGCAAAGTCTTGTACCCCACCGCTGATCCACCAATGTAGGAAGTTGGCTCTGTATGTGCTATTTCAAAGTAAGGAATAGCATGCACAGAGTCCAAGGGTTCCCCTTAGAGGTAAAATAGTGGTAAAAAGAGATAATACTAATGCTCTATTTTGTGGTAGTGTGGTCGAGCAGTAGGCTTATCCAAAGAGTAGTGTTAAGCATTTGTTGTACATACACATAGACAATAAATGAGGTACACACACTCAGAGACAAATCCAGCCAATAGGTTTTGTTAAAAAAAAAAATATCTTTTCTTAGTTTATTTTAAGAACCACAGGTTCAAATTTAACATGTAATATCTTGTTTGAAAGGTATTGCAGGTAAGTACATTAGGAACTTTGAATCATTTCAATTGCATGTATACTTTTCAAGTTATTCACAAATAGCTGTTTTAAAAGTGGACACTGCAATTTTCACAGTTCCTGGGGGAGGTAAGTTTTTGTTAGTTTTACCAGGTAAGTAAGACACTTACAGGATTCAGTTCTTGGTCCAAGGTAGCCCACCGTTGGGGGTTCAGAGCAACCCCAAAGTCACCACACCAGCAGCTCAGGGCCGGTCAGGTGCAGAGTTCAAAGTGGTGCCCAAAACGCATAGGCTAGAATGGAGAGAAGGGGGTGCCCCGGTTCCGGTCTGCTTGCAGGTAAGTACCCGCGTCTTCGGAGGGCAGACCAGGGGGGTTTTGTAGGGCACCGGGGGGGACACAAGCCCACACAGAAATTTCACCCTCAGCGGCGCGGGGGCGGCCGGGTGCAGTGTTAGAACAAGCGTCGGGTTCGCAATGTAAGTCAATGACAGATCAAGGGATCTCTTCAGCGCTACAGGCAGGCAAGGGGGGGCTTCCTCGGGGAAACCTCCACTTGGGCAAGGGAGAGGGACTCCTGGGGGTCACTTCTGCAGTGAAAGTCCGGTCCTTCAGGTCCTGGGGGCTGCGGGTGCAGGGTCTTTTCCAGGCGTCGGGACTTAGGTTTCAGAGAGTCGCGGTCAGGGGAAGCCTCGGGATTCCCTCTGCAGGCGGCGCTGTGGGGGCTCAGGGGGGACAGGTTTTGGTACTCACAGTCGTAGAGTAGTCCGGGGGTCCTCCCTGAGGTGTTGGTTCTCCACCAGCCGAGTCGGGGTCGCCGGGTGCAGTGTTGCAAGTCTCACGCTTCTTGCGGAGAGTTGCAGGGTTCTTTAAAGCTGCTTCTGGAAACAAAGTTGCAGTCTTTTTGGAGCAGGTCCGCTGTCCTCGGGAGTTTCTTGTCGTCGTCGAAGCAGGGCAGTCCTCAGAGGATTCAGAGGTCGCTGGTCCCTTTGGAAGGCGTCGCTGGAGCAGAGTTCTTTGGAAGGCAGGAGACAGGCCGGTGAGTTTCTGGAGCCAAGGCAGTTGTTGTCTTCTGGTCTTCCTCTGCAGGGGTTTTCAGCTGGGCAGTCCTTCTTCTTGTAGTTGCAGGAATCTAATTTTCTAGGGTTCAGGGTAGCCCTTAAATACTAAATTTAAGGGCGTGTTTAGGTCTGGGGGGTTAGTAGCCAATGGCTACTAGCCCTGAGGGTGGGTACACCCTCTTTGTGCCTCCTCCCAAGGGGAGGGGGTCACAATCCTAACCCTATTGGGGGAATCCTCCATCTGCAAGATGGAGGATTTCTAAAAGTTAGAGTCACTTCAGCTCAGGACACCTTAGGGGCTGTCCTGACTGGCCAGTGACTCCTCCTTGTTGCTTTCTTTGTTCCCTCCAGCCTTGCCGCCAAAAGTGGGGGCCGTGGCCGGAGGGGGCGGGCAACTCCACTAAGCTGGAGTGCCCTGCTGGGCTGTGACAAAGGGGTGAGCCTTTGAGGCTCACCGCCAGGTGTCATAGCTCCTGCCTGGGGGAGGTGTTAGCATCTCCACCCAGTGCAGGCTTTGTTACTGGCCTCAGAGTGACAAAGGCACTCTCCCCATGGGGCCAGCAACATGTCTCTAGTGTGGCAGGCTGCTGGAACTAGTCAGCCTACACAGACAGTCGGTTAAGTTTCAGGGGGCACCTCTAAGGTGCCCTCTGGGGTGTATTTCACAATAAAATGTACACTGGCATCAGTGTGCATTTATTGTGCTGAGAAGTTTGATACCAAACTTCCCAGTTTTCAGTGTAGCCATTATGGTGCTGTGGAGTTCGTGTTTGACAAACTCCCAGACCATATACTCTTATGGCTACCCTGCACTTACAATGTCTAAGGTTTTGTTTAGACACTGTAGGGGTACCATGCTCATGCACTGGTACCCTCACCTATGGTATAGTGCACCCTGCCTTAGGGCTGTAAGGCCTGCTAGAGGGGTGACTGACCTATACTTGCATAGGCAGTGAGAGGCTGGCATGGCACCCTGAGGGGAGTGCCATGTCGACTTACTCGTTTTGTTCTCACTAGCACACACAAGCTGGCAAGCAGTGTGTCTGTGCTGAGTGAGAGGTCTCCAGGGTGGCATAAGACATGCTGCAGCCCTTAGAGACCTTCCTTGGCATCAGGGCCCTTGGTACTAGAAGTACCAGTTACAAGGGACTTATCTGGATGCCAGGGTCTGCCATTTGTGGACACAAAAGTACAGGTTAGGGAAAGAACACTGGTGCTGGGGCCTGGTTAGCAGGCCTCAGCACACTTTCAATTGTAAACATAGCATCAGCAAAGGCAAAAAGTCAGGGGGCAACCATGCCAAGGAGGCATTTCCTTACAGTAGGCCAAGTGTCTGCGACAGGAAATGGCGAAATGACCCAAAATTCAACATAGGGGCAGCACATTTTTCCACTGAAAACAACATTTTTTCCAAAATGGGTAGCTCAAGATTTTGGACACAAAAATTAAAAAAACAAGGAGTTATTAATTAGGGCCATAGTGTCACCACAGATATAAATCTGGTGCTAGTTTTTTAAAGTTAATCCACCACTCCCACTGGTTGGTTTTTAGCACCTCCAGAAATTCTGGTTTCTAAGCATAAATACTTGTCAAAGTATCTGAATATTGAAACCAAGTCTTCTGAAGGTGAGCTATAAAGCCTCTTCACGACACCAACCGCTTGATGGTTCATTCACACGCCATTCACATACAACACACAACACTTTCATAGCACCGGCCACGGGCCCAATCCAACCGATCAGTGCACTCACATCAACTTACCGACACAGACAAGGGCCTGTCACATTCATACGCCACAGGACGGAATAAATTTGACTACATTTTACCACCTGTCAAGTAACTGCCTTCTTCTTCCTGAACATTACCAAATGCATGCATAGTAAACTTTTACTAATGGCTCCCAAAACATCCACATGAGGCTCAGGAAGACATGTCTTTCATGCGCCATTAGCGCACTCACTGCACTAAATCCAACTCCTTCCAGTTTGTGGATGCAAGCTGGGGGTGTCCGAAGATTCCTTGCGAGGACTATTCCTCAAACTGAGTGAGCATATCGACCTTTGAAACCATGGCAGATATGCTGGGGAAATTTCATAAAGTTCCTTAAAGAAAATGTCATAAACTATGAAGAAGGGTAGTTTTTGGCACACAGGGTAGTCCATGAGAATGTAGCATATGTCCCATCCACCGTTGTGTGCAGTGATGTAACTGTAATGCACCTATCATACAGAAAACGGAACATCTACTAAGTTCTGATGGAGGATGAACATGGCAAGCAGGTCAAACATTAACCCATACATTTCAAAGTAATTCAGTGCGAGGGCGGCACCAATGGGTTTGAATCTATAGGTGTAGATGATGTCATGGCATGTGTAGCTGTACTACCTTTAATATCTGCCTTCTACCTATGCAATATATAACGGAATGCACACCTACTGTAAGCTTTCTTACCCATTCATGTCATGTCCACATCAGAGTCCTGACTAATCTTGTATAATTGCAAAGTGAACTTGTACTAACGCCTTCCATCCTTAGCTACCTGAAGCACAAGAAAATGTATCTTTCATGTGCCATCAACACACTTACTGTGCTAAATCCAACTCATTCCAGTTTGTGGATGCAAGTTGTGGGTGTCCAAGTATGCCTAGCGAGCCCTGTTCCTTGAACTGAGTGAGCACATCTACTGTTGAAACTAAGACAGACATACTGGTGAATACTGCCCAAGGTCTCTAAATTAAGAAGCCAAACAAATATCCTGTGGGACTCATTTACTGACACTTCTACGTTTGCTTTGAAAGTGAAGCTACAAATTGAGCTTGCACACTTTCAATGCAAAGTAGAAATGTTGGTGAATATGTCCTACAGGACATGTGTTTGACTCATTACATTTACTCTGGTTCTAGTTGGCAATCAGGGTGGTCCTTGGGTGGCATACATAAGTTCCCTAGCAAGCACTTTAAAATTCAGTCATGCCTTTAAGGTTTTGCTACACAGGGTACTCAGTGACACCGTGCCATATGTTCTGTCCCCTAGTATGTGCAGTGTGAGACCTATACTGCGCATTAGTTGTTGAACAGAACACTTACCACATTCTGATGTCGGATAAAGGTGTCGAGCAGGCCATAAGGAAGTCCATGATTTCCTGAAGTAGATGAACAAACATTCTGTGGCTGCTTGTCTAACGAAGTAGTGGCCCATGGATGTTAGGTATCAATGCAGAGCCATTGAAAGGTTTACCCAACGGCGGCTCCACCTCAGTCAATTTCCCAGGAGTTTGGTTTAGTATGATTCAACATAAAACAAGTAGGAAAACACAGGCTTGGCTGAGACGGGCACTGGGGATAGTAATAACGACTTTCATGCCACTTTCCATGCTTCAAGCACACTTTACAACAACGACATGGAAGATCCCACTTAGGTGTTTTAGAAATGCGATCAGTAATGTGTCACTCCTGCAACCTTGCCACATCCTCCAGAACATATGAAGTGGAAGCTGCTGCTCCTTTAGTAGCGGTAAGGCTTTTAATCACAGACAAATGAAAGTCAAGGAAAGACATGAGTCTTTCTGTGTTATTCTGATGATAAACAAAATATACACTGTATGATGCCATCTACATCAGGTAGGTAAACACTTTCTTGTACCAAGTGCAAGTTTTACGACTCGCATTATATGATTGAAGAACCTGGTTGTTCTTGTTCACTCCGCCCATGTACTAATTGTAATCAAGTATACATGTGGGTTTGTGGACTTCGGCCATCTGACCCCAAGCCGGGACAGGGATATACACTCATCATGAAGTGTAGTGAGCATGTACACATCACACCTAGCCAAGAACATGACTGCAGGCAGTACATTGGAACGCAATGCAGTGCTCTGGGATTTCTGGACGTATTGCAAACAAGCTCTTGCGGGAGTCATTTGCAGTGACAATTAACTATACAACAGGCCACAGTGCCAGCTTTGTAGAGCTTACTGAACAGCCCTACTCCTGTATAGAAATTGTCCACATACAGGTTATAACCTTTGTGAAGGAGTGGCTGGACAAGCCCCCATACAGGCTTTCCTGGGACCCCTAGCATGGGAGGGCAACCTACAGGGTTTAGCGCGGAGTCCTTCCCTGTATACACTTTCAAGCTGTACACATAGCCAGTAGAGCTCTCACGCAGCATGTTCAGCTTTATGCCTTAGTGAGCTCTTTTGCTCGCAATGTACTGCCTGAACACCAGGCGCTTCTTGTACAGTAACAAGGACTAATAGACTGCTATATTCATTACAGGATTATAAATGAACAACCTGTCATGGTCTGGATGGTCCCAGGGCAATGCAGCAGAATTGTCATTGAAATGCAGCATGCACTGCAATAGCAAAAAACGGTTTAGCTCATGTACGGTGCAAAGATGGGGGTTATGCAAACCATGCGAGTCGACCAGTAGGAGTTTGGGTTTCAGCACTAACCCCATTTTGAGTGTAAGGCCCAAAAATAACTTCAACTCCTCCAGAATGCCTTCATACTCCCTCAAAAATTGTTCGGCATGCAAATTTGTTTGCTGCACAATTTGCTGAAGGAATTCAACATCCCAAAAAGAATATGGATGTAGTCAGTTGGCAAAAAGTTGGCCTATTGACTTTACATCCAGCGTCACTTGTAAAAGGTGGAATTTGGGGCTGAACTAAATTGGGGGGCTGCCAAGAGAGCACTCTGTATGTTCTTGCCGCTGCACAAGCTTGCTCTCAGGGTTGGGCTAACCTGCTGTTGTCCCGCTGCACAGACTGTGCTTGCAAAGGGACAGCACAACTGTTAGGGCTTGAGCAGCAATCATTCAGTGAGATGCCATCTCTGCTACTGGCTAAACTGTCCCGCTAAAACATAAGCCTACGTGAAGGCAGATATGTTGTTCGCAAAATTGCTGGTGAGTGTGTGTGTGATGTGTGCAACAGTAAATGGCAGTTGCGTTACCTTCGCTTCTTCCCTCAATCAGCTGGTTCTCTAAAGGCTCTGAAAAAAAACAAAAAAGACACACTATTACTGCACCTTTGCCACATATCACAGCCTTTAGCGCTGGTGGCGTCCAGGGCTACAATCATTTTTGGCGCACCCTCTCCCATGCCTTCCTCCTTGGATTCCCTCATTACCACCCATCAAAAGTGCCCTTCATCTCTCCACAGCCCCTCTTGCACATACATTTCATTTGTTTTAAAGCACAGGTAATGACTGGCTTTACTAATCAACTCAGTTATTCACATAAAATACAGATCTGTTTTTTGTAACAGGCCTATAAACCTTCTGTGCTACGTATGACATCAAACTCTCAATAGACAATAGTCCGGTCTCTTTCTCTAGCAGGAACATAATCACAAGAATTATCTAGTCATTTTTAGTGCTATATATGACTGAAAGATATATATATTTATTTATTTATATATATATATATGTAGATAGATATCACTTATAGAGGAAAACCACACATGTATAAAACAAAGTGAGAGATACGAAACAAAACATTGAAGAGGAGCACTTGATCATAGAGAAAAGTTCTTCCCCACTGGGTAATGGTAGCCCACACAAAGAGAGAAGATCCACTTATATAAGGACAAATTCATTTTCATCCAGTTCATCAAGTTCATCAGTCAAACATCCAACGAGGAGCCATGATGTAGTATCACATTAACATTTTATTAATTTATTATTATTACATTTTCTTACACAACTAAGTAATAAAAACAAACAAATAATCTCCTATATTACATAATATAAATACACCAATCCATATGTGTGTGTGTGTGTATATAAATATATATATATATTCCTCTATATACAAGGCTCCTCTGTACATCACCTACAAAAAACCACAAATCATTCAGACTTGGGTGCCATAATCAATCATGAATTAACATCATTTGAAATAACAGTAAAATTAAAAATATTTATTCAAATCCATTTACTTTCCGTAAAGAATAAGGAAAAAGTCCATAGGACAGTATTTCAATCCTAGATTGTTTCACATAATATCCCAACAAGACTAAATTTTTGAATATGTAATCGCTATAGTTAAGCTAAATATCAACATTAAGAACATTATATTTATTTCAACCATTTTCTACTTACTCATTGTATCCATATACTCATATTGCTAACAATTTTCCTCTTAGTATGATTCACCCCAATCCAAAATATAACAATAATGACAGCTTGGCCAGTTAGGACCTAAATATAAAAACATATATGTCAAATATAATGGCTTCAAATTCCCCATTGAAATAACAAGACCACCTCCTTCCCTTTGTTAACCCAACTGACCGACAGCAAATGAAAAGATCAAGCATAGCCAGTACTATCTACTACACCCTCATATATATCTAAATATAACCAACCCTCAACGTCCTATGCTCCAAAACTCCAATCCCATCGATGTCTTGAAAACATCCAACCCCCTTTTTCCATCTTTTCACTAAGCAAGTGTTTCTAGCCAAAGGAACCGTAAAAATCATTCATGCGGTTCACAATCTGGTCAGGCACGCACTGCAACTAATTGAAAAATGCTAATACTTACACATGGTTCACAACTGACCAGTGTACCTTGTATTCTCATTATGGACATGTTCTTAGTAAATACATTTAATACATTGTTTCCAAACTGGTCTGGTAACAAACCCTCTCTACCACAGTTTACTGCCAATCAATTAAAACTACCTAAACTTTCACTACAGAGGCATTCATAACTTACACTGTTCACACTCAAGTCCGGTAAATGCTTGTAGCTATTATTATTACACAATGCTCTTTCTCAAATACAGCTAGACGTCATCAAATCAAAACTCAGTATATTTTTACCAACAGAATGTCGTTGAGCTACAAACTCTCTCTATCACGGTGTACAGCCAACCAATCAAAACTGCTTATACTTTTGCTAAGGAGGCATTCGTAGCATTCACTGTTCACACATGGGTTTGATAAATGCTTGTAGCTATTATTGAGACACAATGCTCAATCTCAAATACGGCTAAATGCAATCCAATCAAAACTCACTGTATTTGCACCAATAGAATATCTTTAGCAACAAAGTTTGTACCTTCATCTGTAATACTCCAACTATATTTATATCAAAATTTCAAAACCCACTATCACAATCAACTCGCTCCAACTCCCACTCAACAATAACTAAATTGGCCTAATCAGACATTCTCTTCATCATTTACCACATGAATTGCAGTCATAAAATATTCCACATTGTTTGCTATTGTTCTAATTTGCATTCGTAGAATGCACTGTTTCCAATCTGGATTACCAAGGCACACTGAAGTAGTCTGCAAAGTCCATATTGTGTAAAACATGTCAAAAAAAGTTCTGAACAGGTCTCATGGATAATTAGGATTTATTTTTTCCATGGCACAATGAATCCAATAACAAAAGCCAACACATGTTTCGTCATCGAAACTTTCTCAAGGCTGTAAGAATTGATATGCAGAAGAAAGTTCAATACAGTAAAATTACGATAACAGGGAATCATAAATGTTATTATGGTTCCTAGAAGCCCAGTGTTATTATTCAACTCGTGATGGTCACTTATGATTATAGAAGTGAGTAACCCCAAACAAATGGTTGTTAGAAGTTTTGCCAGAGATAATTGATAGCCTATTATTATCCATAGTGCTAGATGGTGAGGCATACATGGTTAAAAAATGAAGTATACATGATTTGGAGTAACGAATATGCCACTTTTAATAGAGAGATCTTAAGGGACTGTTTGGCCTGTGATAATGTAAAATATATTCCCTGGCTGACGTATATAAGAAAGGTAGCACAGGATTTTGGGGCGGCCGGACTTGTTTGACACTCCTGAGGGTCTGACTAGCTGGGATACAAATTGGGTCAAGGAGAATTTTTTAAGAATGCGGGGGGCTAAAGGAGAGAGGAAGGAACTAGGGAAACAATCGGTCAGGGATTTTGTTATGTTAAAGATGGGGGCGGGCCCTGAGCCATATCTCTTAGCCATAAATGATTTGAGGGAAAGGACTCTCATCACTCGATTTTGCTTGGGGATCATTAGAAGTAATCTTTGTTTCCCGTTAGGCCAGTATGGTGAAAAATCCATCAGACCTTGTCCTTATGACGGGCTGTCCCTGCAGACCTTGTCCCATTTTACATTATTCTGTGTCTTTTATGCACCTTTTAGAAGACGTTTTTTATTACCCCTGTTGAGGCCCAAGGGTTTTGTGCAATATCGTCCTGCCTTTATGTGGCTGCAAATCGCTTCAGATGCATTGGTGTGGATGGGTTGGGGAATGTTCCAGAGGGGAGCCATTACTTGCCGCAGTAACGTAGAGTTTTTTAAAGAAATTTTTAGACTGTTATCTTTGGTAACGAGATTTTTGTTTTTGTTTTTAATATTATGATTATTGTTATTTTATTGTTTTATTGTTATTATGGTCTATTTATTGTTGTTTATGTAATCTAAGGGTTGACTTATTTCATACCGAATAAAGTCTTCTTCTAAAGTATACATGCAAGGTGTGATTAAAGTGTCCAGAAATTCCAGGTTGAAAAAGGCCCACATAGCACAGAACAGTGAAAAAATGTGATATCCATCTAGATAGTCAACCACAATCCCGAGTGGTGAATATGTGCGCATCCCAGGGAAATACGGAATAAAGCAAGCCATAGAGACTACACGAGGAAACATACCAAATGTTGGAGGAAAGATGTCCAAACGTAAGACAAGAATTTGTGCTTTCTAGTGTATTCTTAAAAAGAAGGAGAACACCAGGATGAACAAATAACCCTTGATAAAGTATGAACATAGGTTTAATAAAGTCCCTTCACATAGATCAATTAATCTATACAGGGAATAGATGCTATGCCAGGAAATCAGAGGATGAGAAAATAATGATATGAGAATCCAAATACTACAGAGTAGGTTACGTATGCACCACATATGTGCTGTTTGGTGCGTTTCACGTGTTTACATGTTTAAAAGTTTTAAATGTAGTATGTCTTGTACTGTTGATTGTGAAAGTACTTTAGTCTCTCAGTCCTGATATTCATGAGTGCCGTTTCCCACGAGTGGGGTGCAGTTTGCAAATAGGTGGCACCACACCCACAAACAACATTCATAGCGGCCCATTACTAATGGGGGCTATGATAACTATGCTTCTCTTGTATTTCCACAGGTGTCAATGACGGACACGATAAACAATAGGTACCATCTTATGACAGCAAATTAGTATGGTGAATTGCACCATATCACAGAGCATGTATTATTTATGCTTTTACTAGAGGAAATCAAACAATGAGTGGCACCAGGGAGTCCACCTTGGTCCTGAAGAGAAGCCTAGGGGTAAGGCTCCGAAACATGTAGACTAGGAAGTCAGGTACATTACATCCCCCACTTCCGCAGCCTCCTTTTTCATCATACCGCCTCCAAGAGATCTATTAAATGATTGGAATTACTAGGAGACAGGTATTTTTAACTCACCCAAGACCCCACCACTGCTATTCCTCCTCTGATTCACATTGACAAGACTACATCAGTGCTCCCATTTATCCCGTAGGTCGCAGCACGCCCCACTCCGTAGCGGAACGGGAAGAACCCCAATGATGAAGCATGCCACCAAGGAGGAACCCTGGTGGATGAGGGTTTTTCTAACAGGAAAATCCTTTTACCTATCCATCCTGTGGTAGTTCTTTTATCTGGGCCTCTTTTGTAGTGTTATATAGGCTATAAGGAGGTCAGCCCCAGCCCCACAACCTCCTTCTCCCTCTTTGTTTTTGTATATCTGTAATATTAAACAGTCCAGGGACACCCTTGAAAAGGGAACCATTCTTACACAATGTCTTATAGATCAACCTGTCTTCTTTGCTATAAGTCTTTTCCACTGACAATGTACTATAGCACTCCCTATTCTGAGGCCTCATTTTTTAACCAATTTGTCTGATCTACTCACAGTGAACCTCACATTACAGATATTTATTATTTAAATATTCCACATACTATTTTAAGATTCCTGCTATTCCAGTCCAGATAAAAAGTATATCATTAATAAATTGTTCCCAGAAGTAAATGTATTACATCCATTTCCCAGCAGCATGAGACCAGGCACGCTCCCTCTCAAACCAACCCATAAAAAGTTTGGCATAAGAGGGAGCAAACCTAGATCCCCTTGTGATACCTTGTACTTGATGATGCCATTCCCCTTCATACAAGAGAAAAATCGTTATTGAAGATCAATTCACACATATCTACTAACATTTCTGAATGCTCCATAAGACTAGCACTTTTGACAAAAAAAAAGTACTGTACTGCCATTAAATCAAACTAGTTCTATATATATGTGTAGAGTCCTACTCTAAAGAAACAAACATCATGCTAGGATCCAATGTTGCATCACTTAGTTTATCCGATATATTCATAGTGTCTCTCATAAACGATGTCAAATTTGTCACCAAAGGTTTCAAAAATACATCTGCATAAATCGAAAAGATGCTCTGTGAGACCCCCAATGCCTGAAATAATAGGTCTACTTGGAGGACAATCTCTTGATTTATGAACTTTTGGTAAAATATAGATAAATGGAAATCGAAGATTTGTGACACCCAAATACCTAAATTTATTGTTCTCCAAGAAGCCAATTGCTTTCCAAGTGTATAATCTTTCCCATATAAGTCTACTTGCTTCACCAATAGGAATTGCAATTTTGTATAGCCTTGATCATGTCCCAATTGTCTCCTCATTTATCTGTCATAGTCCGTTCTCCGCATGGTGACAATATCACCTTGTTTGTCCGCCTCTCATATTACTATTGTGTTAGCAGATTCCAAACTTTCAAGAGCTTTCCTTTCCTCATATGTCAAATTCTTATCCCTAGCCTGACATTCATTACCTTAGATTGAAAATCCTCCATATTATGTAGTTCCTCTATGGTCTTTTTTACAAACAGGTCTCTGGCTGAGAATTGGTCCCCCTACCGCACAAATTTAGAAGGCAGGCATAGGCCTCTAGGACAATCATAATCCATCTTACTGCCCAACATAGCAAATAAGTCATTTACTTCCACTTGATGCTCTTCAGAAAGAGACAAAAGAGCATGCACATCTTGAACATCGGATCTAGTCAGATCCGATATTTTTATTTTATTTGTTAAAGGTAAAGCACTTTTCTCATGAGTAGTAAAAAAACTTTTCAATTTCAAGCATCTAGCAAACTTATACAAATCAATTTCTAATTCCATATAACTGCAATGCTTATCCGGATAAAAAGAAAGACCAAGTTGTAGGACTTTTTTGCTCAGTATCATTTAGGAGCCTATCTGAGAGATTTACTATATGGAAGGTTTTTACATTGTCTAGAATTTCCTTATCTTTTACAATTAGCTCTTGTTTTTGTTCTGATTTCTTGTTACCATCCTTGTCCCTCCTTGTTCCTGGGACCCTTATCGAAACCTTTAGCGAATGTAATGATGTGACCTGTCGCATAATCCTTCTTATCTCTTTTAGACTTATTCAATTTGTTCTCCTCAGCTTGTAACTGATAATTACTATTACTTCTTTTAGAATTTCATAATTCTTTTCTGTAAGCTCCTTAACATTCATTTCCCTAATTTGTTTCTGTAATTCAAGTATCTGAACTTTCAATTTTTCTACTTTTCTTTCCGCATTTTTAATAAGTATTTTCATCATACAAAAAGAAGCTGAATGTAAATTATCCTTCCATTCCTTTAAATGATGCTCTTCTGAATCATCAAAGGTGGGGAAAATGAGAATCCTCAAACCCCTCAGTATGCATTTGTTGTCCAAATAACTCTTCAAAGTCACCCCAGCCCACCATTCTGACAATTCTGCCTTTTTTAATTTCTCTAACTTCAAATATTTTTGCTTCAACCTATCTTTTGGGGATGTCTTTGTCAGTCCTTTGTTTATATCATTGCTTTGTTTGACCAAATCTGCTGCCAATTCCTCTCGATCGTCATCCATACCTGACATATTTCTTTCTAATATCACAAAAACACTGTGCTGAGTCAACCCCAATTCAAACAGTACAGATAATGTCAAAGCAGTGTGTCAATCTTGCTAGCACCAGTGTCAGATATATCCATGTCAATATATATATATGCATATGTATATATATATGTATATATATACACATACACACACACACACACACACACAAACACCCATACACACACACACATCTCTATATAGAGTCTCTCTCTATATATAGAGCACTTTCTTTTTTTTATAAATGCATAGTTTCCCTGGGGGGCAATTGCGGCCCCTAGGGAAACTACACATGTATAAAATAAAGGCCATATCCTGGCCATGGATCGCAGCTGCATCTATTTTTGCGAAAGATTGACTCTTGAGGGATAAATTCATGTAATTTCTTTCAACAATAATACATCAATTATTATTGCGTTATCACTGCCTGTGTTGCAAATGAATCAATTTATTTTTTACCAAACGACACTGTAGGATATACACTGTATCATTTACACCACAAACACACAAATGCCTTAATCCAATGTATCTAAGACAATTAAACACCCATTATCGTATAATGTCCAAGCCTCTGTACAGTGTCATTTTACTTAATTATTACACACTTGACGGCCAAATGCATTATCCATCTAGAGTTATGGTCCATCATTTCAGGTAGTCCCACACCAAGACACGAATCGCCTAAGTCCAAACAACTCTCTTACATTATGGACTCCAGGCTGATGATCTTCTATCCTACTTGTCTCTTTCGCACTTTTGTAGAGGACTCCTTATATCCCAATATGTCATGTACCGCAGTTGGGCTTTTATCGACGGCCAAGAAACAATGCGAGGAAGGCATTGATGGAAAGGGGAGATTCCCCCACTTTCCATCAATACCTCCCTGACACCTGGGGAGGCAATTTGCCTTTTTTTCCCCCACTGGAGTGGGGAGAGGACGCTCACCTGCTCCTCCGATGTTCCGGTGCTGAAAACCGTGAAGTCAACTCACTTGGCAGCAGAGATGGGTGGGATGGCGTTCAGGGGGAGACATTCTCCCCAGACAGGGCTTTGCACCAGAGGATTTTTCAAAGCCCTCCCTGGTGACGGTCAGTGGTCATGACATGTAGCAGGGAGGGTGTACATGTGACGGCCATTGGCCGTCACACGCACTAAAGGGGTTAAGCATGTTAGGTTTCTCTCATGTGCTTTAACAGTGTGAAGAGGAAGAAATGGCTTAAAGTAATGTCAAGCAGTCTCCATCTCTCTAGCTTGTGGGTGTAAATTCATACTTTTCATTAGTGGAACTTTTGATAAGACCATATAAAAGTTAGAGTAATAGTATTCAAAATGTCTTTGCATACATGCTTAACTAAGAAATATATTACATGAGAAAGCATAAGAAAGTGGAATACGGTGATATGAAACTTGTTCATCTGCTGGGGATGGCATTTGTGCACAAATGTAGCAGTCTTTAACGTTAATACATTTAGGGGGTCATTACAACCCTGGCGGTCAAAGACCGCCAGGGCTGTTTCGACTGAAGCACCGCCAACAGGCTGGCGGTGCTTCCACGGGGATTACGACCGCAGCGGTTTACCGCCACTTCAGTCCCGGCGGTTTTAATCCGCCAGGGCAGCGCTGCAAGCAGTGCCGCCCAGGGGATTACGAGTCCCCCTACCGCCAGCCCAAACCGCCAGGAAAAGGCTGGCAGTACGGGGAGTCGCGGGGCCCTTGGGGGCCCCTGCACTGCCCATGCCACTGGCATGGGCAGTGGAGGGGCCCCCTGACACGGCCCTGTGCAGATTTTCACTGTCTGCTATGCAGACAGTGAAAAGCGTGACGGGTGCAACTGCACCCGTCGCACAGCCGCAACACCGCCGGCTCTATTTGGAGCCGGCTCCTGTGTTGCGGCCGTGATCCCCGCTGGGCCGGCGGGTGGAAACTAGGTTTCTGCCCGCTGGCCCAGCGGGGATCTCAAAATGACTGCAACGGGAGTGTGGCCGTATTGGCGGCCACCCGGCGGTCCAACCTTGCCGGGCGACGGTTGTAATGAGGGCCTTAGTGTATTCTTGTATTAATTTAGAATATTTATTGAGTAATCTTCATTTAGATAATCTACAAACGATGCTTTCAACTCATACTCATCTATAGTTGGCCTAAATGTTGTATTTATATATTCTGGTACAGATTTCTCTGTATCAGGTGTAATGAGTTTAACTAAGACTATTGTTACTCCTCAACACTATGAGTGTAAGTAAAGTCTCTCAGAATATTTTACACCTAGTTCTATTAGAAGTACACATGTTTCTATACAATCAGATCCACTACCAATAATCGTTTGTAACAGCAATTTTATTGTCTTTGTTAATGTTGAACAATAATAGTATCTTTTTTGTTTAGGTTAGTTTCTTCCTGAGTTAGTCTTTCTTTTACTTTTCTTTTTTTCTCTCAGGCTTTTAGTCTGTGTTAATGATAATATCTTCCTAAAGACAATCCTTAACCCTACTATGTGTTCTTCTAAAATGTTTTCCCTACTCTTCAGCTATTCCCCCTGGCCTGGGTAATCTTCTTATCTTCTGTTTATATTTGTATTAGTTTTTTTTACGCTCAGTCTTTATGTTTCTGATCCCACAATAGCATGTCAATAGTTCTTTGTAATCATGGGATGAATTGATTGAGGCCAGTAGTGGTAAAGATACGGAGGCTTTTTGGAAGGTGGTTAACTCCACCCCACTTACGGAGAAAGATAATTCGGTAATAGACACTGTTGTTCCCCCAAAAGTTTGGTTGGAGCATTTTTCCAATTTTTTTAAAACAGAAGTTAATACTCCCCGGATGGACCTAACTGGGTTTGTTACTGGGGGAATGCATTTATAACAGTCCCTCATAATTTACTCGAAGTATCTGAGGTATTTCAGGCTATTCAAAATTGCCCTTCTGACAAAGCCCCTGCTCCAGATAGAATCCCAGCTGATATATATAAAGCTTTGCCCTAATTTTGGGCGCCTCTTCTTACCAATGTTTTGAGGGCTGCTATGATGGGCCCCTTGGTAGACACCTGGAGTGAGGCGATAATTGTGCCCATTGTCAAGAAGGGGGACAGAGCAGATCCGCAGTGTTATGGCCCAATCTCTCTTGTAGATAGTTCTGTTAAGATTCTAGGGCAAGTGCTATTGAGTAAGTTAGAATACTGGGCTAAGGAGACCAACAGCCTATCGAAGGTCCAGTTTGGGTTCCGACCGGGGTTGGGTACAATTGAACAGACTCTCAACTTAACTCTGATAGTACAGAAATATACCAAGGCTAAAAAAGGCTGTCTCCATCTAGCCTTTATGGACTTATCCTGTGCTTTCGACACAGTTGACAGACATAAATTGTGGTCTGTCATGTCAGACATGGGAGTTGATAAAGACCTGATATCCTTACTCAGTAGATTCATTCCTGCACTACCGCCCGGGTTTGTTTTAGCCAGGAGGGCGATCTAACTAAAGAATTCCTCTCTTTGAAGGGGGTTAGACAGGGTAGTGTGTTGGTCCCATTTCTCTTTCTGCTCTATATTAATGGCTTAGAAGATTTTTTATGTAAGATGGGGAAGGACCTGCCTATTATTAATTCTCAGCCACTACCAGTATTACTCTACAAGGATGACGTTGTCCTTATCACAAGGACAGCAAATGAACTGCAATCCCTATTAGATGCTTTTCATATCTTTATGGGAAATCTTGGCCTTAAAATCAACAGAACAAAATCATTTGTGATGAAGCGTGGTCCAAAGTCATCAAAAAGTTAAAATTTTATTCTGGAGGGTGCAGAAATACTTAAGGTTCCTAATTTTACTTATTTGCAGGTCCCAATTGATGTTGATTTCAATTGGACATTTTTAATAAATGTCCGTATTTTGCAGTTTCAAAGAGCCATTGACGCAGTTTTTAGGTTTTCAAAGAAACTGTCACATAAACCCGTTAAGGAAAGGATGACTATTTTTTAAAGCAAATGTCTTTCAATTGCCTCATTTGGAGCTGGGGTGTGGGGTTACACGGACTGTCCAAGTCTACAGGTAGTAAAAAATAAGTTTCTGAGAAGGTTGTTAGCAGTCCCTCAATCCACTCCGGCTGCTTTTTGCCATGATGAAGCGGGGTTGAGGGATATAGTCGACTACATAAGATCGCAACCTTTACTGCTCTGGCTAAGAGTGTGGCTAAATCCTGAAGCTCACTTGTGCAGATCTGTTTTCAGAGACTGTTTGTCACTGATGCTTTTTATGGATATCCCCTGGATTAGATATGTAAATTCCATGTTCTCACGCCTTGGGGTAGAGGAATATTTCCAGGATCCTAACTCCTTGCCGGGGCGGGGGGCGTCATACAGAGAACTAAGGATTTGTACTGGCACTCTAATCTCAACCCAGATTTAACTGGTAAAATGTGTGGGGCACGGGAGTGTTTGTCTCATAAGCCATTACTTTCCAAATTATATCTTAGTATGATCACCTCTGAGCGGCACAGGTTTTTACTCACTAGACTACGCCTGAAGTCCATACACTTTTTATTGGCATATCCTACTCAAGGTACTTGGTTCAAGAAATTTCCCCCATGTGGCTGTGATGGTAGATCGTTTCAAAGCACCTTTCATTTTATCCTTTTTTGTAATTTATACAGAGTCCCCAGAAGAAGGTTTTTACGCCTGACCCTTCTTTCTACTGGTATCAGACGTAGTTATCCTGCCTTTTCTTATTCATAGGACCTGGGTAGAGAGGAGACAATAGAGGCGGTGCTAAATTTTATAAATGCTGCTATCCGAATTCGTAATTGTTATTAACTGTTTTAATCTGTTTTTATATTTGATATTGCTATTTGTTTCTATTTATTAAGGCTTTTTCTTTGATTATGATGTTTGTAATTGATTGTGTCTTTGATGGCTCTTTAGAGCAGAATAAAGTATTTTGATGAATGTAATCATCTTTCCTTTTCAACCTTCTAAATGTGGCTCAAGCTATTTTTTGCTCCAATTAAGCATGTCAGAAATTGGAACCTTCAGAATTTGACTGACATAGTATGTTCATTCAGGCGATGAATATCCTAGACAAGGTACTCAAGATCTCCTTGATCTAATGAGTGTGTTTTGTGGAGGGGCATTGGTGATAAGATGGGTATAGGGGAAGCAAAGCATGTACATGTACCTGCTGAATTGCACAATGTGAAATCAGAAAAGCTGGGATTAATCCTGGCTTTCCCACTTTACCAAATTGTGTGATCCTGGGCAATAGTTTTATTTCACTTCCCTCCATTATCACATAAACAGGACCTAAAAATACATGATTTCAGGTTGTCCGCTCTACAAAACCTTCTCCTTTGTTTGAATTAAAAAAAACACTACAATGTTTTACTTGTATAATAGGAACCCAGGTAACACAAAGGGTGCATATGCAACCTAATTGCCACATTTCACTATTGGCATTGTTGTCAGGGTAGGGGGGAGAATTGATGTTTCTAAATTCATGTTTGGAATCTGTCACTATTAACATAATACTTCTCAATGTACTGATATAATCTGATGTACTAAAGTGAAAAGGTTCTGCATGTTAATTAAATACACTTTTTGAATTTTGAAGAAACTTTGGCCCTCATTCTGACCTTGGCGGTCTTTTCGCAAGACCGCTGAGTTACCGCCGCGGTGAAGACCGCCGACCGCGGCGGTGTGCCGCTGTGCGCATTCTGACCGCTGGGAGCGTTCCGCCGGAAAACCGCCAGCAGCCACACTGGCGGTCGGCGGGAAAGTGGAGACTGGTCAACCTCCACCGCCACGCCAGCAGAACACCGCCCACAGAATTACGACCCACATTTCCGTGTGGCGGTCTACTGTTGGCGGTCTTCTGTTGGCGGTCACGTCCCTATGGCTCCCGTCGCCTCCAGGAGGACCAACGCACAAGGTAAGGTGTTGTGTGATGTGGGCGTGCATGGGGGTGTGCGTGTGAGTGTGTAGAGGGGGTGTGTGAGTGCGTGTATGCGGGCGGGGGGTGCTGCTGTGTCTATGGGTAATGTGTGCTGTTCGGCAGGTGCGCATGTCGGCATGTATGTGTGCGGGTATGTGTCCCCGTTGTGTATGTGTGTGTAGGGGGTGTGTATATGTGCATGTTGGGGTGTGTGCATGTCGGGGTGCATGTATGTGCATGTCGGGGTGGGGGTGGGGAGGGGGTTCGTACCACCTCTGGGGGGTGGCAGGGGGGTGGAGGGTGTGGGGGGAGGACTCGGGTGGGTAGTGGGGGGTGGGGGAGACCCCTATCAGTGCCAGGGAAGGAATTCCCTGGCCCCGATAGTGCTTACCGCCATGGTTCGCACGGCGGTTCCCGCCCGCAAGAAACCGCGGCGGTAGGCAGGGTCATAATACCCTTGGCGGTCTTGGGACGACCGCCGGGCCGGAGTGCGCAAACTCCAGCCCCGCGGTCATGACCGCCGTGGCGGTCGGAGTGGAGAAGTAGCGGTCGGTCGCGGCGGGGACCGCCGCGGTCAGAATGCCATTTTTAATACCGCCGGTCTGTTCGCGGTCCGACCGCCGTCTCTCCGCCGACCGCCAGGGTCAGAATGAGGGCCTTTATCATATATTTACACTTTGCTGCAAGATGACTTTAAAAATGAAGGTGCTCCTAAAATTAAGTGATGCAGGACTCAACAGTTACTTCCTTTCTATTACACTAATCATTCAAATAAATGCTTGCCTGTTCCATTAACACCTTTTTTATTGTTAGCATCACGCTGAGTAAATAACACCAGAGTGCTGCTGTAACCAGGAGGCCACATGTAAAGGTCAGGAGGGCTGCATGCGGTGCCCGGGCTGTACTTTGAGTATCAGTGCTCTATCTTAATTTCTTTCAGCTCTAAGCTTTTGGCCATCAAGCAATATGTGGATCACTTCTTGTCTTTATTCCATAACTCGTTCCCTCTCCTGGGTCTTCAGGATTTTCTACTTGTTCTAGGACTAATCCAGAAGTTACTCCTCCAGCTTGGTCTCTCTGTTCTTCTCCAGTGCCAAGAGTTCTGATGCCACTCTGTGAGATGTCCGGCAATCGCACCTCTTCACCTGTCACAGTTACTTCACCCATTACTCTTTCTTGCTGTTTCTGATCAAAGTCTTTTCTCCTTTAAGTCTGATCACATACAACTTGCAGTGGTACTTTCATCAGTGTTTTTGGTTCTGGTTTCATATAGATCTCTTGTTCTCTGGGTGTGTGAAGCATGTACCCAGTTTGGAATACCAGCACACTTAACTGCTGTGTTCGTGATCAGGATTACTTGATAGAGGCCTTTCCAAAGTGGTTCTAGACAGGATTTTCTCATGTGTTTTTAAACTAGGACCCAGTCACTTGGACTAAAGTCGTGGCACTGCTCCTGGTGTGGATTTGCAGTAAAAGCTTCAACCTTTCGAGAGACAAAATGCACCACATCAGCTAATCCCTTACAGTAATTGAGCACCATGTCATCTGTAATATTTACAAGTGCTTTTGCTAGAACTGCAGATAATCTCATGGTTCTGCCCATCAAGGTCTCATGTGGCAATAAACCAGTCTTTCTGTCAGGTGTACTTTGTAGACTCTTCAACACTAGAGACAAAGCATCAAGCCATTTCAGTGAATTGGAATCCCAAACTTTTGCCAATCTTGATTTTAATCTCATTAGGTTTTCCACAATGCCTGAAGCCTTTATTCAGTACCTGCAGTGTAGCTTCTGTTCAACTTGTTAGGTTGCACACAACATTTTTATAATCTCACTGTTAGATTGAGTATATCGATCTGACTCTAGAGGAAACGGTATAATCTATCTGGGTAATAGCTGCCTCAACAGTAACTTTGCTACAGTGAGATTATCATTTCCTCTGGTTGGATAAGTTTCCACTCATCAGGAGAAAAAATACAATCACTAGGACATATCCCAGCCTATTACAAATAGGCATTTTGATGAAGTCCATCTGCACTCTATTAAAGGACCTCCTGATCTCCCTATGCGACTCATAGTGATTTGTGTTCATTTATCTACAGTCATCTGTTGACATGTCACACATTTATGACATACTTTTTCAACAAAGTTCTGAATTTAGGATTGAACCAGTATTGCTTAAAGGTTTGCACAATTGAGCCTCTCCCTAAATGAATTTGTCCTTGGAAATGGCTTGTCATTGAGGATAGTAAACAGTGTGGCAGTACTGGTCTTCCATCAATTGAAATACAAATATTATATGTATCTATCCCACAACCTGCTCTGATCCATCCCTGTTTCTCTGTGTCTGGTACATTCTCTTGCATTCATCTCACTTCATCCCAAATACCAGCAATTCCCATCATCATGGAAAATATATTTTCTTCTTGATTTTCATTAGTAAATGATCCATTAAATGTAGAGGCCAACAATGCACAATAGTGCACCACTTTATAAGCATAATTGTGACATACATATTGTTGCTCCTATGTGCTGCACATTTTACAACAGCAATTTCAGTCGCGAGTTGTGGAGCTTCCAACACATTTTTGGCACGCTCCCCATTTCTAATGGGCGAACCAGATGAGATCATGAAACCTTGCTGTGACCACAACTACCTAAAATCACGAACAACACCAAATCAATACTGACTATCTGTAAATATAGTCACTCTCATTTGGGCCATCAAGCTTCAAGTACTAGAAAGGGCAAGCAATTCTACAATTTGTACTGATGAAATCCCTTGAAAACATGAAGCTTCTATTATTTCTTGAATTGTGCAGACTGCATAAGCTGCTCTCAAAGGTCCTTCATTTGTTCTCAAGCATGAGCCATCCACAAACAGAACATAATCTGGACATAATAATGGCTCGCCATTTATGTCTAGTCTGTGACTGATGCATAAATCTGTGACATCAAGACAATCATGTTCAAAACACTCAGATTCATCTCCTTCAGGGATAGGCAACAATGTGCTGGGATCCAGTACTTGACATCTTCACAGCACAATGTTACTTCCCGCCAAGATTTGCTGCTCGTACTTTGTTAGTCTAGACTTTGTAAGATGCTGAGTCTTTGTTTTTGTAAGAAAATCGTGAGAGATCATAACTGTTATATGGAAGTCCCATCACAATATTTTCATATTTTTTAAGACTCACACTTACCACAGCTACTGCTTTGAGGCAGCCAGTCAAAGCAGCAGATACGGGATCAGGGGTCACTTAAAAATAAGGTTTTGACATCTCCATGCAATTGTGTTAGCACTGAGAAAGCACATCCCTCCCTCTCACTGCAAAACAGTATAAAACCTTTTGAATAATCTGGCATTCCCAGTGCCGGGGCACGACAGAGACTCTCTGCTCTCAGAATGCTTTCATGCATTTGTTGTACTTATGGGATTTGATCTGGCAAATCTGTGTCTTAACCTTAGTAAAGGTTCTGCTACCAAAGAAAAGATGGCTATCCACTGTCTATAGTAGCCAACCATTCCCAAAAACATTCTGACTTTTCTTTGCGTTTTTGGAGGACTCATTCTCAGAATAGCTTCAACTCTCTCTCAACACCTTCCTCATTCTCTTTTCAATGATGTGACCACAATAGGGAACCTCTTTTTGACAATAGTGTACTTATGGTGCAATAATGCAATGGTGTCACTTTTGTAAGATTCTTTTGCCTCTGATGCTACAAGTAGGTTGTCAATGTACTGTACCAGGACTGAACCTCAGGGCATAATCAATGATTCCAGATTCTTTTTCAAGATCTGATTAAAGACCTATGGACTCTCAGTATAGTCTTGCGGGACGCAACACCATGCTAATACTTTTTTTTAGAACACAAAAAAGGAGAAATACTGATTGTCTTCATGCAATGGAATCAAAAAGAAAGCTTGACAGAGGTCACTCACAGTAACCTATTCAGCTGTACATAGAATTCGATAAAGTATGACAGCAGGATTGCATCCTACAGGACAAGGTGGGATTACAATATCATACACTTTTCTCAAACCCTGGACTATCCTAAATTTGCCATTGGGCTTTCACATCCCACAATAAGTGAGTTGCATGGACTCCCAATTATCACCCTCAAGATGCCTTTCTCCAACACATCATTGATAATTGGAGTTATTCCTTCTATCACTTCAGGTGTCATGTGATAAGGTGGTGTTCAGGGAAAAACTGCATTTGGTTTTATGTTTATTGTGACTGGTTTCATTCCTTTGATTACTCCGATATTCTTTCCTGGGACAGCCTATACTTCTGGATTAACTGTCTCTTTTAAATCTGCAGGAAAGTCTTTTACTGTCAGCACTGGATAGATCCGTATTGTTTCTTGTTGAGAAATTTTAAAATCTAAATGATTTGTTTGAAATTCAACTTCCTGCGACATACAATAGATGGTGCAATTTAACGTGCACAATAGATCTCTCCCTAAAAGATTAACAGGACTTGAATTGCACACCACAAACTGGTGATTTTCTTCAAATTATCCAATTTTTACAGGAAACCCTTTTGAAATCAGGTTTGTAATTTGTCTGTTTCTAACTCGTACAACTTTGATCTCTTTTCCCAAGAGGGGTAGGTCTGGTACTTTTGCTGTTTTCACAGTGAAATGGGTAGCTCCAGTGTCAATAAGAAATGACACTTGGTAGCCATTCACGTCACCTTCTACAAATGGTCCACTTTGGTCTACCTCTAAGACGGTGGCAAGCATGCAATCTGCCTCCCCTCCTAGGTACTGTAATTGTAACATACCTGAGTCTATCACCTCAGAGTTATCAAACGTGGGAACCTGTTAAAATGCATTCTAATTTTGCATCTGCATCACATTTCAATTCAGTGTCAGTTACAAAGACAACAAGGAGTCATTTTCTTCAGCATTGCAACATCAACACCTGTACTTGGATGAATCAGAGCACTTTTCTTCTGCCTTGAGACACCATCATCTCTCCTTGAACATCATGCATTCCTGCTTGAAAACCTCCTGTTTGCATTCCACTCGTGTTTTTCACTACACCATCATATCTGTCAAAAACTGATTTTGAAATCCTCTTTGGGCACACTTAGTCTGGGCCAACATAAACATCGCCTTAATTTTATGCTGTTTCATCTCCTGCTCATTACTGCAATGCTGTGAATACCTCAAAATCTCATCTAAGGATTTTGTCTGCCAATAGATCCCATTCGTCTGTGCGTGCTGACAAATCTCAGGTCTCAAACCAAGGACAAACTGTGTAATGAAAAATCCCATGTCTGTTGGGTCTAGATGTATCTGTCCTGTAAGCTGTTGAAATCCTTTCATTAATCTCCCATAGAATTCATGCATAGTTTCCTTAGCTGAATTTGATCCCATTTAAAATATTCTTAAACCTTAAGAGGAACTTTTCCCTTCAAGAATGTTATCTCCTCATTATACTTAGTCATTATCACATGAGAAAATGCATTTGTGACAGGATCTCTCACTGGTTCCGCATCTGACCATTTATTGGCAATCTTACATTCAGCCCACAAATCACTCAGAACCACAATATCTAAAAATGTATTTAAATCAATCCACAACACCTTTGAAATCTAAACAAATCTATTGACTTGTGTGTACCGCTATACTGGACTTTCTTTCAACTTAGAAAAATGGTTCATAAATGATGCAAGGTCTTCCCTACTCCAAGGGACATGTACTTTCTCTCCACTTGGTGTCTCTCATTAAGGATAAGCAATAGTTGCCTCTTTCTTTCCTGCATGTGTAGCTTGCTTTCTTTTCTCCTTGACTTCTTCTGCTTGTTTCTTTTTCTTTTCATGTTTTTGTGACCATTTAATATCAAATTTGTCAAATTCACTCCATTTGCATACACATTGATTTGTCATCTAATTGCACCCCAAAACTTCTCTGTAATGGTACACTTTTAGAATTATAAACCTTATATTTGTTTGACAATTCAATTAATTAACAGAAGCAGCCTTTCTCGTAATTTGTTTAGACAGGTAAATTAATTAATTTTCTTGATAATGGTTTGTGTGATAAAGATCCAAACATCCTCCAATAAATTCTTCCAATTCATTTTTTAATTTAGGCACGCTTAGTGGTATCTTTTTTTCTATGACTGGGATAGCATTTGATCTTTAACTGGTTCTTAGTCTTTCTGCACTCTCCACTTTCACACAGTTTTCAGAAGCTTCTTCTAACCAAGGCAGAAATAAACCACCTTCTAACAAATTATTTTCACCTGGCACGGTTTGTGTTGTGAAGACATATTATCTTCCTTATCCAAATGCTTGAATGGTTGAATACCCATTCTACATTCTGTGAATTTTTCGACATTGGGGTAAACCCATTTACTGATATACCCCCTATTACCTCCTAAACTAGTGTAGCTAACCTACGAACATCCTGTGCAGGCACTGTCTATATTGTAATCAATTCAGTAATTTGTGCTGGAGCCGTAATCACAGAACCAGTAGCATCTGTAAGTGTTACCATCTGAGCAGTACTCATTTGTGCTGGAGCACTTATAACTATTTGCTGAGGTATCCTGTGTACAGGATGTGAAATAATCGGTTGAGTTATTGCTGGCTGTGGCAGAATCAGCTGAGTCAATATAGGTTGTGCATTTGCAGTTGATACTGCTTGCATCAGGCTAGTAACTTTTGAAACTCCTTGATCAATAGGAGCTGTAACTATGGTCACATTATTTATCAATTCAGCTTCATCATTCGGTATAGGATCGACATAAGGTGGACGACATGTAACTAATAGTTCATCTAAAATGTCATCACCCAAATGAGTATCCTTATCAGATTTTGGTTCATCTTTCATTTCTTTATTCCCTTTAGTCTTTTTCCTTTTAGGTTTTTCAGAATCTCCAGCCTTTGTGCGGTTCTGTTTTGTAAGTCCTGGATATAATCCAACACTCTTAATTGTATTCTTTCTCCATCTCTGAGCTTGATCATCCAAAATTGTAACTGTATAATTCCTCATTGCTCTCTTAGTTTGTTTTTGGTAATTCTCCATGTTCTTAATTCAAGCCATTTTCTCCTATGCACTAAGTGCTTCAATTTGTGTAGGTCTAGAAGGTGGCTTCATTTCATGCAATGTTGCTCCCAATCTGCCTATGATTCCCAAATTAAATATTCCCCAACTAGGAAAACACAATACCTCTTCTGTTTCATTGATCTTGCACCACTGACAAAGCCAAACACATGTATGTAACTCTTCTTCAATCATCATATGATATGCTGGCGTACCCTCAGGAGGAACTTCATCACCCTCTCTTACTGTAACTATAACATCACCTCTCATTAGGCTCCTCAAAGGTTTGAAAAATGTTATAATTTCAAATTTATTTCAACAAATCAAATTGTTCTGTATACGTCATACCTCGGAACCCCTTTTATCAAATCACAATAAAGTTCTGTAATTCAATCATCCAATGATTTTGCAACCTTTGTTGATAATTAACCTATCACAGTGCAGCGTTACACTAACCAACCAATACCAGCGTGGCACTGTATGATGTAACAACAAACCTAACATCTAAGCAACATAAAATAACATCAATTTTTGTCTGAAATCCAAAAGTGCAATCAACAATCAGAATTAGGTTTTGCACCTACCCATTCTCAGTCAAAAAGAATATTCCACTCACAATGATGAGTTCTTGACTTGTGGGAAAATCAATTATTTTATGTTGTGTCAACTTTGTGAATCATGCTTCACAAGACCTAATCATAAGTTTGTACAATTACAACAATTTTTACATCCCTATCTATTGTGTAGTCGACAATGTTTCATGACTTACACTTCTCTTAGCAGACAAGAATACCTCTACCACTTAAATCTCTATCCCGGGATCTTAGACTATACCTTAGTTCGTTAACCTCTTATTTTTTCGGCAAATCACATATAACCTACAGTATAAGCAAATACAATGCACTTCAAAACAACATCAGAACATTTTTATTATAATACACATTAAAAAAAATCATCAACATTTTGACGCATCGCCCTACTGAAACTCACACCAGTCTATTTTACCAGTTCTTCAACTGCAATCTGCAACCACTTCAGAAACCGTATTTCTTCAGTCCTCGCAGTTGGGTTCTGGGCAATTGGGCTTTATCTAAATTTGAGTATTTTTAAAATATTGCAGCTTCTTTCTCTTCCTCACTCAAAATTTAACTCCGCTACCAACTTTTTGGAAGTATGTAAAATCCTAAATTCATATAATTTCCTCAACTCTTAAGATATCCAATAGGGGACCTTTGAAACGACCGGAGGAATGGGGAAGGGGAAACTGCAATTCAAACATCAATACGAATTTCTCAAAAACATGGAGACTTCTCAGGAGTCAATAATAAGAGCTGTAGTTAGAATTTAAAGGTTTTATTCATAATAAGTTTTATCAAGCATCAGTTTCAGAACGTTGCATACAGTGTGTTCCATAATTTAATTTCTATATTTGTAAGTCAAAAGTCACTCATGAGAGCTTTCTCTCAACAGAGCACACCAACTTTTAGCAGAAAATAAAAAATCACTCTATGCCACACTACTGTATGCAACTCCACACCACTCCGTGCACTTCAACTGTATACCTCTCAACTCCTCTCTGCTCTATGCTGCACTACTCTATGCCACACTATTCTATACAATGTCACGTCACTCTATGCTACTCCACTGAATGCAACCCTACTCTATGCCATTCTATTCTATGCCTCTCCGCTTTACACCACTCTACTCCATGCCACTCTTCTTCCCCCCTACTCAACTCTACACCACTCTACTACACTCCATGCCACTCTACTCCACCCCACTCTAAGCCACTCTATGCCTTTCTACTCCATGCCACTCTACTCTCTGCCACTCCACTCTATACAATCTAATCTATGCCACTCTACTCTACAGCACACTTTGCCTTGCCAGTATACTCCAGTCTATGCCACTCAATGTCACGCCAGTCTACACCACTCCATGCCACTCTACTCCATACAATGCCACTCTATGGCACTCTACACATCACCGTTCTATGCTACTCCACTCTATGTCACTCTACTCTATACTACTCTATTCTACGCCACTCTACACCACTCCACTCTACACCGCTCCACTCTAAGCCACTCCGCTGTACTTCAGTCACCTATACGCCACTCTATGCCACTCAACTCCATGGCACTTTAGACCCTTCCACTCTGTGCCACTCCACCCTATGCCACTTCACTCTCTGCCACTATACTCTACATGACTCCATTCCACTTTACACTATGTTATGCCACTCTACTCTACACCACTCTAGGCCACTCCATGCCACTGCACTCTATCCAACTCTACGTCACTCCACTCTACATCACTTTATGCCACACTAATCCACACAATGCCACTCTATGCCACTCCACTCAATGCCACTCCACACCATTCCACTCTACTTTACACCACTCTATGCCCCACTATTCTATGCCACACAGTGTCACTCTACAACACTTCACTTTATGTCTGTCTCTTCTATGCCACTCTACTCTGCACCACTCCATTCTACACTACTGTACTCTACTCAATGCCACTCTACTCCATGCTACTCTACTCTATGGCACTCCATGCCATAATACTCTATGTCACTCTACTTTATGGCACTGTGTGCCACTCTAGTCTAGGCCACTCTTCTCCACTCCATTCTATGCCACTCTACTCCACACAATGCCACTTTAAGGCACTCATGGGTGGTATGTGAGAATTGCAAGGTCCCAAATATTGACCTACAAGAATATCCACAGTGGAACATGAACTATCACTACATTGCTAGGGTAGGTATATATATTTCAGTATAGATTTTGTATTCTTACCTCCGCATCTGTGTAACTTTAAGATATAGACACGCACACATCCTGGCCCCCACACACAACACACTTTACCACTCACTTACCTAATCAAAATATTTATCCTAATCAAAGGAGCTGTAGCCAACAAACACAGCAACTTGCCAAGCACCTACAATGCTGACAAAGTTAAAACTCAGACTATCTATTCTTCAGGCGTTACCTAAATATCTCTTGCACTCAACTAATAAAAACTCTGTGAAGTGCTGAAAAAACTCAACCGCTCTACGCGGAGTTCTGTGAGCGGCAGAGTCTAGTTAAGTTGCACTGTTCGCCCTCATTTTCAGTGCGGAGGTTTCTCCTGTGCTATAAAATCAGTGCAAATGGCATCACGTGGAGTGCCAGTGGGTGCTAACTTCTTTCTGCCTCTCAAGTACATTTTCTACTCGAGCGGCAGCTTCTCCAACATGAGCGGCCTACCACGACCTCAGAAATCTCGCTCGCCAAATGAGCAATTTCTCTTGCTCGCACTTGCCAACTTAACGTTGGCGATCGCAAGCGAGAGAAAAAACTCTGCTCTGCATCACTTCGCTCAGTTTTTCATAACTCCGCATTCCACACTGCGCGTGGAATGGGGAAAACTCAGCGAACTCCTCTAGCAGAGCAGAATTCTTCACCCACCCCTAATAAAAATGCCCTCATCACAGAGCACTTTGTTTACTCTGACAAAAACCACATGCATAAACAACATCATAATATGCACTCTATATATTCAAAGAACCGACCTCCCGCCCAAAAACAATCATAAAAAAATCATTATCCATTCACCGCACTTTCATTAATTGAGCTGCAGAGGAGTTACGGGTAGAGACATCATCATCATGGATGTGAATTGTGACTGATTGGCCACTTTCATTAACTAACTGGATTTTTTGTAAATGCATTAATTTTCCTGTAGCTGGAAGAGAAGCCCATCTCCTCCCCAAAGACCAAGAGTTCAAGAAGCAAAAACACAAGGGTGAACTCATGAAGCACCGAGAATCTCTCACACCCACACAAATTAAACTGTGCTAGAAATGAAATCACATCACCCCTTACTTACCAGAACTTCCAATTTGTTCATTCCAACATCGCTCCAACGTCATTTGCGCTTACTTGCTTTTTATTGACTAGCAGGTCATTTCCTCCTCTTCTGATCTTCTGTTCTGCTTTTGCCATCGTGTGGAGCATGGCTGAAGTTCAGTTTCTTGGTGATTGGTTACTTGTTAGTGTTCGTACATAAAAATATTAACTGAACGCAAGTAAATTACACATTGAAATGTGTGTAAACATCTCGGCCATCTTGTTCTACCTCCAGCTTCTCACTTTCTCACCTCCCACATATAAAAATATATATATATATGATGAGTGGATATGCATTAAAATATGAACTACGTTTTACACATGAAGTACAGCTGTCCCCTGTCTTGTTTTTTTGTTTCTTCACCTTGGTAGAGTGGCTGCTGTGACTCGGCTCAACACCGCTCTTTCGGGGCTTACCCTCACCGCTGCCACCGCCATGGCTCTCTACGGAAAGCCCTTCCACAGAGCTAAGGTTCTTTCGCTTCTTTTCCTTGGAGGAATTCTTGCCCACCATGAACTAAGTTTTTTATCTTTGTGCTACCTGAAAAATAAATATGAGTGTGGGAAACCTCTGTTCATCTTGAGTGATTGCCAACATTACACTTTTGCCAAAAAATGGTGAGTGGACAGGTTTGAGTTCCCATGCGGGAGACCCCCCTTTAACACTCTCTATATGCTGCCTCACTTCCCTCCAGAGTCAGTGGCTGCCCACAAACGTCTTGCTCATGGGGAAATGTTAGGATTGCACCTAGTTACGTCTGAGCCATAGCCCATGTTCGAAACACAAACGAGTTACTTTTGAATTTCACACATCTGTTTGCGCTATACATGGAGATCTAGGACTATGGACACCTCACTAGTACCAGGATGGAAACATTCAATTACACTTGGGGCTTAGGAAGCATATAGCGCACCGTCTATTTCCTAGAGCAAATGCAGCGGTGTAAGTGGGGTACTTTACAGTGCACTTCTCGATATATAGCTCAACCTACAGACGCCTGACGTGCACACACTGCATATAGTTTTAAAACATTACAGTCCATTGTGTTTATGATGTCACTTTTTAGGCTGCCTGCTGAAACCATCAACAAAAGCAGAAAATGGCAATATAAATTGCTAGTTGTCATTTGTCGCACACTAAGTTCACTGATGACTGAAAGTGAACAATTACACATTTCAAATTGGGGAAAAAAGCTGGAACTGGTGGCCAAGTCCGCACAACAGAAATCATGGTGACAGTTGCTGATGTGGAAGAGGGATTTCACTTGCAAGACCTCAAACATAGAAGACGGGCTTCTTACGGACTGTTGTAACGCTGTGGCTGATCTCACTGACAAAGTTTGTGTTGCACGCCCAATTTCTAAAATGTCTCCCAGCCAGCGATTGAACAAAAAACCTTATGATACGGCCATCCACGCAGCTGAGCAACATGGTTAAACAAATTGGCAAAACCAATAGTTTGCATAGGCAAAACCTTTTGGCCTTGCCAATCTTTATTTTTTTACAAATATTGAAAGTACTTTGTAAAAGTTCTATACACCCCTTGGATGCACAGAACTCCTTTCCTAATGTGAAGAGCTGCTTCTTGAATTGCCAGAGGAAGAGCACCATTAAACTGTCCAATGGGTAAATGTTCATCTTTCCTCAGTTACTTTCGCCCCTGCACCTCTCCGCGATACTTGGTTCCATATCATCTAAACTGAAACAGTTTCATAGCCCATTGCCTATACCTGCACAGAGAGTCGCAGCTCGCGGGAGGCAAAATGCTTGGGGCGGCCCGTGCCAGGGGGGCGACACAAAAATATGAATAATAATTTAAAAAATCCTTATCTTTGTTGCCACACCACTCCGACCCGCTCTGGTCCTCCACTGCAGGTGCAGGCTCCAAGCCTGCCCTGCATCCAATCCAAACGCTGATTTCATGCTGCTGGTAGCATGAAAGCAGTGTTAGAATTGGACGGAGTGCACAGCCAGGACGCTCCAGGGCAGAGTGAGAGCCTCTGACTGCTGTCTCCAATCTGGCAATGCAGTGCAGGGTTGGAGAGAGCCTAGTGCACATGTATATTTGGCCGACCCGAGACGGCCAACTATACACACATGTAAACTGAGGGGAGTGCTGTGCACTCCGCTTCATCCCTGTCATGCCCCATGCTACCTCCCCTTTTACAGTAAAACCATAAGAAACTTAGTTTATTATGGTTTTACTGTAAGCTTTTCAGCTGCTACTGCTGGCAGGGGGGCACGCTCCTCCGCCATAGAGGAGGATCCGCCCCTGTGAATAGGACACTATAAACTTGCAGCATAAAGACTGCATCTGATACATTGGTGCACATAGCATCCCTTGCAGAATGTATACAGTGTTCAGTGCTTCTATACAAAGGGTCTCCACCTTCAGCCATCACCAAGTGCACAGCAGTCACCCCTAAATAGCCATTCGCCGAACAGGGTGTACAAATGCTACGCAAATCACCTACTCACGGGCATATCTGCACACACATGTCATGGTTATAAACCACAGAGACCTCTTACTCATGGCCGTGCATCAGTTAAGAAGTATATTGGAAAGGACTGCACTGTGTTAGGAAATGAGAGGTGGCAAAAGTCTTTCATCAAAGGATACCATTTCGCCGTACCCTGGTTGTCATCCCTCTCTCTTACCACACAAAACCATTACCTCTTCATAAGATACAAGCAGTTGTATTGATTCTGTGGCAGTGAACATACGTTTTAAAGGTGTTACCCACATACAAGCCACTTCTGGTGTGCTTTAATGTTTTTACTTTGACTGACTTCCAAGCTCAAATATGCCTTTAATTAGAAAAGAGGGAGCATATGGTTCCTAGCAAGTGAACATTACATTTAGATCTTAATAGGTAAAACTATTAATTTATATTTTTTATATTATATGATTGTAGATCATTTATATTTTTAGATTTTTATGTGATATGATTGTAGATAGCACTCCAGTAGGTGGCTTCAGCTCACTGATAAACCACAACATGATCACAAATCTCATATACCATCATGCACTTTTTTGCATCTTTGACATAAACTTAGTGAAGTTTACAACATAAAAGTGCATATCTTCCTAAAGCAATATCCACACTCCTCATTACGAGGTCATGGCAATGATGCTGTCGAGATGGAGGCTACTGTCCTCTCTGCTGAGATATGTTTGCTTGTAAGGCACAATGAAGTGTCCCTGGCCTTGTAAAATTCATTACCTCCTCGCCAATCTTCCTCGCCTCATTAATTACCCGTGAGCAAAAGGTCATATCCAGATCCTTACAAGGCAAATCATCATTCTAGTATTTTCAAACCCTCTCCTAAGATAGCCAACTTCTTCTGCCACACTTCAGGCTTGGTTTCAGAATGATGTGATTGTGGTCACATGACCTTTTATAAGTACTCAGCAATGGGCAGACCGTAGTTTAAGTGCATCTGCGTTGCCTCGCAATTTTAAAAACCAGGACGTGCATGGATGCTTTGTTTTCAGAATAGTAAATATGAAGGGTCCAGGGAAAGCTGCAGAGAAAACCTACCAACCTGAAGTTGAGCAAAGGGAGCCTACAGGTGCTCCATTATTGGAGGCTGTACAGCAGATGATTCAGAATGTGTATGTTGTAATCTTTAAAGCCAAAGAATCTCCTCCTTCTCCTAAGAGATCCAAGATAGAGCCAGAGAAAGAGGCGGAGTATTATAAGGATGCTTGGTGCAGGGCCAAAAGTTTAAGGAAGTACTATAGCATATTACGACGAACATGGCAAGTCCTCAGCAGCAGAGGAAATAGGTGATTTTTTTCACATTATAAGAGAAAAAGGTCAGAGTCATTACCTTTAGATTCAGCAATTAAGAGGGTAGTGGATTCTGAGTGGACAGATATGGATAAGTCAGCTTTTCCCAGATATCGGTCAAAAAGATGGCCCATTCTGAATTTTGCTAGGTAGTATCCCAGTTCAGTAAAAATGGATTAGTTAATGGCAGGCTTGACATCTCAAGGAACCATTTTATCAGAAGACACTTTTACATCGGATGTGATTAATAAAAGAGATGACACTGCTGTCAAACGTTAATATGCAGCAGCCTATGTTCTAGTTAAAGGATTTTCAAGTTTAGCAGAGTTGGTGGAACAGGGTGCAGCATTACTTCACCTCTCCCTATGATGGAGCAACAGGCGAGAATGTTAGCAGATAATTTGCATGACACTCTCAGCACAGCAACCTCATCAGCGGGGTCCTCTGTTCAAGCCAGGAGACAATTATGGTTGAGGAATTGGAAAGCAGATTCTACTCAGAAATTTCTGCTTTTAAAGATCTCTTTTTCAGAAACTAAGCTTTTCAGCGTTCCACTTGGGGAGAAGATTAAGACATTGCGGAGGACAGAAAACTTCTGTCACCTGCCAAAGCTCTGAAGTCAAGCTTTTATAACAATAAACAGACTTTAGGATCTTCATTCCAGAAAACAGAAGTGGGAGCTCAACATCATTCCAAATGCTGACTATGCAAGCAGGAGCAAGGAATTCCCATTGGAGCTCAAATTTCTTACTTTCTAGAGGCCTGGAAAATTTAAATTTCAGAACAATGAGTCTTGGAAGTGGTGGAAAAGGGCTACAGGATTTCTTTTGACTGTTTACCGCCAGAGGACCCAAATCACTAAGGGACTTGCATGTAGTAAAGTTATGAGTGTAGAGTCTTCCCACTCATGGCAGAATCTTCTCACTCATGGCAGAATCTCCACATGCAGGGTGAGATCTCCATAAGGTGCATTTCAGAGTGTGTGCTGTATGGAAATCCCGGAGAGACTCCGCCATAAGTGCAGAGACTCCACACTCATAACTTTACTACACATAAGTCCCTTTGTGAATAGGGCCCAGAGTGTTTTCTAAACACTTCTCTACCGATCAATCCAAGGAAAAGAAGAGCATTCTTGCAGGATATTCATGGCCTGATCTCAAAAGCTGACAAAATTCTGGAACCAGATCCTGAGAGGGGTCAAGGAGTATAGTAAATACTCTTCCTAGTTCAAAAGTCCTCGAGGGATTAAAGCCAGTTCTAGATCTAAAGGATGTCAACTCATTCATATCTCCTGTCAGGTGCAAAATGGTGTCACTTCAGGAATTTCTGCCACTCTTGAACCAGGGGGATTTTTGGTTTCACTGGTTTTAATGGATGCAAATCTTCATGTGCCGATTCATCCAAAGTTGCAAAGGTTCCTCAGGTTTTGTGTGGACAATCATCATTATTAGTTCCAGGTATTACCATTTGGTCTTTGCGCTTCCCCATGAGTTTTGACTAAGGTGCGTGCGCCTTTGCTGGGTGTTAGTCATAAGAAGGTAATTGTATTTCCCTTATCTGGATGACTGGATTATCTCTGCGTCTTCTTTCTCTAATGCGATCCAAGATGTCCAAAAGATGTGCTACAACATGGTTTTCTACACAGAATCTGATATGAATAGGGGGACATTTCAACACAACGAATGGACAGTTGTTATTGCTTGTGGACATGAAAATGACTCTTCAAAAAGAAATCACATACTTTCTGGGTCAAGAGGCTCCTCCAGAATCACCATGACTGAGTTTACAGGGTCTGATGGTGGCATCAATCAATGCCCTTGCCAGGGCACTGCTTCACATGCACCCTTTAATCAATCACTTGCCAAGCCATTGGCTGCCTTGTTCACAGGTGTACCCTCAATAGTTTCCATTATCAGATCAGATTAATAGCCTTTGGGCTGGTGGTTAGAGGAGCACAGTCTGCCAAGGGATCTTCCCTAGCATATAACACTAACATGAATGGTTATCACAGATGCCAGCAAACTGGGATGGGGAGCCACGTAGGACTCCTGATTGATTCAGGGGAAGTGGACTTTCAGGCCTACTGTTCTTCCAACTTCAGGGAGCTGAAGGTGGTTCTTCTAGCTCAGCAGGGGTTTGCTCCTCACACTCTGGGTCACCATATACAAGTGACAGACAACAAGGTTGTGATGGGATACCTGAAACATCAAGGGGGCTACAGAGGTCAGTCCCTATGGTTATTGACGCAGGAGATTTGCAGTTGGGCAGAATCCAATCTGAGTTCCCTCAGGCCATCTTCTATTCCAGGAATGGAGAATTGAGCTACAGACAACCTGACAAGTTTTTCCTCCTATGAGAGCTATCTAATTGAGAAAGGAGGTGTTCCTGCTGTTGCAGAGGAGGTTTTGGCATCAACAAAAGGACCTCTTTACCAGCAAGGACAATGTCCTGCTGCCACAGTTTTGCACAATTATTCCATGTGCAGAGATTTGACAGTTGGATGCACTTCCATTGCCTTGATGGGGATTGGCTATATGCATTTCCGCTCATTTCTTTAATCCTTCTGGATCTACAGAAGATCAGAGAGGATAAGGCCAAGATTCTTCTCATAGTTCTAGGGTGCAAAAGATGTTCATAGTTCCCTCTGCTTTTGGAGATGATGGTACAGCCTCAGTGGGAGATTCCCTTGCATCCATATCCTCATGTGGGGGCTCCACTTCCTCCCAGGGGATTACAGAAGTCACACCTTCAGGCATGGCTACTGAAAGCGTTGAATTGTTGGCTAAAGGTTGTTCAACTAGATCGGTGGATTTATTTCATACTTCCAAAAGTCCTTCAACATTGACATTGTATGTGATGTGGTGACTTATTAAAATCAGATTCAATTAATTGATAACCTGTATAAGTGAAAACTAGGCCTAACCAGAAGTGTATTTCTCTTTCTAAACTTTGCATAACCAATGCTCAGCACGACTCACCTGAACTGCTAATGTTTACAAACTGCAGCATGCTTCAAAAAAATAGAAATGTTTGTATTGTAACCTTAGCATGGACTATTCATGATGTCTATTTCCTGCTAAAACAATGAAAGCTATATTATTTTTTTCTTTGCTTCTTTCAAAACAAACTCACTTTGGAATGTCAAGCCTTGATAAATTTGCAAATGCTGCTTCTTTATTGTTAGACCTGGCATCCTTGGTGTGATTCCCTTGACTTTTTGCCTCTGCTTCCTGTATTTTTGACTGTGTGCTGGACTTCGTTTTGCTGGTTTTTGGAACTCTGGGCACTTTGCCACTGCTGCCCAGTGCTAAAGTGCAAGTGCTCTCTGTGTAGTGAAAATTGTGATGATCATTGGTTATCCCTGATTGGCATATTTGATTTACTAAGTCCCTAGTAAAGTGCACTAGAGGTGCCCAGGGCCTATAAATCAAATGCTACTACTGGGCCTACGGCACTGATTGTGCCACCCACATGAGTAGCCCTGTAAACATGTCTCAGACCTGCCACTGCAGGGTTTGTGTGTGCAGTTTTGCACTGCCAATCAAACTGGCAAGCATACCTACTTGCCAGGCCCAGCCCTTCCCTTTTACCACATGTCACCCCTAAGGTAGGCCCTAGGTACCCCCAGGGGCAGAGTGCAGTGTATTTAAGAGGTAGGATATATACTGATGTGTTTTACATCTTCTAACAGTGAAATACTGCCAAATGTGTTTTTCGCTATTGCAAGGCCTATCTCTCCCGTAGGTTAACATGGGGATTGCCTTTAAATGTCTTTTAAGTGAAGTTTTCCCATTGGGAACAGATAGAGATTTGGTGTTTGGGGTCTCTGAACTCACAATTTAAAAATACATCTTTTGGTAAAGTTGGTTTTTAAATTGTCAGTTTGAAAATGCCACTTTTCTTGCTTAACCATTCTGTGCCACTGCCTGACGGTGGAATCCACGTCTGGGTCAGACTGACAGTTGGACTGTTTGTGAATTCCCTCTAGACAGTGACACAATGTTAGCTGAGAAGTGTCCTGCATATCCTGATAAGTCTCCTGGGCTAGAGTGGGGAGGGAAGAGCTGACATCTGCACCTGAAAGGGCTGTGCCTGTCCTCATACAATACAGTCTCCAACCCCCTGGTGTGTATGGGGCCAGGCGTGGGCAAGGCAGGATCTTGTGAACAGCAGAGACTAATCTTTGAAGTTTGCCCACTTCAAAGTCAAAAATGAGTATAAGTAGTAAACCCCAAATCCAAGACTTTTAGAACACTTCTGGATCAAGAGGAACCTCTGTAAAGGAGAAGAGCTGAAGAGCTGGAGGAGGAGTACTGCCCATTTGCTGTGTGTGCTTTTCTGGGTTGGCCTGCAGTTGCTGCTTCTGCCTTAAAGAGGACAAAGACTGGACTTTTCCTTGTATCCTGCTTGTGAAGTTTCTCCAAGGGCTTGGACTGAGCTTGCCTGCTGTGAAGAAGTCTCAGGGATAGCAAAGACTTCCCCTACCAGCCGTTGGGTTCCTTTGCTGTGGACCCTTACTTGCCATGTGATGCCTATTCCAGTTTCTGGACCCTTGGGTGTGAAAGTTGGCCTAAAAACAAGAAATACCAAGTGCACCGATTCTGGGCGATGCCAGGACCGACGCCGCTGCCTGACTCCGTGACGCCGTCTGCACCTGAAGTTGTCCACAACCCCGAGAGATCACCCCACTGCGTGTTGACCCACTGGATACATTGATTCTGCCAGACCGCTTGGAACCAATACTTTGCACCGACACCGCATCATGTTCCCTGCTCCACAGTAAGGACCTGACACCGGACCAGATCCAGCAACGCCTCACCTCCCTGACTCCGTGCACCGGCTTGTTTCCTCATTATCAAACTTACTGTACCTGGGGGTCCGTGTGACTGCATGACTGGTGCCATTGGTGTCAGATTGTTGAGAACAACTCCGTCACGACGTTATGATAACACCAAATTGAACTAATTGTGTTTCTAAGAGGTATTCTGAAGTCTAATCTTTGAAAATTCACAACTTTGCTTGTGTATGTTGGATTTTTGTCTTATTGGTCTTGTTTTACTCAGATAAATATTGGCTATTATCCTATTTTTGTGGGGTTTTCATTATGTTACTTTGTGTTTTGTAGAAATATTTTACACACTGCCTCTGAGATAAGCCTGACTGCTTGTGCCAAGCTAGCATGACTAGAGTGAGGGTTCCTGCTCTGACAGAGTGCAAATGACTGCCAACAGGAGACCCTGTTTCTAACATTTATGAATAAGTTTATAGTGTGCAGATGCAAGGGCAGGGAAGAGGTGAATTTGGAATGCATTAGAAATTCACACAAGTGTCTTGTTTTCCAGAGAGTTAAAGCATGTGAGAAATCACACTGATATTTCCAGAGTAGTCAAGCTATTCGCCTGCTATTTCAAGCTGAAGATGACTCATACAGACGAGCATTCTCAACAGCTGACTTGTCATGAGCTGATGTTTGTGATACATGATTGTTAGTTTGTAAATGGTTCATTGCTATATGTAAAATGAGTCCCAGGGGAAGTACGGAGAGAGCGGTGGACATTTATACAGATAGAGACGACTGGCGAGAGACTTGCTCTTTTTAGCAGACTCAGACAAATCAAGTTCTTGATACATTCAATTGCTTCCTGCCTAGACTATTTCTGTTACAGTATTCTTCATGAGTGCTGGTAAATTTACCAACTAAACTGCTATCTAGAAGGTTTATTATATTTTATTGATTTAGAATATTAGAATGGGGACAGATTTGAGACTTGCTTCATGCAATGTTCTATATTTCTGATTGACTACTAAAGCTTGTAAACTTTAGGTGAAAAATAAAAACTTTAAAAACTAAAATCAACTCTCATTATTGACTCCAACTTGAGGGAAATTCTGAATGTTATATTACTAACTGACTTGATGAATAATTGCAGTTTGCTTATACATATACCCACTCCCAAGATTCCCTTTGAGGCCAGGAGGTGTGTACATTTTCATAAAATTTAGAACCCTCTGCACTCCAGCATATGCTATTTACTGGAACTAATTCAATAAGTGATGCACCGAGGGACAGTTTGATCCTGTGAGTGGATCCAGTAAAGATTTTAGACTTATTGTCAGATGGGTTTTCATTAGGTTTGGCTCCTTCACTTTGAGAGCCCAGTGGACGGCACTTTGACCTTCAGATGCCCACATCTAGATGTTTTGGAACCATTGATTACTAGATTAATGAATAGTTTATTTTCTGAAGAGACCAATAATTGAAAATTCTTCCCCTTTGTGGGATCTACCCTTGGTCTTGAAAGTTTTACAGCTTCCACCTTTTGAACCATTGGAGAAAGTTGATATAAAATGTCTTACTCTCAAGGTTCTGTTTTTGATGCCAATTTCTTCAGAAAAGCGAATTGGAGAACTGGGTTAGTTTTTGAAGTCTGAACATTTTCTAAAGGTTTTTCCGGATAAAATGTTTTCACAATTTAATCCAAAATGTTTTACCCAACATACCTTCATATGTACTAGAACAAGCGAGGTAGTTTGACCAGCTTTGTTTCCAGGGCCACAGTCTGATGAGGAGATGGCTTTACATCTCTTGGATGTGAGGAGAGTGCAGTTACTCTTTGTGGACAAGACAGACTATTGCTGAAAAGTGGATAATCTCTTTGTGACTTTTGGGCCAGTGGGAAGTGGGTAAAGCCGCCTAATTCTACATTGAGCAGGTGGCTTAAACAAGCTGTTATCATGGCCTATGCATCTCCAGGTTCTGTCCTGCATCATCAGACCCAGGTTAGATCTACAAGGAACATGTCGACCTTGTAAGAGTCTTTTAAACAAAGCAGAGCATAGTGCAACTTTGCATTGCTTTGGAAATATATCCAACGCAAATCCTGATTTGCACTGGATAGTAAATCAGTCCTATTTGTGCTACAAAAGTATTGTAAACCTGGTGCACAGTGTTAATAAATGCAGGCCAGGCTTTGTAATGAAAAAGGCCTCCTGTATATTTTAATTTATAAATAAATATACACAATAATTCAATGACGTTGCTATGTAGTCTGTTCTTTAATAATTATTTTTGTATTTGTCCAATCAGTTATTTGTGTTGATATGAATTTTGAGACAACAGATGTTTTGTGAGGCATTTCATTGCTTCCTCATGGAATAGGAATTTCAGCTCTCTCGCATCAACGCAATGCAGCGCTGGATCTTGCCTTGCTACACTGCATTGCTTGAATTCTAAGCAGATTTTCCCCACAGGGTTCTTCACATTATTTGACAAGGCTAAAACAAACTTCTCATCACTTTTTCCAGGACAGGTTCTCATCCTATGTCCATTCCAGAGAAATCTTTAAAAGAAAACCTTATAGGGAGGAGTAAAAACATGTTGGTGAACAGGGCAATAATTCCTTCCCACAGAAAGAACAAGTTTGAGGAATTTATTTGATTCTACTCCTGGTGGAGAAGGAATCAGGAGGGTTCGTCCAATCCTAGACTTAAGATGGATGAACAAATTGGTATTGCAGATATATTTCAAACTAGAATGTCTCCAAACAATAATTCCATTTGTTCGACAATGAGAATATATGGTGAAACTGGACCACCAGTATGCATATCTACACATTCCAATTTGCTTGAGTCATCAGCGCTTTCTTTGGTGTGCAATACAGGATTACCACTTACTATTTTGTGTTCTTCTTTACAGACTAAAATCAGCACCAAGGGTCTTCCAAACAGTATGGGCACCTCTCGTGGCATTACTACACAATTGCAGACTTTTGCCATCATGTATGAAGACGATTGGTTGATTCATTCTCTATTTAGTTCTCAGTCAGATATTCATTTGACAAAGGTAATTTCCTTGGTCCAAAAAGCATGGTTTCATCATTAACTGGACAAAATCCATTCTAAGTGCAGCATAGAATCTGGAGATTCTTGGGGCAAAGGCCTGGAGATTCAAACTCATGTGGAGGTTCTCAGAGGATCACAAGTTGTTGAAAGTCAAGAAAAGGGTCCAGGTTCAAAGTGACATGGTAGCAAATGTGTCAATCGTCCTTTGCACAAGGTTCCACTTAAGAGGGTTTTTTTCAACATCCATAGATCAGAGTTGCTTTGGTGGCTACCCCAGACAGAGTTGAGAGAATGAATGCTACTAGTGCAACCAAAGGCCACCACAACCAATCCAGGACTAGGGAGCCACATTGGACTTGCAGCTTTGGCCAGAAAGACAGCAGTTTTTTAATAGGCAGAGTCACATCATCTGTCCATTTCAATAGTGACTATCAAGGGGAAGTTGAAATTTGTAGCGGACAAGATCAGCAGAATTTTTCCTTCCTCTGCATACTTTTCTCGAGGCACTATAGTTTTCAGCCAAATTTGCCAGAAAATCAGTTTTTCTCAGGTAGAATTCAAACAACCAGTGAAAATTCCTTAGAACTCAAGTTTGTGTCCTGAAGGAGGAAAAGCGAGCATGGGTGATAGACAGACTATCCTGTCAGTGGCCACAAGTCCTGCTCTACAATTTCCCACTTTTCCTCTGAACTAAAGGGTTCTGATGAAAATCAAGGAGTTAGAAAAGGCCTTAATAGTTGTGCCTTTTTGGCACTGCACCTTTTGGTAGCATCTTCATCAGTTGCGGAGGGATCAGGAGGCGGCCCTTCCCAACTGGCCTCCCTCATTGATGAAGCTCGCTCTAAGCAAAGGGTTCTAACCAGGTTACACTTAACGGCCTGGTAATTAAGAGGCCAGGTCTTCAGAGGAAAGTACTTTCTAATAGTCTGGCAGTGGCAGAAAAAAAGTTCCCGAAAGGGTTCTACCCTGATGTCCTGTGCTGACTATTGGCCGTCTTTTTGATAACAGTAAACTGCAGGGAGTTTAGATTTAGTTTCCTGTTAGGGAATAAATGTTCTTATCTTTGTAAACCTGGCTTTTTCTTTGGGTTTGGCTGCCCCTACTTTAAAAGTTCAGTGGTTTGTGATTAAGGTATTCAGTGGTCCCTGTGGAGATGTGGGGCCTTTATAATATTAGGTTTCTATTACTTTTCAGGAGTTATCTTTCATGTGCCCCTGCAAGGCAGCTAGGTTCATATTCACTTCTTCTAGTTTTGGATGCTTAAAGAAACATTAGTTCAAGTCCATTTATTTTTAATGTTTGACTTGGAGATTTTGTTCTTGGTAGTAATTACCTCCACTAGAACAGTGAATGAGTTGGAGTCACTCTACCGTGGATCCCCATACTTGATATTCTTCCTAGTTAAACTGGATCTCAGATTAAATCCTTCTTCATCCCATAGATTTAAACTCATTTCTTTCTAAGCAAGAGGTAATCTTGCCTCATGTTGTTCTAGATTTCTCAACTTCTGAAGAGGAATCTTTTCTTCTTTTTGGATATGAAAGGGATGGTACTCATTTATCTCAGTTGAGTTGCCCATTTCAGTAGGATTGATTCTTTGCTTCTGAGTTTTGTCCTCCTAGAAAGGGGTTGAAGCTGCCCGTACAGCCTTTAGGTAGATAGATCAGATCTACTATTGCAATAGGTTATAAAGAAAGAAACCTTCATTGTCCAGCCATTTTGAGACAACACATACCGGTCTCTTTGCCGGAAGTCTAGGGAGTTTACATTGTGGAAATTTGTAGGGCAGCCACTCAAGCGAATGCCTCAATTTTCATGAGACATTTCCAGATGCAGTGTTCTGATGTTAGTTATGAGGCTTTTGTATCCAAATTGCACTCTGCTGCAGGTTACATATTTTGTTTGGTTCACTTGTCTAAACATTGACACAGGTGTGTCACTAAAGTACTTGTTTTCTTGTTGATCAAATTATCCAGAGCTTTGATATTCCTCAATATTTAATGGCTGGAATAAGGAAGTAGACATTGAGGTACTATTCCAATTATCTTTCTGTAATTCCATTACACTGAGTCTCTACTTCTTCATTCCAGTCATGGGGTCTCTTTCTCCCTCCCTGGTGTGGGGAGGCAATTTGCAGGCTGTGGTGAATTTAGCTTAAAATTTCAAGGAAATGAGGCTTGTGAGTGGGTCTTTTATGGAAAAGGGACTCCAGCTTCATTTTTTGCAAAAACAAAGATAAGACCTGGGGCATGTAGGAGGAGATAAACTGCTCAATGTGTACTGATTAGAATGTGGAATAAAAGACTTGTAGTAACAGAATTAGTAGTAAGTAATTGGAACATTAATATTGGCAAAGAAGCAATGTAAAATTCTATTTGAAGTCATCATAGGCTCTCTTGTGATGGAATTATCTACGAAATCGTATCAATTACAAAGTTATATAACAGCAGGGGATTTTTTCAAACAAATTAAGGGGCATATTTACAAGCCCCTAGCACCATCTTGCACCGCCACTGCGTTATTTTGTTTTTACGCTAAGGTGGTGCCAAGGTGGCTTTTCCACTGTGCCATATTTACAAAGTGGTGCAATGCTTGCATTGCGCCACTTTGTAAACCCTTGCACCACATTATGCCTGCGTCAGGTATAATGTATGAAAGGGGGGGTGAGGTGTTCCAATGCAGGGAGGCCCGAAAAAATGGCACGCTGAAATTTACAAAGTTTCACTGTGCCATTTTTTCTGACATTTTTAAAGTTTGCTCAGAGTAAGCATTAAAATGATGCACCCATTTTGATCAATGGGTCAAAAAAAATTATGCTAGTGCAGCAAAGCACCACAATAGCATTAAAAAAATGTTGTTGCTATTGTCCTAATGACCGCCATGGTGCGCCGTATTGTAAATGTGGCGCAGCCATGGTGTCATTAGGTGGGGCGGGGGCGACGCAAGAAAAGATGTGTATTGGGACCAATGTGCCACTTTCTTGTAAATATGCCCCTAAGTTTTGGAAAGTCTTCAGAGGCAGAATACCATTCACCTTTTACTGAATGTAAGGGTGGACTTCACTCGCTGTTAGCAGTTGTGACTTAAACTTATTACTACAAAAAATAGTATTTAGGGTCAGAAATGTCAAATCCTTATCCGGAGCACTCTACTTCAGGTATTTTCACATGATACCTGCCACTTTTAAAAGTGTAAATCACTCAATTATTGTGAATCTTCTGTGGTCATACATGGAGTGTTAGGATGGGGGCATGTTCATTCAAAGAGGGGATAAATCAGAATTTGGTGAACACATAGATATTTGTAACATTCTAGGTATTTAAAAAACATTTCTAATGAACTTTCACTTCCGATTTGTTTAAGTAAGTACACAAATTTGTGGTATAAATGTGCAAAAAGCAAAAAAAATGGCAAGCATCTATACTGTAATCCTAACATTAATCGACTAAATACCAGTTGACCATTTGGCAATTTGGGGTAAGACAATTCAGAATAATCTATGGTTTTTTTTGTAGGGTTCAATGCATAGTCTATCAGATTTTTGTGAATCTCAAAAAACTTTACAAAAACTGTAGACATGAGCCTTAGACACATATACCTTAATTGCGGTTGGCACAGAATCATTGCATCTTGTGTTTTTTCACTACAGTGAATTAACACATTCAGAGCTTGAGATTGGTTAGATTGGGAAGTAAAGTGCAGCATGCAGATCTGGCTCTTCTACACTCAGAATGCTCACACTTTCCCTATTACCAACCTGTTTCTCGACACAAAATCCTCCAGGTTATACCTGCAGAAATTAGTGCAGGTAAAAAACTCGAAGAGCCTGGCAATTTGAACCCTAGCTTGAAATTTGGCTTTGTGCACAAACACCATTTGAGCATGAGTCTAAGCTACAGAACACTTAAAATGAGGCCATTATATGTTTGTGTGAAAATAGTTCAAAGAGGCTACTCTATAAATACTTCTTGTCAGGCTTGTCAGAAGCTTTTGTAGGAACCTGAGCCAAAAATGTCTTGCTGGCCCCGCAAGTCAGTATCTCGCAACATCTGGTGATCTAAGCGTGCCAAAATCTATGAATAATTTTTGAAGCATGCATGTGGGGCCTCTTGAATGGTGTCCATCCCCCTTGCCCTAAACTTTTGAGGGTCCTGCTGCTACTAGTGTGAGACCATGATACATAAAAACAAGTTTCACAAGGTTACACAACAGTGCCTCCTTTTCAACTATTACAAGTTTTAATGTGAAAAATTATACAGCTATGCTCCTTGGTTCAGCCCCCATCAAATTGAGGGAAGGATATGGCTGGACCAGGGGCCTTAGTGGAGGCCGCCCTCAGGGTGCACAACCCAAACTTGGTGGGAATAAGGAGGGGGAGATAAGGCAAGCAAGGAAGTTACTGGTTAGGAAGGGGGACACTGGGTCCAGCCCAGCCGTAAATTTAGCATTAAGAATGTGGATGGGAGGTGGAGGGTATTTAACTGCAGACGCCTGGCACGGGGGCCTCTTTCTCGTGGGGATTCTTCATAGGAAACCCACCCTCAGCGAAGGCAAATACCAGGGATTGAGTACTTTAAGTAACTGTTGCAGAGGCATAGTAGACTTACAGGAGGTCCTTTTGGTGTATAGGCCTGGCAAGTTGCGGGAGGGGAACAGGACACAAACAGGTGACAGTCAGGACCCAGGGTAATACTGGCAGGCTACCACTATGGACTTCTGTGTTGAACCAGAAGGAAACAATCAAGTGCAGAGCCAGTGGCCCAGAAGAAGTTGGTGTAGAGGTAACTAGGTAAACTGGCAAAGAAGGGGGGGACGTGCACCCAGATATCGATTAATTCTTGAGCTGGACATTGACGCTTGCCCTGAATGAAATGAATAGTGATACCAGAAGTAAATGGTCATCCAGTGGGCTGGAAGCAGACGCTTGTCCGAAAGAAGGTGTGGGTGTGCCGGAGCTGAAAGGTCACCCGGCTAGGTTGGAAGCAGACACTTACCCGGAAGGAACTGAGTGGTTGCACCAAAAGTGAAAAGGTCACCAGGTTTGAGCTGGAAGCAGACACTTGCCCTGAATGCAAATGAATGGTTACCTCAAGGTGATAGGGCACCTGGGACAGACTCGCTGGCACTGAATGTAGGGCACAGTGCTTGGGAGGCTCATGAAAAGAAGGGCACGAGCTCTTTTAATAAAATGAAAATGGTGGTTAAAGGATTGCTTGTAAGTTGAAAAATTGCCTAATAAACTGTGGCCTCAATTCTTCCATAAAAGCAAAATTGGTGTGCTCTGGGTTTTTGGGACCCAGGAGAGCAACCAGGTGGGGGGTGTTAGCGCGTCAAAACCTTGATAAGTAAACTTACAAGGAAACACGCCTAGGTCGATGAACCTTTGGACCACGTTCGAGGACTTCCCAGTACGAGATATCTTCCTAGCATCACAAATCAATAGAACAACAAACCAATCAACAATTTTCAATACCTAATCAACAGACTAACCAATAACATTTAGTAAGAATAAAAATTGAACACACCATGACCTTTTGGTCATGAATAACCACACCAAATTAATTAAGTGTTAGGATATTTATTTCCCTATTGGTTACAATCTAGTGTCATCTCTGTTAATCTCATTTGCACTCAAAATCATTAGCAAACTTCTTCTGACTAGCAATTAGAACACAAATTTTATTCAATGCATAGAGAATATTCTTTCATTATCCAGGCACATCGTTAATAGGAAGCAACTTAGCAAATTCTCCTTAATACAAAATTCAACAAAGCAAGAACTCAGTCGTTTGTCTATTTGCACTAAGTTATTAGTGAACGCCTTAACTAGCCTCAAATTAGCATCAGCATGTTGGGCTTCATGCAAAACAATTTAGAAAACACGAATTTGGAAACCATCTAAACTAAGGCCCCTATCAAAATAGCAGTTGGTACCTAGAAAGAAAAGGCAAACAGACAATTACAATTTCGCATCAGATAGTTACCAATCCAACGGATCAGCAAACAGCATCAGTCTTCGTCCTCAGGACATCAGTCGATTCTCCATCAGTAGAGATAGGACGGGGCTAAGCATAGTTAAGGAATAAGGCCCTTCCCTCATATGGAGGAGAATTAAAACTTAGGCAAGAATGGGTAGAAGATGGTTTAGTGTATTAGGACAAATCACTAGAAGAATAGTGAGCAAGAAGTGAAAAGTCTCAGTGAGTAAGTGAAGTCTCTCTCCGTTTCTCCTTGAGTCACGCCGTTAAATCAAAACTTGTCTAATTAGCCCTTAACTCCTCATTGGATAATAATTGGTGCATCGTTATCTCTGTCCAATAATTGTTCAAGCGACTTGCCAGAATTTTCCACAAACCACAGTTCTCATGTCGCGGATTGGTCCACATTATTGACGTCTTCATCGGTTGGAATGTCAGGTAAGAAAAGTTACACTTTGCGCTCCAGTCAGTGTCTCCATTGTCTTCTCCTACTCCTGTTAACCTTGCACCTGTTACAAATTACACTGTTGCATTTAACAAGAACGTCGCCTTGAGCAAGTCGGCTTCCATGAGAAAAGAATTTACTACGGCTACACACACATAACTTCTGGAAAAGTACAGCTTCATGTCCTTCAGAAAAACAGCACATTGCACGTTAGAAAATGCAGTTTAATATGAGGCAGGGCAGTTGGGCCCAGACCCTCGCTAAGCTAAGGCCTTCCCGCTTTCTAATACGACTTCTTTACCCATAACTCAAATCATGATATACTAATACAAATTCAAACATTATTGCATATAAAATTCAGAATTAACAAGCTTTTAATTAGTCTTCGTATACATTGGTAGCCACTTCCTGTGGGCACATTTCAAACGTGTGCATTATTTTCTATGTTAACACATTTTCTAAGCAGCTTTATTACACAATACATTGCAAGCTTTTCATGTTAATATTGCTTTTAAAAGACACACTCCAACAATCCCTCCTCTGATGACTCTTGTCATCACACAAACCTTCCCAAAAGTTTTACATCATTTAAATTCTTTCAATTCAATTTCCTCCCTTATTCTCTTCCCCTTAGATTTTTCCCTATACAATTTTCCCCTTTGTTTTTCTTCCCTCCTCTTATTATTTTTCATCATCTTCAATTTTATTATTTTACTAATTTTACATGCCACCCACAATCTAAATAGGCAAGCTATAACACTCAATATCCCCTGTACTATTTTAGACAATATCCCATGCCAATGTTACTAAGCCAATTTCCCACTGAAGCAAATCCTTTCCCAACCTTCTCTCAAACACCTGGTTATTTCAATTCCTTCAAGTCTGTACTATCTCTAGTCAAATTAGTAAGCATACTTCTAATCTTATTATTACTATCTGGTATATATGCACAACAATGATGCTCACTAAGCATCCTACAAACAAACTACAGCATCCGCAGCAAGTTCAGTATCCATCAGAAGTATAGCCCCTGAAAAGATTGTCAGCATGTTATCCACAATAGTAGACAACTTCTGAATCTTTATGGAGTTCAAAATAACCCCTACTGAAGAATTATCGCCCCAAATATGTCTCCTACTACACCAGAAGCAGTTTCTCTTTTCTGTCTAGTACGATGTAATTCAGACAACTTCGGAAACCTTTTCAAATCATCAAGTTGAGATATCTTTGGGAAAACTATCCCCAAATAACATGTCCCATACCATCCCTTTGGAAGACGGTAATAATCATTAAGTCCACATATGTAATAGATCCCTGGTATCGCTGGATCCTGTCCATTTAAGATGAACGTCCATGTACTCTGAAACAAAATCACATGCTTACATTCACTCATTCCCACAAACACATTGTCATAGTATGATTTCGGCCTAGATATGCAAAGCTTCCCTACATGTAATGCATCTAAAGCTAGTTTCCCTTGTTCTCTAATTGTACCATAACCTTCACTACTTGCAAAGGGCCGCTGCTGCAATCCTTTTTCTAATTTACCCTTCAATTCCCTTCTTCTATCTTCCATGTGATCTAAGAAGCTTTTCTCTACAGGTGTAAACAAGCATGTCAAATTATTGCGGTTTGCATAAGATGTACTAATCATCAATGTCGACTCAAAGAATCCCTTAACTAACTTTATACTACAGTACCTAGCCACCCCACTCAAATCCTCTATTATAGGCACATAAGAAAGCACAAGGTCATAATTTGAATAGAAATATTGAATCTCCTCCTGGTTATAGAACCTGGTTAGTAACAGACTACAACCTATCCCATAAGTTAGTGGCAAATTATGATAGGTAACCCCCTCTTGTACCGAAACAGGAATTTGTGTGCACACAAAGCAATCCTTCGCATCCATTGTGTCAACATACTCACTCAGCAAGCGATAGAAAACGTTAGTGGAAAGTTCCCCCTTTGCATTAGTTCCCTCATGCAAATATTTTGTATCCAGCTCAAACCTCTCCCAAGCTGTTAGTGCAGTGGTAGTTTTAGGAATTGTAGCATAGTTAGTTTCACTCTTATCCATTAGTGTCATACCCACAATCACAACCATAATGAATATCACACACACAATACCTAAACCAACACTCAAATATTTACAACGCCTACTCCCTCTATTATCCTGCCTAGTGTTAGCCATGATCTGTAAAGAATCAGAAAGTGGAGAATTTGTTAATTCAAACAACAACAGAGGATGGTTAAAATGAATTATTTTTCTCCTTTTTTTTCTCTACAGCAAAGCCAAAGCAAGCAAAAATCTTCCTCCAGCAGTTTTACAGCTTACAATTTCACTCCCAGGATCCTCGTCAATTTAGGTTAGCAGCTTGTCAAAATCAGTTTTCAAAAGTCAATTCAGGTTTTCAAAGTCTCATCCGGTAAAGTCTCAGTCTCCTTTCTCAATTTTCAATTTTACTTTGATCTTTACACCAATTCAGTCTCTTCAGCCAGACTCAGGTGCCAAAGTATTGACCTGGAATCTCTCGATCAAAGCAAAACGCTAAGAACTCTTGTTGCCATTCAGCTGTCGTTGCATACGCCCATTCAGGACCTGCGTACCATCTGTTCGCTACTCTTTTCCTTTTCAACTTGCGATCACCTTGCAACTCTCCTTCACTTAGATCTTCTTTCTTTGTATTATCCACTTCTTCCCCTATCGCATCTTCGACAACCACTTCTCCCCTTTTCACTTGCAACTCTGGCCACTTGTCTCCTTTTAATATCTCTCCAGCCTTTGAACTTTTCTCTGGCAACCCTTCGCTCTCTCTTGGCTCTATGGTGTTTTTTCTCTTGATGGACCTGCAATCTGCTCAGGAGGGGTTTGGACACTCTGACTCTCTTCCACCTCAACTCCTTTGCCTTCTGGGTCTGCCAAATGCTCTAGTTCATTCTCATGACCATCTGCTTCTGGGAGAACCTCTCTCTGATTTGGCTGTCCTCCTGCCCCAGTTGAGATAGGCGCACTGTCACCCCTCTGGATCTCTTCTCCTTCGTCTCTTACTGGAGTGACCAAGCCATCCTCAACGAGCTCTCCTTCTGTCTCAGTTCCCCTTCGATCACTCTCCAGCCCTGAGACTTCCTTCTCTGTTGTTGGTACTTTCAACAACTCAACTTCCTCATCAGTTGGACACGTCACCTTTTTCGTGTGACTGGCATGGATCCATTTCGGAATTCCAGCACACTTCACAGCAGTAGTAGTCGTTAGTGTCAATTGACATGGCCCCTTCCAACTTGGCTCGTAACACGTCTTCCTTACGTGTTTCTTGATGACAACCCAGCTCTCAGGTTGTGTCCCGGATCATTAATCGGTGGCAGGGTGGTGGCTTCCACCTGGTGAGAAAAAGAGCGTACCACATCAGCCAGACCCTTGCAGTTGCCCAACACCATATCATCTGTGATATTCACAAGAGCATTCGCAGGCACTGTGGGCAGTCTCATAGCTCGACCCATGAGAATCTCATGAGGGGACAGTCCTGTTTTCTTATTAGGTGTATTTCTCATCGACATTAGCGCCAAAGGCAATGCATCGGGCCATTTCAAATTCGTGGCTGCACACATTATCGCCATTCTCGACTTCAGGGTACCATTCATCTGTTCCACTAGTTCTGACGCTTCAGGGCGGTAACTACAATGTAACTTCTGCTCAATGTTCAGTGCTGCACACAGCAACCTAACCACCTCGTTGTTGAAGTGACTTCCCCTATCTGATTCTAAAGAGATCGGAAAACCGAAACGTGGTATCAATTCTCTAAGCAGCAGCTTCGCTACTGTGAGACTGTCATTCCTGTGTGTAGGGTACGCTTCAATCCAATGGCTAAAACTACACACAATTACCAACACATATCTCAAGCCTCCACACACGAGCATCTCAATAAAATCCAATTGCATTCTGCTAAATGGACCTCCAGCTCTCCCAATGTGGCTCAAATTCACCACTGTCCCTTTCCCCGCATTCATCTGTTGGCAGATGACACACCTATGGCAAATCACTTCCGCAGCTTGTCTGAACTTTGGGTTAAACCAGTCAATTTTGAACAACTTGATCATGGCATCCCTTCCAATGTGTGCTTGACCATGATAAAACCTTGCAAACTGTGACAAAAGACTGTTCGGCAAGACCATTTTCCCTTCATCTGAAACCCACAAGTCATCTGGTCTTTGTACGCATTGCATCCTAACCCAAGAACACTTCTCATTGATCCTTAAATGATATACAGTTCAATGCACAAAACCTTGCGACTTGATCCGCATATCTATTTTCCATTGTAACAAAGTCTTGTGACTTCAGGTGTGCACTGCATTTCACCACAGGAATTTCATGAGCTAACTGAATCGCGTGCAACAACTCCTTAATTCTCTCACCATTTTTCACTGGTGAACCAGAAGAGGTCAAATAACCCCACTGTGACCATAATTGGCTAAAAGCATGGACAAATCCGTATCGGCTATCAGTATAGATAGTCACTCTCATCTGGGCAGAGGGCAGAGACATGGCAAGCTCTAATAAGAGCTACCAGCTCAACTACTTGAGCTGAATACACTCCTTGAAGCCAGGACGCTTCCAGGATACCAGAAATCGTGCATACAGCATATCCAGCCCTCAGCACTCCTACTGAGTTTCTCAAGCATGAGCCATCAACGAAGATAATTTGTTCATTTTCTTCCAATTGGGTATCTTTAATATCAGGCCTCGGTTTGGTGCACATTTCTGTTACCTCAAGACAATCATGTTCTACATCTTCCACATTTTCAACCTCTATATTTTCACTTGGAAGTAAAGTTGCCGGGTTCAACACTGTACATCTTTTTAACATTACATTTGGTGACCCCAATATAATCATTTCATATTTAAACAATCTTGCATTTGTTATGTGCTGCGTTTTAGTACGGGTCAACAGAATTTCAACTGAGTGAGGGACCATGACTGTTATAGGATGTCCCATCACTATACCTTCACACTGTGTGATGCTTTGTCCACCTGCTGCTACTGCATTGAAGCCAACACGGTAAGGCTGCTGCAACTGGGTCCAAAGTAGCTGAAAAATATGCTACTGGTCGGTTTACACCTCCATGGACCTGTGTCAGGACAGACAAAGAACATGCATCACGCTCATAACAAAACAAAACAAAAGGCTTCGTGTAATTAGGCATACCTAAAGCTGGAGCCCTGCACATGCTCTCTCTCAACTCAGTAAACACTTTAATTTCCTTCTCTCCGAACACTATGACATCCAGCCCCTCTTTGACCGTCAATCTCACCAATGGCTTGGAGATGACTGAGAAATTCAGGATCCACTGACGACAGTAACCCACCATTCTAAAAGCATCCTAACATCTCTCTGTGTTGTTGGGGAATTCATCTGGAATAATGCAGTTACTCTTTCCCTGGATAACTTCCTCGACCCTTTCTCAATTTGATGACCCAAGTACTTCACTTCTTTCTGGCAATATTGCAATTTCTTTGGGGACACCTTGTGTCCATTCTTTCCCAAGTAATTCAGTAAGGCAAATGAATCATACTTGCACTCATCCCTTGTTTTAGATGCGACCAACAAATCATCAATGTACTGCGCTAGAGTCGATTGGAAAGGCAACTCCAATGACTCCAGATCCTTCTTCAATATCTGATTGAATATGGAAGGTGATTCCGAAAACCCTTGAGGAATTCGACACCAACTGTAAACTTTGTCCAGGAATTTAAAACTGAAGAGAAACTGGCTGTCCTCATGAAGAGTCACAGAAAAAAACGCTTCAGACAGATCAATTACTGTGAACTATTCTGCATCGCATGGAATCTGAAACATAATCACAGCTGGATTTGGCACCACTGGGCAGCATTTCACCACTATGTCATTAATCTTTCGCAAATCTTGAACAATCCGAACCTTCCCACAAGGCTTTCTCAGTTCCATTATCGGTGAATTACATGGACTGCTCATCACCTCTTTCAAGACTCCCTGTTTTACAAAGTCTGCAATTAATTGCGCGACCTTTATAAGGACATCTTGTGCCATATGATACTGCAGTATCTGGGGGAATGCAGAATTTGCCTTCACACTGACTTTAACTGGCTCTACTCCTTTTATCAGTCCTACTTCTTTCCCTGTCAAATCCCACACCTTCTCTTGAACTGTTCCCTGCAAGTCTGCCGGGAGATCAGCCACAGTAAACATCAGGAAGAAATTAATCAGAGGATACTCCTCGTCTGTGGTCTCAGTTTCAGGCTCCGAAACCTGTTCCTCCCCTTCTTCATCACTGTTTGTCTGAACCTCAATTCCCTCGTTGGAACAAATGATTGAACACCTCGTCTTGCACAGTACGTCTCTTCCCAATAAGGATACGGGACTTGAATCACAAACCACAAATCTGTGCAATCCTTAGAAAGTGCCAATCTCAACCTGTACCGGATCTGTGATCGGGTTAGTCAGGAGTTGGTTTGCTACTCCCACTACCTTAACTGTCCGTCCTGAGAGGGGCAGTTTTGGAACTTCTGCGCTTCTGACTGTAGAGCGTGTAGCTCCTGTGTCAACCAAGAATGAAACCTTGTGACCCATTACCTTTCCCTGAACATAAGGCCCTTTCTGATCTACCTCTAAGGACGCTGCAAGCCTACACTCTTCACTATCTGAACTCTCATCCGACCATTCATCGTTTATTCCATTCTCACCACGCAATGGGTACTGTTGCACTGTTTTATTTTGACTCATTCTTTGACCTGTGACCTGTTGAGGAAGCATCACCTGTTGCTGTTCCATTGGCGCTAAAGGCACTTGCATTTGCTGTCTAGGTACCATAGGAACCTGCTGTTGCACTTGCTGTAGCTGCATCGGCTGTATACGTGGCATCTGCACTTGCTGCATGGACTGAAAACCCTGCATTTGATTCGCATTATTCTGAAAATTTGGATTCAGACCTCTCAATCTCGGTCCTCTCACATTTTGGAATGAACTGACATCATTGCTTTGTTGAACAACACCCTACTGCACCATCATCGGGCACTCCCGCTTCCAATGTCCAACGACCCCACAAGCATGACAAGGAAACATCTTCTTCATCCCCTGCACATCGTTTTGAACTACTACAGTGTTCAAATCTGGACTTATGTTCACAAAACCTCCTAGACCTCTACCTCTCATTTGTGCCTGAAACATTCCATTTCCTTGTGGCTGTTGCACCATTTGCTGTAGGCAACCTCCCTGCATCCCTGACTGTGCTGCCTTAATTTGCATCGCCATCGCTTTCTCCTTCATCTTTCTCTGCTTTAGCTCAATCTCGTCACTACAGTACTTTGCATACTGCAACACCTCGTCAATCGGCTTTGCTTGCCAGCAAATCAAGTGACTCTTAATGATCTGGCTAATCTCAGGTCTCAACCCTTCAACAAACCTAAACACAAGGTGATTCATGTCCTTCGCCTCAACAACCTCTGGACCACTGTAGTGCTTGAACGCCTTCAACAACCTCTCATAGTAGGCATGTATCGACTCCTTGGCTTCCTGAGCCGTTCGATCAATCCTTTGCCAATCAATATTCTTCGGCAAAACTCTCGATTTCAGAAACTCAATCGCTTTATAGTAATACTTCATCACCTCAGGAGATGGTGCTCCTGTGATCCTGTCCCTAGCCGGTTCCTCTGTCGGCCAATCCACACTTCTCTTGCACTCAAGCCACAAATCAGCTGCAACTATGATCTCAAAAAGAGTATTTAGGTCTTCCCAAAGCCATTTCACAAGTTTCACAAACCTGTCCGTCTGCTGATACCATTCTATTGGCTTCTCCCTTAGTCTGGGGAAATCATTTGTAAATGATAGAATGTCACCTCTAGTCCACGGTACATGGACGAGGACCCCTCCGGCAGTCTCTCTCATTGGTAACATTTTTACTGTACCGGTGTCCGGTAATGCTCTTGCTGACTGCCCTTAGCAATCACTCTTCCTTTTGTCTCTTTTCTTCGCCCATCTGCCTTCCCACTTCTCTAAGGCTCCTCAAACTTGTGCACTCTGCAGTATCTCCTTGAGGTGTGCCTTCATCCCAGTAGACCTCATGTGTTCAAAATCCTTAGGCTCAAAATCTAACCTATAACTCCTCTTCAGATGTTTGGTATTTTCTAAATCGGTGCCATACTTATCTGCCAAATTTGCCAACCTCTGGTGCACCCTGCTCACTTCTCTAGTTATCTTTGGACACAAGTATCTCAATTCTGCTTCCGTGTATGACTCTACCCTGTTCACACCCATGCTCCCTTCAACAAGTTCATTTGCCTCCATGCCCAACCTCACAAAATTCAAGTGTTCTTCTCCTTCCGTTCTCCCTGCGGCTATAGGAGCGGTCTGTGGAGTATTAAGCTTATCTAACGAATCGGTCAGCTTTTGTGCTGTTAAACTTTGTAATGAGATATTCCCAGCCTGCGCTAAAGGTGTCTGTGGTATCTTCACACTCGTGACCTGCGGAGTTAAAAGTCTCGAACCTGTCTGCCTCATGGCCTCTGGAAGAGCCCCTATCGGACCGAAGTCTAACAGGGATCTAGATCCTTCAAGTGTCTGTTCCAATGAAGCTGATCCTTGGGAACTTCCTACTAACCCTCCTCTTGTCATATCTTGAGTCATTACCCCTTGATCGCATACACTAAGCTTCGTCTGCGCCTACAATGGTACTGGTGGACCAACTGTAATAGGCAAAGATATGGCGGCTTGTGTCTGTCTGTTTTTCCAAAACCTGTGGAGGGCTAACTCCCACATTCTGGTTCACCACTGGTGCCATGGTTGGTTGCGGCCCCGTGACCGAAGTATAATTTGGAATCATTTGCTGCTGCACCTGGGGCAATAAAGGTGGAGTTGGCTCAGTCTGAATCAACTCTGATCTCCCATATACTTGCTCTGACGGCACCATCAGATTTGTGGTAGTCTCTAAAACTGGAACATTGGGCTAAAGTCTCTGAACCTGTGGTGGTTGCAGCTGAGATTGCATACCGTGGGCAGTGGACACGCTAAAACTACTCTGTACCGGGATTGGTGTTGAGACAGGACTAACTTGTATCGTGTTCGTTGTCACCTTCTCTTGGGTCGAACCTGCAGGACATGTACTAGTACTCGGTCTATTGTCATTTATCGCATATGGCGGCGGTCGGTCATTCAGTAACTGATTAAGGAACTCATCATCGTCTGAGTCATCCACCTCTGACCAAGGCTTCCTAGCCTCTTTGTCTCTGGAAGGACTTTTGTCAGTCTTGCAAGTGGCTTTTCCCCCTTTGACTTCACCTTCTTGAGCTATTGCTGGAAACAGCCTGACTCCATCTATGGTTTCTCTTCTCCAAACTCTCTGTTCACTATCCCATCTAGCCTCCGCTAGTGTCTTTTCTGCTTTCTTCATTCTCTTCTCAAATTTCTGTTGCTGTTGTCGTATTGCCATCAGTTCCCAAATTGCTAACGCCTCAAACTGTGCTGGCCTCGGAGGTGGCTTTAGCTCATTTAGCACCCTCTGCAAATTTTCCAAAATCCTCAAATTGAACGTTCCATGCTCTGGAAACGCTAAGCACCCTTCTTTCTCTGTAGCTTTGCACCATTGCTTTAGCCAAAGACATGGCACGACACCCTTTTCCTCCATTACTGTATAAGCTGGTGTATCCTCTGGCGGTGTAACCTCCCCTACACTCGCAGTAATATATACGTCTCCCCTCAAAGCACTCTTTAAAGCCTTGAAAAATGTCATCTTTATGTGTTTTATTTTATTCACAATCAAATCAGGAAGTGACTTTAATTCCCAGAACTCTCTTCGCCTACCTTCTCAACCAATTGCCTCTCAAGGACGGCTGCCAATCCGTGCGCGACCCTTCTCACCAACCAACCTATCCCAGCACGGCTCCAATGACGTCGCACTCACACACTGCGGCTGACAAAGTCTTGCAGCTTGTCTTCCCACTCTCGATTCACACAAAACTAATGCAATATATTGCGAGCACCAACAAAACAAAAACTCAAAATTTGCCAGTTAACTACAGGAAAGGGTAAGCCAATTTGCTTCAGAACTTTACAGAGATTTCGCTTAGCCTCGGCCGCTACTCTCTCCTTCTCAGATCCCGCACTCACAAGCAAAATTTGACCTGCAAATTTTACTCTTGACTTGTCAATGGATTATTGTTCTAGTGCACTTTAGAACTCACCAAATCTCCATCGAAGTTTTCATTCACTCACTTTGACTCATACTTGTCTCGTCGACATCACCATCAACCTATTCAACCGCGCAAATTACAACATAAACCAAGTGTCTCATACACTTATCAATATACTCCGGAGCCTTAGACCACGCAGGGTCCGTACATCATCAACAACCACGTGGACAATTATTTTGAGCACAAAGCGCCACACTCACATGAAGTTCGCCGACTTCCCTACTCTCATACTGCGGAGTACGCACACTCCTACTAAAACATCATCATCTGGCCTAAATCCTCTCAAACTTCACAATTCACCTGTGGTATGCATAAGCTGTGCAAGCGCAAAATCTACTTTATTCACACTATCACTAGAATGCCGAGAACATACTCATACTTCCTTCGGCAAGCTCCGAGATTCCGGGAAAGTCATTCGGGACTTAGGGACACATCAGCTCTCCAATTTGCATCCTTGAAAAAGAAAACTCCATGCAACCCAATTTAGTCGGTACACTTTGCTTCCCTCCAAACCACTCTCATCAATCTCTACCAGAAACCAACACCTTTTCTACCAAACTGTAATCTTTCATACTGGGGCCCCAAAGGGCCAACCCATCTGCACTGCTACCAAAAACTGTTAGCGCGTCAGAACCTTGATAAGTAAACTTACAAGGAGACACGCCTAGGTCGATGAACCTTTGGACCACGTTTGAGGACTTCACAGTACGAGAAATCTTCTTCGCATCACAAATCAATAGACCAACAAACCAATCAACAATTTTCAATACCTAATCAACAGACTAACCAATAACATTTAGTAAGAATCAAAATTGAACACACCATGACCTTTCGGTCATGAATAACCACACCAATTTAATTAAGTGTTAGGAGATTTATTTCCCTATTGGTTACAATCTAGTGTCATCTCTGTTAATCTCATTTGCACTCAAAATCATTAGTAAACTTCTTCTGATTAGCAATTAGAACACAAATTTTAATCAGTGCATAGAGAATATTCATTCATTATCCAGGCACATCGTTAATAGGAAGCAACTTAGCAAAGTCTCCTTAATACAAAATTCAACAAAGCATGAACTCAGTTGTTTATCTATTTGCACCAAGTTATTAGTGAACGCCTTAACTAGCCTCAAATTAGCATCAGCATGTTGGGCTTGATGCAAAACAATTTAGTAAACACGAATTTGGAAACCATCTAAACTAAGGCCTCTATCAAAATAGCAGTTGGTACCTAGAAAGTAAAGGCAAACAGACAATTTCGCATCTGATAGTTATCAATTCAACGGATCAGCAACAGCATCAGACTTCGTCCTCAGGACATCAGTTGATTCTCCATCAGTAGAGATAGGACGGGGCTAAGCATAGTAACTTAGGCAAGAATGGGTAGAAGATGGTTTAGAGTATCAGGACAAAACACTAGAGGAATAGTGAGCAAGAAGTGAAAATTCTCAGTGAGTAAGTGAAGTCTCTAACCGTTTCTCCTTGAGTCACGCCGTTAAATCAAAACTTGTCTAATTAGCCCTTAACTCCTCATTGAATAATAATTGGTGCATTGTTATCTCTGTCCAATAATTGTTCAAGTGACTTGCCAGAGTTTTCCACAAACCATAGTTCACATGTCGCGGATTGGTCCACATTATTGACGTCTTCATTGGTTGGAATGTCAGGTAAGAAAAGTTACACTTTGCACTCCAGTCAGTGTCTCCATTTTCTTCTTCTACTCCTGTTAACCTTGCACCTGTTACGAATTACACTGTTGCATTTAGCAAGAACGTCGCCTTGAGCAAGTCGGCTCCCATGAGAAAAGAATTTACTGTGGCTACACACACATAACTTCTGGAAAAGTACAGCTTCGTGTCCTTCAGAAAAACAGCACATTGCATGTTAGAAAATGCAGTTTAATATGAGGCAGGACAGTTAGGCCCAGACCCTCGGTAAGCTAAGGCCTTCCTGCTTTATAATGCGACTTCTTTACCCATAACTCTAATCATGATATATTAATACAAATTCAAACATTATTGCATATAAAATTCAGAATTAACATTTCACATTTCAAATGCGTGCATTATTTTCTATGTTAACACATTTTCTAAGCGGCTTTATTACACAATACATTGCAAGCTTTTCATGTTAATATTGCTTTTAAAAGACACACTCCAACAGGAGTGCCACCACTACATATTTTATTAGCTTCAAAGTCTGTTACAGAAATACTTTAGCTCTTAGAAATTCCCTATCCCATATAATTAAACTGGGTTTGAGAATTTGTGTGAGAAGCTGTTCTGTAATATGCATGGCAACCTCTGCTAAAGGCAATACTGTATGTATTTTCAAACAGATTTTTTCCAACAGTTTTCAGAAAGGCCATACTGTACTGTGGACAGTGAAGAAAGATATCAACCAAAACCATCGCTTTTGCTAGTACAGTTTGCTTCAGGGGAGCTATAAATTACTCACTGTCAGGCTCTGACTGTTGTCTGGGGCTGTCAGCAATCTAATCTGTGTTTAGGGAACCACCTTAGGAACCATCTTAGTTATGGCTGCAAACCGCAAGCCTTTGGAAAGTAGTTTCAACAATCCACATTTAAATGTTGCAATTAACAAGCAGGCATTAACCCTGCACCTTCAGCCTAACATCTACAGATATACGTCCCAAGAACACTAAGGGAAGAAGAATGAAAATCAAGTCAGGAACCTAAACACTTTTCTGTTGGCTACTGTTATTCACTTACAAACGCAGTCTAAGACCGGCAGCACTCCGGAAGTCTGCAGAGAAGGCTTTATTGTACATAGACCATTCTTCCATATAGCATGGAACTAACAGTGTCACCTTTAACTTCCATGTTATGATATTGACTCATTAGCCATTTTCTGTTTCATCGTGTTTAGCTACATTTAATTGAGCATTCTTGCTTTAATTCAACCCAGAATTTTTCACTCCGGATCAACTCCCTTTTACTCTATGTTGTTTTTATCATTACAAATTATCCTAGAGTAGATATGTTGTATATTCTAAATGCAGTCATTATAACATTTTTAAAGCACCACCTGGTCTGCAGTAGGATGCCTCTAGAACTCCCTCTGCAGTGTGCTGACTCTTTATCTCTGTGCCCGCCTCTTTAATATGATACATGCACAAATGGAAAGGATACCCTCATTTGCATATGGTGTTGGCAGGTCACAGGAGCACCCACCCATGCTTTGGAGGGTATGCCTCATTGAAATCATGCTACCATACACTTTGGAGCAATTTTACTAACAGCTTGTGTTGGGTTTGTTTAAAAAAAGGGATAAAAACCAGGTCAAAATGTTAATGTGAGGTTTGCTTTCCAGCACTTTATTTCTGCTGTAAAGTAGCCATAAAATCATGCTAAGTAGTGCTAGCACTGATTTGGGTTGCTTTGCTTTGTGTCAAAGGGGCAAACCATGGGTGTTACATGGATGTACCCTTTCAACCACCTATGGTTTTTCATGGAAATCCTTATCTACTAACATTTGTAGACTGGGCTTTGAGCCAAAAAACAATACCTCTTTGAGGCTGGCATTAAAAAGGAGACATTTTTCAATTTTCTGACTTTGCATGAGTGCTGCACTGTACAACACACATATGAAGTGGGAAAACTTTTAAAGTTTGTCTAGATATAGGCCCTCATTACAACCCTGGCGGTTTTAAGACTGACAGGGTTGCGCTGGTGGTCGGATTGCCGCCAATGCTAATCTTGTAGATATGGCACATTACTGCCCTTTCTTTTGACACAGGGCAACAAGAAGACTTGTGGCACTGCCCTGCATCAAAAGATTGTATATATGCCCCTATGCCTCTAGTTTCAGCCTGCATATATGCAGCCTGAGAGCAGATACATCAATTTTTACTCTGTGAATAGCAAGGCCAGGTAGTGCCTGGCCATTAAGCGTATTGGGGTAATTGTGATGCTGTTTGTATTTAACCACCGACTCTATGTTTGACTTACGACTCCATTTTGTGCAGGTGATTTCATTTTGTGCCTTGCTGCAGTTGCAGGGCAGCGCAGGTGTTTTTCCACACACACCGTGCTTTTCTCTTCATGAGATCAGGGTCGGAACATATCATGTGTGATGCGGACTCACAAGGTTGAGCCTGTCTTATCCGAGGAATGTACAGCTCTGCCTCAAAACAAGCAAGGGAGCCTGGCTGGCTCTTTTGAGTGTTTTCGGCACAAAGTACAGTCAGCGTTTAAATTCATAACAGAGGGGGGGGGTCTAGAATTCTCTCCTTGAGCTTGTTTTAAGGTATAAAAGACAGGGAGACTTATCACTATAACAGGAACTGGCCTGTGGAGTGTATGTGCTGGCCAGAATCCCTTGATCCCAATTAGGAGTCTCCCTTCTTTGGCTGATTGAGGGTTCCCCAGTCTGGCTGGCGAGGATGATAATGTCAACCCCCAAAGTGATGCATTTTAAATCTTGATTATATAGTTCTATTTCCATATTGTATATTACGTTTTAAATCTTGACATCATGATATATTCATTTATCTGTGTATATACACATGTTCTGCTGCATTTGAGTTTATGCTTATTCTTATGTATTTGTGTGACTTTATTTGATATTTGCGAAATGCCTTAATAAATTAATTATTTAGACTAAGAATGTTGCACTCTTTTGGTATTGTGTCCTCTTGTTTTAAGGGAGAGAAATAGAGTAATGACTATAGAACCCCGTCTTTTAAGACTGCCCCCTGCTAGTTTAAGGTTACCTCACTTCTTTTAATGTCATTTTCTCCACATCAGAATTGCTGGAGAATACATATGTTGCTAAAATGTTGCCAATTGTATAACTCCATCCTGCTCCACCATTCTCTTATGTAAACAAATGCTGGCCAGTTTAAAGATCTTCAGTGGATCTCATGTTCACAGTGTGGAGGGCTGAACAAGATTAATACTGCCAAATGCATTCCAGGAATTATTGTAACCATCCAATGTTTCTTAGTAGTATGCAAAAGTGAGTTCCATTAAATTTTTATCAGACCTCACTTGAAAGTGCAGCTGACTGTCAGACCTGTTGTTTACAATATACACAAAGTAGGCTTTTGGTCAGCAATCAGCTTGTTTTGGTCTGCCCCCTTCTGTCACTGCTTTGGGGCAGCTTCAATCACACCCTGGACCAGTTCAGGGGCGTTTACACATTTTAACTCATGCAATAGGCAGTTTGTTGTATCATTCCACTTGCTATGGAGTTATTCCATCACAAAGCATGAGGCACCATTTTACTTCTGGAAAGTGCACTCAGCACATTTTTGGTAAATTCAATTCTTTGTTTCATACATGCATTGACTACAAAAATGAATCTTTTTTCACTTCAAGACAAACTACTTCACTGGGCAGAAAAACAACTAAATTGGATGACAAACGGATGGTTTCTCTAATGATTTTCATCAGAACAATGATCCTTAGGGGTACCAAGTAACAACATTCAGCCACTTGGTGTTTATTTTTCTTTCTCGGACTTCAAAGTGAGAGATTTTATGTGAAAATCTTGCTGGGTATCGATGTGAGGGGGGAAGCTGTAGGATGTTATCTTTTCTAGGAAAACAACAAAAATGAATTGTGCTGGTTTTTCAGAATGTATAAGAATTAGGAAACTACAAATGAAGCACATTTTTAAAAATTCTGAAGTAAGGGGGAAACAAATTTCAATATGATCAAAACACATCAATTCACTAGGTGATGACATTGCCACATATTATCGTTTGTGTACAGTAAAAATGTATATCTGTGCAAATGTAATGCTCATTTTAATTGAAAATGTGTTGTCTGTAATGGCAGTACACTACCACACCACACATACTCCACACTACGGCATTTCACTTTACACCACTCCACTGTACAACACTGTACTCTACTGCATGCCCTTCCACTCCACGCCATGCCACCGCATTTTACGATACTCCACTCCAATCTACAACATGCCACTTCACACTATGCCCCTCCACTCTAAGACTCTTTATGACACCCCACGCAACTCCACTTCATGCCACTCCACCCTACACCACTGCATTCCAGGACATACCACTCTATTGTACACCACTCTACTCTATGCCCCTCTATCTACTCCACTTCACTAAGTGTAACCCAATCAACCCCACCTCATTTCACTCCAATCTACCCCACTCCACGCTACCTCAATCTACCACTCTCCACTCAACTCTTCCCCACCCTGCTCCAATCTACCCCAATCTACATCACTCTACTCCATTCAACTCCAGTCTACCCTAAACTACCCCACTCACATCTAAACACTCCAATCTATCACACTCCACTTCAGTCTACACCAATCCACCCCTCTCTATTCTACCCCAATCCAACTATTGCCACCCAATCTACCTCACTCCAAACTAGCCCTCTCCATTCCAATCTACCCCAGTCCACTCCAATCTACCCAACTCTACTCCAATTTACCCCACACCACCCCAATCTATACCACTCCAATCTAATCAACTCCATTCTAATTTACTCCACCCCACTCCAATCTCCACTCCACTACAATATGTCCCACTCCACTCAGATCTACATCACTCCATTACAATCTACCCCACTCCACTTCACTCCGCCTCACTCTAATCTTCAAACATCTACCCCACTCCAATCTACCACAATCTACCCCACTCCACTCCAATCAACCCCAATGCACTCCAATCCCTACTCCACTCAATCTATTCCCCTCCACTCCAATCTATCCCATTTATTTCCAATCTACCTCGCTCCACTCCTAGCTACCCCACTCCACTCCAACCAGCCACACAGCAAATCCACACAGTCTACCCAACTCCACTCCAATGTTATCCACTCCCCTCTGCCATAATCTACCTACCACTATCCTCACTACTCTACCCCAATCAACCCCACTCCAATCTACCCCACTCCAGTCTACCACACCCCTGTCAAATCTACTTCACTGCACTCCAGTCTACCCCACCCACTCTAATCCACCCAATTCATCCTCCTCTACCCCATTCCAATATACTCCACCCCACTCCAATTCAATCTACCCTACTCCAATCTACTGTAGGAGGCTGGACTGGCTTGTAGTGAGTACCAAGGGGTACTTGCACCTTGCACCAGGCCCAGTTATCTCTTATTAGTGTATAGGGTGTCTAGCAGCTTAGGCTGATAGATAATGGTAGCTTAGCAGAGCAGCTTAGGCTGAACTAGGAGACGTGTGAAGCTACTACAGTACCACTTAGTGTCATATGCACAATATCATAAGAAAACACAATACACAGTTATACTAAAAATAAAGGTACTTTATTTTTATGACAATATGCCAAAGTATCTTAGAGTGTACCCTCAGTGAGAGGATAGGAAATATACACAAGATATATATACACAATAGCAAAAATATGCAGTATAGTCTTAGAAAACAGTGCAAACAATGTATAGCTACAATAGGATGCAATGGGGAAACATAGGGATAGGGGCAACACAAACCATATACTCCAAAAGTGGAATGCGAACCACGAATGGACCCCAAACCTATGTGACCTTGTAGAGGGTCGCTGGGACTATTAGAAAATAGTGAGAGTTAGAAAAATAACCCTCCCCAAGACCCTGAAAAGTGAGTGCAAAGTGCACTAAAGTTCCCCTAAGGACAAAGAAGTCGTGTTAGAGGAATAATGCAGGAAAGACACAAACCAACAATGCAACAACTGTGGATTTCCAATCTAGGGTACCTGTGGAACAAGGGGACCAAGTCCAAAAGTCACAAGCAAGTCGGAGATGGGCAGATGCCCAGGAAATGCCAGCTGCGGGTGCAAAGAAGCTTCTACTGGACAGAAGAAGCGGCGGTTTCTGCAGGAACGAAAAGGGCTAGAGACTTCCCCTTTGGTGGACGGATCCCTCTCGCCGTGGAGAGTCGTGCAGAAGTGTTTTCCCGCCAAAAGAACACCAACAAGCCTTGCTAGCTGCAAATCGTGCGGTTACCGTTTTTGGACGCTGCTGTGGCCCTGGAGGGACCAGGAGGTCGCAAATTGGACCAGGAGAGAGAGGGGACGTCGAGCAAGACAAAGATCCCTCTCAGCAGCAGGTAGCACCCGGAAAAGTGCCAGAAACAGGCACTACGAGGATGCGTGAAACGGTGCTCACCCGAAGTCGCACAAAGAAGTCCCACGTCGCCGGAGAACAACTTAGGAGGTCGTGCAATGCAGGTTAGAGTGCCGTGGACCCAGGCTGGACTGTGCACAAAGGATTTCCGCCGGAAGTGCACGGAGGCCGGAGTAGCTGCAAAAGTCGCGGTTCCCAGCAATGCAGTCTAGCGAGGTGAGGCAAGGACTTACCTCCACCAAACTTGGACTGAAGAGTCACTGGACTGTGGGGGCCACTTGGATAGAGTTGCTGTATTCGAGGGACCTCGCTCGTCATGCTGAGAGGAGACCCAAGGGACCGGTAATGCAGCTTTTTGGTGCCTGCGGTTGCAGGAGGAAGATTCCGTCGACCCACAGGAGATTTCTTCGGAGCTTCTGGTGCAGAGAGGAGGCAGACTACCCCCACAGCATGCACAAGCAGGAAAACAGTCGAGAAGGCGGCAGGATCAGCGTTACAGAGTTGCAGTAGTCGTCTTAGCTACTTTGTTGCAGTTTTGCAGGCTTCCAGCGCGGTCAGCAGTCGATTCCTTATCAGAAGGTGAAGAGAGAGATGCAGAGGAACTCGGCTGAGCTCTTGCATTCGTTATCTAAAGTTTCCCCAGAGGCAGAGACCAGAGTCCAGTGTGCCAGCAGCACCTCTGTTTCCAAGATGGCAGAGGTCTGGAGCACACTGGAGGAGCTCTGGACACCTCCCAGGGGAGGTGCAGGTCAGGGGAGTGGTCACTCCCCTTTTCTTTGTCCAGTTTCGCGCCAGAGCAGGGCTAAGGGGTCCCCTGAACCGGTGTAGACTGGCTTATGCAGAATTGGGCACCTCTGTGCCCAACAAAGCATTTCCAGAGGCTGGGGGAGGCTACTCCTCCCCTGCCTTCACACCATTTTCCAAAGGGAGAGGGTGTCACACCCTGTCTCAGAGGAAGTTCTTTGTTCTGCCATCCTGGGCCAGGCCTGGCTGGACCCCAGGAGGGCAGATGCCTGTCTGAGGGGTTGGCAGCAGCAGCAGCTGCAGTGAAACCCCAGGAAGGGCAGTTTGGCAGTACCAGGGTCTGTGCTACAGACCACTGGGATCATGGGATTGTGCCAACTATGCCAGGATGGCATAGAGGGGGCAATTCCATGATCATAGACATGTTACATGGCCATATTCGGAGTTACCATTGTGAAGCCACATATAGGTAGTGACCTATATGTAGTGCACGCGTGTAATGGTGTCCCCGCACTCACAAAGTTCAGGGAATTGGCTCTGAACAATGTGGGGGCACCTTGGCTAGTGCCAGGGTGCCCTCACACTAAGTAACTTTGCACCTAACCTTTACCAGGTAAAGGTTAGACATATAGGTGACTTATAAGTTACTTAAGTGCAGTGTAAAATGGCTGTGAAATAACGTGGACGTTATTTCACTCAGGCTGCAGTGGCAGGCCTGTGTAAGAATTGTCTGAGCTCCCTATGGGTGGAAAAAGAAATGCTGCAGCCCATAGGGATCTCCTGGAACCCCAATACCCTGGGTACCTCAGTACCATATACTAGGGAATTATAAGGGTGTTCCAGTAAGCCAATGTAAATTGGTAAAAATGGTCACTAGCCTGTTAGTGACAATTTGGAAAGAAATGAGAGAGCATAACCACTGAGGTTCTGGTTAGCAGAGCCTCAGTGAGACAGTTAGGCACTACACAGGGAACACACACATATAGGCCACAAACTTATGAGCACTGGGGTCCTGACTAGCAGGGTCCCATTGACACATAACAAACATACTGAAAACATAGGGTTTTCACTATGAGCACTGGGCCCTGGCTAGCAGGATCCCAGTGAGACAGTGAAAACACCCTGGCATACACTCACAAACAGGCCAAAAGTGGGGGTAACAAGGCTAGAAAGAGGCTACTTTCTCACATCTACCCCACCCCAATTTACCCCCCTTCAATTTATCTCACTCCAATTTACTGCAATCTACTCACCTCTACCTCAATCTACCCCACTCTATCCCACTCCACCCAACTCCAGTTCTCCCTACTCCACCCAATGTACCCCACCCCTCTCTACCACACTCTGCTCTACCCAATTCCACTCTTCCCCACTCTAGTCTACCCCAATCGACCCCACCCCAAATTACTCCCCTCCAAACTACCCCACTCCAATCTATTTCAATCCATTCCAATCCAGTCCGCCACACTCCATTCCATTCTACCCTACTTTAATTCACCTAGTCTATCCCACTCCAATTTACCCCACTCAACTCCACTTCAATCTATCCCACTCCACCCTAATCTACCCCACTCCACTCCAACTTGCCACCTCTACTCCAATCTACCCCACTCTACTCCACTCCAATCGGACTCAATTCACACCACTCCATTGTTTCCAATCTACCCCACTCCACCCTACTCCAATCTAACCTACACTAATCCAATCTACCCCATTTCATTCTACCCTGATCCACTCCAATCTACCCACTGCACTCCAAACTACCCCAATCTAACCTACACTACTCCAATCGACCCCAGTCTACCCCATTCCAGCCCAATCTACCCCACTCAACCACGCTCCACCCCATTACAATCTACCTCCATCTACCCCATTCTATCCCAATGTACCCCACTCAACTCTTCCCCCAATCTACACCACTCCACCCCACTCCACGCCACCAACTTTTAAACATGCTGAACAGCAGCCACACTGCTGTGCAACATAGTTAAAACACATTGCCAAAGCCAACAGCTCTTGCCTAGGTGAGGCTTATTGGCTTTGCCCTTGCATGTATTTTTTGGTTGGCATCTCCAACTGGATGCTGCTGCTCTACATGGAAGGCCGAATCAACTGTACAAAAATGGAGGACCAAATTAAGTCACAGGACTGACTAAATTGTGTCACAAAAAGTCAGACTACTTGGCATGGGAAGTCAAATCATGCTCCAAATCATTAAATTAATGGTGAATTGTGCTGCACATTCTTTGTGACTATGATCTGCCTATTTTTACATGTTAATACACATTGATAACAAAAAAATCACAATGCTTTTGGTAACACTTTGGTTATTTAGGAAAAGGTATAAGCATTCAGTAGAGCCTTTTTCAAAATGTTATTCAACAACAAGTAATGATTTAGGCATACAAGACATCAGAGGGACCATATTATGCTTTCCATTTCACAGAATAAAATAGATTGTGTAAAATATAATAGAGTATTGTCCTTTATAGAAAACAATCCTACCTATACCCACTTCTTGTAAAAATGGTGTGCCCCGATCATTCTTCACATCCTCAATATGTTCGAAATCTTGCCTTTAGTTGCAGGATTACCCTTTATTCGTACTACAGGGCCTTGGGAAGCACATCTTTTCCGTAAGAGAAAGACCTGCGTAAAAGACTAGTACACATATATTATTTGTGTGTCTCACTAGAAAATAATTCTGTTGGATTCAAGCCAATGAAAATAGATATAGTTTGGGATTCTTCTCAAGGATGAATCAAGCCTCCATAATGCAGCAAATGTGCTTTGTAGAACAATTTTGCATTAGGTGAACCTTTTAAGACTACTGACAATAATGTGTTAACTCCTCCCCCGCCATGGATGTAATGGTTACGCCCTTGGCTGCAGCGCAAAGGCGCCAAGGACGTAACCGTTATGTCCAGAGACTGGCTCATGACTGGCCCACTCCCATGGGCAGGGATGGAAGGGGAATCGCTTCCCCTTCCACCCCGACCCCCTCACCCCCACCCTCCTCTCAAGTGACGTCTTATGACATCAGCACGCGAGCGCGCTCATCAGAGGCCAGCCCCTGCAAAGCATTTCTCTTCCGATCAGGGGGTGGGGGCAGGCAGAGGCAGGAAAGGAAAGGCCTTTCCTTTCCTTTCATGTCTCTTTGAGAATTTCTGCAGCCCTATCATGAAGCGATCAGGCTGCAGAAATGCCCACAAGACACCAGATAGTTTGTTATTTTATATAAACAATAAAGGGAAGCGACCCCTTGAGCAAGGGTCGCTCCCCTGGAGGGCAATTTTTTAAGGTCTTTTCTGCCCCCTGGGGCTGATCGGCCTATTGTAATTAAACCGATCAAATTGTTTTTAGGCCATTCCTGCCCTCCTTGGGGGCAGATCGGCCTATTTTTATTATAACTATCTGCCCTCAAGGGGGGCAGAAACCACTAGACACCAGGGAATTTTTTTTAGGGCAATTTCACACAAGGGGAGCGACCCCTCAGGCAAGGGTCGCTCCCTTGGGGGCAAATTTATTTTAGGCAATTTCTGTCCCCCTTGGGGGCAGATCGTCCTATTTTGAATCAGCTGATCTGCCCCCAAGGAGGGCAGAAACCATTAGGCACCAGGGATGTTTTTTTTTTTTTTTACAGGTGGGGAGCAACCCTTTAGGCAAGGGTCGCTCCCCTGGGGGCCAATTTTATTTTAGGCCATTTCTGCCCACCTTGGGCCAGATCGGCCTATTTTCCTTGGGATAATCTGCCCTCAAGGGAGGCAGAAACCCCTAGACACCAGGGATTTGTTTTTGCGCCAATTTCACGCAAGGGGAGCGACCCCTTAGGCAAGGGTCGCTCCCCTGGGGGGGGGGGATTTATTTTAAGCCATTTCTAACCCTTTTGGGGGCAGATGGGCCTATTTTAATTATGCCAAACTGTCCCCAAGGGGGACAGAAACCACTAGGCACCAGCGATTTTTTCTTTTTTTTTCTACAGATGTGGCGCGACCCCTTAGGCAAGGGTCGCTCCCCTGGGGGTGCAAGTTTATTTTAGGTCATTTGTGTCCCCTCTGAGGAAGATCAGGCTATTTGTATTAGGCCGATGGGGGCAGAAGCCACTTAGGGACCAGGGATTGGTGTCTGTGTGTGTTTTGTTTGGGTGGGCTGCCCCTTGGGCAAGGGTCTCTCCCCATGGGGGCACATTACTGTTGACTATTTCTGCCCCCCTTAGGGACAGATCTGCATATTTTTGTAAGGCACATCTGCCCCCAAGGGTGGCAGAAAACCCACCAGAGACCAGGGAAGATTTTTTTTTTTTTTTAAAGAGGGTATGGCCATACCCCAAAAAAATGGGAATAAAATTGTTCTGCCCACCTGTGGGCAGATCGGGCAATTACACTGATCCACTCCCCAGGGAGCAGAAAGCCTACTAGGTGCCAGGGAATTCAAATAAAGTAAACAATAGCAGGTGGTGGCTACCAACCAGTATGGGCATGCACAACTGAAAGGGGTAACAGTCTTTCACCTCTCCCCCCGCACAATAAAACATCTTATCCCATGGCAAGCAAGAGGACATTTGATGTTTTGGGTTTTGGTGTTACATTTGGGCCATGAGAGCTTGTCTAACTCTCAAAATAGTCCCACTTGGAATGGTGAGGGCTGCACTTTTTGGACTTTGGGTCACTGCCATGTAGAAGAATCTACGAGACTTAGACACATCTGAAAACTAAACATCTGGGTGAGTCCACGGTGGTGTGTTTCACATGCACCCTGCATCATTTTCCTACCCACAATGCTCTGCAAACCTCCAACTTTGCTTGAAATCACACATTTTCCCCACATTTTTGTGATAGAACCTTCTGGAATCAGCAGGAATCCACAAAATTCCTACCACCCAGCATTGTCGTATCTATACCGATGAAAATTCTGCCCCTCTTGTCAGCTCAAAAACATTTTTTTCAAACTTCCCTTTTGGGCCCACTTTGCTTCCCACTCAATTTCGATATGTTTTTGGCTCTTCCCTGTAACAGGCACTTGGCCCACCTACACAAGTGATGTATCATTTTTAATTTGGAGATTCAGGGGAACGTTGGGTGGTAGGAAGTTTGTGCTGGTGGGGTGATCCCATAAAGAAATGTGGGAAAAATGTGCTTTTTTTAGCTAAATTTGAGGTTTGTTGAGGATTCTGGGTAAGACAACACTGGGGGATCCATGCAAGTCACAGCTCCCTGGACTCCCTCTTGTGTCTAGTTTTCAGAAATTGGTAGGTTACCCTAGATGGCTGCTGAGTCCAGGACCAAAAACACAGGTGCCCCCGCAAAAACAAGTAGTTTTGATTTTGATCATTTTGATATGTCCACGTAGTGTTTTGGGGCATTTCTTGCTGTGGGCACTACGCCTACCCACACAAGTGTGGTATAATTTTCATCAATAGACCTGGGGGAATGCTGGGTAGAAGGAAGTTTGTGTCTCCCCTCAGATTCCTGAACTTTGCAGCACCAAAATGTGAAGAAAAAGTGGGGTTTTGCCACATTTTGAGGTTTGCTAAGGATTCTGGGTAAGAGGACCTGGTGAGAGCACCACAAGTTACCCCATCTTGGGTTCCCCTGGGTATGTAGTTTTGAAAAATGCATGGGTTTGGTAGGTTTCCCTAGGTGCCGGCTGAGCTAGAGGCCAACATCCACAGCTAGGCACGTTGCAAAAAACAAGTCAGTTTTCTTTGGGAAAATGTGATGAGTCCATGTTGTGTTTTGGGGCATTTCTTCTTGCGGGCACTAGGCCTACCCACACAAGTGGAGTACCATTTTTATCAGGAGACTTGGGAGAATGCTGGGTAGAAGGAAGTTTGTGGCTCCACTCAGATTCCAGAACTTTCTGACACTGAAATGTGAGGAAAAACTGTTTTTGTTGCCAAATTTTGAGGTTTGCAAAGGATTCTGGGTAACAGAACCTGGTGAGAGCCCCACATGTCACACCATCCTAGATTCCCCTAGGTGTCTAGTTTTATTTTGAAAAACATACAGGTTTGGTAGGTTTCCCTAGGTGCGGGCTGAGCTAGAGACCAAAAACCACAGCTAGGCACTTTCCAAAAAACACGTCCGATTTCAATGTAAAATTTGGTGTGTCCATGTTGCGTTTCTTGTCGCGGGCATTAGGCCTACCCACATAAGTGAGGTACCATTTTTTATCAATAGACTTGGGGGAACACAAAATAGAAGAACAAGTGTTATTGCCCCTTATCTTTCTCTAAATTTTTTCATTCCAAATGTAAGAAAGTCTATTTGAGAAATGCCCTGTAATTCATATGCAAGTATGGGGACCCCGAAATTCAGAGATGTGCAAATAACCACTGCTTCTCAACACCTTGGGGGTCATTCTGACCCCGGCGGTCAGGGTCGGCGGGAGCACCGCCGACAGACCGGCGGTGCCCCGCAGGGCATTCTGACCGCGGCGGTTCGGCCGCAGTCAGATTCGGGAAACCGGCGGTCTCCCGCCGGTTTCCCGCTGCCCAGCAGAATCCTCCATGGCGGCGGAGCGCGCTCCGCCGCCATGGGGATTCTGACACCCCCTACCGCCATCCTGTTCCTGGCGGGTCTCCCGCCAGGAACAGGATGGCGGTAGGGGGTGTCGCGGGGCCCCTGGGGGCCCCTGCAGTGCCCATGCCAATGGCATGGGCACTGCAGGGGCCCCCGTAAGAGGGCCCCACAAAGTATTTCAGTGTCTGCTATGCAGACACTGAAATACGCGATGGGTGCCACTGCACCCGTCACACCTTCCCACTACGCCGGCTCAATTCTGAGCCGGCGTCCTCGTGGGAAGGCTGATTTGCCCTGGGCTGGCGGGCGGCCTTTTGGCGGCCGCCCGCCAGCCCAGGGCAAATCCCAAAATACCCTCAGCGGTCTTTCGACTGCGGAGCGGTATTTTGGTGGGGGAACTTCGGCGGGCGGCCTCCGCCCGCCGAAGTTAGAATCACCCACCCTTATCTTGTGCCCTGTGTATCCCCTGCAACCAGAAGAGTCCAGCAGATGTAACAGTATATTGCTTTAAAAAATCTGCCATAGTTGGAAAAAGTTATAGAAGAAAATGTGGACAGAAATGGCTCTTTTTTTCACCTCAATTTCAATATTTTTTTGTTTTAGCTGTTACTCTCTGTAGGAAAACCTTGAATGATCTACACAAATGACCCCTTGCTGGATTCAGAATTTTGTCTACTTTTCAGAAATGTTTAGCTGTCCATGATCCAGCATTGGTTTTACACCTGTTTCTGTCACTAACTTGGAGGAGGCTGAAAGCACACAAAATAGTAAAAATGGGGAATGTCACAGTAAAATGCCACAATTGTGTTGAAAAATTGGGTTTTCTGATTGAAGTCTGCCTGTTCCTAAAAGCTGGGAAGATGATGATTTTAGCACAAACTTTTGGCTGTATTTTGGCTAATTTCTTGGTCTCCTCCAGGGGAACCCTCAAACTCTGAATACCTCTAGAATCCCTATGATGTTAGAAAAAAAGGACACAAATTTGGCGTGGGTAGCTTATGTTGACAAAAGATTATGCGGGCCTAAGTGCAAGCTGCCCCAAATAGCCAAAAATAGGTCTGGCACCTCTGGGGGAAAATGCCTGGCAGCGAAGGGGTTAAACACTTAACATATATACTTACTGCTGAATTGTGATCTGTGCTCTTTTGACTAGCCATTGGTTGTGGTGAAGTGAACCCAATTGAAACACACTCTCTCTCCATATATATATATATATATATATATATATATGGATAGATAGATATACACACATATCCTTCATACATCATAAATCATGACAACCATGATCCTTCACACAGAGTAATTGATTAAAGCCACACGGATCTGGCAAATGAGCGCTTGTTCAGGGCCGCTTAAAAAATAAATATGTAACAGGAAACAAAAGCAAATAAGAAAATAGGATGCCATCCTACTTGATTATAACCACAATATCTGCTGTCAAATGGAATTACTAACAGTTAGCATTGAAAACATAAATCATCTTTCCATTACTTTATTTTCCTAGTACAACACAGTGCAGGATAAAAACTCAAAACAATAACATCATATTGAATTATTGATGGCCTTAAACCATCTCAATTCAGCCTGGAGATCCATTTGTTCACCACATAATACCATGCGAATACTGTGGCATTTCACATAGGAACCTTATCACCATCTCTAAAGAATATTGGTTTAAGGCTAAGAAGCAGTTACAAACCTGAGACCAGACAGGGATATGTACATCGTTTCAGATTATACGTCTGATTGACATCTGATTTGTGGAAAAGGGGCAAATTCACAACTTGATACTGGGAGGATTCAGAGAGAAGCTGGCCGCAATCTATCTACACTTATATATTTTTCAAACATTCACCACAATGGGTAGAGCATGACTCCTCTGGATCATAAAAGCCTCTTATACACCATTCTCACATTTAGGAAAGTAGCAACTGACAGAGGGTTGAAACTGATCACATCTTCAGGATGGACAACTTCAAAGTACTGGTACTGAGGTAGGTAGACATCCCAATATTGATTGCAAAAACCACTAACACCTTACAAAAACAATTTATGGCACAGCTGTATACTCAAGTAAACAAGCTGAAACTCAACATTGACAAATCCAATGTCATTGAGTGTACATTAAAATCAATGCAACTAGCTAAAGGGAATTTGAGATAAAGAGACAAAAGCTAGATTACGTAAACACCTTTTCATATTTGAGCAAAGCTGTAACAGAAAAACATATCTGGGACAACCCAAACATCTAAACATGGCATGCTGAAACACAGACACAGTGCCCAGAGGAATTACCCAATCCAGTGAAAACTGAACAACCACCTATGCTTCTACAGTAAGCGGGGAGATACTATTAGCAGATGGGCATGAACCCGTGGTGGCTCAAAAAACAAAACGTCAGAGACTCCTTATTAGACACCAGATCTCAAGTTTTTCTACACCAATAGGCGAATATATAAAGTCACCCACAACACTCTAGGAAGCATACCAAGGAGTCACAAGAGAAACAATGATTAGTGCAGTAAAACACCAAAAGCGGAAACCTAGACATACCCTAATTCATCTGGAAGTCCAAACTGCTGAGCGTGACTACTGGTCTGACATTACTAACACTAATCTTTATAGATTAACGGAGACACAACTGCTGTATAGGCAGATCAGAATAGACACAGCCCATAAGACGTGGCTTGTGGCACAGAGCAGGCTCTATATAAAGATAACTTCATGCCAAAAAGGAGGTATTGATTCAATAGTCGTTGTGAGAGACTTCTTAACAATTTGGCTCCCGATGGTTTGATTATATTGGTAAAGTGCAAAAGTATTTTTCTGCTTTTGGAACGTGGTGATCACATTTTTAATCTTTTATGAAGTGTTGATTTGCTTGAAGAGTTTGAAGAGCTCAGGTGTTGTATTGCTGGTACCCGTTAATCTGTTGGCTTTCTTTTTATTTTAATACTGACAATTCCTTATCTATTCGGAACGGGTGGATCTTTCCTTTGTCCTTGTGTAGTCTGAAGGTCATCCAACGGCTATCTTGAAAGATACCAGGAAACCATTGCAAGACTGAGATTGTCAACCAGATGGTCAACACGTATTCTGATTGAGAGCTGTCAAGTCTAATTTATAATAAGAATAAACTAGGTAGAACTGGAGCTCAAGAATTCACTTAACTTCGTGATTATATTCTAACTAGATACAATATTTTGATATACTACAATATGCTTGATTACCTGCGTTCGAGATAAATGCAGTTTCCCAATATAAAGTTACCATCGGAATGGTGAGGCCGCATACTGAGAGATACCTGAACTTTACACGGCATTGAGTAACAAACTGTGCCAGGGTATCTACCCATAAAACGTAGGGTACTACTTCCTATATCCATAAATGCTTCTGTGGGTCTGTCTCATATTGTTTATTTTTTCTTTTAAATGTTATTCTTTGCAGTTCTTTCCACAGAGACCACTTGTGATGTGCAACAGCATCAGGCTGCTGTTAAAGGTGTGGCAGGTTGGCTGTTGTGCGCTGTGAGATGCTGCATCCACTCTGGTGCATGTGTTGGAGTGTAGTAATTATAATCAAAAATTAACATGAAATGTTTGCAAATTAATGTATAATAATGTCGCATAGAAAATGTATTAATGTGCTTTTAACATATGCGCTTGAAATGTGCCCACAGGGAGTGGCCACCAATGTATACGATGATAAATGAAGTTGACTAATAATGAATTATTGATGTACTAATGTGTGGTTTGTATTAGTATTAAGAATTATATGTTAAGATTTTGCTAAAATTAATTACTAGGCCTTAGTTAGCATGAGTCGGGGACTAGCTGCTGGTCTCATATTAAATATGTTTTTGCTAACGTACAATGTGCTGACTTGCTGAAGGACATGTAGCCGTACTTTTCCAGCAGCTAGAAGATGTGTGTAACCGTAGTAAATTCTTTCTCATGAGACCCGACTTGCTCAAGGAGACATTCTTGCTGAATGCAACAGTGTAGACTTGCAGCAGGTACAAGGTCGCCTTAACTGGTAAAGACAATAGTACTACTGATTGAGCCTGCGAGAATAAAAGTTTGTACCTGACATTCTACCCGTTGGAGACGTCAATTGCAGGAGCCAATGAACTATGTGCGAACTGTACTAAAGTGGAAATCCTAGTGAAGTGACAACCCACTTATTGGTTGGAGATAACGATGCACCAAATTTTGCCCAGTTGGAAATTAGGAGACTGTACAACAAGATTAATATAACACTGTGTCACAAGGAGAAATCAGCCATTACGTGCCATTCTTTGCTAGTACCTAGCCACTTTGTTACTCTGTCTTAAAGACTTTGCTGTTTGACTCTTCAAACCATCCTTACCCTTGCCTTGCCCGTTTCATACTTTTCCTCCTTATGAGGGAAGTGTTCCTTATTACCTGTCCTGCTGAACTTTGCTGAGTTTCCTGGCTGATGGCGAATCAACTGATGTTCTGAGGACGAAGTCTGACTCTGTATGCTGACCCATTACGGAGGGTAACTATATGATAATGAAATTGTAATTGTCTGTTTGCCTTTTCTTTCTAGATACCAACTGCTTCTTTTGATAGAGACCATAGATAGATGTTTTCTAAATTTGTGTTGCTAAATTGTTTTGCATGAAGCCCAACATGCTAATGCTAATTCGAGGATAGTTAAGGGGTTCACTAAGACAGAAGCAAATAGACAACGGACTGAATCGAAGCTTTGTTGAATAATGCGCCAATGATACTCTGCTAAAGTTAATCCATGTTGACGTCGTGCTTTGTTCTAATGTTTATGATCTTTGCTCTGATTAAATATTATTCGAGTTGCCATATCGTGACAGTGCTGATGTGTTTTCTGGTATTGAGATTAATAAACTTGCTAGTAGAGTGTAATCAATAGGGAATAAATATCATAAATCTTACAAAAATTTGTGTGTTTATTCATGACTGAAAGGTCATGGTGTGTCTTGTTTCCATTAATGTCACTAATCAATTTGATTGATTTGCTATTGTGAATATTGATGAGATTATTGATCTATTGATTGACATGCTGATTAGTTATCTCGTCTTAAGGTGTCTCCAATCAGGGTCAAAAGATTCATTGGCCTAAAACGAGTCCCAGACTAAGTAAATTATCTAGGGCGGTACGCGTTATCACATGTTACTTCTATCTAGTACAAGCAAGTGCACTGCTTTTCTATCTTCGCCTGTCAGAGGAGTGAGGTGGAGCAGATACGATTTATTTCCCTTGCTCACTCGTTCCCTCTGCCAGTGCTTATTATCTGGTATTTGTTGAGTAAGTGGTAAGTGTTCATCTTCTTGTTCAGTCATACATACATAAAAGAACAGACTGCAGTTGTTGATTTATCCTGCATACTTGGCTTCCCGGATGCAGATTGCCGTTTGCAGAAAGGCTGCTCTCCTTCACATCAAGTTTTCCTTCCCCGAATACTATGCTTTTCTGACTAGTGAAGCACGAGGGGGTGCTTCCTCCAAAACATGTGAGGCATCCAATGTAAAGGTTTTACTCTGCAACTTCTTTTAATCAGGGTGAACAGATTAGCACCAGGAATCAAGGAGTTTCTATTAAGGCATTGGAGATGTGTTTTTAGGCTCATTATTCTATAGTTACTGCTTTTGATACCTTACTTGCAGCATCGCCCTAAGATCATTATGAAGAATCAAAAGTTCCTGAATGCGTTCATTATGCTAAGGATTCTCAGCATGAAGGATCATCAGGCCGAAAATACGTGAGGAAGTGTACTTATCTAGATAAACGTCATACTTCATGCTATCCAGCTCTCTAATTAGTACATGTATAATAAAAGGACAAACATGGGGAAGCAGGATGACTTGCAGGTTTTTCCTTTGATAAAGAGGAGGTTGGTTGCTCCTGTTAAGATCATATCTTCTTCCTCTTTCAGATGTTGTGCAATATGTTGATATTGCGGCATCTGAAGGTAATGGGATAGTTGTGGGTCAAAGTTTACCTGCAACCTTTGCAGACACAAAGGAAAAAGTTAGCTTAAATGTGTTGGGATCCTGTTACTTTAAACTAACCCTGATTCAGCACCTGAGGTCTTTTGAGTGCACCCCTTCCCCGTCCATTGCGAGCTTTTATATTTTTGGATAACAATCCTTATGAGAAGTCAAACAGTAACAAGCTACACTCTAAATGCCAGAGGATATTTTTATCAACTAAGGTGGATAAAAACCCAGAAATTGATCCATTTTTGGTTACCTTTTTAGCATAGAACGGCAAAGATCCTACAAAGGAAATGGATAAAGCCCTGAACATGTTCTACAACAATAACAAGTTTTTTTTTAATCGGCTTGCACTATTATTGTGTCAGAAGTATCGATAAATCAGCATATCTGCAATAGGTAAAGTAGATAGGTAAATGTAGAATTACTATTCTTAAATACACACCATAATGGTATTTATAAATACCTGTGGCAGGTGAGTTGCTGGTGGACAAGGAGATAGGCACTTTGCTGATGAATGGTACAATAGACTTGATTCCTCAATATTCCAAGGGGTTCCTCAGCAATTAGTTTTGGATCAAAAATAATGTTTTGGAATGGCTTTGTGTCTTATTGCCATCTCAAGACGGGGGAGATTCATTCTCCCAAGGATTTCCTTCTGAAAAGGGACTTTTGAGTTTAGGTTCCCTTCTGAAGGAAGGTTTCGGCAGTTTTTATGGGAAGAGAATTCAGTTCAGATCCCTCTGTTTCGTCCAGAGATTAGGACCTTGGTGCCCTATCAAGCTATTAAAATCAGAGATTGATTTATGAAGTCCAGAAAGTCAGACTAATAGCGCCCTTGTATGGCAGGATTTTGTCTTTCAGGGCAGAGTTCTTTTGATTTGACAGGTGTGGATGGTGTTCCTATAGGATCTGGGATTTGTAGTGAATCAGATAAAGTCAATTATATATGCTTTAAAGGAGATGGTATTTTGGATTTTATGAAACTCAGTTTTGGCCACTCTCTAACAACCCAGTTAGAAATAAAGAAGGAGTTGTCAGTGCTAATGATGGAATACTATTCTTTCAGGTTACCTAGAGTTGTAGGTTAACTTTTGGCATCCATTCAAGCTATATTTTCTGCATGCCCTCGTAAAAAGATTCTTCAAAGCTTGAATGACATTCAGATCAGGAAAGGTCTCCTTTACTCATCATATGGTTCCCTTTTCGAAGACACAACCAAAAAAGTGTTGTTGCAGGTAAGTACAGTTGTAAGTATCAAGCATATGTATAAAATGTACTTTGTTTGGATTTTGCGGATAAAGCAGTTTACAAGTAAGTAACACTTTTTAATTTTAAAAGTTGACACAATGTAATTTTCCATAGGAGTCCTTAAAGTCCGAGGGGAAGTGTTAGCACAGAAAACAGGCAAGTACATGACTTACGATTCCAGTCTTCAGGGGTTAGGGTGTCCACAGGTCAAATTTCAAGTTGACCCCAAAAGTGCACCACCAGCAACACTGGCCAGCTGGGTGTAGGGGTCAAATTTGGTATCGGGTTTGCAAGGGAATCCTATAAGGATTGGACGGACTTCGTAGAAAAGAGATTGCAGGTAAGTGCCTGCGGTTTCAGGACACAGCCCGGGGGTGGGGGCACAGGTCAGCACGAAACACATACACTCAGCGGCACAGGGGTGGCAGGGTGCAAACACAGTGTTGGTTGCCCAAGGTTTCTCAATGAGGGAACCCTGAGGGTCACAAAGATGCTGCAGGTTGGGACCAGGGGGTGGGTTCCTGGACACCAAAAGCTGGACAGGAAGGAAAGGCACCCGCTGGATGTTGCTGGACCATCGGTCGGATTCCTCAAGGCCAGGGGCTACGGATGCAGGCGTACCTTTAGGCATCGGGAATCTTCGTCGGATCCGGTCGCGGTCAGTGAGAGCCTCTGGATTCAAGCTGCAGGTGTCGTGGTGTTGGCCGGGAAGGGTCAACCCAGGACGAACTCAAGGTTGTAATCACCTTGGGACCTTCTCTGGACTGGTGGGCTACGTGGACTCGGGCCATGGGCGTCGGGTGCAGAGTGGACAGGGCTTGCGGATCCCGGGCGGTTCTGGAGTTTTTTTTTTGGAGAGGGCCACTGTCCTCGGGAGTTCTTAGTCCTCCACTGGGCAGGCAATCCTTTGGGGGCTTGTAGAGGTCACTGGTCCTGCAGAATACGTCGCCTTCTTGGAGCCCGGGTCTTTGAAGCTGCAGACAGGCGGGTAGGGCTGGTGCCAAGTCAGTTGTCATCTGGAGTCTTCACTGTTGGGGTTGGCTAAGCAGTCCTTCTTCTTTCATCTTTCTTCTGAGGTCACCAGGAATCTGGTGAGTAAGGTTCAGGGGAGCAACCTTAATACTAGATTTAAGGGTGTTACAGGGGTCAGAGAGAAGTAGCCACTGGCCCTCTCTGTGCCCACTCCCTTTGGGGATGGGGGCATATTCCTAACCCTATTGGTCCCTACCCTCCAAAACAAGATGGAGGATTCTGCAGGGAAGGGGTCACTTCTGCTCTGGACACCATAGGGGTGGTCCTAGCTGCAGTGGTCACTCTTCCCTGTTTACCTAATTTTCCCACCGGACCTGCCGAAAAAAGTGGGCTTGGTCCAGGGGGCGGGCACCTCCACTAGCTGAAATGTCCCGGGTGTACTGTAACAGGAGGCCTGAGCCTTTGAAGCTCACCGCCAAGTGTTGCAGGTCCCACAGGGGGGTGGTGTAAAGCACCTCCACCCAGAGCAGGCTTTGTTTCTGACCCCAGAAAACACAAAGGCTCACACCCTATGGGGTAAGAAATGTGTCTCTTAGTGGCAGGCTGGCACAGACTGGTTAGTCCTGCACTAAAGGGTTGGGAAAAACGGTGCATCTCAAAGATGCCCTTTGTGTGCATTTTATAATAAATCCATCCCTGGTATCAATGTGGGTTTATGGTGCTGAAAAGTTTGATACCAAACTTCCCAGTCTTCAGTGAAGCCATTGTGGAGCTATCGAGTTCATAATGACAAACTCCCAGCCCATGTACTCAATATGGCCACATTGCACTTACAATGTCTAAGAATGGACTTAGACACTGTAGGGGCAAATTGCTCATGCAGCTATGCCCTCACCAGTGGTACAGTAGACCCTGCCTTAGGGCTGTAAGGCCCGCTAGAGGGGTGACTTACCTATGCCACAGGCAGTGGTTTGTGGGCATGGCACCCATTCTCCCCACCAGCACACACAATCTGCAATGGCAGTGTGCATGTGTTTGGTGAGGGGTCCCTTAGGGTGGCACAATACATGCTGTAGCCCTTAGGGACCCTCCCTGGGCATAGAGCCCTCAGTACCACTGGTACCTTTTATAAGGGACTTAGCTTGTGGAATCAATGGTACAGTTTAGGGAAAGAACACTGGTGCTGGGGTCAAGTTAGCATGATCCCAGCATACACTCAGTCTAGTTAGGATCAATTTCAAGTATAAAGTGTGTGGAGGGGGTAACTATTCCAAAAGGGGCACTTTCCTACAAGATCTTTCTGTGTTTTTTCAGTTTTTCTTAGATCCATAGAACAATCCTCATGATCTGATGCTTCAGGATCACCTAAGGTTTTTGGCATTGAAGATTTCATGACAACCTGGGGGTCCAAGACCATGAAAAGAAGCTTTGCTGGACATCAAAGACTTAGGGATTCCAGTCACTCCATCAGAATTAGGATCAGTAAATCTGGTCAGAAGGGTTAGCTGGTATCAGGAGAGACAGTTTATCTCATATATGCTTCTCCAGTCGATATGGTTAATTTTCTGGTTAATCTTTTCAGATTGAGTAAGGCATTTAAGACTATTACACGAAAAGTTACCTATGTTATTGTCCCTCATTTATTTTTGTAGAGGATCTGGAGTAAGAGCACTAGATGTAAACACTAGGGCTGTTACCCCTGAAGGAGTAGTGTTTTTTATGTTTACAGGGATCCTAAACCTTTGTCTTCTACTATTCAATATCCAAATTTTTCCTATATTGTATAATTATGTGTTGAATACTGTTTGAATTGACAGCTGCCTTTAGACCACTAAGAGCCTCACAACTCTTCCCTAATTTTAAATGTCATGCCTCTCAGTTTGGGCTCGCAGGGAGTCGGGATTGGGGTATTTTTACACAGAGCTCATTCATCTAGATGGACCATGGCTTCCCAAGCTCTATCTTTATCTAGTAGCCTGGAAAATATGAAGGAAGCAGATCTGTTTTATAAGTTCATTCTTAGGACTTTCTTCATAAGCCAGTTGTTCAGGTAGCACAGTCAATTATTAACATGCTTAAATTTTGCATAGATCCCCACAACCAGTACATTGGGAGGGGTACCTGAGTGTGGCGTAGGCCAAATCAGCCAACAGACCACCTTGAAGCTTTATTGGAATGATATGTGAATGTTAGGTGGGCCAGGCCTGTTGGCACACCACATGAAAATGAATCTGCATGAGAATTATGTCATTGACTGCACTGTACTCCCTCCACCCCTAATGTTCTTCTTCTGTTCTTTATAGAATCTGGGGGTAAGTCTGGTTCTCTACATAAATCCCCACTAAAGCAATTGACTCCTGCTCCCAATCAGATTGTTCGATGTTGGTTTGTTCTTTTCACTGCATACTTTGAGGCATATTTATGAGCCTTTAATGCAGCGCAGCAAGTCACTTTCTGCACTGCACCACAGGTAAAGGACAGGAGAGTGCTGTATTTAAGAGAATATGGCGCATTCTTGTAATTGTCCCTGCACTGTTGCTGTTATGGCTGCCTAGGGCCAACGCCGGCAATCTTGCACCATGGTGCCTGTGCGCCTGCGTTGTAAGGAGGATTATTTTGTGCAGGAAAGGGGCATCTTCCTGCACACAAATAATCCCCTGAGGTATTTTTCTCTTTCTGTGTGTGCTGCAGAATACAGCACACGTACAAAGAGGAAATGAAGAGAGAAATAAATATATTTCTTCTTGTTATGCCTCACCTAGGAAGGCGTAATAATTAGGCACATCCCCAGGTCTACCACTTCTGGTAAATCTGGGAATGCATCAAAATGTATGAGTTTTGTGTGGGAACCAGCACCACACAGCACCAATGGAACGCCTTCCTGTGGCAGAGTATCGCAATGCAGCACTTTGTGCTGCATTTCTTTACTCCAGATTTATGAAGCCACTCACGGCCACAGAATGTGGCATTGTGTGGCTTCATAAATCGCCTTTTGGGCTTGCATCGCACATGCATCACATTGCATGGTGCAAGAGCGACACAACCTCAATTATAAACGTGCCCCTAAGTTGATAGAATCCTAATGTTTTCTTGTGCATTCATAGAGATATATTGCCTTGTGCACTATAATCAGCTGCTTGGTCGTTCTTGTTGATCGGACATGTTGTCATGTATGTTGAAATATCAATAAAGAAATACTATAGAATGCAGACTACCCTTACTATAATGAGAGGAAGGTTTAGGTTACATTAAAGAGACAGAGACAAATAATATCCACTCTTTATCCCTCTTTTATTGGCATGTGTTTTTTGTCAGTGTAGTTTTAGGTGACCAACGAAGTTCAGTAGTTCATCGTTGAATTTAAGGGGTCGCGTTATTCGTCGTGTTCAACGTTCAGATTTATTTCCATGGTCTTCGAAGACCAGCAGTTGGGAATCTTTTTTTTGGGAAGGAGGGGTCCGAGGAAGTAGCATAGTTTTCTGGTTTGTGTATCAGCCACAATGAGGAGGAGGTGAGTATGAGGACTGGATTTTACGCTCTACCTTAAAATGTCAGAAAATGCTGGCTGAGGTGACAGGTAGCATGTAGTCGCTATCCTTGAAAAATAAACATCTCAGTTATAAACATGCTTCTTACTTTCTATGTGTGTTATTGTGTTTTTGCAACAGCTGTGTCTGATTTTGCCCGTGGCACTATTCATACACCAGAGTAGTTGCCATGGCTTCTTCTACAGCATTAGGTTGAGATGCAAACGTGTCAACACGTGAAGGTCCTATCCAACTGGTCTTCCCGCGAGCTGGATTCCCCTCCATGTTACACAACGAACAATGAAAATTCGTACAAATAGAAAGAAGTCTGGGTATTTTTCTAAGGCCTTCATAGTTTGAGCAAAACTTACGCACATTGAATCCACGGGGAAAATAGACGCGCCACGTTATCTGCCCTTGGTGAATCATCAGTGGTCTAGGCACCATAGCACAAAGGTGAGTCCAAAAGATGTTTCCATATCTTGAAGGTGGCGCGAGGCCTCCAAGGCCCGGTGGTTCATACACCACCGCCCATCCTCATTATAATCCGTAACAGGCCTCCTTGTGTGTGGTGCAATACACACATTCCACCAGAAATATGAAACATGTAAACAGGCTGATAAAATTCGTCAGAGGGATGTGAGAAAGTGGAAAATTAGCAACAGAGAAGGAAGGCCCGTGCGCATTCAGTTGGACCCTGTTCAGAGTCTCGGAGAAGCTTAATTCTCTCGGTTTCAAAAACATATGGAGGCCGAACAGGACGGCGAGGCGATGAGCCCAAAGACAGTTGGCTCTTCTAGTGGAAACATACCAGCAAGGCATGTTGTTTCCTTGTTTTCTTTCACTTTAAATATTTACTTGTGTTCAGTCAGACCTATTTTTCCATTTATTTTACTAAAACCGTTGCCTTTGTGCTAGAGAAGCGAAGAGCAATGAAAAGGGGAGGCGATCTTTAAAAACTAGCATAGGACTGAAAACGTGCACTGTCTGTTGAAATTAACGTATAACTAAATGACGGTGCATTGATTACTGTACGTTATGGTATTTACAGTTCAAAATACATTCTCCGGATTGTAACTTCCATTCATTATGTACGAGTTCGGACGCTTGGAAAAACGCTGTCCGGTGTTTAATTTGTGCTGGTGGTAGCAAGATGTGGGTACCGGTACTCATGTTTGTTTAAAGAGTGGGACTTATTGTTCATCGTCAGGCTCTGATGCGGAGAAGGAAAGGCAAAAAACTAAGAAGAAAGAGAAGAAAAATATGCGCGGGAGAAAGTTCGGGGTCAGAAGGAACCCCCAAGGCTGAGATAAAACGACACGGAGTGCACGCTGGTAGATGAAATAGGCGTGAGGTGGAAAAAGAGCCTTGAGGTGGAATAAGGACTAAGCCGTCTTCTTGGTATCAAGCAACCTTGGCATATGGGACCACTGGAGGCAGGCAAACCTTTGCGCCCCTGCTCTCATTTATTTATTTTTGTATTTATTTATTATAACAAAATTAAGGACTGTCGATGTCGAAGCTTGCTCTGACGGAGGTGTGTCTTCATTTTGTCTCTTTAGTGTATTTTTAATTCAAATCAGGCATTCTTGGCTAGCAAGTTATTAACACTTTTTTCCAAAGTGCATCTTACCTATCAATCAATCAATCAATCAGTATAAACAGCGTTTACTCACCTGTGAGGGTCTCAAGGCGCTGGGGGGTGCCTCATCCGAAGAGCCACGTCTTGATGTTCTTCCTGAAGATGGTGAGTGACAGGCTTTGTCTGAGGTGCAGGGGGAGGTTTTTCCAGCTCTTCGCTGCAGTGTAGGTAGAAGATCGTCCTCCGGCGGTGGTTTTGCGTATGTGAAGGACGGTGGCCAAGGCCATCTGGGCGGAGTGGAGGAATCTGGCAGGGGTGTGGAAGGAGACGCGGTGGTTCAGGTAGACTGGTCCTGCGTTGTGTACGGCCTTGTACGTGTGGGTGAGAAGCTTGAAGGTGATTCGCTTCTCGACCGGTAGCCAGTGGAGGGTCCTCAGGTGTTGGGAGATGTGTTCTCAGCGAGGGAGGACCAGAATGACTCTGGTGGCGGCGTTCTGGATGAGTTGAAGTCTTTTGATGTTCCTAGTTGAGGTGCCGGTGTAGAGGGCGTTGCCGTAGTCGAGCTTGCTCGTGACTAAGGCATGGGCGACTGTCCTGCGACAGTCTGCTTGAATCCATCTGAAGATCTTCAAGATTTTGCAGAGTGTGTGCCAACAGGAGGAGGTGATACAGTTTACATGGAGGGTCATGGATAGGGAGGAGTTGAAGATGATTCCTAAGTTGAGAGCATGCTAGGTCGGCACGGGGGGGCACTGAGGGATGTGGGCCACCATAAGTCGTCCCAAGCTGAGGTGGCGTTTCCGAAGATGATGAGCTATGCCTTGTCAGAGTTGAGCTTGAGGCAGCTTTCTCTCATCCAGGTAGCGACGGCTTCCATTCCTGCATGAAAGTTCCTTTTGGCCGTGTCTGGGTCTTTGGTGAGGGAAATTATGAGTTGTGTATCATCGGCATATGACACGATGTTCATACCGTGGCTTCTGACGATGCCAGCAAGAGGAGCCATGTGTACGTTAAACAGTGTGGGACTCAGGATCCTTGGGGGACTCTGCAGTTGATTCCTGGGGGTCTGGAGGTGTAGGGCGGGAGTCTGACCCTCTGCGTCCTCCCGGAGAGGAAGGAGTGAATCCATTCCAGGGCTCTTCTGCGGATTCCTGTCATGGAGTGTGGTGCGCAGAGTGCTGTGGGAGACCGTGTCGAAAGTTGCTGGGAGGTTGAGGAATATGAGTTCTGCAGTGTGGCCACGGTCTAGGAGTAATCGGATGTCGTCAGTGGCTGCCAGGAGTGCTGTACCCGTGCTGTGATTGCTGTGGAAGCCGGACTGGGAGCTGTCCAGGAAGATGTTGGCATCGATTAAATTCCATAGTTGTGCGTTGATTGCTTTCTCTAGTATTTTGTCAGGATAGGGTAGCTGCAAGATTGGCTGGAAATTCTTTAGTTCTGATGGGTCAGCCGAAGATTTCTTCAAGAGAGGGCGTATTTCAGCATGTTTCCAGTCCTCAGGGAAGGTGCCCATGCTGATGGAGCAGTTGATAGTGTTATGAAGCTTGGGGGCGATGGATTTGCTGGCTCTGATGTACATGTGGTGCGGGCAGGGGTCCGAGGGGGCTCCGGAGTGGGTGCTGTTCATGATGTTGACTGTTTCCTCTGTGGTGAGCGTGGACCAGTCGTGGATGGTCTGAGCAGGTTCCGGGGGAGTGGGTCGGTTGCAGGTTCCGGTGCCAGGTGACAGAAAGCTGTCGTAGATGTCCTGGATCTTGTGGTGGAAAAAGTAGGCAAGTTTGTCGCAGAGGTCCTGTGAAGGGGGGATGCAGGTGGATTCGGAGGGGGTATCTATGAACTCGTTGATGACTGAGAAGAGTTCCTTTGAGTTGTGTGCAGAGGAGTTGATGCGCTCCCGGAGTGCATCCTTCCTTGCGTTCTTGATTTTGCGTCGGTGGGCGGCAGTTGCGGCTCTGAAGGAGGCGAGCTCTTCACTGGATACCTATAAACCATGCACATGTACAAGTGTTATATTTTGTATTGATTTTCTTTCTACGGTTGTGCCTTACTGCTGAACACTGTAATATGATATAGTAGTTACAAGAGTGCTTTGTATCCTAGAGAAGACACTGACATCCATTTGTTGTGCTTGTTTGTAGGTGTGTCAGCTCGTGCTTTCCAAAGAGTTGTTGAGCTTGTAGATCATAAGGGTGCTGCTCCAGTTGTATTGTGTTTTGGTGCACCTGGTGCTGCAGCTAAACTTGCTACTCTGGTGAGTGAACTAGAAAGAAGGAGAGCTAATTGGGCATATTTATGTGCCCATGAGGTTTCACTTTGATAATGACTGAGATCTCACCAGGATGACTATAGACTTTAATACTCTGTCACAGTCTGAAAGGAAATGGCACTCTAGAACCTCAACCATTTTGCACTAGAACAATTTCTTCTTCTAAAACTGGAATTAAATCCATTTTTGCAGACATTGTACAGCAATGTGTAAAGTTATTGAACTTTGACTTTTCACTTCTCTGAAGTGGAGCATAAGCTACTGCAGACTCTTGGAAAAACGCTGAACCGCAGGCAGGGTTTCAGTCTCAAATTTGTACTTTATAGTTAGTTGTATCCCCTTCTGAAATCTGACAGGCATACACCTGTCAATTACACCTTTAATGTGCAGAAGTGCATTTGGTTCCACTATTCTTGACATAAGAGATATTTTCTCCATGTAGAGAAATCCTTCCGAAATTCACTAGGATGTATGGTCAGGGACCTTCCTAGCAAATCCAGAAACCAAGTCACCCTACTTTAGGGTCCAGAATACTTTGCAAATCCCCAGAACACTCACTACATTTAGCACATTTTCAGTGAGCCATTCCCTCGTGACACCTATGGAATTACACCAAATTTGGCAGAAAGGTATCTCTTGGTCCAGAAAATCCAGCAAATCCATTCAGTAATTTTTGAGAAATTAAATTAAAAACAAATTTATATGTCTATGTATGTCCGTGAATACTTCACAATTAATTCACAACAAATGTGTGCGCCAATAGGAATGCCATGATTGGCTGGCTGCAACCTGAGCATAAAGTTGCAGCCGCCATTATAAGTAATGGCAGCTGCAGTTTTATGAACCATTGTGCACCCACTCGCAGACCCACTTATGCACCCACTCAAAGACCCACTATGAGGCTCACACATCCACTCACTCACCCACTGACACATCCTGTCAGACCCACTCAGACACTCATGCACCCACTTAGAGACCCACAGAGTCGAGCACCCACTCATAGACCCACTCAAACTCTTACAACCACTCACACACCCACTCAGAGATGCACACACCCACTCACGGACACAGTCAGACACGTCCCACTCACAGACCCCCTCAGAGAGTCATATACCTACTCACAGACCCACTCAGACACTCACAAATCCAGTCAGAGACCCACTCAGAGGCTCATGCAGTCACTCACAGACCCATTCAGGCAGTCATGCACTCAGACAGAGGGCCACTCAGAGATGCATGCATCCACTCACAGACCCTCTCAGACACTTATGCACCCACTCACAGACCCTCTCAGACACTTATGCACCCACCCACATTCCCACTCAGACATACACGCACCCACTCACTCACCCACTCAGAGACTCATGCACCTTCTCACTCATGCAATCAGAGACTCATGTGTCCTCTCATAGATCCAGTCAGGTACACATACACCCACTCACTCACCTACTCAGAGACGCATCCATCCACTCACAGACCCTCTTGGCCACTCATGCACTCACAGGCCTACTCAGACACTCATGCACCCACTATCAGGCCCAGTCAGACACCCACGCTCCCACTCATTGACCCACTCAGACACTCACATACCCACTCTGAGACTCATCCATCCACTCACAGACCATCTCAGAGACTCATGCACCCATTCACACTCCCAGAGACTGACATACCCAATCACTCACCCACTCAGACACTCATGCACTCACTTAGAGACTCACACAGACACTCATGCACCCACTCATTGACCCACTCATATGTTTACACCCACTAACATACCCACTCGGAGACTCACACACTCACTCACAGGCCCACTCAGAGACTCACACACCCACTTCTATGTCTACCCAGATATTCACATACCCACTCACAGACCCTCTCAGACACTCATGGACTCACTCACAGACCTACTTAGAGACTTAACCACCCGCACCCATTCACAGACCAGTCAGATACTCATGCCTCCACTCATAGACCCACTCAGAGACTCACACTCACTCACTTACCCACTCAGACACTCATGCACCCACTCAGAGATTTACTCAAATACTCACACACCCACCCAGAGACCCACTCACACTCTTACAGCCACTCACACACCCACTCAGAGGCTCACTCACTCACTTACAGACCCACTCAGAGACTCACACATCCACTCACAGGCCCATTCAGAGACTCATGCACCCACCGATAGACCATGTCAGACCCTCACGCACCCACTCAGACACTCATGCACACACTCATAGACTCACTCTGATAGTTTCACACCTACTCAGAGGCCCAGTCAGAGAATCATACACCCACCCACAGCCCCACTCAGACACTCATGCACCCACTTACCCACTCATAAACTGATCTAGCCACTCGCAGACCCTCTCAAAGATTCATGCACCCGCTTCGAGGCCCATGCAGAGACTCACACACCCACTCACTCACCCACTCATACACCCACTCCGAGATGCACTCACACTGTTACAACCACTCACACAACCACTCAGAGACTCACACACTCACAGACCTATTCAGAGACTCACACATCCACTCATAGGCTCACTCAGAAACTCTTGCACCCACTGACAGACTGTCAGACACTCACTCAACAACTCATTCACTTGCACACAATCATAGACTCACTCTGAAAGTGACACACTCAGTCAGAGGCCTTGTAAGAGACTTATACATCCACTAACAGCCCCCTGAGACTCTCTTGCACCCACTCACTCACCCACTCAGACACTCATGTACCCACTCAGAGATGCACTCACGCTCTTACAGCCACTAACACAACCACTCAAAGACTCACACACTCACTTACAGACCCATGCACAGACTCATCCATCCACTCATAGACCTTCTCAGATGCTCATTCGCCCACACACAGACAAACTCAGACACTCATTAACCCATTCAAAGGCCTAGTCAGAGACTCATAGACCCACTCACAGTCCTAGTCAGACACTCACGTACCCAGTCACTCATCCACTGAGAAATTCACCCATCCACTCACAGACCGTCTCTGTCACTGATACACCCACTCACAGACTCACTCAGACAGTCAGGTATCCACTCACAGACCCATTCAGACACTCATTCAGCCATTAAAGACCCACACAAACACTTAGGCACCTAATGACAGAGCTACTCACAGTTAGACACCCAGTCACAGACCCACTCAGGCACTCATTCACCCACTCACAGACCCATTCAGAGACACATGCATCCACTCCCACACTCATTCGGACAGTGATACACCCAGTGTGATCCAGAGAATCACTTATATAGTTCTGAACTTTAAATGTGCTGGTGTCAATGGAATGTCTGCTTTTGTTTTGCGTATTTGCGATGCATTGGCAATTTTTGAAAACAACTAAAAAAATAGATTTTAAAAGGAAATGAACCAGGTTTTAGGAAATAGGGTGGCTCTAAGAAGAGCCTTTGTGTTTATTGTGCGTGGATGATAACTACACCTAAAACAGGATGCAGTGTTTCAAGATGTTGTGTTTTTCTGTGAAGTGAATTCCATCACTTTTATAGATTCGATCTATGTCAAAGCACAAGTTGTTGTATGTAGAGCCCATGTTATGGTCTCTAAGGAATGCAGAAACAGTTTTATTGACATGTTTCCTAGCTTTGTCTATCTGTAGACAGAATTTGCTTGACCACTTCCATTTCTGTCTTTGGCATATGATGGAGAAAAACAAGCCAGTCTGAGGGAAAAGTATTATTAACGGAGGTATCCTTCATTAGGATTTCCAGTTCTACCTCAGTAAGTGTGCCTAAGTCATCGCCACAACAGTGCACCATCATGAGGTCAGGATGTTGGAAATCCATGATGCTTTCAACCAAAGGTAGCAACTGATGCCACTTTAACGCTCTCTAGCCAATCCAAGTAATGTCCACATTAGGCAAATCCAAGTCCTTGTCAATGCCACTCTTCCTAGCACACTCTCTACCCCAAAACACAGAGCTGTGACCCACAATCCACACTCTAACCATTTTGAAGGTAAGGAGCAGTAGCACACAGAAGACTGGAGGAGAATGAGATAGTTTTCAAAATGAAAGGCAGGTAAAATGGAGGACAAGAGTTGTTTTAAAAAAATGATAGATTTGATTGGATGGTGTAAATAAGCTGGTAGTGAAAACTAATTAGATGTTTCTAGGAAGAAGTAAGTACATCAGTAAGTACATCTGTGACTGGCTGTTCTTAAATTTAAAAAAATGTAATAAAATTTTGGGTAGGCTTATATTTGGAAACAGTCAACCACATCTGCTGCAGTTGAACTGGAGAGTAATGGAGAGTAATGTGCTGTTTCTAGAATGTATTGTGAACGTGTGACCTACTGGTTGAAGTGCATGTTGTAAAGTGGGTTCCTATGGAAACTAAGCGAGGGTGTGGGGGAAGGGTATTAAACAGAGTGCAGTCTGTTTGTTTACATTAGAGTTGTTTAGACTCATTATGTCTGAATGACAGTTTATTTTCCTAGTCAGGAGTTTCCTATGAAGTGTAGTGTGGTTGTTAAGTATTGCAAGTACTAACCTAAATATCTTTTTAGACCCCCAAACTTATTAGTGAATTTGTCACAAAGTTACACGTGGGACCGCACTGAGGGGCATGATGAAATCGTGAATACACTCATATACCGCATCATATTTGGCTTCTTGACAGAAGTGCAAGAAAGGTTAATATACACTAACTGTTGAGAAATGGAATAACAAAAGTACAATATGAAAGGGACATTTCAATTTGCTACCTTTGACAGTATTACCGAGTACAAAGTTGAAAAGGTTGCCATTAATGGTTGCTTTGTATGAGAGTGGTGTGCCATTGTCATGCGTAGTTTTCACATTTTCTCTGAGAGTTCAATCTATCCAAGAAGGTGAAAAAAATCTGACCAACCAACTCAATTTACAGGTATGTGAATCAGTGTATTTAAACAAAATGTGATTGAAAGGGTATATGTGTACATGAGGTTGATAAACGTTGTAAAGAATATACAAAAGAATTGTGACTGCATGAGGAGATCTGAGTGGGTGTGTGAGTGCTTTTGTAGGTTTATAAATGAATGGGTCAGTGTGTTTTTGGGTGTGTGAGTATGTGCCTGAGGGTGAGTAGCAGCCCTGCCAAGTTTCCCAGGTGCATAGGTGATGTGCTGCCCTAGTTCAGGTGTTCTCTATGAATGCTCTGACATGTAGTATTGTTTCTTCCATTATAACATGGGAATATAAATATCAGAATTCAAAGAAAAAGACCTGGACTAAGGAATATATCATGCATGGATCTGGGAAACTTGGCAGCCATGGAGTAGGCGTGTGAGAAGTTCCTTAATTATGTGTTGCCCTTGAATTGATGAATGTGCCCATGTTGTTTTTCTATGTGGTCAACTTGGCATTAAAAATTCTTTGATATGCTGTGGAATTCTAGTAAGTTCAAGTTACTGTTTATGAAGGGTGTAGGCAAGTCCTAGGGCAGGATGCCTTTTATATGGTATATGGTCTGGGAGTTTGTCAAAACAAACTGTTGTATTATTTGTAGCAAAATGCTGTGACGTGCTCTGAGATAATCAGGGGCCTTGTCTGCACCAATACAAAATCACAAATAATTAAAATAGTTTACTGATAATACCATACCCTTCCTCATGAAAAACTGCTCTGCTAAGGAATTTTACCTTCCTCCTACCCCCAAAGACTTTTATTTGTTCTGCCCTTGGGATGCACTGAACACAGATTACCACAGTAACTTCTCTATGGAGTCAACACAAGAGCAACAGAAGAGAGGCCTACAGCGTGCACTGGCTACAGCAGGCAACGTAAATGCTTTGTTGGGTTGAGACTGGAATAAAGAGAAGCAGCTCAAGACATGCTTTGATTGCAGGCAGCTAGGGTAAATGCTCTGTAGGGTCCACCAAAGAATAATAGAAGAGCAGTTCATAGCATGCTCTGGTTATAGGCTGCCATGGTAACATACTAGAGACAGCCTTTCAAGGAGTGGCACAGAAGCAGCCCAGGGCGTGCACTGGTTATAAGTAGCCGCAGCAGGGTGTTGTGGTGTTGGTTGTGTCGGTGGTGGTGATGGTGGGTGCTGATGATGTGAAGCTGTCGTGCATGTGTGCGATCTTGCGGTGGAAATAGTTGGAGAGGGAGTTGCAGAGGTCTTGGGAGTGTGGAGGGTTGATGGTGCAGGATTTGGGTTTGGTGAGTTCTTTGATGATGGCAAAAAGTTCCTTGCTGTTGTTTGTGTTGTCTATGCGTTCTTTGTAGAAGGACCGCTTGGTGGTCCGGATGAGTTGGTGGTGTTTGCGCATGGCTGTTTTGAGGGCGGAGAAGTTGCTCATTGAGGGTTCTTGGCACCAGCCTTTCTCAATTTTTCGGCATTTTCGTTTGGAAGAATGAAGTTCGGTGATGCACCAGGGTGCAGTCTTGATGGTGCAGGTGTTGTTGTTTATTTTGAAAAGAGCGAGGGAGTTTGCGCAAGTTTCTAGCCATCGTGTGAGGTTGAGGACGGCGGCATTGGGGTCATTGGTGCTAGGAGGTGGAGCTTGTGCGAGGTTGGAGATCAGGTGTTCTTTGGAGATCTTGTTCCACTTGCGGTAGGGGGTAGGATGTTGCTGGTGGTGGGTTTCAGGAAGGAGAAGTGGACGCAGTGGTGGTCAGTCCAGTGGAGTTCGGTGGTGTGCATGAAGGTGATGTGGCTGCTGGAGGTGAAGATGGCATCTAGCGAGTGTCCGGCTGAGTGGGTGGGTGAGGTGACCAGTTGCTTGAGGGAGAGGTTTGCGAGATTGTCCAGCAGGGCCGTGGAGTTGCAGCCGTGGGTGCTTTCCAGGTGAAAGTTAAGGTCACCAAGGAGTATGTAGTCTGTGGAGGTGAGGGCGTGGGAGCTGATAGTGCCGGCAATGGTGTCACAGAATGGGGGGGTGGTCCTGGTGGTCTGTAGATGAGGGTTCCTCTTAGGGTTGTGTTGGCGTTGCTGTGTACCTGAAAGTGTAGGTGTTCTGCATTGTCTAGGGTGTTGTTGGTGTTGGTGGAAATCTTGATGGAGTTTCTGTGTATTATGGCGATACCTTCTCCTGGTCTGTTGGTGCGGTCTCTACGGGTGATTTTGTAACCTTCTGAGATGGCTATGGCGATGTCGGGTTCTGATGAGGAGTTCATCCATGTTTCAGTGAGGAAGGCGATGTCGGGAGAGTTTGTGGTAAGCAGGTCCCAAAGCTCGATGGCGTGCTTGTGGACAAGCGGGTGTTAAGGAGGATGCAGTTGAGGTGATTGGGGGGTTGGTGTTGTTGTGGTGCTTGTCGGTGTTGTTGGTGTTGGTGTGAGTGCAGGAGAAGTGGCATGAGTGGCATGTGAAAGGTCCGTGTGTGTGTTTGGGGTTGGCCTTGGCGCAGGCGGGGTGCTAGCCGGGGTTGAGAGCAAGGAGCTCTGAGGAGGAGTAGTGGCGCTTGGGGGGGGCTGGAGGAGCGTGGACCAGGAGAACGGGCGCTGGGCGCGGTCCAGGCATGGACGGGCGCAGACAGGCTTGCCTCTGGCACGTCCCTGGCATGCCAGTGGCGCGGCCGCTCAGCAGCCGCCATTAAGAAGGTGAGGTGGGAGGGAGGAGCAGCTGGGAGGCGGGAAGGAGTGTCCAATGGGAGCACGAGAGGGGCGGGCCGCAGGGGACACAGCGGCTGGGTCAGAGTAACCGGCGAGAGCCAGAAAAGAAAAACGGGCACAATTTAGAGCGCATAATATGAAGCAGTGCAGAAAATGGGCACAGTTTAAGATAAAAACAGTGAGTAAAACGAAAACAAAATTACAAGAAACGAAATACGAATTATAGAAAACGAAATACACGTTACAAGCACACTAGACACGCCTACCACTAGGCACCAGAGATGAGGCGCAGGAGGGTGCCTGCGGGTGGTGGAGGGCCTCAAACTTCTTTTTGCAGCAACTGCGGGGTCAGGGGCACGGAGGCAGGCTGGTGGAGCTGAGTGTACTCCTGGTCCAAAGCAGGTTAGGAGGTCACACTAGGCGCTGCGCAGCAGCTGCCATTAGGAAGGGGAGGTGGGAGTGAGGAGCAGCTAGGAGGCGGGAGGGAGTGTCCAATGGGGACGCGACGGGGGGGCCGCAGGGGACGGAGCGGCTGGGTCAGAGTAACCGGTAAGGGCCGAAAAAGAAAAATGGGCACAATTTAGAGCACAAAATACAAAGCAGAGCAGAAAATGGGCACAGTTTAAGATAAAAACAGTGTGTAAAACAAAAAAACAATTACAAGAAACAAAATACGAATTATAGAAAATGAAATAGATGTTACAAGCACACTAGACACGCCTACCACTAGGCACCAGAGATGAGGCGCAGGTGGGTGCCTGCGGGTGGTGGAGGGCCTTGAACTTCTTTTTGCAGCAACGGCCGCCATTAAGAAGGGGAGGTGGGAGGGAGGATCAGCTGGGAGGCGAGATGGAGTGTCCAATGGGGGCGTGAGGGGGTGGGGACACAGGAGACGCAGCGGCTGGGTCAGAGTAACCGGCGAGAGCCGGAAAAGAAAAACGGGCACAATTTCGAGCGCAAAATATGATACCAATTACAAGAAACGAAATACGAATTATAGAAAACTAAATGCACGGTAAAGCACACTAGACACGCCTACCACTAGGCACCAGGGATGAGGCGCAGGAGGGTGCCTGCGGGTGGTGGAGGTCCTCGAATTTCTTTTTGCAGCAACGGCAGGGTCAGGGGCATGGAGGCAGGCTGGTGGAGCCGAGTGTACTCCTGGCCCAAAGCAGGGAGAAGTGCCTGTAAGTGATGCAGCTAGTTCCTGAAGCTTTAAACTGTAATTTGGATTGTATGAACTGAACTGGCTGGGTCCACAACGAAGTTGTCAAGACTCCAGCTGGTGGCTGAATGGTCAGGCGTGCCCCATTCCCGAGATGCTATAGAAAACTGGAATTTTATGCAGACATTGAGCTACTACTACTAGGTAAAGAAAGTTTCTGAAATTATATTATTTAGCACTATCCCACAGATTCAGATAATACTGTTCCTATCCCCGGTGCCCTTCAGACACCATATGGCACTACTTATTATACAAGGACATGTTCTCATGAGAAACTACCCAATAGATGAGGCCTTGGGAACATTCACTTTCAATGAAACGGTGTGCCACTGAGCTCTAAAGAAAAGAAACACCATTCTGTACTTGGGAAAGTTGTATTACATCTCTAGCAGTGTTTCCAAAGTTATTTGCATACCAATAATCTGTGAGACAAGGACAAAAAGAAATTACACGTTGAAAAGATGGTTGCAGACAGCACAAACCATTTTGAAATTGAGGCCTACATTAGCCAGTGTTAAAATAAATACAGTCAACTTCACAGACATATTATTCGTTTATGTTTTAATATTATAATCTATTTAGTCCACTTGCTGCTCCTTTTTTTGCAGCACATTTATCTGGTGCAAAAATGAAACTATTCAGCCTTGTTGCTTCAGTGTGTAAGAAGGGTGAGGAGCATGTCATCTAATTCTCTGCAAAATTTCCCTCATCCTGCACCCTCATTTCTTTTTATCCAGAAAGAGGTTTGACAAATTATATTGACACGTACAATTGTTCCTTTTTAACCGACGTTGTTACCACTGAAAACACACCATGTGATTTTGCCCCTGGGTGGGAGCAAAGCCAATCTGCCATTGTAGAGTTTTGCCATCAGGTGGCCCCCTTCCATCGTCCGGTTTATTTGACACTGCCACATTGAAAGTTAGAGAAGGTTTGAGGAGCAAAGCAAAAGAAGTGCACAGTCCCATTTGTGTGTACTGCACAAGCAGGGTGCTTATTTGCTTTTGAAATAAAAAGGACTTCTGACAGGTGGTGTTTGCACAACATAACATTCAGGTTCCAAGATATGTGCATTTCCTTTCTAAAGTAGGGGACAGGGACAAATCAATAAGTCTGTAGAGTACACAGTGTGATGCCTGTACTTAATAGAACTTCAATTATCAACCTCTTTAGAATAGCACTACAGAAGAGGATCCAAACATTACCCTACTGAAATATTCTGATAAATATACCAGCAGTTATCATAAACTTTAGGTAAATATAAATGGCATAGCAAAAAAAGGCATACAAATTTAATCAAATGTAAATAACTAGAGGGCAGCAAGAAGAACCCTGTGGTTTCCTGAAGACAAATAAAAGTTATAGAGTGAATACTAATCTATACGAGGTCACCTTGGTATCTCTCATGGTCATCTCTCAATTCTTCAAGGGAATTATAGGGACCAGTGAAAGACCACTTGAGCAGCAAGTAGCTGGTTTCTATCTGACATACAATTGAAACTTCATCCTTTCATTCCTTCCTTCCACATCTTCTCCTTGCAGAGACATCTATAGGTTCTTCATTCTTATCATGACTTGATCTGAAATGTCTCAATCATTCTCTCTTATGGTGTGCATGTTAAGGATATTGTTCAGCAACCCTCTGAGCTAATAAACAGTGGTGTGTTGGGAAGGCATACAGACCTCTGGATCATTAACTAAGACTGTTCCACAATTCTTTGTGCTTCTCCTGTAATTGACAGTGATCACATTTCAAATCATGACTTATTAGAAGGATTTTGTGGTGGATGTGTGAGAGATTTATCTCTTAAAATGGCCCTGTTTTCATAGTAGACGCATCTTTTTAATCAGGATGACAGGTCAAAATATATTTCAAAAACATCTAGCAGGGAAGGCAACAAATTTCTAGAGTGTGTATTACTGGTTTGGATGTAGGTGTTATCTACTGTCCCCTGGAGAAGATATTGTAAACAACAATGCCTTGAGCTTTTACTTTTTTTAGTTATAATTTGATTGACAGACATAGCAGCTTAAAGACAAGCAGAGACAGAACAGGGGTCTGGAATTCCCCAGAGGGTAGGTGTCCGTGTCCCACATCTGCCCCCTGGGCCTGGCATTTTAGGAAACAAAGCATACTGGTGAGTATCACAACCACATGTCTCATTTTGTCCCATGGAACACTTATCAATGTGGCACTGTCAAAGGTATGATTCATAGTCCAGTGGTTCGCATGGCCATCTTTGCCAAACTATTACCCAAAAGTGAAGCAACTATCATTGTACTCTAAAAGTATTTGAACTCAAGAAGACAGTCACAAACCAGGTTGTTTTTAGAATTCAAGATGAAGATCAACAGACCCTTTTTAGTAACAGCAAATGTTATGACTAGGCAGAAGCTGCCTACATCAAGATGATCAAGGTAAACTATTTATGAGAGGAAATTCTAAGGCTTGATGGACAAAGATAGCGAATGTGCCATTTATCAAAAACCTATGGATTATAGAGTAGACTTGGCAGGCAGACGCAATAATGGTAGGTTACGGTGAAGGTATTGTAACCTGGATCGAGTGCACCTGTGGTACATCACATGATGGTTGCTAACATTAGAGTTGTGAGCTGCTAGGTACTGACATTACTTATAAAATGTGTTTTAATGACATCTAAATAGTTGATAGGATCAATTTTAGTGAATTGGACTTTGGAGTAAAGTTAACTCTTTTGGTTTAGAAAAAGGTGCAAAATTCCATGCATCCCTTTTGAGAACCAAACTGTTGTGTTTTGCAGCATAAGCATTGCCATCTGTTTATTGTGTGATTACCCATCCCACCCCTCGTTTTTGCATGAAGTAAAATCACCAAGTTATTATTAGCTATTATTATTATTAGCTATTATTCCCCCTCTGCATTGTGCACCATGGTTTTAAAATATTTTAGCTTTTTAATACATCGAAGTGACTAGTTCCCGAGATTTAATGTGAGATTTTAGTAGGCAGAGAAGAATCTCAAGGACAGGTGACAGAAAGCTGGGAAGCAGGGAGCAATCATAGAGAAAACATAAAAATCCCACAATAGGAACATTCATTCGTAATTCACTGAATGCTCTGGCCCCAGAGCAGCACAAGTTTGCGGCTGCGCTGTGGTCAACGCATTCTACGCAATACGGAAAATTGTCCCTGCTTGTGCTGGTGTGCTAAAGGAACTATAACTCGTGCCCTCGCCATGCACTGCTCATTACCTCACATATTACGTAACTCATGACATTTACTGTGACATCATTGATAACATCACTGACATTCTTGACAACAAAACTGTGCATGGCACGAGCATGAGCTAAAGTCACTTTATGAAACGAGTTACAGTTATTTGAGGTAACTATGACTGGTGAATTTCAGTGTATTAGAACTTGTAAGATGGTACACCTAACTATAATGTCCTGTTAACACGTCCTTCTATGACAATTTATTACACATTAGGACTCATTTTAGGCCAATAAATCTTTTGACCCAGTTGAGAGACACCTAAGGACAAGATAACTAATCAATATATCAATCAATACGTCAATGATGTCATCAATATTTATCACAACAATACATTTCACTTTAGACAAAGTCATTAATCAATTCAAGACACTACCATGACCTTGCAGTCATGAATAACCACACCAGTTTAGTAGAATTTTATGAGTTTTTTTCCCAATTAGTTACAATTATAAAAGTAGATGTGTTAATCTCAAAACCAAGAAACATAATAGCATTGTCTCGATATGGCAACTTTGATAAGATTTCATTAAGGCGAGAATCACAAATATCAAAACATAACACGGCGTAAACATAAATCAACTTTAGCAGAGTATCATCAGTGTGTCAGTTCAACAAAACATAGATTCAGTTGTTTGTCTATTTGCGTCAGTTTTAGTGAACACCTGTCCTAACCACTGATTAGCATTAGCATGTTGGGCTTCATGCAAAACAATTTAGAACACCAATTTGGAAAACATCTAGCTATGGTCCCTGTCAAAAGTAAGCAGTTGGTACCTAGAAAGGAAAAGCAAACAGACAAATTACAATTTCATTGTCATAGTTACCCTCCAAGGTTTAGGTCAGCAATCAGGTTCAGTCTTCGTCCTCAGGACATCAGTCGATTCGCCATCAGTCAAAACTCAGCTCCTGGGCAAGAGGGGGCACTTCCCTCAGAAGGAGGTAAAGTGTAAAATGGGCAATTCTAAGAAAAGGATGGTTTAAGTAAAGCCAAAGTAAGTCACCAAATAGAGTGACAAAGTTTCTGGATAAAATCAATAGCATTCCCTATCTAATTCCAAATGGCTCCCCGTGTCATGGGTTTTTATCCCTTTTTCGTAGTACATTCCCCTAAAATTTTATTGGTCATACCTCACTATCTTCACCCAGTTAGAAAACAGATTATGTCATTAATCTTTTACCCCATATTAGTTTACAGGCCTTTCATTTGTCCATTTAATTGACGTCTTCAGAGGTAGCACGTCCGGTATGATTTCATCCTTCTTTAATTTTTTGCACATCTTTTGGTCAGTAGCTCCATTGTCTTCACTGGTTTAAACGACCTTGTACATTACATTAATCTACACTGTTGCATTTTGACTAACATTTTCTACAAGCAATATGAATTTAATGGGAACGGATCTACTATGGTTACATTCATCCTTCTAGTTTGAAGAAAACAAGAGTTCATGTCCTTTTGCGAGTCAGCACACTGCAAGTTAGGAAAAATACATTTAATATGAGAGCCAAGCAGCTAAGCTTCGGCTCATGATAACTTAAGGCCTACAAAATGTATTAGCACAATTTCAATAACGTAATCATTAATAATTAGTATAAAACGTATTCAGTATAATAATTCATAAACATTTAGTTATTTTATTATCTACGTATACATTGGCGGCCACTCCCGGTGGTCACATTTCAAGTGCACGTTTAAGCAAAAATTCATTACTACAGTTTCTATGTGGCAGTATCACACATTAATTCATAAGCATTTCATGGTAATATAGATTATATAAGCTACGCTCTCTCTGTCCCATTAACCTTTGTTTTTTTCAGTGAATGTGTATATCCATATATGTGTTCACAATTTCATGAATAAGTTATTAGAGTTTCCAGTAAAAACATACTATTGCTAGACTTGGGAACAACGTGATATTAATTATATCAGTTATTTTCCAGTTTACAGAACACAAACAGTGACTATTATTTATCTTCCCCAGAGTGTTAGTAGTGACAACTGAGATAGGTATAATATGCATAGAGAGACATAGTTATATGTTATTTTTGAGATACAAATGGTTTGTATATTTAGTTTTATGTACATTTCGGTTTCATAACAAACTACAAATAGTTGGTTACTCATTGCTAGAGTTCAGGTATAACTATTCACAATGCTAAGTACCTTAAGTTCTCTGAAATACAGAGCACTTAAGATATCTATCTTTTACAGGAACTCACTGTGTAAGAACTCACTACATTCTGCCAGGGTCAGACTAGATCAAAAAATAGACCTCGGCACCACAATAAAAGTGGCCCCCATTAGCAAAGCATACAGCAGAATATCAGGCAATTCAACAGTAAAAACCATCCCACAGCTGCTAAAAAAAAACCAGGCCCAAACACTGATCTGTCAGACCAGTCCATCGGGCACTGCCTGACTGCTGTCTAGTCCAGTCCAACTAGGCATTCTGCAGACTTCACTGACCAGCTGAGTGTCGAGGCAGAAAAGGTGGAGTCCTGTGATTTCTGTTTTCTCTCTTATTCCATTCACTTTCCACACATTTGTCACTGGTCCTCCTAGTTCCTTTTATGTGATCAGTGGCGGAAGCTTCGCTGCTTTTGGATCATGCTCATAAGGTTGGTGCTCATCTGACACTTGTACTGTGTTCAGGTCAGTGGAGTAACAAAGGCCCCGCGGTGCGTGGGGACCTTCAGCACAGTAACATGGCCTGAGAGCTCCTGAGTAAATCCGGAGGGGGGCCCCCTCCATATACTTTGCAGAGGTCTCCCTCAAGTTTTGTTACGCCAGTGGTTGAGATGTCCACTAGTTAACAAGCATCCCTCTACTCACCTTTTGGGTATAGACGTTTTTCCATCTAGCTCACACAGTCTATGTTGATCTTTAGTGCCACGTGCCTAGATACTCTAATCAACTTTGCTTCGACCTGACTAGTTCTTTCTATATGAATCCTCGGTAACTGTTTATTTTCCCGGGTGCCCAGCTATGTTCCTTCCTGGTCCTGTACTCCTTCTCTTCCCCCTCTGCATTGTTATTTTAGGTACCTTAGTCCCCCTCGTCTGAAAGTCTTTAGTCCCCTTGCAGTTAAGCAGTTCAGAAAATTTTGTGAATGGCCAACTTGACGAGCCAAATTAACCTAATCCCCTGCTTCTGTATCCTGTTCATCTCTGTAGGGTTTTATTCTGGCACAGTTTTGTGTGACACAGGATCCTTTCATCTGTGTGGCATCCACAAGGACACTCATGCACTGCTCTGACAGGGACAGCTAACCACTACCTGACAGGTGCACAGCGAGTTCAACAAGGTCATAGTATTCAATTCAGAAGCGCGCATTCGGCCACCACGGGGATGAACGATTCATGCCTATTGAAACTGCGACCGCTCATGGTCTGGAAGTATAAGAAACACCAAGTTTATTATTCATTGAAAAATGAAGCACACTGGTGTACTGGCCCATTGTTCCACTACCCTGCTGCTGCGCAAAACGAAGGAGTCCCTTCTAGTCCCACGCGCTAACCAAACTACAACCTGAATATCAGCCAGTAATTCACCGTGGCTTGCTGTTCATACATTTACGTACTCCCCGGAGTATTTTTTTAATTCGGTTGTGTTTTGAACGTGGATGTGTTTACCTGCGCTGCTCGGGCTCTTCTCAACTGTTCTGGGAAGGCATGCAGCCTCGATGGGGCACTCAAACCCTGAATTTCATTCCTTCATTCCTGAGCATAGAAACTCTCTAATTGTTTCTTCTGCTGGCCTTTGAAGGCGCTCCCCAGTTAGCTGGTTTTGTCCCGGGCTTGAATAACCGCAGACATTCCTCCTCTTTCAGCTCTGGGGGTCTTTGTTCCTGCTAGAGGCCGGTCAGTCGGTGGGCAGGAAGCGGCAGAGGCTCTTCAGTCGAGTCCCTCTCAGCGAGCAGATGTCTTTGAACGACCTCTTTGCAGGGTCTCTCCGGAGACAAGAGCAGGTTACCCATTGGCTGCGCGCCGCAGCCTCGCGCGGATAAAAAGAGGGGAACCTCGGTAAAGAATGCATTTTTGCCGCGCAGTACGTTTCATAAATTAACAAAGCTGTGAAAATGCATATTTACAAAAAGACATTTATGCTTGATTTTGGTCATGTGTTAAAAAAATATTCGCCGATCCCTAATAGAGTGTTTTTTTTAAACAAATGAGGTGCAAAAGGCCTGCTAAATTAGGTTTCTTTCTGCGATCTGCACCTGGTGCTTGTAGGAGATACCCTTCGTGTGCTGCTGCTGCAGGGCCATCTGCATGCGAATCTGGTCAGCTTGTAAATGATGTCATCCTAATTAGCAAGGGTTAATGTCTGCTTTCCTGCAGAGGGCTTTGGTGAAGCAATTACCATCCTAGGGGGGTCAACAGGCTGCAATTACATGGCTTTCACAAATTGAGATAAACATCTTTTGAATTCTCCAGGCAAGACAATCACATCTCTAAACTTTTTCTTCTTGACCTTTCACAGCGAAGGATATTTTGACAGGTGATCGCAACCTTATTTGTATTTTTCTTTCCAGCTCAGCCTAAACCCTCACTCTGTTGCAGCACACTCAAATCCATTAGCTAAAACTCTCAGGAGAGTCATAGTGATGCAGCTGCAATGAGAGTCTGTTTGAGAACAAAAAGAAAAGATGTCAAGGTAAAAATTAAACATCTATTTTTCAGTAATTAATCTGCCACTAGTTTAAGAAGAACTACAAATCTTTACATGGTGTACTTTCCACAGAAATAGTCTTGATTTACATACTGGTGTAATGCCCTCTTATATATGGTCAGAGGTGAGTCAATGCAGGAGCCTGAGGTACTAGAGCCAGGAGGCTACTTTAGGGATTATTTGTTTCCACTCTTACAAACATGCCTTGTATCTTACCAGAAAACTGGTCGATCTAAATTGATCGTGTCTCCAAGCCAATATCACTGCTGGAGATACACCAGCCAGTCGACCATCTTCTGTTGGTGTCAGGCAGTCTATGTTTCAGGCAATAAACATCAAATTATGAGCTAGTGCTTTATCCTCTCATATGAAATTTCCACAGAGGAGCTGAGAATGTGATGATCAAAGAGGCTTCCCACAGAATCGAGCAAACTCTTCCAAGTTTAGGCCACCATGTCAGAACCACTTCTATCCATAAGCAGCCAATCTGGCGTGCAGGAGTCAAGATTAGGCCCTTTGCACTACTGACGCCATGCGCACAAGAAAGAAAACAGCTGAGGCAGTGAGACACTGAATACTTCCCAACTACCTACTCACTTTTGAATGCAGATGGCAATAATGACTCCAAAATTCCTCAGAAAATAAGGGAATACAGTGAAGTTTTGGTTCATAGGGATTCATGTTCATTATTTCGCAAAACAAAAAGCCAAATGTTCCTTTGTGTAGGTTTAAATGGATAATGTTTAAACAGAGAATGGCCTAGCTGTCTGTCTCCATCCAATGAGGATCCTTTGTCATCCTAACATATGCTACCATCTCATACATGTTTAGGTCGAGCATAGCAGCGCACATGCGCTGCTTTTCCAACCTGTTGGTATGCATCTGGATTTCTTACAACACCCACCTCACGCCCATTTAATTTTATTGTGTTGTGTTCTTTACTTTAAAATTGTTGGTACTCACTTAACATGGCACACACTTTTCTGTGGATTTGCATGCTGCTTGTGCAATAACTACCAGTGGGTGGAGCAGAGAATCTTAAGGAACTGTGTTTTGACTTAACCAGAGCAGGTTTATTGAGTTGGCAGTGGAGACCATCCTCCCAAATTAATACCCCATTTCTGACACCCATTGATTTAGGACGAGAAGGTAAAACCAATATTGGCTTCTGCCCTTTGATTTTGACTGGATCTCAGTAATTCCAAGGCCCAGCAGTTTCACTGAGTGCCTGACACAAAGAGAAGTGGGAAAATATTGTCATAAAACACAGGAGCAGAATGACAGCTGCAAGAACAGATGCCAGATGAGATATGATAAGGGAGCGTCAGTGGCATAAAAAAACTTGCAAAGCAAGTGCACATTTTCAAAATAAAAAATAGGATGCCCTAATGCCAGGGAATCCATTATGTCATAAAAATGAGGTTTTGGTAAAAGAAAAAAGCAAGTGCAGGCCACGTGTATATTTTATGCTTTCAATTGCCTTATTAGAAGAAAGATGCAAATTATGCCATTTGTATTGTATGAACAGTACATGAGCATGCACATCATAGTAAAAAACCCATCAAGCTGGCATTGTAAGGCATAAACACAGTCCAGCTCAGAAGCACTCGTCTTTGACGTTTTCCGAGGTGTCCCAAATATGGGACAGAATCACAGCACCACCTTCTTAAGAGAAAAAAAAATACTTTCTGAAGAGAACTGGAATTGCCACACAACGGCACCCTGTCTGGTCGCAACAGTCATGATCTTCGAGATCTACAGAAGGTCATGTCATATTCAGTAGTTCAGAACCATAATGGCAGCACCACATAGTCTACGTAGCAAGACATAAGTATCAATATTTCAAGAACAATAGTTTTTATCTGCCCCAGTGGTCTGTATAAAGCCAAGTTAGGGCCTAATGTATTAATGTCTTTTAAGTTCTAAGAGTGATCACAAAAAGCAGTATCCACTGTCATTAAACACAAATGTTTACTATTGTAACATGCATTTCGCGAGTAGCTTGCAGTCTGAATGCACTGCAGCATAAAAGACATTAATACGACGGATCAACTGCTGAATGGCACGAACATGTAACAAGAAACAGTGGACCAACCCCAACTGAGACCCCTTAGATACAAGTAAATAACAGATCCATTTGCCAATTATGAACACAATGAATAAACAAATTCATATGGCTGCTGAAGCAAAGAATAGTGTCGTACTTCCGTGCCACATTGTCCATCTGTAATGGTCATTTCAATTACAAAGGTGTTGTCTGTAATGGCAGGCGCTACCACACCATGAATACTCCACTCTACGTCACTCCACTGTACTCTGCACCATTCCACACCACTGCACACTACTCTGCACCACTCCTCTCCACAGCACTCTGCACCACTCCACTCTATGCCACTGCACTCTACACCACTTCATGCTATGCCTCTCTGCTCAACCCTATACTACTGTACTTAATGCCAATGCACTCTTCGCCACTATACTCTACACCACTGCACTCTTTGCCTATGCACTCAACAACAATCCAGTCAACGCCACTCCAATCTACTGTGCACAACTCCACTCTATGCCATTTTACTCTACTCCATTCTGCAACACTGCACTCTACACCACTGCACTCTATGCTGGTACACTTTGTGCTAATGCACTTTACTCTGTAACACTCAACTCTATGCCCCTGCACTCTATGCCAATCCACTGTACGGCACACTAATCTACACTGCACCACTACACCATTATACTGTACATCATTACACTCTATACCACTGTACACAACTGCACTCTACCCTGCATCACTCCACTCTATGCCACTTCACTCTACTCTTAAACAATCTACTCTTCCGCACTGAACTCTACACCACTCTACTTTTAACCACTGCACTCTACGCAATGCACTCTACACAACCACACTCTATGTCACTGTACTCTATGCCACTGCACTCTACTCTGCATCACTGTACTCTATGCCACTGCTCTGTATACCACTCTACTCCACTCTACACCACTGCACTCCCAGCCATTGAACTATACGCCATGCTGCTCTGCACTACTCCACTGTAAGCCACTGAATTATATGGCACTATACTCTACTCTGAACCGCTCGATGATACTCTACTCTGCACCACTCTATGCCACTGCACTCTATGCCACCTGAATGTACTCTGCACTCTACACCACTGCACTCCCAGCCATTGAACTATACGCCATGCTGCTCTGCACTACTCCACTGTAAGCCACTGAATTATATGGCACTATACTCTACTCTGAACCGCTCGATGATACTCTACTCTGCACCACTCTATGCCACTGCACTCTATGCCACCTGAATGTACTCTGCACTCTACACCACTGCACTCCAGCCATTGAACTATACGCCATGCTGCTCTGCACTACTCCACTGTAAGCCACTGAATTCTATGGCACTATACTCTACTCTGAACCGCTCGATGATACTCTACTCTGCACCACTCTAAGCCACTGCACTCTATGCCACCTGAATGTACTCTACACTCTATACCACTGCACTCTATGCTACTCTGCTCTACTCTGCGCCACTGCACTCTGCATTGCTCAACTCTATGCCACTCCACTCTGCACCACTCTACACTTCTCTACTCTATGCCACTGCACTCTACTCCACTGCACTCTGTGCCACTCTGTGCTGCTGTACTCTGCACCACTCCACTCTGGGCCACTCCGGTGTGCACCACTGCACTCTACTATGCACCACTCTAATCTACACCACAGCATTCTGTGACACTGCATTGTACACCACTGAATTCAATGCCATTTCACTCAATGACACTGCACTCTACAGCACTATACTCTTCAACATTCTATACCGATGCACTCTACACCAGTGTACTCTATGCCACTCCAGTCTATGCCACTCTACGAGACTCCACACTATGCCACTCTAATAAACAACACTCTCTGCCACTCCACTCTACAACACTCTACTCCACTCTTCGCCATTCCATTCTGTGATGCACCACTCCTCTCTCCTCTATGCCACTAACTTGTAGCCACATTGAACAGCAGCCATGCTGCCGAACAACATGGCCAAAACACATTGGCAAAGCCAATAGCTCTTGCATAGGTGAGACCCATTGGTTTTGCCAATGCAGTTCCCTTTATGATGGTTTTTCCCTCTTCCTCTTCCTTCGTTTTTCCACTTTGTATGTCTTCATCTCGCTTGTTCTTGGTTAATGTCTGATGCAGCATAATAAGTGCTGGTCACCAAAAATGTGTACTGGTGGCTCCTACCTGCAACTACCGGCTCAAATGAAGCACTGGCTGTGGGCTGTAACCAATGCACGGGTCAGATGTTACAGCGCGGTCCAGATAAAGATGAGTGACACCAATGAAGATATATTAAGTTTGTTGTAAAACAGGTAACAATGTCAGGATGCGACTGAGAGAGCCTGGAAGTACACCTGAGATAAGGATCAGTGGTGGTGAAATGCTTGTATACCTCAATCGTCCGCAATATATACTGCTGCCCCAATGGATATCGGTTCTTTAAGAGCTGATTATGTAAATCCAAACAGTCTAGGTTAATTGGATGCAGGGATCTGGTTAGAGGTCAGCCACTAAACTCACAGATACCAGCGACAGGTGAGTTCCATAAACTCTTGGGATAAATATACAGAGGTCCCACTTTTTGTCAAACTATTTATTTTCCAGAGCAAATTAGATTTTCTCCTCTCCAAAGTCAAAGTAGCCAGGTAGAGCGGTCTGGTGTAGAGTCTGTACCCTATTTAGTGGTGCTAACTTGCCTATCTGTACACAAGACAAAGGTAATGTCCCTAACCATGTGTGAGCATAAAGGGTATATCTGTTAATTTGGGAGACCTAAGTGAATATAGGGAGGGAAGTGGGCTACATCTCTATTAAAGATTTTTGGGATGTCGGTGATCACTTCCTGCCAATATTATTTCAGTTTGGGACATCGCCACAAAGAGGTGAGTTATTGGATAAGGAGGTCTTCTAATCTTTCATTAGTGCTGGAGTGTGGTATCTATAGGGTGATTTTTGTAGTATTGGGGGCGTAGGCCCTCATGTTAAGTTAATCACGACAAGGACACATAATTATGGTTATGTGAACTGGCCAGGGGCACGTGCGGGTGACACCTGTGATGGATGGGTGTGGTGTGATTGTGTAAACCAGCCCTCGAGGAGTGGCTGGTGGAAACACATCATTTCAGAAACACTCAAATGAATCCTGTCGGACGCTACATCCCTCCCAAACTTTATTCAGAAAAAGAACAATCAAGTCCAACCTGTGGGGAAGAATAAACACTAAAACAAACACCACTGAGTCTGTACAGGCAGTCCACCGGACATGATGCATGGACAGGTGCAGCTGGGGGTACCCAGCATCACGGCACACCTCCGTAGTTTAACCAGACTGGGCACAAATGGCAGTGTTGAAGAAATCCAGATGAGGTTACAGTTCTCTCAGGCACTGTTGGTCCTGTCCTACCTGGTCTCACCGTGTTGGAGTCTATTTACAATGTCCACTGGGATGTCGCATCCTGAGCAGTGGTGAAGTCTAATTACAGAGTTCCCTGTGGGCGCATCAGGAGGGGGTGGGAAGTCCACTGCAGGGATCTCTTTGAAGGCGTTCAGGCTCCATGGATAGCAAATCCGCAAAGGCAGAGGATGACATAGATGAAAAGGTGTCGACCTTGAAGGCCTTGGTTCTTCTTATGGTCTGCTGGTGGAGCAGCTTCAGGCTTCCCTCTCGTGCCATGGCTCCATCATGCCAGATCCTCAAGCCCTTTTTGCTGGGCTGACACCGGATTGTGTGAACTGTGCAGGGCCTATTGCAGGCCGAGTGAAGGCATCGCTGAGTAACAACCAACAGGACCACATCCAAGTCACACTTGGAGCTGCAAGGGTGGTTATCACAGGGCCTGTGTAGTCTGCCCATTAGGCCTGGCAGGTGCACTGACCTTTGTCCAATAGTCTTTGGGTGACCAGTCTCCATCTGTGATCCTCAGTTCTTCCCGGTGCCTGTCATGCAGCTGCTTCTGACACCTCTCTCTTGTCGGGATTCCCCTCTCACTGGAATTTCCTTGAGGCCCTTGCCTCTGGATTGCCACAGGACTGCGTGGGCTGTGCTGGCCTCTCGTAGGCCGCGCCAAGGAGGTTGCTGCAGAACTCCCAACAGGGCCACGTCCAAACCTCGTATAAACTCAAGAGTGGGTGGTCCAATGGTTGAGTATGCTCTCTCCAGCAGGCCTCTTGTTCACAAGGGCTTATGGCAGATTTCCAGGTGGTCAACCTCTCATGGTGCCAAAGATGCCTTGTAAACCTCTGGTCTTTTGGCAGACATGCCGCTCCATCCTGTTGGTGCAGTGCTCCTTAGGTGGTTCGGGTGATGCACCTGGTATTGATGACAATCTTACCAACTAATAGTTTGATCAACAGGTGTTAGCGTCTTGCTTGGACCAGGGATGACTTGAGGGACTTTGTAACCACTTGCGGTTCTCGTTCAGCATGTGCATTTATTGCAGATATGCCATCTCTGTCAAGCAGCTGGTGACAGGTGTCTGGACGGTCGCACTGTAAAGTGTGGGGCCTGGACGCAGTTCATGCTTGCTGGTGGCTTGGTCCACCTGTGAAGCTGTCTCCAGTGACGTCCGTGCATCCCAGTGGCTGGCTTGTGTTGATGGATGCCCTCTCCGGTACTAGTATGAGTTCTCAGTCCTATCACTCTTCTGCGCACCTATGGTGTTCCTGATCTTTTGTGTGTCAGGTCTGTCAACCACTTTTTTGGTCAAAACCTTCTTCATGACATGGCGTCGTGCCACTTTCTTCTCTCTTCTCGTTTCCATTTTCTTTAGCGAGGTGGCGTTGGGCCACAGGGTCACATGTTGCATCACATGGACCTCTCGCTGGTTGTGTGCTGCACCTCAGATGGTGCATTGACTTCCGTTGCAGACTCTCGCAGGCTTTGTCCTGTCAATAGGAATTGATTCCTTTTCCTTGTGGACCTCACGCAGGTCCTGTCCCTTCCTCAGGAATGTTCTTGGTGATCCGCTCCCTGACTGAACGGTCCCCATTTTCTTCATCCTGTCTTCATTCGAGGGTGCAGTGCTTGCGCCTCAAGATGGTGCTGTTGCAGTGCTTGCTCCTGCCTCCGTTCTGGTTTGCTTGGCAGGATCAGTCACTCCTTATGACTTGCTCAATGATGTGCTAACAGTGGACATCTGGTGCTGGGGTGTGGCCAGCTGGTGCAGCCTTGTTCGAATTGGCATTGGTTCTTGTCCTCTGGGGCTCTCTCCCTGGGCTCCTGCCTGTGCCGTCAGGATCACTGGGGCACCCCTCTGCGCACCTCTCACCCTGCGCTGTCAGTGCTTCTTCCTGGGCACCCTCTGCTAGCACCACGTATGTCCTTTCCCTAGGCCTGCGGTGGTGGCCATTTACCGCTAGAGGCATGCAGCTCTATTTTCTTCATGTGGCAGCTGCTGGGAGGTGCACGTCGTGCACGCCCTTCTTATGATTTACGTGAGGATGGCTGCCTACTTAGGCATCATGACATGGGCTTTCGCTGGAGTCTTGGCAGCTTTTCATGCTTCTTGTGGGCATCGTTGTGGGGTTCACAGACTCTCCCTTCCAGCACTAAAAGGCAGCCTCCCAGGGTGTGTCAGTTTGATGGCCAGTCTCTATTTCGTCCTGCAGGGAAAAGTCAGTTTATTGCTGCTGGAGGTAGCAGCTAGCCGTTAGAGGAGCATGCACTGCTGTTCGCCAGTCTTTTAAGACACGGCAGGCCGGTTTGGGCAGGCAGCCCTTCATTCGCCAATGCTCTCCCTTCCTCTTGGCTCTTGACAGTTTGCCACCAGGGGGCACACAACATCTGTCAGCAGATCTTGAAGCCGGGATGTATGACGTCGTTCTTCTCATAGGCCGCTGTGCTGCCCAGATGAAGCTATGCGGGAGGAGAGAGAGGCACTGTAGGCTATTTATTTGTGGTGGACGGCTGAGCTGGCCTGAATTTTGCAGATGCAGTCTTTACTGTGTCCTGGCGCTGTGCAGAGAGCTGCTACCAGATGGCATTGTGGCCATCTCTCTTCCCTGGCCACTACCGTCTCTCATCTGACCGTGGACCTTGACAGTCACTGGGGATGCCGGTATGGGGCTTCCTTCTCTACTGTTGCAGTCCTTTCCTTTCCTCAGTGCCCGCTCCCTGGTAAGTTCAACTTTATCTCCACATACAAGGCCCACAGCCAGTGGCGGGCATCCACACTTGTCTTGCCTGCCGACAGGGCCTCAGCAGGAGTGCCTCTACTCCTGCACCACTGCCGGCCTGGCTCTCCCATTCACATTTAGCCAGGGTCAAGGCATTGAGGACATCGCATAGTATGGTACCCGGTCTTCTTTTACCAGAGGTACCATCAAGAGAGGGGGCTTGGCTCACAGCCTCTCCAGGGGAGCGCTTAGGCACTTTTGAGAGTGGAGCTGTCTGCAATCATTCACCTCCCTTTTCACTTCTTTTATGCTGCTCACACTTTGGACGGCAACTGGTGCACCGAGGGGTTGGAGACAAACAGTCTCCATTCTCACTTCCTTTGTAGTGCTGGCAGCTGGGCGTTGTTTCATCTCCACACGTGGGCATTGGTTTAGGGGGTCACTCTTTGTTCCTGCCACACGCTTCACTCCTTTTTCTTCTCCAGGGCTGGTCAGCGTGCTGGTTTTCGGCAGGCAGGGGCTGCAGGTGCATGCTTTACGGATGGCAGGTGTGGGGGCGCCTTGTCCATTTTCCCCTGAAGGGGCGACAGAACGGCCGCCGGCTCACACGTGGGTCAGACCCACTCATCGCCATTGTCGTGTTGGGGGCCCTAGGCCCCCATGTTAAGTTAATCAGGACCTGGACACATAAGTATAGTTACATGAACTGGCCCAGGGGCACGTGTGCCCAGCCTCTTTTATTGGCAGTGTCACCTGACCGGTGACACCTGTGATGGATGGGTGTGGGGTGAGTGTGAAAAACAGCCCTTGAGGATTGGCTGGTGGGAACACGTCATTTCAGAAACACAAGTATGAGTCCAACCAGACTCTATAGTTTTAGCAACGTCTCCTTACCTCAACACTGGTAGCATAGGTGTGAGTCCTATAGAAAATGCCCTACCATTATTTATCTGTGAGGGAATGGCAAGTTCTGCCTCCCACCTCCTCTAGGCCGGTGTCTTACCCGGCAGGGCAGTCTGATTAAAGAATTTACATTATATTTTTTGTCATTTTATTGGTAAGGACTCATCATTTGAATGGTGTGAGTGGTGTGCTGGTATGTGGTTTAATAATGGCATGCACCACCCAGTACCTGATGTGGAGATATCACCACTTTTCTTTCTCATGGACCCCAAATCGCACCCTGATCTGTTCAAACCACATAATGCCTATCTGATCAAAGAAGTTACCCAATTTCCTTATAGTTATCTTCATGCCATGCTAAGTGGTTTTCGCCTGTTAAAGATTGAGTGAATTTGGGGTTGCCGATCAAATGGGTAAGAGTGGAGGCATAAGAGGTCAGACCCCCTAGAAATTGAGACCTTGTGCCAGTCCATCACAGAAGCCCTGGTTATAGGGGTGGAGTACATCCCCTATGGTCTATGCTTTTTGTGTAGCCAATGCACCCTCTAAATGTTGATGTTTGTAGTGTATTGGTTGATGAAGCACCAGTGCATAGTATAGCCTCTCAATATCTACTTCTGGAACCTAGGACCAAGACCAAATGTATCAAGTATTGAATGCTTAAGGCCAGTGGGTGAGATTGAACTCTTTCTCTACGTCAATGGAGAGGAAGAGTGCCAGCTTTTTGGAGCAGGATACCCTATTGACTGTGTGTAAGATAAATTTTGTGTTGTTGCTACAACTCCTCTGTGGTATAAAACCAGATTAGTCAGGGTCTAGAAGGCCTTGCTGTAAAGGCCAAGGTGCCTGACTGTGAATAGCTTGCCATCAGCACTCAGGAGGGCTATTAGTTTGTAGGAGGGGCTTTCCAGGCTTGATCATTACCCTGATGATGGCTTCAATCATGGTGTCTGTAATTGTTCCTCTATTTCTGAAAGAGATGTACAGGCACTGAAGCAGCTGAGTTAGGTAGGATCAGAAGGTCTTATTGGAGGCTGGTGTGAGCCCAACTGTGCCAGGTGCATTATAGGTTGGAATTCAGCTATACAAAATCACCTCCTCTGTTTGGCTATCAGTCTCCAGTGTGGCTGTGTGATGGGATAGGAGCACCGTGGTGTGGACTGTGGAGAGGTACGTTTCTGTATCTGGCTCAGTAGCATTGCCTGCAGAATAAAGATTGCCATCAAAGTAGTTGAATGGCCTGGAAATGCCTTCAAGCTGCCAGCCTTATTGCCCCTCTATAGTACCATTGCTTATGCAAAGGAAAGCATAGTCTGCTCTATCCATATCTAAAGCCTTAAGTTGTTTTATAGCTAGTGAAAGCTGCCTCTAGATTTTGTGTGCCCATGTCTGCTTGCGTGCAGCCTTTAGCTCCCATACTTTCTTTTCCAATTCTGACTTCTTCTTTCTTCTATCTTTGTTGTATCTCGCTGCTCTGGCTATAAACTCTCTGTGAATTATTGCCTTAAGGGTCTCTCATAGGGTTGACTTAAGACTGTGAGGGGTGCTGTATGTACTCTTGGAGTTCCCGCAGTATCTCTTCCTTGATGGGAACGTTCTTAGCTTAACGTTCAGCCACCAGCTGTGGCCGGTGAAGATGTCAATGGAGATAGGTGAGTGTCCCCAACAGGGCAAAAAAATCCCATATTGGTCTGAATGGTGATTGACTGGTTGCAGGGTAAGCCTAGTAAGTAATCTAGTCTGGCATATGTTTGCCGAGAGGCAGAAAGGGAATAGCCCCAGGTAGTGGGGTTCTGGAGGTGCCAGAAATAAGCTAGCTCCACTTGTGGCAGCCATTTGGCTCCCTCAGCAGATAATGAGTCTGGCAGGCCTACACGCTGTGCTGATCTAGGTAGTGTCTGATCCAATATGATATTGAAGTCACTGCCCACCAATATATCACCGCCAAAGGAGGCATGACTAGCAAGAGGCTCTCATGTAGGAATTTCATTTGGGCATCATTTGGGGCATAAATTGTGGCTAAGGTGAAGGTGTAGTTGTTTATGGAGATCTGGAGGGATAGCAGTCTACCTGGAATCTCTGCTGGTGTGTTTTATACAGTGCCAATACATTTGTTATCTAGTACTGTAGCTACATCAGGTTTCTTACTGGGGTTAGTGGAGAAGTGTTGCCCAGTGAACCACTTTGATTTCAGCTGGCTCCAATTTTGTTTAATAAGATGTGTCTCCTAGAGGAGACATATGTTGCTGTTAGGGTCATGGAGCATGGTTAATAGGGCCAGTCTCTTGAGGCCCCATACAGTTAGACACAATACATTAAGCATTGGAGGTCACGTGTGTTGTTCTAACAAATTGGGCAATCCATGTTTGTAGGATGAAGTAGTCTCTATAGGTGCCTCAGTTCCACCGGGGGAGTGTGGGTGTGTATATGGAGCTCTGGGTTCTGAGGGAATGAAGTTGAAAATGACATAAAATATCTCTTGACGTGGGAGTAACAACAACATGTTGCTTTTGACTAAAGTGTACACCAAAACCCAAGGGATATACATTTTCAGTGTCAGGACCTGTCACCCCTTCCCAACTCAGTCATGGTAGATGCAATTGCTGCTGGTCCCAGCCCATTCCCAAACCATTCATGGTCAGGGCCCACAAAAGCTCATCATGGTATTCAGTCTATATACATCATGGGTTTGTAGTTATCTCCAGAGGTTCTGGCTCTGCTTCATTTCCCTGGAATTGAGGGATCACTGCATTCCTTCTTCTTAATGTCTGCTCTTCTCCATGGAGGCCTTATGGGTGTTTTTCTGGATGACTCTTGTTGTCCAACGTCTATATTGGCCACTGGGAAGATGCTTTTGCTCTTGACTATGCAGTGGGGGATAATCATTTGCCCAATCAAGACAAAGCAGGTTGGTTGATTCTGCTGGAGTAGAGTTGAGTGGTTTTCATTGTTCAAGATAAAAGTAAGTTGCAAGGGTCACCCCATTTGTTTTTTGTGTCTAGTCCTGCAGGTGGTTGGTTATATTTTTAAGTGAGATTCTCTTTTGGAGGGTGAGGGGGGACAAGTCTTGATAGCATCAGATTTTCACCACATCAAACATGATTGGGCCCATACTACTGACGGCAGTCATGATATTTTCCTCTACTAATATTCCAGAACACAAGTTAAGTTGCATTGAGGACTGTTTGACGAATTAGAGAGGCACCTGTTCTGTGGGTTTGATGTAGGTGGATATCATTGTCAGACAGTCTTGGGAGCATTTGCTTGAAGAGCTTGGTGACATAGCTTTCAGGGTCACCCTTTTCTATGTTGCACGGCACACCTCTGATTCTAATGTTGGAGCTATGAGGTCTGTTTTTGAGATCCTCTAGGTACACATGCGAATCAATATTCTGACCTCATATGTCCAGCACCTCTCAGCAAAATGTTTCAAATTCCTTCTCTCTGGTATCTCTGCAGTCCTCTAGGGTTGATACTCGTTGGCCAAACCTGTCCCAGTTCTGTTATGTTTTTTTGGTAACATCAGCATGTTGGGCCGCAAAATTGCTGCGTAGTTTGTTGAAGAGATCTTCCATTAAAAAAACGTGCAAGGGGGAGCTCAAGTGCTCGGTGTTCAGGGGTGATTGGGACAGGTACTTTTTCTCTGAGCTTTTTGGGTCAGATTCTTTCAGTGGGTCTTGCCTCCTGGAGGTGTATTTTTTTAGCACCTCTTTCAGAGTAGTGTTATTTTTGTTTTTATGGGCCACCATACTAACCCTGGGGAGCAGAAGTTGGGGCCTGCTGGGAGCAGAATGGCTGGGTCAACAAAGGGACTATGCATGGTGGGCCTGGTGAACGCTTTTCTTGTCTGTATCTTTTACTGCGAATGGACACAGAAAAATGGTGTTTGGAGCGCCGTGTCATTTACTTGCGGCCACCTCCACCATAGGCAGACCACTAGGGGTAAACTGTCCGAAAGTGGAGCCAGTCACTCAGCTAATCTTCTATGCTGAATTGCTCTTAACCTGGGTGTGGTATTAGGCGCAAGTTGTGTGGCCCCCATGGGCAGCCATTTTCCTTTCAAGGTGTAAAATTCTTTGTAACCACTACCTGCATGCATCAATCACTTTTGGTGTGACTGGTGAGGTAAAGGGGGCCCATCCCCCATCAGAATGCTTTTGTGCCCTCTGGAGGCGATTCTAATGCAGAGGAAGATTCTAGCCTTCATAGGCACTCTTTGCTCGTGGACGGGCCACCTGGATCCAAGCCAGCACTACCCGTCCATCCACAGCCTGTGCAGTTTACTGAGGGCCCCTGCTGGTATGAGATCCCAGGCGCACTCACCTCCTGCTAATGACTTGGGTTTGCTGGTCAGCATCTCAGGGGTGAGTCTGCCTGAAAATGCAAATGCTAGTTCAGTTTGTCATAGGGCAAGATGCATGCTTTAAAAGTGGGCTTTCAGGCCCTGCCGGCCCTAGGCTGCCATCCAAGCTAGTCCATTATATAGCAAACATTGTAAGGACTTGGCACTCCCACACATGGGGCCACTGTCTTTTCCATTCTGCTCGCTTCTCACTTACTGTGGTGTCTGCGAGGATACTCCTCTGCATCTCTAGAATGATTACTTTAGGGTTTAAATGCTTGTTCAGGTGTGGGGGTGGTGAGAGGCTTGCTTCTGAAAGGGCTGTCAGTCACTATCAAGCTCGGGTCGCAGCCCATGACTGCCTTAACTCAACGCAGTCACCATCTTGAAATCTCGGTTTGGCCATCCACAAAGCTGCAATGTTGTCTTTACTGTTTTCCTCCTGTTTGTCAACATCTCAAGGCTGCTCCCTAAGAGCTCGGGACCTTCACCGTCACATTGTGCTGGCATGGCTGGTGGATTGAGTCAGGAGTTGGAGCCAAGAGAAAGACTTCCTACTCACGTCACATAATTGCACATTGAGAGGATGAAGTGGAAAGGAAGACTAGATCCACCAAGCAAAGGAGATACACACATGCACATTACTAATTAAAGGAGAATTGGTTTATGCAATTGTACATAGTGGATAAAATAACTTTTCTTAGGTGCCTGTGACCCCTTTTGTGTGTGTAAGGACATTTGTTAATCATAGGCTTACACAAAGGGAGTCTTAGTGGCAGCCACTGTAACCTCTGAGTGCCAGTAGTTGAGAATGAAAGACACAGTAAGTGCAATAAAAATAGCCTTGCTTTTGGGTGGGCGTGATCTGATTTGTGAAGATGGCAGACTTACTGTGAACGTGCTCCGGGTCCTCTTCCGTTATCCTCCACCATCCGCACTGCCTGGGACACCTGATGACCCTGTACTAATGGCCTGTCCTTGTGAGAGGTGAGTACTCCAAATTTCCTGGCGCCTCAGACCCTGTGAGCTGTGAGCTGATTTCAGCCTGCATCAACACCAAGTGGCCCATCCCAGCATGGCATTCAGATGTGCAGCCCGATCATTCTGGCTTACAGTGCCCACTGTTGAGGGGAGCACCTGTGCATAGCTCACAGGCCAGCGGAGGCCAGGTGAATCCCCAGTGCATGGAGCGAACAGGCACTTTCCGGTACAGGGCTAGCCTGGTTGGTGGCCCAGCCGCTGAGACTCTGGAATTCTCTGGGTAGCGGCACCTGACTGCAACAGTGGAGCCACACAACATGATGGGATAGGCATCTGGGGTTCCCCTCCCCCTCAGGGCTTGTTCATACTGCACCCAGCCTATCACCTGGCCCACAGTATACAGGCCTGTGACTACTCGTGCTCCCCCTCACTGGGCAAGCAGGCCACAGGGCAGTAAATCTACCACCACGTATCAAGGGGCCTTGACAAGGAGCTGGAAAGTACTTTAGGTCCCCGGGGCACCTCCATGTGAACTCAGCTGTTCTGGCATAGACCCTCCCATGGCCTAGGGCCACTCAGGCCAGTAGAGATTGCGACAGCATTCCACACTTGAGTGGCAACTGCCTTTGCTGCACCGGTTCTGGTTCAATGTGGGACACTTTGTGTTAGTATGGACCAGACTGACTGCACTCTGGGACCTGGCCTAGCCATAGTATCACCTAGGCCCCCTGAGACTTGGCCTGAAGAATCCGACTGTCCTGTTGGAGACACACTGATTACCTCAGTCACCAGGACTTCCCATGCCAGTCTGCCTCTGAACTCCACTGTGGGAAAGGTATATGCTCCGGCCACCTGCCTAGTCACAAACTAAGATGTACAAGTGCACAATTGTGGCACCAGGCAGTGCAGGTCCCCCCTGCACCTCACTAGCTCAACAGAGAGCTCTTAAGCCATCTAACTTTGCAAGCCACCTACAGGCAATCCAAGCAGCAAGGGAGGTGGTGTAGACAACGGTAGATGAGATCAAGGTTGTTATCTTCCTCTTACGTCAACATATCAGAAACGTCACCAGCCAAGACATTGAAGGCCGAAAGCTACATATCCTCAGTGGAAGACAATATAAATACTCTTAAAAACAAGTCTCCAAGCTGTTGTCCTCCACATTGGCACTAGAAGAAGGGGCTGGTTTGTCAGGAACTGCCAACACCAAAAAGCTTCTGGAAGAATGGCTAAGATCTTGGGTTCCTAAGGACACAGTATTGTCGTGTTTTGTGGTGGAGCAAGCCCATAGGTCCTTGACCCAGAGGTCCCCACATGGATCCCTGGCATGCCCACTGATTGCCAAGATTCTTAACTATTGAGACAGGGATTTCACCCTTCAGGAGGCTCAGCGGTCACACCGGCCTTTAATTTCAAGTCTCTCAGATCATGATTTATCCTGACTACTACCGGGGGTTCAATAGTGCAGACACTCTTTTGATGAGGTTAAGCAAAAACTCCAAGCATTTAATCTGCAGTACATGCTTTTCTTCCCAGTGAAACTGAAGGTGATTTCTTTGAAACACCTCAACAAGACTGGGAATAGGTGGCGAAGAGAAAGGCTCTCTGCCAGACCGGTGGGACTGGAGATAGCACAACAATGATACCACGGAGTTCCCACCTCTCAGACCCAAAACCATCACAAAGGAAGACGCAAGATACCCCAAGAATCACACACACTTCTGCAATTGCTTGGACTCCATCGGCTCAGAAGGGGAACGCACTGCCACCCATTAAGAGGGGCAATCAAATGCAATGCCTGCACATCAGAATTATTTGAGGGTTTACATTATGTTTGATTTAAAGGTGACAGATGCTTTGGGGGTTGAAGTATGGGGAGGGGGATTTAGAGAAGAGGGTTATGTTATTTATGTTTTTCTGTTCTACACACCACCAGACTGGTCTTTTTTCACCTGGAATGTGCACATCACCAACACAGTGCCTAACACTACTTCTAGATTGGTCCACACATGGGCCAGATTGAAAGCTTGCACTTTTGTTTCCTCTCTTGAGATGGGCCCTTTCACCCTGATGATGTGGAATGTAAATGGGCTGAATGACCGCATTAAGAGAGGGGCAGTACTCCACTTGGCACATGGTCCTGTGGTCCTACTCTTACAGGAAACCCACTTGTAGGATACTAACTGCTCGTTTCTGGTCCATCACAGGTAAGACAGAATTTATCACACAGGATTTATACAGAGATCCAGGGGAACAGCAGTGTTCCTACATAAAACATTCCCACTGGTCGTCTCACAAGCTCACTTAGATCCATTGGGGTGATATGGCGTGGTAGAGGATACCGTTGAGGGCCACGTACCACTTTATTATCTTATACGGCTCGCCCTCCTTTGCACAGCACACCGTGGAGGACTTGCAGACAATTCTCCTCCAACTCCCCACGTGACCACTTTTATTGGAGGTGACTTTAAGAATATCATGGTTCCAGTGTCTGATTTCAAGGGCCCTGGTATGGCCCACGGCGAACGGTGGGTGGTTGCAGTGCTGAACTGAGGGCTTGGGCTTATGTGACTCATTGAGTGCATGGAACCCCAGGATGCAAGCTTACACCCACTGTTCTGCAGCGCATAAATCCCTGTCCCTCATTGATCTAATATTGCTCCCAGAGTTCGATCTCCCATACACCACTGGCTTGCAAATAGTACCTCGAGGTATCTTAGTCAGATCATTCCCTGGTGACCCTTACCTTTGGCCAGCAACACATGGGTCCTCACCTGATGTGACGGCTCAACACATGGCACTTAAAATAGGGAGAATTCAGGAACTTCGTTGCCAAGGAATATGGAATAGGAGACTACTATGACCTTAACCGAGGCCACAGTGAACTTTCCTGGCACAATGTGGCTGACCAGCAAGGCTAACCTTCGAGGATTAGCATGGTCTCACCTGAAAGGGAAAGATCCACCAAACACCAACAAATGACCCAAATTGAAGCCACTATCCTCAAACTAGAACGTATTGGTCAAATGAACCTGATTGACTCTGAATGTCACAGATTGGCGTGAGATTGTCCCCTCAACAACTAGCCCTCGATGAAGCCTGCCAGTGCTGGCTAGTATTGACAAGATGGGTCTACGAATGGGTGGACAAGTTGGGCAAGCTGCTCCACTGGATAGCGACTAAGGAGTGGCCTCTAGGATTATCACCTCAATAAAGACCACAGATGGGTCAGTGGCAAAGACAGCCACAGCCATTGCAGCCCCATTAGCAGAATAGTACTGTGAGCTATCTGCCCTGCAAGAACAGCCCCCAGGAGAGGTTCTCCCCACTGATGACTGACATCCCCATGCCAAAACCTACAGGAGGAAACAGGGCCTCCTACTTTGTGCAGAGTAAGAGTTTGGACCTCCCACTCACACTTGCAGAAAACACCCTGGCACTCTGCGACATGAATTCCGGACTCCAAGTCCGGACAGCTTCCCCTGGAATACTACTGATATTTCCAGATCCAACTGACAACTCCTCATCACCTCAACTTGTAAAAAGAGGTGATTGATAAGGTACATTTTCACCCTGAGCTTCATTTGGTTACTATAGTAGTTGACCTAAAGCCAGATTGATCACCGGACCATTGTGCATCTTATTGCCCCATATCAATTATTAATGATGAAATAAAAATATATGTTCAAATATTAGCCAATCACCTGCTTACAATGCTCCTGCAGCCAATTTACCCAGATCAATGTGGGTTCATGCCCAACAGGAGTACTCAGCATTGCCTCCGTGGAGTACACATAGCTCTGACCCGCCTCTCAATGCTTGGGAATAGGACCGCTCTTCTCCTTCTAGATCTTGAGAAACCATTTGACTCCAATAACTGGGCCTTTCTCAGTGAGGTTTTGGTAAAGGTAGGTCTAGGCCCTAAATTCCGGTTGTTCATCCAGATGCTATATTCCAACCCTAGGGGCTCAGGTCCACATTAAGGGCTCTCTCTCAGCCCCAGTTGCAATAGGTCATGGCATCCACCAGGGTTGCCCCCTTCTCTCCACTTCTCTTTGCACTAGCTAAAGAGCCTTTCAGCCTTGATACAATGTTATCCACAAATATGGGGATTCGACTGGGGTGTGGTGACGGAGAACTGTAAAACCCTATATGCGGATGACGTCCTTCTTTATATCTACTAACGATCCCACATCTACTACAGGTACTCGCCCTGTATGGAGACGCATCAGGACTCTGAATCAACTGGCCCAAGTCGGTCTTGACCCCACTGAACGGAGATGATTACTAGGCAGAGTGGCAATCACATCTCATAATTTGTAGACTTAGGCCCAGATTTATGGCCTTTTGATGCAGGGCAGCACAGCAAGTCACCTTGCTGTGCTGTCCAACATCAAAGGGAAAGGGCAGGAATGTGCTGTATATATGCAATATGGCACATTCCTGTCCTTTCCCACTGCAATGGGGCCATGTTGGCTGCCTAGTGCCAATGCAAGCACCCTTACACCATGGTGCAAGGGTTTCTGCCTTGTAGGGAGGATAGTTTTTGTACAGAAAGGGGCACCTTCCTGCACAAAAAACAATCCTGAATAGGCGCTTTCCTCTTTCTATGTGTGTTGCAGAATGTAGCACATGTAGAAAGAGGAAAAACGAGGAGAAATAAAGATATTTCTCCTTGTTGCACCTTCCCTGGGGGGACGTAAGGTTTTGGCACATCACAGGTATACAGCCTCTTCTAAATTTGGGAATGCATCAATTCTATGGGTCTTGTATGGGAACACCCACTGCAACACCCATGGAACGTCTCCCTTGTGCATAGTAAGGCAAGGCAACGATTTGCGCTGCCTTGCCTTACTCCATATCTATGAGGTCCACATCTATGAGGTCATTCAAAGCCATGCAAAGTAGCTTTGCATGGCCTCATATATATGGTGCAAAGGTTCTCTCATAAATATGCTCCTTAGTTCCCTCTACCTGGGGATGCAGATAGCACTCATACCCAACCTCAGCTGGAGTTTTTTTAATGTAACGCCTTTAATATTCCAGCTCACGACAGATCTCAACCAGTGGGCGAAGTTCCCCTTAACGTCCTGGGCCATGTAGCCCTGTTGAAGATGACTCCTTTGCCCCACCTGCTATACCCACTACAAAATTATCCTTGGCACCTGCAACAATCCTGGTTTAGCAGCCTCCTGACCAAAATATGCTCATTCCTATGGCTTAACCCCCACCTCCTCCGCATTGCTTTTGGCAAATGCACACAATCACCCTGGAACAGGGGAACAGGCATGATAAGACACCCACTTATATTATTGAGCGGCCCACCTGCTGGTGGTCAATGACTGGTTAAACAGAGGATGGGAGGCTTAGGCATGCTGGCTAGAGGTGGCCCCCTTGGGGCTAGATAACATCAAAGTTATGCCCTATAGGAATCCTATTCCCTCCCACCTTCCTGAACACACTTGAGTGGTCCTGTTGACATGTCACGCAGCACTGAGATGGACAGGTTGAGTCAGGAAGATCACATGCACAACTCTGCTATGGATGGGGCAATGACGACGACGCACATCCTCCTTACCGGGTGATGGGATAAAATAAGGATCATATGGCAGGAATCTCACATCAAAACATTCTCCACTATTCAAGAAGAATACAACTTGCACAGATCCCAGTTCCTTAGATACCTACAATTATGCCATACCTTTGACCAGCACTCTGATTCTCTTGTGAGCGTCCCTGAATACAGCCCCCTTGAATTCCAAATTCTGGGAAGCCCAACTGAAGGGAAAGGTATATATGTGATATGCAAATTCCTTTTTATGTATCTCCCCAGACCTGTTCACACCAGTACAATCCAAGTGGGAAGATTGGCTGGGCCCCCTAGACATTTCCAAGGGCATATCATTAAGGTTTAGACTTATCCAACACCAATTCTTACATATGGCTTACTTCACACCAGTGTGGCAGTAGCACGCAGGCAAACTGGTGACGCTGGCATGCTGGCACTGTCCGAACTACAAGCTTACTTCTTTTACACAGTATGGGATTGTCAGATGACTCCCTTCTGGCAAACCATTTTTATCTCACTATCTGTTAGGCCTGTTAGCTCTCGGAGTGGTTTCCCCTGTCTTTTGGCTTCTGACCACCTGTTTTTGACCATATGCTGAATTTTGTTTTTGCTGGCTTTGGGACTCTGGGCACTTTACCACTGCTGACCAGTGCTAAAGTGCAAGTGTCGTCTGTCTAAATGGTATTGATGATTGGCTTATCCATGATTGGCATATTTGATTTACTAGTAAGTGCCTAGTAGAGTGTGCCATGTGTGCCCAGGGCCTGTAAATCAAATGCTGCTAGTGGGCCTGCAACACTAATTATGCCACCCACATGAATAGCATTGTAAACTTGTCTCAGATCTGCCACTGCAGTGTCTGTGTGGGCAGTTGTAAACTGTCATTTCAACCTGGCAAGTGATCCCACTTTTCAGGCCCAAACCTTCCCTTTTATTACATGTAAGCCACCCCTAAGGTAGGCCCAAGGAAGCTCCATGGGCAGGGTGCAGTGTATTTAAAAGGTAGGACATGCACTGATGTGTTTTACATGTCATGATAGTGAAATACTGCTAAATTCAGTTTTGGCTGTTGCAAGGCCTGTCTGTCTCATACGGTAACATGGGGATTGCCTTGAAATCTCTTTTAAATGTAGTTTCCTATTGGGAGCAGATAGCGATTGGAATTTGCGGTCTCTGAACTCACAATTTAAAAATACATCTTTTGGGTAAGTTTTTTAAATTGTAACTTTGAAAATGCTACTTTTAGAAAGTGGGCATTTTCTTGCTTAACCATTCTGTGCCTTTGTCTGGCTGTGGAATACACATCTAGGTCAGGATGACAGTTGGGTTGTTTGTGAATTCACGCTAGGCAGTCACACAAAGGGAGCTGAGGTGTGCTCTGCATATCCTGATGAACCTTCCTGAGCTAGGGTGGTGGGAGGAGCTGACACTTGCACCTGAATAGGGCTGCGCCTGTCCTTTCATAAAACAGTCTCCAACCCCCTGGTGTGTGTCTTGGGACAGGGCAGAATCTTGTGCGCTACAAAGACTTTTCTTTGATGTTTGCCTATTTCAAAGACAAAAATGGGTATAAGTACTGGACCTGTGACCCCACAAAGTTAGACTCCTTCTGGGCTGAGGACATTCTACCAGGAAGAAGAGCTGGATGCTGTAGGAGGGACTGCCTCTCTGCCCGTTGCTTTGCTGTGCTGGCTTGCTGCTTGCTGTCCTGGGACTGGAAGTACTGGACTTTGCTTTCTACATCCTGCTTCCAAAGGTTCTCCAGGGGCTTGGACTGAGCTTGCCTCCTGTTAAGAAGTCTCAGGGACATCAAAGACTTCATCTGCCAGCACCTGGGTACTCTTACTGAGAATCCTGACTCAGCAAGTGGTGCCAAATCCAGTTTCTGGGCCCTTGGGAGTGAGTTCTGATGTGACCAAGAAGAAACAAGCACATCAATTCCAGAGCGACTTCGGAACCATCGCCACTGTCTGACTCTGTGCCGATGCCTGCAACAGGAGCTGCAGTCCCCGGTAAGTGCAACGACCGATGCCGCAGGCCCAATACCGCTATAGTGCCTCCGAAGTCCCACCACAACATGAGTTCGGGATGCCATGTCACCAATGTCTGTGACACCCAAATCTGACTCTGTCGCAGCACCTGTGGCCCTGTGGTGTGATCATTACACCACAAAGTAGATGCCTCACATCTTGACCTGCTGGATTCTTCGGCCTGCCTTGTCGTAAGGAACTGAGGCCTCACCACCGACACCACATCACCTCCCTTGCAACAGTTAGGAACTGACACCTGACGTCCTCTGCCTAGCAGTAAGAAACCAATGCCTCATCTCCCCAGTAGCAGTAAGGAACTGACTCCACACCAGCTCCAGTGAGGCCTCACCTACCCAGCTCCGTGCAACGTATTTGTTTTCTCATTTTCCACAGTACTGTACCTGGGGTCCGTGATCAGCCGGCACTCCCTCGCGTGTGCCATTGGACCATTGGGAACGACTCCGTCAAGACATCGTGTTAGCCCTAGTTGGAGCGATTGTGTTTCTAAGTGCTATACTACAATTTAATCTTTAAAAATGTGTATCTTTGCTTATGTTTGATGGATCTTTTGTTGTTTCTGACTTGTTTTACTCAGACAAGTATTAGCTATTTTTCTAAACTAGTGTGGAGTACTTTTGTGGTATTTTCACTGTGCTACTGTGTGTGTGTGTGGGTGTGCACAAATACTTTACACATTGCCTCTGAGGTAAGCCTGAGTGCTCATGCCAGGCTACCAAGTGGGTGAGCAGGGGTTATCTTAGCTGTGTGACTCCTTTACCCTGACCAGAGTGAGGGTCCCTACTTGGACAGGGTGCAAACCACCGCCAACTAGAGACCATATTTCTAACACTATACAGTGCAATTGGGAGGCAGATAGACCTCTCTCCTGTGGTGGCACTCCTAGGAGACATTGATTGGATCAGTGACACAGCCAGGGGACAAAACTCTGGTGGGGATTGATATCGTATAGGCTAAATGAGGCATCACCAAATTCTGGAAGGCAGCTTCTTCCCCTTACTGGCTCTTTGGGAGTGTGTGATGGACTGCTGCGCAAAGCAGAAAGAAGCCGTCTACATCATCCGGGGCTGCCCCAGAAAGCATGAATAGATATGGGGCAAATGGCTGGTATACCATGAGCTGTGCTTAATTCAAATAATTGGAATTGTACTGTTAGATGTTCCTCCATTACATTTTCAATGCTAAGGTGCTCGACTTTGTATGAATGTGGTTGTTGTCAAATAACATTAAAACTCCGTTATAAAAACAAAAATAGCCTTGCTTTTGTTGTTGGAAAAGCAATGACATATTCTTTCTGCATTTGAATAGACTTTCAATTTGGCGCATTATTTCAAGACAACTGCTCTATAGTGTGAGGACAAGGTCTGAAAAAGACACAAACACTTGTCTTCTTCCAGTGAAATCACAAAACCTGCAGAATCATTGACATGAAGAACTCAAGGATCCTGAAGACCCATATGCGACTAGTTTTTTAAAGGACATTTTTTGTGGTGTTGTGCATGCTACCACATACTGCACAAATCACCTTCACTCTCTTGCTTATACACAGTCAATGAATGCATCTCTGTAGCAGTGCCCCATGGAGTGAATGAGCGGTTGCATTTTGGATGAATTATAGAAGAATCTTTGACTTTACAATGCATTTAACTACCACACATGGCTTTTCCACATAGTTTTTAATATGCACATGCCTTCACCACACATGCCTTTGCAACGCATGGTAAGTATATGTAAGGTAAGTATATAACCTCAAGGGGACCTGCTTCCTCTTGCACCAAGAACAGTTGGCTGACTTCCTCTGTGGCTATGGGGATCCAACAAGCTGCAAAAGGCCTTTCTTCTGAAGTGCCTTTCTGATCTTTACAAATGGGACCTGAACTGGACCTTGCTGGTGGCCTGTACTGGAGTGAGTCCTGGCCTCTAAGTGCTGTCCCTGGGTCCTAAGAGCCTTAGAGGAGACCCAGGGGATCTGCTTCAGAAACCCTGAAATGTTCTGGACTTCCAAGACCTCTGGAGCCTTTAGGAGGTCCTTGCGGCAAAGGCGTCCAATTTTGATGCTACTTACTTGGATACAGCCTCGGCTTGACCTGCTGGATGATTTTGAGCATCATAAAAAGCCTACTTAAAGGATGGAATCCTTGACAGGGATGAACAAGCGTGGTGTATCCAACCTGCACTCCATTAACACAGGCCTGAAATCATGCTTAGGTCCCAGTCTAGGGCTACCCTAGACTATGATTGGCGTTTGGTGCTTTTTGGTGCTATTTTTACTTAAAATGTAAAAATTAACATCTCCGGTTCCCCTTATTGGACTTTTCTCATTCTAGTGTTAATCTGTTTATTAAATTATACTCTATTTTACTCATTCAGTTAGGGATTTGTATTCTTTGGTGTTTTGACTTTATTAATGTTTTGCTAGTGCATAAGTACTTTGCACATTGTTCTAAATTAAGCCTGTATTATCTGTGCAATGGCTACCAGGGTGTTGAGTTCAGGTTAACTTAGTGACTTAAGGGTTCACCCTGACAAGTTAATTTCATTATTCCTTCAGGTGCACAATCACCCACACCAAATATTAATCCATTCTCTTACACCTTTATCAGTTGCCCATTTCTCTTTGACCATGGTGATGGGCAGCACTCCCCAGAACCTCATGAATTATCTGTGGACTAGTTGTAAGATGGAGTAGGGAAGAACAGTGGCAGGAACAATTTTCATAATAAGTATTTGTCAAGTGGTATTACAAAATTCACTGAATGAGCAAGTGTATCCTTTAAGCAAAATAGAAAACATTTATGTTAAAACTGGCTTCAGATGACATTATGAAGCACATATTCCTAAATATGTTTATTTTATTCTTATTACGAGAGACCAATTAAACATAGGCTGTAGAAGAGTACAGAATAGTTAGCTGAGTTTTCAGATCCTTTTGGAAGGCTAGACAAAATGTGGTACAAAATTAGTATGTTACAGACTGATCACTTATACTGAGCACATTTGCAATTGAAATGATGTATTAGTGATCATAATTTCCATTGCAGGCTGTGTTTCTTGGTGCAGACAAAACTGAAAACACAATGGCACACAGCCTTCGTTCCATGTCCCCTAGCACTGCATGTAATATATGTAAGTCACACCTCTTGCAGGCCTGGTGCAGGTGCAAATCTTTAGGATATCTGGAACTAAGTTTGGATCTACCTTTTTTAACTCAATAAATTAAACATGACCTTCTGCCTATGCCATCTGCTGGACAAGCTTGAGACCCACCTCATGCTTTAACAGTTTGCTAATTTCACTCACTTCTAGCCATACTATTTGATGCAGTGGCATGGCATGCAACATTGTGAAAGTGTCACACAGTCCCTACTTTTCAGGAAATATATGTCACTCTGCTCTCGCTTCACACAACACACAAAAAATCTCTAAAGGTAGTGCATCATGCTACTCTAACATCCACCACTGGGAAGATGACAGTAGGACAGCAAGGTATAGTTTATACTGCCTTGAAATGTAGGGCACATAAGAGCTTGATTCAATGTGGTGAGAGGTGCACCGTGACCATGCGGTTTGGAGGAATTCATGTCCTTGCCTCACAATAAAAACAGAAGAATAAAAGAGAGTGAGCTAAAACTGTGGAGCTGACAGCTTGTACCTTAATATATACTATTGGCAAAGGTAGAGATGTACAGAAATGATTTGCGGTCAGATGTATCAAAGTATTTTGCTTTTGAAAATGGTGCGAATCGCAAAATTCCACCGTTTGTGAATCCAAAATAGCCTTTCTGAATGTATGAAAGGCATTCACAGGGCAATTTTAAGGAATCGCAAAAACAGCGATTCCCTAAAATTGCAACTCCATTTTGTGAATCGCAAATTGCAATTTGCAAATAGGTAATCGGAAAATCAATGCATGAACCATTCACAAATTCTGAATGGACACAAAATGCGGATTTTGCATGTGGAATTTATCACCAGCTCAAATCAGGTGGTAAACAGGTGCAGCCTATATAAAGAGGCCCAGAGTGCATCAGCTATTTTCAACAATGGCTGCACTCTATGTCATGGTGAGAAGGATGAGGATCCTGACAGGTTTGAGGAGAGGGAGGAAGAGGCAGGAGCACATTTTCAGAGTGCGCATAACATTGTTTCACCAAACAGAGGAGGAGATTTATGAGAAGTATAGGTTGAATTCTGCCATGATAATAGTAGAACTAATAGCAGATTTGCAACCACAACTGCAGCGACACACACACAGAACCAATGCAATAACCACTCATGTGCAGATGTTATGCTCCCTGCACCTCTTAGCCACAGAAAGCTATCAGGGAGTAATAGCAGCAGCTGGAGGTGTGCCCCAAAGTTTGTTCTCATGCTTCTTCCATGCATTCCTGAATGCAATGTTAACTAAAATCAATGAGCACATCAAATTCCCCAACACCCCACAGGACTTGCAGCTCACAAAATTAAAATTGTATGAGGTAGCCCAATTCCCACACATCATTGGCTGCATTGATGGCGCACATGCCACAATCTGTCCACCATCTGACAATGAGTATATCTACAGATATAGGAAATGTAGCTATTCCATGAATATACAGGTCATCAGCAATGCCTCACACATCATCACAGATTTAGTGGTCAGATTCCCTGGCAGCACACATGACTACTATATATTCAGGCATAGTGGAATCTACACATGATTACTTGGTGGAGAGTTTGGAGAAGGATACCTACTTGGTAATTTAGCACAGAACAATGTTGCATAGTGTACAGGTAAGGTTAGAGATGACAATGACTCAATATTCACTTCTGTCATTGTCCTTCATCCTCATACCATACCTCAATCCAGCTACACTAAGTGATCAGCATTGCAATGCTGCATATAGGAGGACGCCATGTGTTATTGAGACGACTTTGGCCTGCTGAAGGGTCACTTTTGATGCCTGCACAAAAGTGGTGCTGCAGTACAATAGAGTCTAGAGACCTGCTGCAAGATTGTGGCTGCATGTGCTATGTTGCACACATCACAACATCAAGAGGCATACCCCTGGAACCCTCCGATATGAAGTATGATGACCCATTACCACCCGTCACCCAGCAGATGGATCAAGAGAAGCAGAAGACAGACAAAGACGTGTAGAGATTACGCATGATTATTTTTAATGTATGTAATGAAGAGACCACGTATTGTTCCTTATTGCTACAAGTATCACATTTATTGCCTTAACTTCAGGTCAAATGTGTGGGCATACAATGTAGGTAGTCAATAAACACTATCTGTACTTAAGTCAAATGCTTCACCATAAACATCATATAAGTAGTGCCATGTCACAAAACAACAAGCCCCGGAACATGTCCCCTTTACTTTTTGCGTCCATACACTCAACTGGAACTGTCAGTGGGCTCAGAGGCATCTCTTGTTGAGGCTTCTGAGATAGCACTGTGTCTAGAACTGCAAAGCTTATACTCCATCACAGGTGCAGTCACACTACTGAGGTCAGAGAGCTACTCACTATCCCGACCACCTAGGTCACTGTTCCCAGCGATCCGGGCTGTCTGCATGTTCTCCAATGCATTGGTAAGCTGCACCTATTCACGTGCAAAGTCTCCACTGCAATGTGCCATCTCCACTTGCATGCCCACTGCACGTTGTGACAGTAAAGCAGTTGCATTTGTGAGGCAATGGACTGATCTGCTAAACCCATCCAATCCACACATCAATTGGTGATGGTGCCTACGGTGGGTGACATGGTCCTGCCGCATAACTGTGCAGAGTTCCTTAATGGCATTCATCTTCTCCCTTAAATTGTCTGCTGTTGCTTTCTGTCCTTCCAACACTGTTGTATTCAGCTGGCACATGTTGTAATTGAGAGACAACAACTGCCTGTGCATTGATGTCATGTCCTTGCGTTGTATGCGCTGCACCTTCAACATTGATGGCTCCAGACCTCCAAACATAGATGGGCCCTCACCTTCCTCTGAGCTCTGTCTGACATCTGCTCTATGTCTCCTTAAGGGAGTGAATTGGTGCTAGAAAAGAGACTGACATCTCTGGGGTTGTCTATCCTCAGAAGGTGGTGTATGCATGTCTTCTGTTAAGTTTTCAGACTCCAGATTAAATTCAGGGAGTGGTTGAACTGTTGCCCTGCGTCTGGGTTGTGCAGGTGTTATGGACACAACGTTGTCGACCTCAGAGTGTGGCTGGCTTGCCTCATTCCCCCCAGTTTCTTTTTCTGCTGCCTGTGGTGCAGGGACATCTGCAACATCAATTAGCAATATTTCAGTTACATATCACTGTTGCATGTCCCAGTTCACAGTTTCATTTTGAAGTAAACAGTTTCCTTGACATAGTGTTTCTGCTTGTCATTTGCCTTGCCTATCTATGTGGAGATGCACAGTGAATGGCATGTGTGGCATGGACTATTTTGATCAGTGAGTGCTAACATTGATTTCTCTAGGGAACAAATTAGCCTGCATGTATGGCAATTCAAATAATTGTTGTCCTTAACCTTTGCTTGTGCCTGGTGTGGCTGAGGTGTCTATGTCAGCGACACCAACTATGGCTTCAAGTTGCAGAGTTGCCTCCACCATGTCCTCCAAGGGGGTGGATGGTATTTAGATGGATGGTCCTCTGCCGGTGCTCCTTGCCTCTTTAAGCCTGGTTGCTACCCTCTCCTTTGCCCGTGTACGTAAATCATACCAGCGCTCTCATATCTCCTCAAAGGAGCGCTGCACCACACCCACTGTGCTGATCTTCGCCTAGATGTCACTTTATAATTTGCGCTTCTCACTCTCTGGGATAAGAAGTGAGTTTTTCCTGAAAAGCTTGTAATGGCTGTTTACCACCTCTTCAGTAAGCACTTCCAGTTCCTGCTCACTGAACTTCACCTTCCTCTATTTGACTCCAGTATCCTTAGCATACCCCTCAGTGGCCATGGTGTGTTTGGGTCCTGGCTGACAGGCCTGAGTGGCTCCCTGATGCTCAGCTCACTGTGTATGCCTCCCCCTGTGGCTCAGAATTCTAGAAACAGCATGGATTGACCCACTTCCTGATTGCGAGGTCATCAAGCTGCGCCAACATATAAAAATCGCAAACTGCGATTCCCAATTAGCAATTCACTATTTTACCAAATCGCTATTTGTGATTGCAAATTTTAGGTAATTGCAAAATAGTTTGCGATTACGGTGTTACATCGCATTGAGTGAATTCCAAATAGCAATTCTGTAAAAATCACTATTTGGTAATCACTATTGCAGTGCTTCATACTGTTAAGGCTGAGCTTGTGAATGAAATTATTTATTGATTATTCATATCTCCTGAGTGTTGAATTTGCATAGTAAATGTAATGACGTAGAGAAAAATAATGCACACATTTGGAAGTGCGCACACAAGAGTGGCTGCCAATTTTCACGAAGTGTACTTATTTATGGCTTATTACTATCAAATGTTGAGCTTATATTTTATTAATGTAGTAATATGTCAAATTAAGGGTTATGCATTATGTGTTAGCTTTATTAATCGTAAGGCCTTAACTTAGCGAGGTCTTGGCCTAGTTGCACAGCCTCATGTCAAGCTGCATTTCTTAATCGACTTATAAAATGGATGCTTAGAGAATTAAGGGCCATATGTACGAACACATTTTCCCATTGTCACAGAATGGGAAAAACCCTTTACTACATCTGGCCCTAAATTGTGATTTTCCACTGTGCTGACCAAGTGCTCATAGCTAAAAGTCTTTCTCATGAGAACTGCTTGCAAGGGGATGATGTACTAGCTAATGAAACAATGTTGAATGTAATGTGTGCTAGACTGACTTTCCCAGGAGAAGACAATGAATTCACTGACTGGAGTATAAGCTGCAACAATATTGTTAACTGATGAGCGCAAATGACGAGAACGGAAGAACAGGAGCCAATCATCGATATGTGAACCATGTACTAGTTGAAGTATACATTTGAGGGTTTCGTTTCATTGGAGTAACTACAAACATGCGGTTCTTGAACCAATAGGGACATGTTAAGTAGTTTTAGGAAATCTAACTTAGCCAGACTGCACCGAGAAGAAGACACCATTTTGCTCATTTTCCTTCCTGAGAAGAGACTTGCTTAACTTTATTGCTTAAAGAGACTTCGCTTTTTCTGAACTTTGATGATGAATCCTGGTGCCTCGCTGACCAGACTGATGTCCTGATGACGAAGATTGTCACAGCTTGCTGATCCAAACTGAGGAGAGGTATACTGGCTATGATACTGTTTGCTATGTCTATTTTCTTTTGTTTCTAGGTACCACCCGCTATTTTGATAGAGCCATAGTTAGATGTTTTTCCAAATTTGTGTTGACTAAATTGATTTGTGTGAAGCCCAAATATGCCATTCTAATCTGATGTTAGTTAGGGTTTTCACTGATGATGTTCACTGCATGTAATAACAGTTGATGTCTTTTCTTTGCTGAATCTAAATGTGTTATATCATTTGCACAGTTATTCTTGCTATTCATTTGTACAGTAAATTTAGAATGTGTAGTAGCTCAAGCTTTGACTAGATTGCGATCTTTTTCCCGCTTTGGTCAGCCAGTGTTGTTTCTGTATGTTTATCATTTGATTTTGAGATTAAGTTACGTAACAGTAGCATTGTTAATAGAGGGAAATAAACATTCTAACCTTTACCAAAGGTGTGGTTATTCATGACCGCAAGGTCATGGTGTGCGGCAATTACTGACTCCTATTGATTACAAATTATATTGATTGTTGTTGGATATTGATCTGTATTGGTACGGGATATATGGTGAGAAAACCTCAAAGCGAGTCAAAAGGTCCATCATCCTATTCACGTCTCCTTGTAAGTTTACTTATAAAGGTCCGACGCACTAACAGAGATGGTAGCAGACTGATGGTTTGTCTCTTAATGAGCCCATCATAGAGGCCCATTACATGTTTTGTCTCCTTAAGAGCCCAACATAGAGGCCCGGTACATGGTTAGTCTCCTAAAGATCCCCATCGTAGAGATTTTGAATTTATTTTGTTTCAATGATACAAAGTGGAGAGAAAATGTGTCCCTAAGTACTTAAAATGACTTTCCCAGAATCTTGGAGCTTGCCAATGATTGCTTGAGGATGTTCTCTGTGTTCTAGTAACGGTGTGAATGAAGTAGGTGTCGCGCTTGCACAGCTTATGCAAATCGCAGGTGAATTGTGGCATTTTTGAGGGTTTAGGGAGTTTGCGTACTCCAAATGAATTTGTAGAATGAGTGTGCGTACTCCGAAGTGTGAGAGTAGGGAAGTCATCAAACTTCACATGTGTGTGGCGCTTTGTGCAAAAAAATTGTCCATGTGGTTGTTGGTATACGGACCCTGCATGGTTTAAGACTCCGGAGTATACTGAGAAGTGTATGAGACACCGGGTTTTTGTTGTAATTTGTCTGGTTTAATAGGTCAATCGGGCATGGTGTGAGTTAAAGCTAGTGAAATAATATTTCGACTGAGATCTGACAAACCCTATGTGCACCAGGACAGACCCACTGATCACTTGAAAGTGAAATTTGCGGGTCGAATTTTGCTTGGGAATCAGGGAAACTGAGAAAGAACTTGTAGCTGTTATAGCAAAATGCCATCAGTGAAAAATCCGTAAAGTTTCTGAAGCGATTGTGTTACCTTACCTGTAGTAAATGGACAAATTGAGTTTTGATTTTGTTTAGTGCTCGCAATAACTTTGCATTCGTTTTGTATGAATCTGAATATTGGAGGAAAAGCCTCAAGACTTTGTCAGCTACAGTACGTGTGAGTGTGACGTCATGGGAGCCGTGCTGGGATAGGTTAGTTAGTGAGAAGGGTTGCGCATGGATTGGCAGCCGTGCATGAAGCACAATCGGTTGAGAAGGTGGGTGAAGAGAATTCTGGGATTAAAAGTCACTTCCTGATTTCATTTAGAGAAACGCAAAGGTTGAAAAGATTAGATTTTTCGAAGCTTTAAAGAGTGCTTTAAAGGGCGATGGGTACATTACCACAAGCATAGGGGATTTTGCACTGCCAGAAGGCACACCATCTTACATTGTAATCAAATAAAAGGGCATTGCGCCCTGATTTTGGTTGAAGCAATGGTGCAAAGTGACAGAGAAAGATGGGAGTTTAGCATTTCCTGTCCATGGAACATTTAATTTGAGGAGTTTAGAGAATTTGAGGAGGGTACTGTATGAGCTGAAACCCTCTCCGAGACCAGCACAGTTCGAGGCATTAGCAATCTGGGAATTAGTAGCTAGAAAGCAACAGAAATTTGAGAGGTGGATGAGAAAGGCAGAAAAGACACTAGCGGAGGCTAGATGGGACGTTGGTCTGAAATTGTAGAGAAACAAGACTTTACAGGAGATTAAGATGTTTCCCGCAATTACACAGGGCAATGAGAGAGAAGGAAGGAAATCCACTAGAAAGACAAACAGAAGCCCTTCTGAGAGTGGAGAGCGGAGATCAGGGGAGGCCACAAGATCTTTGACATTGGAGGAAGAGTCAGACGATGATGAGTTTATTTTACAGTTATTAAGAAATCGTCCCCCACTGTATGCAGCACAAGGGACTGGTCCGAGCACTAGTGTAAATCCTTCACCTCCGACACAGATTAATGAAACAAATAGTCTGGTGCAGGTTAATCCTAGCCCGACACAGAGCCCAATGCAGAGCAGTCTTGGTGCGCATACTACTCCAGTAGTACAAACTCAGGCGCCACATGTGAATGTCCCGAGAATTTACCTTGATGTACCCATTGTGGAAACTGCCACACACCTAATAGTGACAACAGGACAGGTTTTCCCAAAACCGATGTTGGTTCAGACAGAGCCAGCTCCACTTTGACTGCCTTAAGTGCAGTCACAAACAATGCAGAAATACACTCCGATAACAGGGACACAGTCAGATATGTCTGTACTGATGAACCAGAATGCGGGAATTACACTCCCACAGAACCTGAACAAGCCCAGATGCTCTACCTGCACCTGTTACTATTGGCCCAATTGTACCCTTATTTGCACAGGAGAATAACAGAGCAGGTGGACAGGGAGTCCTGAGTCAAAATTCAAGGAGGAGAGGACTTAATGAAAATATCCGATTAGTCTCCCCAGTGGGACAGACCTTTGACGGATCAAGATCTTTGCTAGACCTTAGCCCTTTGGGAGTTCCTCGGTATACTGTCATAGGGTTGAATGTTAGTCAGAACCTGAAATTATTGACACCACAGACTCCAAAAACAGTAGTGCAACAGACTCCACATGCCCAGGCCAGCCACATTTCATTGCAGGGTTTGACTGTCCAGCAATTGACTGAATGATTAGACAAGCTGAATACTCAGCGGAGTGCCCTAAGGGAGGGGAATACTTGAACTACACAAGATTAGGAATGGGAGCAGGTGAGCTTATTGAAGGAACTATGGGTGTGAACAGACTAGAATTCTACACAGAAGCAAAGTTGAGATATCTGTGCCTGAAAATTATAAGGGAAGTGAGCAATGTGCATCAAAAGCTAGCAGACCAGGCAGAGAAGTACGGCACAGAAATAGAGAAAACAAAACATTTGAAAAGGAGTTACAGGTTAGATTTTGAGACCAAAGATTTTTAACACATGAGATCTGCTGGAATGAAGGCACACCTTAGGGAGTTACTTTAAAGTCCCCAGACCTTGGGAGCATTAGACAGACGGGAAAGCAGATGGCTAAAGAAAAGAGATAGGAGAAAAGGAATTTTGCGGATCTGACTGCAAATGGGCAGCAAGGTAAGGATCCAGTGAAAATTTTACCAATGAGAAAGATTCCTGGAGGGAATTTTGTCTATGTCCCTTGGAGCAGAGGTGACATTCTGTCCTTTATGAATGACTATCCTAGGTTGAGAGAGAAGCCAGTAGAATGGTACCAGCAGACAGAAAGATTTGTGAAACTTGCAAAATGTCTGTGGGAAGACTTGAACACTCTCTTAGAGATAGTAGTTCCAGCTGATTTGTGGATGGAGTGCAAGAGGAGTATAGATTGGCAGACAAAGAAACAAGAGAGAGATCAGGTTACAGGTGCGCCATATCCTGAGGTAATGAAATATTACTACAAAGTGATTGAATTTTTGAAAACGAGAATTTCCCCAAAAAACATTGATCAGCAGAGAATAGACAGGACAGCTCAGGAAGCAAAGGAGTCAATACGTGCTTACTATGAGAGATTGTTGCAGGCATTTAAGCATTACAGTGGTACAGCAATAATTGAGCCGAAAGACATAATTCATTTTGTGTTCAGATTTGTGGAAGGATTGAGACCTGAAATTAGCCAGGTGATTAAGAATCATTTGATTTGCTGGCAAGCAAAGCCGATTGATGAGGTGTTGCAGTATGCAAAGTATTGTAGTGATGAGATCAAGTTGAAGCAGAGAAAGCTGAAGGAAAAGGCAATGATGATGCAGGTTAAGGCTGCACAAACAGGGATGCAGGGACGTTTTCCACCGCAGCAACAACAGCAGCCGCAAGAAAATGTGGTATTTCAAAATCAGATGAGAGGTAGAGATCGCGGAGGAATTATTAATGTAAATCGTGGTCCAAACTTGGGTACTGTATAGGTTCAAAATGATGTGCAGGGATTGAAGAAATTGTTACCTTCTCACACTTGCAGAGCGGTCGGACATTGGAAGTGGAAGTGGCCGATGTTGGTACAGGAAGGTGTCATTCAGCAAACAGGTGACATCAGCTCATTCCAAACAATGAGAGGACCGAGAATGAGAGGTCATAATCAAAATATTTAGAATAATGGGAATCAAATGCAAGGTGTTCAGCCCATGCAGCAGGTACAAATGCCACGTTTATACATGACACAGATGCAGCCAATGCAACAGCAGGTTCCCATGGTACCTAGACAGCAAATTCAAATACCTCAAGCCCCAGTGGAGCAGCAGAAGGTGATGATTCCTCAACAGGTCACAGGTCAGAGGCTTAACTAAAGTAATAACACAGTACACCAATTCCCATTAACCAGTGAGAATGAAATAAACGATGATTGGGTGAGCGAGGGTTCGGATGAAGAGGAGTGTGTGTTTGCAGCTTCCTTAGAAGTAGATCAGAATGGTCCCTATGTGAAGGGAAAAGCCGTGGGTCACAGAGTTTCATTCTTGGTGGACACAGGAGCTACACGCTCTACAGTAAGAACTGTAGAAGTTCAGAATTTGCTCCTTTCTGGAAAGACAGTCCAGATTGTAGGAGTAGCCAATCAGTACTTGACCAACCCAATTACAGAACCAGTGCAGGTTAAAGTTGGCAACTTTCAAGGATTGCACAAATTTGTAGTCTGTAATTCAAGTCCAGTATCCCTACTGGGAAGAGGCTTGCTGTGTAAAACCAGGTGCTCGATTACTTGCTCAAATTACGAAATCAAGATACAGACGAATAGTGATGAAGAAGATGACCTGGTACCAGAGACAGAGTGTGAGACCATAAGTGAGTAGTACCCCCTGATTAACTTCTTTCCAGTGTTCACAGTGAAGGAGCTTCCTCTTTATTTACAGGGAACAGTTGAAGAAAAAGTGTGGGATCTGACAGGGAAAGAGATTGGCCTGATAAAGGGAGTTGAGACAGTTAAGGTTCCTGTAAAGCTGAATGTAATTTTTCCCCAGATTCCCCAGTATCACATGCACAGGATATTCTTATAAAGGTTGCTCAAATAATTGCAGAATTTGTGGACCAAGGGGGTCTTGGTTTTTTAGCTGCTTTGGTCAGCCAGTGTTGTTTCTATATGTTTATCATTTGATTTTGAGATTAAGTTACCTAACATTAGCATTATTAATATAGGGAAATAAACATTCTAACTTTTCCCAAAGGTGTGTTTATTCATGACAGCAAGGTCATGGTGTGTGACAATTACTGACTCCTATTGATCACAAATGATACTGATTGTTATTGGATATTGATCTGTATTGGTACAGGTTATATGGTGGGAAAACCTCGAAGCCAGTCAAAAGGTCCATCAACCTTTTCCCGGCTCCCTTGTAAGTTTACTTATAAAGGTCCGATGCGCTAACAATACATCTGGCCCTTGCTGCGGAACAGTGAATGTTAGTAATGGTAAGGTGGGGTTAATAATCGTAAGGTGGGGTGACCATAGTCAGATGTGGAGGTTGGTGGCAGCCACGAATCTAGAATCTGACGGTATATTTTTGAATTCTCTCCCTACAACCTTTTAAACATCAGACTCCTGAGAGGACACAACACAATCATGACTGAAACCCGTTTTAGCTTTTTCTCCAGTACATGTTTACCTCTTGCTCCCGAACAGCTATCTCGTGTTGTTTTACTCTTTGTTTCTTTGTCAGGTTTCTTGACGGGTTGCAGTGTTTATGTAGTTAAGGATGTTTTGAGGCAGCCTGATACCACATGAAGATATCACCCTGAACATTTTCCATGTTTGAAAAAGTTTTTTCTCTCCCTGCCGTCTACCCCTCTCTGTTTTATCTGTCTTCTTTTTCGGCTTGCTAGGTCGTTTCTGTAGCTGGCCAGAAGGTGGTGCTAACAGCTTATACTATGCCCTTGCATCTCCCCCTGAGCCTTGTTTCAAAACTCACAGGGCTTCTAGACTGTGTTGACTGTAGACCCGTGAGAATTAAAGTGCATTGTGAGCTAAGGGCCCGAAGTGCAGAGAGGTATGTATGACTGCCTAAGGCATCAAAGTGCATGGTTCGTCCAATACTTGGAGGCTGAGGCCCTGAGAAGGTAGCAGTCGGCAGTGCTGCATTGTGTATCCGAACTAATGTTTTCCATGGTGCTAAGGAATGACGAAAAGGGAATGTTAGGTGTTTCAACGAGAAGGGAGGAGCTCCTTGACAATAAGCTTTGGCAAAAGCGATAGATCTAGCGTTGGCAAGCCTGTGCAATTATTTTTTTAATTAACTTTTGCAAACACATGCCACAAAAATAAAGCGAAAACTGTAAACATGCCACTGTTTATAGCTTGGTGGGCAAAGGCGTGCGATAACAAGGTTACCTGTTTAAACAAATTAACCATCGCATATAATGAATTGAACAATGTAGGTGCATCCTGGCAGGAAATTGTTCTTATAATAGGTATAGAAACAAATTCATTTTTGATGTACATCACAGGAAAATATTGTTCTTATTGGCACAAAGGAAAGGTGCTTTCATCTTTGTCTTACTATAACCTGAGGACATACATATGACTATAGAAACAAGCATTTGCAATGCAACGGGTCTCGCGTTTGCTCGTGTTAGAGCTGATAGCGTTGTAAACTCCTAACCCGACTTTTCACTCGTAATGAAACCTATCGGCAAAAGTGCACTTATGTAGGTAACCGGAAAAAGTGCAATTAACTGTGTAACAGGGTCGATATTATGTAAAGCGCTCGACTTCTGCCAAGTGAGATCGCGCTGGGAAAATAGAGAAAAATTTGTCCACGACGGAAAACAGCGAGCCTCGCATGTTTTCTGTACTTGGTCGATGCGCTCGACGAGGGCTATCCACCGGAAAAGGCATGACGTATGCATGCCTTCCACTAATGAAATCAAGCAGATTCTAACAGGCAAGCCCACGAGCCAATGAAAGACACTGACGTGACGTGGACTGGGCTCCGAGACCTTTTTAATTCCTAAAGCGTCTCGCTTAGCGAAACGCATGCGCATGCGCATGCGACGCAGGCTCTGACCCTAAAAAGAAAAGAGTGGGGAAAGAAAAAAACACTGTAAAGTATAGACCTGGCACTGAAGTGTACTCCTTTCTTTTTAGATAGCTTGCAAGACTCACAGGCCCATACTTAAAGGAAAATGAGAGAGCGCGACGCTGCGCCAAAATTGGCAGTGCTGCGCTCCGTCATTTTCACAGCGCAGGGATGAGCCGTATTTAATTGAATACAGCACACCCCTGTGTTGTCCCCTGCGCTGATGCTAAATTTAGCTTCCAGCACCAACGCGAGCATCCTTGCACCATCGTGCAAGGATGTCTGCGTTGAGGGGTTCGATTTTTTGTGGGAAGGTGTTCCTTCTTGCACATAAACAATCACTAATGACGATTTGGCACTTCTGTGTGTGCTGCAGAATGCAGAATGCAGCACACACAGAAGTGCCAAAGTGTCATTTTGAAATGATTGTTTATGTGCAGGAAGGGACACATAGAAAAAGCAGAAAACGAGGAGGAATAAAAGTATTCCTCCTCATTGCTCCTTCCTAACACGACCCTTAACGCCACCTTGTAAATAAAGCGCAGGGTATAGCGCCACCGAGGCTTCACAAAAAGTGACGCTCTGGTGGCATAGGGGCTCATAAATATGCCCCTCAATGCGATAGCCAACAGCTTTCTGCTGTTGTGGGCAGAGGCAAAATGTAATTGACAGATGAACAGACCGATGAATGAAGATGATATTTAATGAAGATGGTTTCTCCAAGGCGCTTCTATGTATATATGCATTTTTAATTTATGATTTTTACTTGAAGCAGTTTCAAGACAGGCATGAAAAGTATACTACATTTTGCTTGAGTGACCTCTCCTCTACCAAACTTTTCTTTGAACAGTCTTACAGCCCCATCAGTTGAAGGAATGGATGACAGATATAGACCCTCATTCTGACCCTGGCGGTCGGTGATAAAGCGGCGGCCAAGCCGCCAACAGGCCGGCGGTCTAAAATATGCAATTCTGACCCTGGCGGGAACCGCCAACACAGCCCGCCAACTTAACACTCCGACCGCCACAGCGGTACAAACAAACAGCGCGGCGGTTCCCGCCAACAGCCCGGCGGCAGACAATGTACCGCCCACCCTATTACGACCCACCAATCTGCCACCTTTTCCGGGGCGGGAGCACCGCCGATAAGAACACGGCGGAAACAGACTACGAACGGGAAAACGCTCACCTCTACGCACTCCACGCGAGATTCCGGCAGTATGGAGCCAGAGTTGCAGGTCATCCCCGCACTCCTATTCCTGCTCATATACCAGGAGCACGCCCGGCGGCGCGGAAGACATCGGTGAGTACTGCACCTACGACACAGGGGAGGGAAAAGATTACCGGCACACACCCACCCACCCACACCCACTACAACACACACATCAATGCATTCCCACAGATCACTGTCACAACCCACAAACCACCCCCCTCCGAAATAATGCAAAGACCAAAAGAAGAGATCATAAACGGGCAGATATATTGAAATATGGACACAAGTAATCCCAATAAATAAATAAACTATGTACAAAATATATACAGCTACTAAATGTAGTCCAACCACTGTCCGTGGATCACAGGGGTCCTGTGCAAAGGGGCAAGGCCCAGTCCCACGACAAGAACTCCACGGAGAGAACACTGCAGGGGCATCAGAAAGAAAATAGGACAGGCACCTCAGGGGGAAGGGAAGGGGGGGCACCTCAGCCACTTGAGTACACGACGCCAGATCCACGAGGGGACTCCATGACCACTGGCCCATCCTGGGGAGAGCAAAGCCACAGTCCAAACAGTCCATACAGTGGGTGGCCTGCCCAATGGGCCATCCTGGGGAGAGCAAAGCCACAGTCCAAACAGTCCATACAGTGGGTGGCCTGCCCAATGGGCCATCCTGGGGAGAGCAAAGCCACAGTCCATACAGTCCATACAGTGGGTGGCCTGCCCACTGGGCCATCCTGGGGAGAGCAAAGCCACAGTCCAAACAGTCCATACAGTGGGTGGCCTGCCCACTGGGCCATCCTGGGGAGAGCAAAGCCACAGTCCAAACAGTCCATACAGTGGGTGGCCTGCCCACTGGGCCATCCTGGGGAGAGCAAAGCCACAGTCCAAACAGTCCATACAGTGGGTGGCCTGCCCACTGGGCCATCCTGGGGAGAGCAAAGCCACAGTCCAAACAGTCCATACAGTGGGTGGCCTGCCCAATGGGCCATCCTGGGGAGAGCAAAGCCACAGTCCATACAGTCCATACAGTGGGTGGCCTGCCCACTGGGCCATCCTGGGGAGAGCAAAGCCACAGTCCATACAGTCCATAACAGACCCCACTGCCACTGGAGGAGGCAAGTTGGCCAGAGGACATCCTGCAGCCCTGCCCGAGATAGATCCTGCCCTGCCACGTCTGCCAAAGGGCCAGCGGTTCTTGCCTTGAAGGGCCCAGTTCAGCGCTCCTTGCCTTGTAGGGCCCAGTTCAGCGGTCCTTGCCCTGAAGGGCCCAGTTCAGCGGTTCTTGAGACGGCGGGGCCCAGCGGAGCGGTGCGTGAGACGGCGGGGCCCAGCGGAGCGGTGCTTGAGACGGCGGGGCCCAGTTCAGCGCTCCTTGCCTTGAAGGGCCCAGTTCAGCGGTTCTTGCCCTGAAGGGCCCAGTTCAGCGGTTCTTGAGACGGCGGGGCCCAGTTCAGCGGTTCTTGAGACGGTGGGGCCCAGTTCAGCGGTTCTTGCTCTGAAGGGCCCAGTTCAGCGGTTCTTGAGACGGCGGGGCCCAGTTCAGCGGTTCTTGAGACGGCGGGGCCCAGTTCAGCGGTTCTTGAGACGGCGGGCCCAGTTCAGCGGTTCTTGAGACGGCGGGGCCCAGTTCAGCGGTTCTTGCTCTGAAGGGCCCAGTTCAGCGGTTCTTGAGACGGCGGGGCCCAGTTCAGCGGTTCTTGCCCTGAAGGGCCCAGTTCAGCGGTTCTTGAGACGGCGGGGCCCAGTTCAGCGGTTCTTGAGACGGCGGGGCCCAGTTCAGCGGTTCTTGAGACGGCGGGGCCCAGTTCAGCGGTTCTTGAGACGGCGGGGCCCAGTTCAGCGGTTCTTGCCCTGAAGGGCCCAGTTCAGCGGTTCTTGAGACGGCGGGGCCCAGTTCAGCGGTTCTTGAGACGGCGGACGGTCTATGGCCAACTGCTAATTGCCTGGTGGTGCCCTCCTGGGCAGCGGGGATGGTGCTCCTTCACTGCCCACCTGGGCTGTGGGTGGTGGGGCCCTCCTGGCCAGCTGGGCTGGGTCCTCCCTGGGCAGCGGCTATGGGGGTGGTGGGCTCTCCCGGGGCAGCTGTGCCGGTTCCTCCCGGGGCAGCGGCTATGGGGGTTGTGGGCTCCTCCTGGGCAGCAGGCCTGCTGCCTGACCTCTCCGACTTGCTGCCCTTGCCCTCCTTAGTCGTGGGCCTGTGGCCCTTTCCTCCCTTTGGAGCTGTGGCTGGTGACTGTCTCTGGGTGGTGTCCGGGGGGGATGTAGAAGGCGGGCTCCTGCGGCGACCCTTCCTCCTTCTGCTCCTCTTCCCAGGGGGTGGGCTGGCTGTCCCCTTGCTGCTGGGCGAAGATCCAGACATGCGGGCTGGCGGGCTCCAATACCCCTGCACCCTTGTCAAGGGGGCTGCAGGGCTGGTGGTGGCTGAGGTGCTCTTCTTACCCCGACGAGAAGGAGGGGGGGGCTCAGGGTCAGGAAAGAAGTTAGTAGTGGCGAGGAAGAGCTTCTTGGGACAATGGAGAGTGGTAGGTACAGTGGGAATGGGAGTGGAGGGAGAGGATGTGGTTGTAGGTGAGTCACGTTTGCTGTCTTTGGGTGCAGGTGCAGGAGGGATAGGCTGTCTTGAGGTGGATGGCTGTTGGGTGGGTGGGTGGCTGCGTTTGTGTGGTGTGGAAGAGGGGGTGACAGACACAGTGGGAGAGGACACAGGGGACGTGTAAATGGCAGTGGGGGTGGTGACTGCACGTGTGCGGACTGGAGTGGAGGGTGTGCTGGTGATGGAAACACTGGCTGATGGTGAGGTGAATGGAGGTGTGAGTGTAGACGTCACAGGGAGGGAGGAGGGAGACGAGGAGGTGGGGGTCACAGAGGTGGTAGTGACTGTTGGCATGTCTGCATCGGAATGTTGCGTGTGTGAATGTCTGCGTGATCTGTGGTGCTTATGTTTGGATGAGCTTCTCTTGGGTGTTGAGGTGTGTGCAGGCTGGTCTGATGGTGTGGGTGGGACAGGCAGAGGAACAGGAGACTGGGAGGAGGGAGTTAGTAGAGGCAGGCAGGAGACAGGGACAATGGCTGCCGTCAGTGCTGAGGCCAGAGCCTGGAACGATCGCTGATGGGCAGCCTGACCCGAATGAATGCCCTCCAGGTACGCATTGCTGCGATGAACCTCCCTCTCCACCCCTTGGATGGCATTCAAAAGGGTAGTCTGCCCAACAATGAGCGTTCGGAGGAGGTCAATGACCTCCTCACTGAGGGCAGCGGGGGTAACAGGGGCAGGGCCTGAGGTGCCTGGGGCGAAGGAGATGCCCGGCTTCCTGGCAGAGCGGGCACGGGGCGAACGCTGAGGGGCTGCTGGGAGGGCGGAGATGGTGCGCTGGGTGGCGGCTGTACCTGTAATGGCGGGGGGCACGGATGGTGCCACCCCCGCAAGGGAGCCCCCTTCCGAGGACGTGTCCGTGTCGCTGCAGGGTCCAGTCGTCCCCGTCGTGGAGCTCCCCTCGCCCTCCGTCTCACTGGTCCAGTCTGACTCTGTGGCATGGCCCTCCTGGGCCATGTGAGATGCAGCTCCCTCCTGCCCCGATGCCACTTCTCCTCCGCCTGATGATGCTGATGCACACAAGCACAGAAAGACAAACAAAAAGGGGGGGGGAGAGAGAAATAAAGGGATATTGAGTACATGGATCTCCGGTACAGTTAGCGGACATGACAGACACAGATGCCCCCTGCACTAAGTTGCGCACTTGGGGTCCGCTACGCATTCCGTGGAACATGCCCTACACGCCTAGAGTTGACAACTGCACCCATGGATGACACGACCCAGGGATGGCTGTACTGACAAACTACTGAGGGTGGTGGCTGGGGACACAGGGGCTTACGGGGGTGCCCAGCCTACAGATATCGCCCTGGCCTAGGGGGACCCCCAGCCCTCCTCCCCCACCCAGACACCTCCACTGCGCGACAACAGAGTAGATAATGCTTGTACTCACCCCCTTGTGTCTGCTGTGCTGCCCTCACGCGCCCATCCAATTCAGGGTAGGCCACCGCCAGGATCCGGAACATCAGGGGGCTCAGTTGACGGCAGGCACCCCGCCTACGTTGGGAGGCCATCCCCAGCAGAGACTCGGCGGTCTTCTTGGTCCCGCGGCAGATGTCCTCCCACCTCTTGCGGCAGTGGGTGCCCCGTCGATGGTGGACCCCCAGGGTCCGGACTTCCTTGGCGATGGCACGCCAAATCCCGATCTTCTCATGGGCGCGGACCTATGTGACACGTACAGGGAGGGAGAAATACCACGTTCAAGTTTCTCAGCATTTTCCTTTCCAGTGGCCCAACGCCCCCCATCCCCGCCAGGCCCCACGCCATGCCCCCCGCCAGGCCCAACATGCCCCCCATCCCCGCCAGGCCCCCCGCCATGCCCCCCGCCAGGCCCAACATGCCCCCCATCCCCGCCCTGCCCCCCGCCAGGCCCAACATGCCCCCATCCCCGCCAGGCCCCCCGCCATGCCCCCCGCCAGGCCCAACATGCCCCCCATCCCCGCCAGGCCCCCCGCCAGGCCCCCAAGCCAGCCAGTGGCCCCAAATCCAGATTGAATTAAACTCACTTGTTGGTCTGGAGGACCGTAGAGTAGCGCATACTGGGGGAGGACCCCATCCACAAGTTTCTCCAACTCCTCTCCAGTGAAGGCAGGGGCCCTTTCCCCAGGTGCAGCAGCCATTGTCCCTTCCAGACCGAGGTCACAGCAACACTTGCAGTATAGGTCCTCTCCTGTGAAAGTTCAAGTCGCAAGTGGATAAGTAGATAGAAAATGGCGGTCACGTCCGCGTCGGTGCGTACCGCGGCGGTGCGTCCCGCCACCGCCGGCGCCCTTCGCCATTGGCTCCTGAAACCCATAGGCTTCAATGTTAACCAATGCGGCTTGGCGCCGCGGTCTTCGCCCGCCGCCCGCCGCGGTGTGCCACGCCAGCGCATTGACCTCACATCCCATTGTCACACTTCACAGGTCAGGCAGCCGCCATTTCCAGGGCCCACATGGCTCAATTTCAACTGCGTCACACAGGCCTAGGCCTTGCATAGCCACTCAGACACGCCATTCACTGCATAGAGAATCGTTTACTGTGCTAGCTGTGAGTACGTACCTGTGGGTTGCTTGACTGTGTGCTCCATGTTGTCCTTCCTAGGCACCGTCCGCTGGGTTGGGCGAGGAGACGGATGAATCCTCCCGTGTACCGACCGCTGGTGGACCTGTCGACAATGGAAGAACGCCACATTATCCTGACCTACCGTCTTAACCGTGCCACTATCCATGAACTGTGTGCCCAGCTGGAGCCCGACCTGATGTCCCCCATCCGCCAACCCACAGGGATTCCCCCTCTGGTGCAGGTCATGTCAGTACTCCATTTCTTGGCAAGTGGGTCATTTCAGACAACCGTGGGAATTGCTTCTGGGATGTCTCAGCCCATGTTTTCGAAGGTGTTATCCAGAGTGTTGTCTGCCCTGATGAAATCCGTGAGGAGCTACATCATTTTCCCTGAGGTGGGCGAATTGGCTACAGTGAAGGGTGATTTCTACGCCCTTGGACATATTCCCAACGTAATTGGTGCCATTGATGGGACCCATGTGGCTTTGGTTCCCCCAAGAGACAGGGAGCAGGTGTACAGGAACAGAAAAAATTACCATTCAATGAACATCCAGGTGGTGTGTTTGGCTGACCAGTACATCTCGCATGTAAATGCCAAATTCCCAGGGTCAGTGCATGACGCCTACATCCTCAGGAATAGCAGCATCCCTTACGTGATGGAACAGCTACAGAGACACCGTGTATGGCTAGTGGGGGACTCTGGGTACCCCAACCTGTCGTGGCTACTGACCCCAGTAAGGAATCCCCGGACCAGGGCAGAGGAACGGTACAATGAGGCCCATGGGCGTACTAGGAGGGTGATCGAACGCACCTTTGGCCTCCTAAAGGCCAGGTTTCGCTGCCTGCATATGACAGGTGGATCCCTAATGTACTCACCTAAGAAGGTGTGTCACATCATCGTGGCCTGCTGCATGCTTCACAACCTGGCTTTGCGCCGCCAGGTGCCTTTCCTGCAGGAGGATGGTCGAGACGGTGGTGTTGTGGCAGCGGTGGAACCTGAGGAGAGTGACGAGGAGGAAGACGACGGGGCTGAAACAGACAACAGGGACAGAATCATTGAACAGTACTTCCAATAGGACACAGGTAACATTTCAAAGATAATTTAGTAAATGTTAACTACTCTCCAGCATCTCTGCTGCCTGTCTATTTGCCCCAGTGTATGATGACTGAGTTTTGGCTTTTCCCTCCCTATTTCAGATCTGGGGTCCCCACTACGAGTCCTGTGCTTCGTTTCCCCATGGACTACAGCTTTGTGGCAGCTGTTTGTTGACTTCACCATGTACAAGGACATATTTGCACTGTCATGTCAATTACAATCTATTGAAATCACAGCCAGACTCCTGATATTTTGGTGCACAATAGGTGTTTATTTAAGTGCTCAAAATGGGATGGGTGGTTTCAAGTGGGTGGGGGCTATGGTGAAGGAATGTCCATGGCAGAGTCCAGAGTAACAGTCACACAGGTGCATTGTCCAGAGGCCTGTGGAGAGATGGAGCATGGGCAGTTCAAGGATGGACAGGGTGACAATGTGGGACAGTGGGATGACATCAGGTGGTATCCTTTGCTGGCGGGGGTCTTGACATCCTACTCTGTCTTCTTGCGAGATCTCAGGGCCCTCTTGCGGGGTGGTTCTTCTCCTGCAGGAGGTGGGGGTCTGGTGGGCTGCTGCTGTGCGGGGGCCTCCTGTCCACTAGCGCCGGCGGAGGTGGTTGGCTGTTCTTGGTCCAGGCTAGTGGCAGGGGCCCTTGGGTGTTGTTCAGTGTCCGCCCTGTTGTTGACGAGGTCCTGCAGCAGCCCTACCATGGTAACCAGGGTGGTGTTGATGGCTCTGATGTCCTCCCTGTACCCCCGATAGTGTTCCTCCTGCAGCACCTGGATCTCCTGGAACCGGGCCAGTACCGTCGCCATCGTCTCCTGGGAGCGGTTGTATGCTCCCATGATGGTGGTGAGGACCTCGTGGAGAGTGGGTTCCCTGGGCCTCTCCTCCCCCCCCTGTCGCACAGCTGCCCTCCGAGTTCCCCTGTTTCCCTGGGCCTCTGCCCCCTGGCCGGTGTGCCCACTACCACTGCCCCCAGGTCCCTGTTGTTGTTGGGGTGGTGGGTTATCCTGGGTGCCCTGTAGTGGTAGACACACCGCAGATTGACGCGCCCTGGAGACAGAGGCATGGGCCCGCTGGGTGGGAGCTGTGCTGGTGTTCCCAGAGGGGTTTGGGTCTGTAGTGTCCTGGGCCTGTGTGAGGGGAACCGACTGTCCAGAGGTCCCCGATGGTCCGGGCTGGTCATCGGTGTCCAGGTCGACAGAGCTGCTGTCATCGCTGACGGCCTCTTGGGTGGGGGGTGTGGAGAATTCTGGCCCCTCCGCCGCGGTGTGTTGACGGTCGGGTCCTGCAGGGGTATAGAGGTATGGTTATAGTTTCAATGTGTGGCATATGGGTGTATCTGTGGGTTCTCGTGTCCCCAAGTGCTGGCATTCGTGTGTGGGGGCTTTGGTGAGGGTGGCTTGTGGGGGGGATGTGTATATGCATTGGGCATGCTTTGGTGATGGGTGTCCATGCTTAGTGGACGCATGCAGGCCTAGGTTTTGGGATGTGTGGGTTGTGATGGTGAGACATTGGCGGGGAATAGGTGTGCTGGGGGTGGGGGTGAGGATGGTGGTGGGGTGGTGAGGATGGTGGTGGGGGTGAGGGTGGGGGTGACGATGGGGGTGGGGGTGAGGGTGGGGTTCGAGGATGGGGGTGAGGTTTGGGGTCTGATTTGGCATGCAGGTGGGGGGGGAGCAGTATTGAAGCTTCAACTTACCAGTATCCATTCCTCCGCCGACTCCTGCGAGGCCGTCAGAATGCAGGATGTTCAAGACTTCCTCCTCTCATGATGTGAATTGTGGGGGTTGAGGTGGGGGTCCTCCGCCAGTCTTCTGCACGGCGATGTTGTGCCTGGATACCATGGAACGCACCTTCCCCCGTAGGTCGTTCCATCGCTTCCTGATGTCTTCCCGATTTCTGGGGTGCTGTCCCACTGCGTTCACCCTGTCGACAATCCTCTGCCATAGCTCCGTCCTCCGGGCAATGCTGGTGTATTGTATCTGTGTGCCGAACAGCTGGGGCTCTACCCGAACGATTTCCTCCACCATGACCCTGAGTTCTTCGTCTGTGAAGCGGGGTTGTCTTTGGGGTGCCATGGGGTGGTGTGTATGATGTGTGGGGTGGAGTATGTGTATTTAAGTGAGTTGAGTGTGGTGGTGTGTGTTGTTTTGTGTGTGGATAGTGTGTGGGTGATGGTGTTGAGTGGCTGTGGCTGTTATTTTTTGGATGCTGGTGTCTCGCTCTTGCCTTCTTGACGAATGTTTTAGCGTAGGGGTTTGTGGGTGATGTGGGTGTGTGTTTTATATTGTATTGTGTGTGTGGGAGTGGTGTGTGTATGTGTATCAGGTGTGTGGGATTCAAATCGTCCAATGTGGATGAGTTTTGTTCGTTTGTGTGTATTCAGACCGCGGCGGTGTGTCCCGCCAATGGAATACCGCGTTTGAATGCCCGCCGCGTGGATTCGTGGGTCGTAATGGGATGGGCGTATTTCTGTTGGCGTGACGGTGGAGGTTTGGTCACCTCCACCTTTCCGCCGACCGCTGGTCTGGCGGTCTGTTGTGGCGGTCGGATTTTCGGAGGTTTGCCTTCTGCGGGTCAGAATGACCGTGGCGGGTTTCCGCGACCGCGGCGGGATTATGGAGGATTTCTGACCGGCGGTAGGCGCCTTTTACCGCCGAGGTCAGAATGACCCCCATAGTGTTAGCTAATTTTGGGCCGGATGTATCAAACATTTTTGCGATTGCAAACGGCCCAATGGGCCATTTGCAATCACAAAAATACGTTTTGGTATGTAACAAGTCCGATTTGCGACTCAGTAACTTGTTACTGAATCGCAAATTGGATTTGCGACTACATACCGATTCGGTATTAGGAAGGGGCAAGTCAAGGTCGTCCTTTCCTGATACTGAATCGCAGAGGTATGTATGATTGTTTTGTGACCGTGAATGCGGTCGCAAAACAATCACAGTTACCACCTACTTCAAGTAGGTGGTAACCCATGCGCAAAGGGGAAGAGGTCCCCAAGGGACCCCTTCCCCTTTGTAAATGCATGCAAAAACTTTTTTTAAGAGCAGGCAGTGGCCCCAAGGACCACTGCCTACTCTTAAAAAATGGAAAGAAACCTTTTCATTTTTCATTTTTAAACGCATCCCGTTTTCCTTTAAGGAAATTGCAACCTACCTCATGAATATTAATGAGGTTAGGTCCATTTACGAGCCCTTGCAAATCGCAGTATGAAACTCCTGGAGTTTCATACATTCCAATAGCGATTACTTAATTGCAATTCGCTAAACATCAGAATTAGGTAATCGCTATTGTTAACAATGATACATCTGGCCCTTTATTCCCAGGTAATCAAAGCTATAGCCTGTTTCAAGAGATGATCCACCAAGAGTCATACCACCTCTCTTTGACCTGTGGGACTTTAATACCATAAACTTGGTTTTCAGGGAGTTAATCTCCTGCCTCCGGTTTTCACAGTATTCCGCAAACTTATTTAAACGTGATTACAACGCAATGGGTGTTTTCGAAATTAGGCATGTATCATCAGCAAATAGTAATTAATAGTACTTTTACCCTCCAGCAGTTTGGGGGAACTACTGTTACACTCTACTAGGTGGTAATTAACCCCACAAATATATAGAAAGAGTAAGGTGCTATTATTCATCCCTGTCTGACACCCTTTATACAGTTATACAGTGATACGGTCTAATAGCTCTCCAGTCCTTCTCCATCTTACTTTGGCATAGTTCTTTGTATGCAGACATAACAGGATTGACAAGATATTAGTGGGGACACCCATATTCTCATGTAGCTCTCACATCTGGCTTTGGAAAGGTCAAAATGGTCTCTTAAGTCAACAAAAGTCACATACTGGTGTTCTTTCTTTAAAGGCACATATTTCCAACATAGTAGTACAAAACGATTGTTTGCAGAGGATTGCTCAATGCATATGGCACCTGTTTGTTGATCATCAAAAAAAGTTAATTAAAAAAACAGCAATTGCGATGCTGTAATTTGAAAAACAAATGGCTTTTCTGCCACTTAGGTGCACCAAATTATGATAGGGTCATGGATACGTCTGTCTGTTTCGTCCACCAAGGGATGTCTGTCCTGCTACATATTTGGTAAATGCTGCATGTATCACCACATTATGGTATGTGATTATTTATCAAGTGAGGTATTCTTTCAGATTGGACTATCTCCATAATTGATTGCTATTTTTCAGCAGCACAGCCATATGCAGACATTAATCCCATGAAAATAAACTGCATGATCATGCCTTAAATTGATCCTGTCATAGAAATTTGTACCAAATACCCCAATGTGTCTGTTTAGTAACCTTCCAATAATTTACCTGTATTGAAACAGCCCTCAAGGGAAATTTTTCCAAGGGTCACATAATTTCACTTCCAGTAATAGCATCAAGGTCAAATGTCACATGATATCACATTATGTGATGTCACAAGGGTAAAATGTAACATATTACTCTTTTCAGATGCAGCTAGAGAGATAAGGGGAATTTGATGTCACCTCTGCAACCCCCTGCCATTTTGGCTCATCAACACCTATGGATAGACACTTTGGTGCTGCTTCAAATTGCAAACAATAACAGTAATGGTAAGTGTGGACACACAGAGGCAGAAAACTGAAAATTACGAATATGGATTTATCAAAAGATCTAAAAAAAATGCAGAGGCTCACAAATTGGGTCTTGGTATGAGGGAACAGATTCGGGAAGATAGTTTATGATGCACTCTGCGATAATACAACAATAACAACTTGAGGATATATGAAGGAAACAATAGCATCTGTATGAAAAAGGATGCTATTTTGCTCACAAAAGCACAAACTGCACTCTCACATCAATTATGCGCTCTTGGGAAAAATCATACTGCGTATATTGAAGTCAAATTCTTGACTACAGCATTGAATGACCACTCAGCACTGCACATTGTGATGAAAAGAGAATTGCACAGGGTCTCAAGCTGAGGATTTCAGAAAAGAAGGGAGACAAGGGTTTCAATAAAGGAATTCACTCAGAATAACAACGGTGGCCTGGAATTGGTGCTTGATTTGACTTGTATTCCCCTTATCAGACATTTACCAAAAGCAAGATAAAGAAAACCCTAAAGGGGGAAGGAAGGAGGAAGGGAAAACAGAAAATCCCTCACCAAGGAAGAAAGCAGTAACAAGCAACAGAAAGATAAAGGGTGAGTGAGGGCCTGGTAATGTTCAGTTATTTACTGGTAATCATCTTTACCCTCCTCATCCCAGTCCTAACCAACGAGGTTTAATGCCTCACGGACAGCAGTAACACAGGAGTCCCTTCTCTATTTTTACTTTTTTTTTTAAACATAACAACTCTTCCCCGCCTCCTTCTTTATGTTTCCAAGCAATGCCCAACAAGGTGCAACCGGAGAGAGGGAGGGAAGGGGACTGAGAAGAGGCAGACCCCTAATAGGGGTAATGAAGATTACCAATAGGTAACTGAACATTACCCCCTCATGGCATCCTCCTTGTCCCAGTCCTAACTCACGAGGAAGTAACCAAGCTCAAATAAAACAAGGAAGTACCAAAAAGCGGTCTGCATACAAAGTCTATTTGGTGAAAACAAATAGATTCATTTAGAAGCAGTAGACAAGACAGCGGAACCAAAATGTCCTTCAAGTTCGTCACAAACTGAGAGATGGTAGTGAGTAAGGAAAGTATGAGGGGACGACCAAGTGGCGGCCCTGCAAATATCCAAAAGGGAAACACTCCAGCCTCTGCCCAGGAAGTGGACACCACCCTGGTAGACCTCCCCCGGACATCATCTGGGACCGACTCCCCAACCACAGCATAAGGTCGGGAAATAGCCTGCCTCACCCACCTACTAAGAATCGGGGTAGAAACCTACTGTCCCTTGGAAACAGAACATAAACCACAAACAAAGACTGAGAAAAGCTAAATAGCTTAGTACGATCCAAATAAATCAAAATAGCCCACCTGATATCCAGTGTAGAAGGAAGGGAAGAGGAGGAATCAGGAAAAACTGGCAAAACCACCTCTTGAGAAAAATGAAAAGAAGAAATCTTAGGTACAAACTTTGGGTCCATCCTGGGAGCCACCCGACCTGTGAAAAACATCAAGTAGGAAAAAACAGTAAGAGCCCCCAATTCACCCAAATGCCTGTCTGAGATTATAGCCACCAGGAAAACCACCTTAACAGACAACCAGACCACTGTCTAAAAAAGACTCCTGCAATCCCCTAACAACAATGGACAAGTCCCAAGAAAAAACCAGCCTGCGGTCAAGGGGTTGTTGCAACCTGAAGCTCATAAGCAACCTCAAAACCAGGGGAGACAAGGTAGAGAAGTCATCAGAAAAGGAATAACAAGCTTGAATTGCAGGCAACTGCTCTGAAAGAGTACTAGGAGTCCACCCCTTCAAAAAAACATCCTGTAAAGAAATCCAGGACTTTAAAAGGATCAATACGAACAGGATCCTCAGACTGGGCTTTACACCAAGTAGAGAAGACCCCCAATGCTTTCTATAAGATTTCAGGGTAGATTGCTTCCAAAAAGACTGAGGGGGTCATTTTAACCCTGGCGGTCAGAGACCGCCAGGGCTAAAGTGGCGCCCGTACCGCCAACAGGCTGGCGGTACGGAGACCCATATTTTGACTGCGGCGGTAGCGCCGCGGTCGCACCGCCGGGGCCGGCGGTTTCCCGCCGTTTTAGCCCCGGCGGTGATAATCCGCCAGGGCAGCGCTGCCCTGGGGATTATGACTCCCCTACCGCCAGCCTGTTTCCGGGGTTTTGCACCGCCAGGAAGAGGCTGGCGGTAAGGGGAGTCCTGGGGCCCCTGGGGGCCCCTGCACTGCCCATGCCACTGGCATGGGCAGTGCAGGGGCCCCCTAACAGGGCCACATGCAGCTTTTCACTGTCTGCATAGCAGACAGTGAAAAGCGCGACGGGTGCTACTGCACCCGTCGCACGGCCGCAACACCGCCGGCTCCATTAGGAGCCGGCTCCTATGTTGCGGCCGCATCCCCACTGGGCCGGCGGGCGTAAACTAGGTTTGCGCCCGCCGGCCCAGCGGGGATGTTGTAATGGGGACCGCGGGAGTGCGGCTGCATTGGCGGCCGCACGGCGGTCACAGCTTGGCGGGCGGCAGTAGCCGCCCGCCAAGCTTGTAATGACCCCTTGAATCTCTAGAGCAACTTGGGATGAACAACTCAACTGAACCAAACCTACCCATTCAATAGCCAGGCCGTCAGACACAACTGAGACATCATCTGGCGAGACAGCAGAGGAATCTGAAGGAGAGTGGTCCTGCGAGGGAGAACAAAAAAACGACCCCTAGCCAGAGACAGAAGGAGAGGAAACCAATGACGATGGGCCAGTAAGGGGCAATGAGGAGCACCTCCACCTGTTGCATTCTGACTTTTTGCTGTACTTTTTTCCAGAATAGGGATTAGAGGAAAGGCATACAGCAACCCTCGAGGCCATGGGATGGAGAAAGTATTCACTGTCCAGGCCTGCAGAGATGGAAGTTCAGTGAAAAAGTGAAGGCAAAGGGCATTACCTAGAGAGGCAAACATCCATCCAAGGAACACCGAACCATCTGCACACCTTGAAGAACAGGGGATAAGCCAAGTGATACATCACAGAGGATGGCAAGTTACAGCTGAAACTGTCTGCCCAAAAATGTATCTCCCCCTTGATGTGCACAGCCTTCAGATCCAGAACATTCACCTCCACCCATGCACAAATCTGAGCTACAACCAGATTCACAGACCTGCAATGTCCCCCCCCCTTGCCTGTTGAGGTAAGATTGGGCATGCTGGTTGTCTGTCTGGACCACCACATTCCGACATTTCAGATCCTCCTGAAAAACGAGCAAGGCTCTCAACACTCCCTTGAGTTCCCTCCAATTGTAGGATTGCTGACTCGCCCATGAACAGGCTGGGGGATGAGGACGCGTAATCCCCAGGGCAGCGCTGCTAGCAGCGCTGCCCTGGCGGATTACAACCTCCGGGACCGCCAGGCTGCAGGCTGGCGGCAGCCTGGCAGTGTCGGTGGTTTGACCACAGTCATAATGTCGCAGCCGGACCGCCACTTTGGCAGTGGTCCGACTGCGACCGTGACCCTGGTGGTCTAGTGACCGCCAGAGTCATAATGACCCCCATAGAGTTTTGGGTCAAAACGTCGACATGCTTTGATGTGGACTATTGATCATTGTATGTGTCTTCTAACATCATCATTTTGGATGTCATCTAAGATCATGAGAGCCCTTTCAGCCACATTTGTATACAATATCAAATGTATCACACTGGTGCATTTTGAATTCACCCTAGTCACCTTCACTGCGCCGCCACTGTACAGGAGCACAGTTTTTTACTTGAGGAGTTTTCTTTTCAAAAATATATTTTTTCCTAGATATGAAACCTTTTAATAAGAAGTAATGATTTTGTTTAAGTTTGAATAAAGATTATGAATGACTGAACAAAAACCTTACCGAAGAGGAGGGTCTTTATTTTATTACTTGCCGTGGAAGTCAAGGGCTACACTTCTCCCGCAAGGACCACTTGTTTGATGACACTTCTCATGAAAAGGCAAACAGTCCACATTTTTAGTGTTATATTGCACCAGAAGTTCATCATCCTCCAAACTCGGAGCATCAAACTCCAGTTAGTCCCTAATATGAGCTAAGACCTCCTTCAGTTGCTCAGGCTGAATGTACATGCCCTTACAGTCTTCATTTTCACCTGCATCGTTATCCAACCTTTGACACTTTGCAGGGACATTCTTCTCCTTTAAAGCAGAATCCACAGCCTCTTTAATGACTGTAAGCCTGCACAATAAATATGCAACAGTTCTTTAGGTTCCTGCTGCTCAGGAGGCTGAACATGTTTCTTTTTCTCTAAACGTTTGACCATCACAACAACCTGCCTCCAGTAAGCGCAGGAACATTCTATAGCAGCGCGTGTGCTTCCTGTTTTAATAGCCATCTCCAGGCAATCGGGTTTCATCTCGTGAGAATCCAGTTGTCTTAAGAGGAAGCAGTCGAGCTCTGCAGCCCTAGTCAGTGCTTGACATGCGCAGAGAACAGAGAAACTGTTACTCTGGCCCATATGGAACACGCACCCCGAATGCAATTGCAGCTTCCTGACCCAGATCAGCATGTGAACAGGGAGTGCATAAAGGAGCAGAGAAAACCACCCCACCACCTTCTCCAGCAAAGGTGGCCCATCGCACACACACAGACCACTGCATGTGAAAACAGTAAGCAAAAAACACCATAACAGTATAACTGAAAGCAATATTAAAAAATATAGAAGAGAACAAACTAGTGTGCTCACCAGCGCTGTGACAGGAAACAAAACAGGAGGAGGCAGGGGGGATGAGTCGTTATATAAAAAAAAATAGAGCAGGGACTTTTGTGCTACTGCTGTCCGTGAGGGATCAAACCTCATGGATAGGACTGGGATGAGGAGGATTCCATGAGGGGATGATGGATGAAAGGCCTAAGGACTTGGTATTCGGTGCTTACTTTTAAAAGCGCTGGCCACGGCGTCTGAGCAGTACTTTCAGCACTGGCACTTATTATTTTACACATTAACCACTGCCTGGAGTGTGTGTTGACCCTTTAGGAGACATGCAAAATACTCAAGTAATGGATGTTTAGAGGGGCGGCTCCTCCATTAGGGCGGAGGGGCAGTGGCAGCTGAAAAACCTTTACCAGAAAATTATAATAAACTGAGTTTATTATCGTTTTCTGGTAAAGAGGCAGGGCCACGGGGGTGACGAGCAGTGAGACTCCCCCTCACTGCACATCTATGTTTGGCCAAACACACATGCGCAGTAGGCTCTCTCCAGCCCGAGAGAGCATGGACAGGCTCCCAGTCTGCCTGGGAGCACCCTGGATGGGTGCTCCCAACCAATCCTGATACCGCAGGGCAGGCTGGGAGCCTTTGCCTGCATCATCAGCAACAATGCAAAGGAGACAGAGGAGCGACGTTCAGGTAAGTGTTTTTTTTTTTTATTTAAATGGATGTTTATTCCCCCATTCTCTGCACGCCGCCCCACCCCTTCCGTGCCCGGCGAGCCGCAACTGGATGTTTATACAGCTGAAAGAAATGGGGTATATCAGCCTATTTTGACAGATTTCTAGAAGTTTCAGGAAAGCAGAGGTTCTGGAACTCAATGAACATGGATTACGTTTAAAAGGGGCAGAGGCCCTGTGCTTAATGTCAGAGAAGAAAGACCAGTGGAGAAACCTACAGGTAAAGCACATAAGATTGGCCTGCTCCTGCTGCTGTCATCCCTTATGCCAGTACACAAATAAGCTGTCACACGTGGTGCCCAGCTTTGCACCATGGCACTCAGTAGAGTGTGTAGTCAAGTGTAGGATGTGTATTAGAAGCATATTCTTTCAGTTAAAATTCCTATGCATGGGCAATAGCAAAAGTGTCAGATGCGTTGGATGTTGGCTGTGCACAGCTTCTCACAGGCAATGCGTTGATTTTCAGAAGAAATAAGCACATTTCCCTGGTTTGTACCTGCTGCAAGTAGGTAATAGTTTTTGACATAAAGGTCCTCATTACAACCCTGGCTGTCGGTGATAAAGCAGCGGTATCACCGGCAACAAGCTGGTGGTAAAAAAAATTGAATTATGACCACGGCGGAAACCGCTCACACAGACAGCCACTTTAACACATCGACTGCCATGGCGGTAGCAACAAGCACTGCAGTGGTAACCACCAACAGCCAGGCGGAAGACAATGTACCACCCACTCTATTATGAGAGGCCTATCCGCCACCTTTTCTGGGGTGGTACCAACGACATCAAAAGCACGGCGGAAACAGAACACAGAAGGGAAACGACTCACCTCTGGACACTCAGGGAAGAACCACGCCGCCATGGAGCCCGTACTGCAGGTGTTCCCCATGCTTGTCTACCTCTCCTACACCATGAATACCAATGCCGGCGAAGAAGACCACAGTGAGTACTGCCTACTAGCACACAAGGGAGGGGGGAGGAAAAAGAGAGTGACACACACACACACGCAACACGCAACACCCCCACCCCCAACACCATACACACAACCAGATGCAGTAACATTACATATTCACACCTACCCCTCAGGAAAAATGCAAGGACAAAAGGAAGTGATTAAAGTGAGTGTAATAAGATAAAATACTAGAAATACGTCCTCAAAAATCAAAACAGTATATACGTATATACAAATGGAGGGACACTGCCCAGTCCACAATGTCCGTGGGCCACAGAGCCATATCACATAGGCCAAGGCCCCACTTGACTCCTGCATCAACACGGAGAGAACACTGCAGGGGCATCAGTTCGAAAATACACAGGCACTTCAGGGGGACGGGGGACGGGGGCACCTCAGCCGGAAGATGGTTTAACACCACTGGTCCTGGAGGGGGCAACTTGCCCTGTGCGATATCCTGGGGAGGGAAAGCCACAGTCTCTCAAGTGGGTGGTTTGCCCACTGGTTGGTCCTGGGGAGTGCAAAGCCACAGTCTCTCAAGTGGGTGGTTTGCCTACTGCTTGGTCCTGGGAAGTGCAAAGCCACAGTCTCTTAAGTGGGTTGTTTGCCCACTGCTTGGTCATGGGGAGTGCAAAGCCACAGTCTCTCAAGTGGGTGGTTGTTCCACTGCTTGGTCCTGGTGAGTGCACAGCCACAGTCTCTCAAGCGGGTGGTTTGCCCACTGCTTAGTCCTGGGGAGTGCAAGGCCACAGTCTCTCAAGTGGGTGGTTTGCCCACTGCTTGGTCCTGGGGAGTGCAACACCACCATCTCTCAAGTGGATGGCTTCTCCACTGGTTCTGGAGGGGGCTTTCTGCCCAGTGTGCTTCATCCTGGCAAGGATGGGGTGAGTGGATGCCTTCTCCACTAGTTCTGAAGGGGGCTTTGTGCCCTGTAATGCAGGTCTTGGGGAGTGCAAGGTCACAGTCTCTCACCCACACGATTTGCAGGGCTCAGGATGCATTACAGTCCATGGAGTCAGGACTACACACTGCCCGCCGGCGGCGACGGCTGCTCAGTGGTGGCAGTGGCAGTGCTGGTGTTGGGACTAGATGTGGTGGGGGGAGGCTCCAGCCCTTCTCCTGCAGCCTTGGACGGCTGTCCACTGGGGCTACTGCTGGCAGCGGTGCTGGTAGCAGTGCAGGTGGCGGTGATGCCAGTGGTGGGGGGAGGCTCCAGCCCTTCCCCTGCAGCCTCAGATGGCTGCCCAAAGGGACTGCTGCTGCTGGCAGTGGTGCTGGTGGCGGTGCAGGTGGCGGTACTGGTGGTGGTTATGCCAGTGGTGGGGGGATGCTCCAGTCCTTCCCCTGCAGCCTCGGACGGCTTAACTGCCATGGTTGGTGGTGGGGGCTCAGAATCAGTCCCAGCACCAGGCCTCCTGTCCTTCCTGCCTGCAGGTGCATGCCCTTTGCCCTTGCCCTTGTAAGCTGGTGGTGCCTCCTTGCCCTTGCTCTTTCCAGCTGGTGGTGCCTCCTTGCCCTTGCCAGCCGGTGGTGCATCCTTGCCTTTCCCCTTGGCAGCTGGTGCAGGTACACTGCCAGTGCTGATGGGTGGTTCCTTGGAGCCTCTAACACCTGCAGTAGCTGCCAACACTACTGTGGCCGTGGACTGGGTGGCTGAGGTGCTAACCTGGGTTCTGACCACCCTGGCCTGACGTGAAGGACGGGGGGAGGGGTAGGGAAGAGGTCAATGGCGGAGAGGAAAAGCTTCTTAGGGACACTGGAGCAGGAGGAGGGTGAAGGTTTGGGAGTGGAAGAAGAGGGAGTGGCTGTCTGAGTGCTTACATTTGTATACTTTGGGAGGAGGGGGCACAGACACAGTGGGAGAGGACACAAGGGACGTGTGCATGGATGTGGGGGTGGTGACTGCCAGTGAGGGGTGTGTAGTGATAGGCGTGATGGTGATGGAGGCAGTGGATGAGGATGTAGTGCATGCAGGAGTGAGTGGAGACGCTACTGGGAGGGAGGTGGACTACGAGGAGGAGGGGAACACTGTGGAGGCAGTGGATGTTGGTGTGTCTGCATCTGGATGGTATTTGTGTGAGTGCCTGTGGGATGATGTGTGGTGCTTGTGTTTGCCTGAGCCACTCCTGTGTATTGTCTTGGGTGCATGCTGGTCTGAATGTGTGCTTGGGATAGGACGGGGTTAAGGGAAATGGGACTGGGCAGAGGAAGTTGGAGGGGGGAGACTAGAGACAGGAACAATGGCTGCCATCAGGGAGGAGGCCAGAACCTGGATTGATCTCTGTTGGGCCGCCATGCCAGAGTGAATGCCCTCCAGGTATGCATTTGTTTGTTGCAAATGGCCTGCCAGCCCTGGATGGCATTCACAATGGTTGACTGCCTAACAGAGATGGATCGCAGGAGGTCAATAGCCTCCTCACTCAGGGCAACAGGGCTAACTGGGTAAGGGCCTGAGGTGCCTGGGGCGAAGGAGATGCCCACCCTCCTGGGTGAGCAGGCACTGGAAACTCGCTGAGGGGCTGCTGGGAGGACGGTGCTGGTACGGGGGTGGTGGCTGTACCTGTAGTTGGGGTGGCCACAGAGGTGTCCGCCACCACTAGGGAGCTTCTATCGGAGGAGGTATCACTGTCAGAACTGTCTCTGCCGTGGTGTTCCCCTCGTCCTCCGTCCCACTGGTGCCCTCACTGTCGGTGGATTCAGTCTCATGGGCCCTGTCGAATGCAGCTCCTGCCATCACCAGTGCCTCTGCTCCTCCGCCAGATGATGCTAAGGGGGGTCAGGGCTTGACGGGCACCCCTTCCTCATTGGGAGGCCATCCCCAGCTGGGCCTCCGCCATCTTCCTTGCCCAGCGTCTCAGGTCCTCCCACTGTTTGCGACAGTGGGTGCTCTGCCTGCTGTAGACCCCCAGGGTCCGCACATTCTTGGCGATGGCACGCCATATACCCTTTTTCTGAGGTGCGCTGACCTGCAGAGAAATAAACATAGTAAAATGGTATCAATCATACCGTCCGGCCTGTTACACTCATGGCCCACCATATCCCTTCCATCCCCTTACGCACAGACATTGCACACCATACATGCAGCACGCTGACCAGGACCCTTCAACCACCCTCCCCTTACACGAGGCTCTCACATACAGCACTCCATGCATTCATGCCCCATGCATCGTGCTCACAGTATACTCACCTGTTGTTCTAGAGGCCCATACAGCATTCGGTACTGGGGTAGGACCCCATCCACCAGTCTCTCCAACTCCACAGCGGTGAAGGCAGGGGCCCTTTCCCCAGTCACACGAGCCATGGTCGGTTCCAAACACAGGTCACAGCAGCACTTGCAGTGTAGGTCCTCTCCTGTTGAAGGTCAGGTAGCAAGTGAGTGAACAGATAGAAAATGGCGGTCACGTCCGTGGCGGTGCGTACCGTCACCGCCGGCGTACATCACCATTGGCCTCTGTAACCCATAGGGCCCAATTACAACCAATGAGGAGTTACACGGCGGTACTTGACCGCCTCCTGCAACGGCGCACAACGTCAGCGGCATTATCTCATTTCCACCTGTCCATCCACACAGGACAAGCGGATGCCATTTCAGGGGGGGGCAGGCCATGGCACCTAACTGCATCACAGCACACATAGGCACCATTTGGGCCTATACAACAACATACTGTTTCAGTCACAACATGCAATGCACTGTACATTTTGGAAATGTTGAATACTGACAAGATGCTCATCGTTTTGCCCCCTAGATTGCAACCACTGCAGATGAATAGGAGATGGAGACATCCCCCGTGTGCAGGCCCCTGTTGGACTTGGCAACAATGGAGGACAGGCACATTATCCTCACCTACAGACTTGACAGGGACACAATCCAAGAGCTGTGTGCCCAATTGGAGCCAGACCTGATCTCTACTATCCGTCACCCCACTGGGATCCCCCCTCTTGTGCAAGTGCTATCTGTGCTCCATTTCTTGGCAACTGGTTCTTTCTAAGTGACAGTGGGCTTGGCAGCAGGAATGTCATAGCCAATGTTCTCAATAGTGCTAACAAGAGTTTTGTCGGCCCTGATGAAACACATGCACAGCTACATTGTTTTCCCCCAGGTGGAAGATTTGGCCACAGTGAAAGCTGACTTCTATGCAATGGGACATATCCCCAACATCATTGGGGCAATTGATGGTACACACTTTGCCTTTGTCCCCACCCCGGAGAAATGAACAGGTGTTCAGAAATCGAAAGAGCTTTCACTCAATGGATGTGCAGATAGTGTGCCTGGCGGACCAGTACATCACCCATGTCAATGCAAAGTATCCTGGCTCTGTGCATGATGCCTTTATTCTGAGGAATACCAGCAACCCATATGTGATGACTCAACTCCAGATGCACAGGGTGTGGCTAAAAGGTGAGCCCATGGTTCCCACCCAGTATATATTGGTGTATGGGTATGGGTTAGCCCTAAGGGTTAGTGTTTGGCTAACAGGTATCCCTCGATATTTGTAGGTGACTCTGGTTACCCCAGCCTCTCATGGCTTCTGACCCCAGTGAGGAATCCCAGGACAAGGGCAGAGGAATGTTACAATGAGGCACATGGGCGAACGAGAAGAATTATAGAGTGAACATTCGGCCTCCTGAAGGCCAGGTTTTGGTGCCTCCATCTAACCGGTGGTTCCCTGTGCTACTCACCCAAGAATGTATGCCAGATCATCGTGGCATGTTGCATGTTGCACAACCTTGCCTTACGTCACCAGGTGCCTTTTCTGCAGGAGGATGAGGCTGAAGATGGGCGTGTGGCAGCGGTGGAGCCTGCAGACAGTGACGAAGAGGAGGCAGAGGATGAGGATGTGGACAATAGGACATCAATCACAAACAGTACTTCCAGTGACACACAGGTAAGACACTGTAAATTCACCTTCCTTTGACAGTTTTGTATTGGATATTGTCACTGGCAGGCTGATATTCCCACTACTATGGCCACTTACTGTACCCTTTGGCATGTCTATTTACAGATATAGGTGCCCCACTCTGGCTCCTGGTGTGTTGACTGCAGCAAACTACAGGTCATACCTCTGTATACATTACTGTACAGTTGAATTGAAATGTTTACAGATTGTTAAACTAATACATAGTTCAATCAATTTACAGACTCAATACTTGTATTTATTACAAGGGTGTTTATTTATGTGCTTATAAGTGGATGGGGTATTGCTATAGGCTGGGGTGGTGTTGGAGGAGAGTCCAGGGAAAAGATCCATTCTATTTGTATCACAGGTGCACTGTCCAGGGGGGCATAGGAAGTGGAGCAATGGCAGTTCAAGGTGGACAGGGTGACATAGTGGGACACAAGGGTGACATTCAGGAGAGTCTTGTTTCCTGGCGGGGGACTTGGCAATGTTCTCTGGCTTCTGCCAGGATCGCAGGGACCGTTTGCGTGGTGGTTCTCCTTCTAATAGGGGAGGGGTGCTGATGGCCTGTTGTTCCTGTGGCAGGGCCTCCTGTCCACTAGCGCCAGCGGAGGTGGAGGGCTGTTCATCGGTGTGGCTAGTGTCAGGGGCCCCGTGGTGTGCCACTGCCTCCCTCATGGTGTTGGCCATATCTGCCAGCACCCCTGCAATGGTGACCAGGGTGGTGTGGATGTCCCTCAGGTCCTCCCTAATCCCCAGGTACTGTCCCTCATGAAGCCGCTGGGTCTCCTTCAACTTGTCCAGTATCTGGCCCATCGTCTCCTGGAAATGGTGGTATGCTCCTAGGATGTTGGTGAGTGCCTCCTGGAGAGTTGGTTCCCTGGGCCTGTCCTCCCCCTGTCGCACAGCAGTCCTCCCAGCTTCCCTGTTGTCCTGTGCCTCTGTCCCCTGAACCGTGTGCCCAATGCCACTGACCCAGGTCCCTGATCGTCCTGTGTTTGTGGGGTTGCCTGGTTGATTGATGTGTCCTGAGGACAGAGGTATGGGCCCGCTGGGTGGGTGCTGAGGTGGTGTTTCCTGAGGGGGGAGGCTCTGTGGTGGTATGGGACTGTGCCTGGGTAACCGAGTGTCCGGAGGTCCCCGATGGGCCAGGGTGGTCATCCTGATCCAGGCATGCAGAGCTGATGTCATAACTGTGGGCCTCTTCTGGGGTGGGGGCTGGATGTTGCTTGCACCTCCTCTCCAGTGACGTTGTGTGGGGGACCTGTGGGGATGTAAATGCAGTGTTATTGTTTCTGCGTGTGACATCTTGTGCATGGGTGTGTTGCCCTGTATGGTTGTGATTGCCCTGGCAGCTTAGGCTTGTGTGAGTGGTGATTTGGTTGGATAGGTGATTGTCTCAAGTATGCATGCTCTGGTGATGGGTGTCCATGTAGGTCTGTGATGGGTGTCCAGGCATTGGTGTTGCATGCAGGGCTTGGTAGTGGGAAAGGTGAGTTGTGATGGTGAGGTGTATGTGAGGTGGTGGAGTGATGGGGGTGAGGGTAGGGGTAGGGGTTTGTGATGGCATGCAGGTAGCGGGGTGATAGTAATAGAGATTTGACTTACCAGAGTCCGGTCCTCCTGCTACTCCTCCCAGGCCCTCAGGATGCATGATTGCCAAGACTTGCTCCTCCCATGTTGTTAGTTGTGGGGAAGGAGGTGGGGGTCCACCGCCAGTCCTCTGTACTGCTATCTGGTGTCTTGCTACCATGGAACGTACCTTTCCCCGTAGGTCGTTCCACCTCTTCCTGATGTCATCCCTTGTTCTGGGGTGCTGTCCCATGGCGTTGACCCTGTCCACGATCCTCCGCCATAGCTCCATTGTCCTAGCAATGGATGTCTTTTGCACCTGTGATCCAAATAGCTGTGGCTCTACCCAGATGATTTCCTCCACCATGACCCTTATTTCCTCCTCTGAGAACCTGGGGTGTCTTTGTGGTACCATGGGTGTAGTGTGAGTGTTGTGTGTGAGGGTGTGTGGGGTGATGTGTTGGGGTGTATGCTGTGAGATGTGTGGATGGTGTGTGGGTGATGGTGTTCTGTGGCTCTGGTTCTGTGGTTGCTCTTGGTGTGTCTCTCCCTCAGTTGTCAATTTTCTGGAGTTGAAAAGGGTTGTGGGTAATGTGTGTGTGTTTTATAGAGGTGTGGGTGTGGTGTGTGTATGTGTGTCAGGTGTGTGTTATTCAAAATGTCCAATGTGGTGTTATTTTGTTAGGTTGTGTGTATTTTGAGCGCAGCGGTATGTACCGCCAATGGTTTAACGCCATTGACTGTCCGCCGCGGAGATTCGTGGGTCATAATGCTGTGGGCGTAGTTCTGTTGGTGTAACGGTGTGGGTTTTGCTGCCGCCATTTTACAACTGACCTTTAGGTTGGCGGACTTGTGTGTGTGTCTGTATAGTGACGGATTGCTAAGTGTGTGTCATAATATGGGTAGCGGTATGTTGGCGGCTATCGGTATGGCGGTAAGCGGGATTTACCGCCAATGTCATAATGAGGGCCAAAGTCTGGTCTGACTATTTTAGTATTTGGGTGTGTGTGTTGATCCACCCGAAGTTATACCCTTTGGATGCAGAGCATCATGAAGTGATTTTGGCGGTGTGGCACAGTCACCTCTCCAGTGCAAAACATCTTTGTGCTGTGCTGCTTTGCAGGTCTTGCGTTGCATTGCGTTGTGCTGCCATTGGTGCAAAACCTCAGTAAATATATCCCACAGCATATTAAATTCACATTATCAATATATCTTTGCTTGTTTTCAAAATAGAAACAGTGGGAGGCTTTCTATCAGGCAATGTAAGATGAGAATTGATGATGCTCGTTTTTCTGTACAAACTTTGTCAGTCTAGGTATATCCAGCATGTAGAGATACATCCAAATGCAATAATAGATTTTTTTTCATATCATTTTTAATATATTTTCATACATAGACAGTTCGATGCACTGGCTGCAATTCTGTCATTTGCCAATCACATTTTATTTGTTACTCCTGGATCATATTTGTGCTGCAAACGGTATTGCTTCAAGCAAATTAGTGATACTTTAAGATATTCTTAACATTTTAATTGTTATTACAGATACGACTGCATCTTTTATCTCTTGACTTGTAAAACTGATCCCTGACATTCTTGCACTGTGCCAGCAACTGGAGATGAAATGGCGTGGGAATTGGGGGAGATCAATGAGCCATTGGTAACTGGTTTGTTCCGGAGGGTGGAAATCTTCTGTGTTGATGGGGGGAGTATGGAGTGGGAGGAATGCAATACAGTGGCATATTGGTATATTGTGGTCAGCAAAGTTGAGTTATGTATATGAGGGGAACAGGGTTAATGTGGTCTGCTGTAATCTTTTCCTGTGTCTTTGTAAGCCTCAATACGTTTATCCCAAGTGTGGCTATGGATCATTTTTGCAGCCCTCGCTTTTCCTCCCTTAGGAGTGCCTTACTTTTTTCTTCCGCCCAGTATTTAATTTCTTTCTGCCATGACAATGCAGTAGGTGGCAGTGGTAACTTCCCTACTCATAGTTACCACTCACTTGGCCTGTAACAAAGCCAGTTTAAGAAAATTTGTTGTCACCCTTCTCTTCTTGGGTCTGGGTTACATGCCCAGATAGCAGGATTCCTTGTGCCTTGGGAAATTGCCCGTAGGACCTCTTCCTAGAAATGTTTTAATTATATGCAATTCCACATCATATGGAGTATATGTGGAGTATATCAGCCGTGTCGGCGTGACATCAGGGCATGCTGCTGAGGCTGCAGGGTAGATGCTATTGATTTTACTTGGAAGGAGGTATGCTCTGTGCAGTATGGTGAATTGTATAATCCTACCAAAGGTATTTCAGGAGATCTTTCATGGGTATTCCAATATAGCCCACCAGTCTCTGTCATTATGATCTTGCCGTGAATCTGTCTCCATTTATTTCTAAGCGGTTCGAGAGATACACCCGTGTGTTCTCATATAGCAGAATGCAGCACGCATGGAAAGAGGAAAAAACGAGTTGAAATAAAACAATTTCTCCTTGTTACGAAACCACTGGGGAGATGCAAGGTTTTAGCGCTGCCCCAGGTTTACATGATTAAGTCAATCTGGAGCAGCATCAAAATCCCTGGGTGTTGCCTGGGTAAACCAAACACCCCCCCCCCCCCATAGAACACCTCCCTAGTGCAGAATAAGGCACGCAGCAACTTTTGCTGCAATGTCTTATTCCATATCTATGAGGCCATTCAAAGCCATGCAAAGTTTGGCCTCTTAGATATGTTTGAGAGGGCTACGCCACCAGAGCATCAAAAAAAGTGACGATCACGTGGTGGTGCATGTCTCTAATAAATATGCTTGTTAGTGTGTATATGTATGAGTCTGCTTTAGATATTCCTGTGCTCTGCAGAGTAGAAGGGAGGGTTTCTCATGGCTTTAACACCTGGAAACAGTATTGTGTGCAAGTCCCCTCTGCTCTTTCAATAGTACTGTTTCAGCGTGGTGGAAGTCGGAAAGCCAGTATGGTATGTCACTTACTGAGTCGTTATTGAATATCCTTGGAAACCAGGGGCTCCCATGCCACCCCCGCCAGTGGACAATTTTAGTTTGGCTAGCCCCACCCTTCGTCGTCCCTGTTCCCATATGAACTCTACTAACAGTGAATCTAGCTAGAGAAAAGCTTTTGGGTCATCAATGGAAAAATATTAAAGGAGGTGTGGGAGCATAACCATCTTTGCCACTGCTATATGCCCTGCCATATAGAGGGGCAGTTGAGTCCAGAGTGCAAACTGGTACCAGAAGAATCAAATAGTGATCCCCAGAGTCTCTTGCAGTAATTCAGCTTTCTTGAGATAAATATAGAATCCGAAGTATCAAAACGTCTGCAAAGCCCACTGTAGCACCTAAGAACCGGAACTACCCTTTTCGGGGTCACTCCCAGATACCTTTTTGGACACCCTGGTACTAGTCCAGAGGTCAGCCTCCTCAGCAAGCTTCCTGGGATCAGTCAGCTTACTATCTACCAAGTGCTAGCGCAACTCTGTAAAAGAAATACTGAGTATATGCTCTCTCAAAATCAAGTCATAGAACCCTTTGTAATCATCTACTTTGCTGCCCCGCAACCATCCATTCAGTGCCTTACTGGAAAAGTCAAAGAAATCTACCCATGTTTGGGTGGATTGTTTGATGCTGTCCCTGAACCTCTGATGGTATCCCTTAGGGGTCAGCCCAAACTTGGCAAGTAAAATGGCTTTCTGAAGTGGGTATGTGTTTTGATCAGGTTGATCCAATGTGAGAAGTGTGTCCCTCCCCAATGGCGGCACATAACCCCACATAGCTACCCCCCATTGCCCTTCAGGAACCTCATGAGCCCTTAGTGCAACTTCATAAGCAGCTAACCATTTATCTATGTCATCTCCCACCACAAAACTGGGCACCATATTTTTGGGTATACAAACCTTCTTTTCTCCAGCAGGTCCTGTCTGTATGCTGCCACCATTATTGCTGGATTCAGACTGTCTCGCCTTGATCTCCAGCTCCTTGAGACTCAATTCATGAGCCAATAATAGTTTCTTTCAGCCAAAGCTCTCTCAGCTGCAGCTTCAGCTCTTTCAGATTCCACCTGTTTGGCTGCTCTTTCAGCCTCAGCTTATTTGGCTTCAATTTTCAGTTTTGCCATTTGCAATTGGAACTCCCTAACTTCTCTCCTTTCCTCTGCGGTCAGGCTTTGCACAGAGACACTGCTCCCTGGTCTGGAAGGGGGCACAATTGCAGTGGTAACATCATCCACTGATAGCAACAAATCCTCTGAGGGGCCATTTTCTGGCTCCTCTTCCTCAACATCCTCCTATAAATGGGCTTCTGCCCAGGCCATCAGCGCCACTTGAAAGTCCTCCTTTTTGGAGGCCCCTTGGGTGGGTACTCTCATCACCCTGCAGAACCCTCTTAGCTGTTTGACCGTATATGTATCCAACAGGGCTAGGTCAAAGTCTCCTGCTTGAGACCCAGTCAGAGACATGTTGAGTGAGGATTTAGTTTTTTAAAATTGTCAGGAAAAACGAATTTGCAAAACAAGAGATAAAAATCAAGTTGACCTTCAACTGTGGGTAGGTAGTGAAATACTTAGCTACTGTATGTCACTGCACAAATACAAGTCCTATCCTCACCACTGATCACCAATGTTAGAAATGGGGTTTTTGGTTGGCAGTCAGGTTACCCTCTGTCCAAGCAAGAACCCTCACTCTAGTCAGGGTAAGTCACACACAATCCAAAATGAGCCTGTGCCCACCCTCTGGTAGCTTGGCACGAGCAGTCAGGCTTAACTTAGAAGGCAATGTGTAAAGTATTTGTGCAATAAATCATACAATAACACAATATAGCACCACAAAAATACACCACACAGTGTTTAGAAAAATATATAATATTTATCAGGATAATTGTAGGTCAAAAACGAATAAAGATGCAATGTGAAATTGTAGAGATATCACTGAAAAGTGATATAAAGGGGGTCATTCTGACCCCCGCCGGCGGCGGTAACCGCCGGCCTGGCTGGGACCGCCAGAAGACCGTCCCGCGGTCAGAAGACCGTGGCGGTCATTCTGGGTTTCCCACTAGGCTGGCGGGCGACCGCCAAAAGGCCGCCCGCCAGCCCAGTGGGAAACACCCTTCCACGAGGAAGACGGCTCCGAATGGAGCCGGCGGAGTGGAAGGTGTGCGACGGGTGCAGTGGCACCCGTCGCGAATTTCAGTGTCTGCAAAGCAGACACTGAAATTCAAAGTGGGGCCCTCGGGCACTGCAGGGGCCCCCAGGGGCCCCACGACACCCCTCACCGCCATCCTGTTCCTGGCGGTCGGAACCGCCAGGAACAGGATGGCGGTGAGGGGGTCGGAATCCCCCATGGCGGCGCAGCAAGCTGCGCCGCCATGGGGGATTCCCAGGGCAGCGGAAAACCGGCGGAACACCGCCGGTTTTCCTGTTCTGACCGCGGCCAAACCGCCGCAGTCAGAATGCCCTGCGGGGCACCGCCAGCCTGTTGGCGGTGCTCCCGCAGACCCCGGCGGTCCTTGTCGGAATGACCCCCAAAGTGTCTTAAGTCTTTAAAAAGCAAACAAAGGGGGTCATTCTAACCCGCCAGAGTTCCCCCAACAGAACACCGCTCCGCGGTCTGAAGACCGCCGCAGTGATTCTGTGTTTCCCGCTGGGCTGGCGGGCGACCGCCAGAAGGCCGCCCGCCAGTCCAGCGGGAAACCCCTTCCCACGAGGAAGCCGGCTCCGAATGGAGCCGGCGGAGTGGGAAGGTGCGACGGGTGCAGTTGCACCCATCGCGAATTTCAGTGTCTGCTCAGCAGACACTGAAATTCTTTGTGAGGCCCTCTTACGGGGGCCCTTCAGTGCCCATGCCATTGGCATGGACACTGCAGGGGCCCCCAGGGGCCCCACAACACCCCATACCGCCATCCTGTTCCTGGCAGGCGAACCGCCAGGAACAGGATGGCGGTGAGGGGGTCGGAATCCCCCATGGTGGCGCAGCAAGCTGCGCCGCCATGGGGGATTCCTCAGGGCAGTGGAAAACCGGCGGGAGACCGCCGGTTTTCCTGTTCTGACCGCGGCCAAACCGCCGCGGTCAGAATGCCCTGCGGGGCACCGCCAGCCTGTTGGCGGTGCTCCCGCCGACCCCGGGACCGCCGGGGTCGGAATGACCCCCAAAGTCTCTTTCAAGCACAAAGTACCTGGTTTAAATTGGAAAATCTCCGCAAAGGGCCGCAGAAGCAGAGATACGTGGAAAAATGGTGTGTGCGTCGATTTCTCCTCTGCACACACGGACTTGCGTCGTTATTTTTCACGCAGGGAAGTCGTGCGTCGTTTTCCGGCACGCGGACAGACTCTTTCTGTGGGTCGCGGGATTACCAGATGTCCCGGGGTCTGTGCGTGGATTCTTCGGCTTGTTTTCCGGCTGCGCGTCGTTCCGGGAGGCTGTGCGTGGAATTCTCGGTCTTACGGCAGGCGTCGCGTTGATTTCCCCTCTGGAAGTCGGGCGGCGTTGTCCTTGCGAGGCCGTGCGTCGAAGTTCCCCCCGGAGGTGTTGCGTCGATCAGCGTCGGTGTGCAGTGATTTTCTCGCCATGGAGCAAGCTGTGCGTCGAAATTTTCGGCATTGTGCTGCCGGGCTAGAGAGTGCCTGCACAGGCTCCCAGTCTGCCTAGGAGCCTGTGTCTACATGCAGCAGAGTAGCAGAGGAGCGTCATGGCGCAGAAGCGGAGGTACTTTTTTTTTCCTAATGTTATTAATCCACCCACCCCTGCTTGTCGCCCTGCCCCCAGTAATCCTCATGAGCCACAACTCCAGGAATCTACATTGAGATGTGCTACCTAGGCTGCCTACTGAGTCAGAAAGGTCATCAAGACTTCCACAGGTTTCAACACCTGGCTCTGGTGCAGGCTAAACGAAGCTGTAAGTAGTCAGTGTGATGACTACAGAATAACCTACCAAATTTCCTGGCTTGGTGGATTCACCTGGTTATTTATTACTCATTTATTTGTTTTGTGCTAACTATGAGCCAAATGTACTAAGAATGGATTTAGTAAAAGTGGTAGCAACATTTTGCAAATCCATTTTGTTTTAGTGAACTGGCCTATGTACTAAGAGGTCGCTTCGCAAAAACCTGATTCATAGTGGTTCGTAATTTGACTTACCTCATGCACATTACTGAGGTAGGTCACAAATTACGAGCCACTATGAAACAAAGCTGTCACAGAGATTATGTCATTGTGGAGTTAGCAGATTTTTTTAATGCAACCTGTTTTTCTTAAAGGAAAATGGGATACGTTTTATGGAAAAGAAAATTAAAAGTTGAATTGACATATTTTAAGAGTAGACAGTGGTTCATATGGCCACTGCCTACTCGTAACAATGATTTTGTCAATATTCACAAAAGGGAAAAGGTCACTTGGGGATCCCTTCCTCTTTGCGACTGGGTTACCACTACAATTGTGTAGTTGGTAAAATATTAACGTTTTGTGACTGAATATCCAAATTGCTATTTGGAAGGGATGCCTTAAGCATGCCCATTCCACATATTAATTTCATAGTTGGTCGCAATTCCAAATTGTTATACAGTAAAGTGGTACCAAATTACAATTTGAGTTTCATGTATCCCAAAAGCTTTTTTGCAGTCGCAAACAATCCGATTCTGCAAATTAGACCATTTGTGAACACAAAAAGGCTTCACACATGTAGCCCTGTGTTGCCACAAGGCATGCTACCCAGTGCTGATTCCACAGGACCAGAGCGATGGTTGAATCTATTTGACTGGTGATGGCATGAAGACAGTAGATTGAAGGCTTGTGTAGAGTTTCTTCAGTGTGAAATTGATGCAGACAAGAGGAGGGGCCCAGTCACTACGAAGAAGGGTAGACTCTTCAGAGTCTATCTGTAAGTTGAAAGTCTCGTTAAACAGGCTAGTTTTCAGTCTATTGTTTAAAGATGTTAAGTGGGGAATTGTCCTCAAAGAAGGGGCTCTGGATTTCCAGCTGTGAGCACAAAGAGCTTCAGTGGTATTATGGCCATGTTTCTTTTTCCTGTATTAAGGTAGACTGTTCATGCTTGCCTATCCGCATGAGCAACTATAATTCAATTTTGGAAACCCTCAATAATATGGCAATGCCTCCTAGACTGAATATTTGGCAAATGCACCTTGATAATAAAACATGTGGGGACTGAAATTGTCAAGTGATGTGTTGGAAAATTGACTAAACAACTAACATACAGTCACAGAGAGGGGAGGCCCACTTTAATAACGTACTGGTAATAACCCTGCGAAAAGTCACTATTTAAAGGGGGCAATGAAATGCTGGATTTTTATTTCAGATGACTCTTGGATCACAGACAACTTTATATTCCTGTGTGAAGGGTGGAGGTTTTGCAAAATCTTATAGTCCTGTCTAGCAAAATGGAAGAATTTTACGGTAGTGAACAAGGGATACGAAAATGAAATAAGGACCGATTTAAAATAAAAAAGGAAGTGAAAAAGAAAAGTCTAGGAAAAAAGGAGTTTTCCAAAACAGCTTAATAATCAGTATGCATGCTTTTGTTCTCTGGGACCTTCAGCAGCGGCCCTCTCCCGTGGACGTGGCCTCCCTCGAGCTCCTGTGTTCCACCCGCTCACATGAGGCCAATTCTATGAGGAGGTAATCTTCGGTGCCTACACAAACATATAGCATCATGCTTTCTAAAGGAAGTGGAGAAAACGGATAGCCCAGCTGCTGGCGAGGAGGTAATGCAAACCCCGCTGCAATCACGGTGCGCTAATCACTGCTGGGGCTGCAGGCGGGGCTCCAAAGCACCCGCGAAGCAGAGGAGACCGCCTAAGCGTGGACAGTAACGCGGGCATTGCTGCACAGATACTTTTCTCTAAAAGATATTTTTTCGATAGACAGAATTTTTTGTCAGGAGGTTGGATAGACATTTACGAAGAGCTGAAATTAAACAGACGTATGCTCCATTTATTTACACAAGAAAAGGCATTTACACTCTTACACGGGCCCTGACTGTGTCGGTGCTTTTTCTTTTAGGATTCCGTATTATTAGGGGCGTTTTATCGACTAATAAGGGATTTAAGGAACAGTGGGCCAGGAGGGGAAGGAGCCATTGTCTTTCATTGCATGTTGCAGTTTTTTGTATGAGACTGTCTACGGGCATCTCACAGAGTAGGTGTGAGGGAAACATATTTAAACTATGTGCACGGGGAACCTGAGTGCTCATTAAAGAAGGGCACCCTGTACAGCCCTCCCAGCCCCCATACCATAACTGCCAAGTCTTCAGAGGGCCTGTCTGACATTTCCATGTTTTCAGGGTGCTTATGTGTGACATTTTAATACACAATGTGTGACTCTTGACTAGAATAAATCATCTATTCTCATGAAATAAAATATCTATCAGAAATGACCCACTTAGTGCAGTATAATGCTGTAGAGGTCGCCTTCAAACATCCTGGAATGTGAAGTGATCTTTAAAAAGCCAGGATTACCTGGAAGTGTCAGAAGACCAAGAAATACTACTGCTCGCAGCTATGTCATGGGCTTGCTACTTCCCCAACAAGTGCCTCACGCTCACACAGATACACAACATATACTGGTACAAACACACGTACATAATTTAAAATACCGATAACATCTTTGTTTAGTAATATTCTTGCAAAGTGTAAGGATTGTAAACATCAATTTGTTATGACTAAAACTATTTTAACCCCTTCGCTGCCAGGCCTTTTCCCCTCCTGGGGCGAGCCTTTTTTTGGGCTATTTGGGGCAGTTCACGCTTAGGCCCTCACAACTTTTTGTCCACATAAGATACCCATGCGCCCTTTTTCTCCAACATCCGAGGGATTCTAGCGGTACCCAGACTTTGTGGATTCCCCTGAAGAAGACCAAGAAATTAACCAAAATACAGCGTAAATTTCGTTTAAAAAAAAAAAAAATTGGAAAAAGGGCTGCAGAAGAAGGCTTGTGGTTTTCCCCCTGAAAATGGCATCAACGAAGGGTTTGTGATGCTGAAATCACCATCTCCCCAGCTTTCAGGAACAGGCAGACTTGAATCAGAAAACCATTTTTTCAACACAATGTTGGCATTTTACTGGTTCATCAAGAACCCTAGGTATCCAGAGCCAATAAATGAGCTGCAGCTTGCAATGGGTTTTCATTCTATACCGGGTATACAGCATTTCATTTGCTGAAATATAAAGAGTGAAAAATAGGTATCAAGAAAACCTTTGTATTTCCAAAATGGGCACAAGATAAGGTGTTGAGAAGCAGTGGTTATTTGCACATCTCTGAATTCATGGATGCCCATTCTAGCATGTGAATTACAGGGTATTTCTCAAATAGATGTCTTTTTTACACACGGTCTTACATTTGGAAGGAAAAAATATAGAGAAAGACAAGGGGCAATAACACTTGTTTAGCTATTCTCTTTTTCCCCAAGTCTCCCAATAAAAATGGAACCTCACTTATGTGGGTAGGCCTAATGCTCGTGACAGGTCACGCAATATGGACACATCACATTTTTACATTGAAATCTGACATGTTTTTTGCAAAGTGCCTAGCTGTAGATTTTGGCCTCTAGCTCAGCCGGCACCTAGGGAAACCCACCAAACCTGAGCAAATTTTAAAAACTAGACACCTAGGGGAATCCAAGATGGGGTGACTTGTGGTGTTCTCACCAGGTTCTGTTCCCCAGAATCCTTTGCAAACCTCAACATTTGGCCAAAAAAACACTTTTTCCTCACATTTCGGTGACAGAAAGTTCTGGAATCTAAGAGGAGCCACATATTTCCTTCCACCCAGCAATCCCCCAAGTCTCCTGATAAAAATTGTACCTCACTTGTGTGGGTAGGCCTAGCGCCCGCGACAGGAAATGCCCCAAAACACAACGTGGACACATCACATTTTTCCAAAGAAAACAGAGTTGTTTCTGCAAAGCGCCTAGCTGTGGATTTTGGACTCTAGCTCAGCCGGCACCTAGGGAAACCTAGCAAACCTGCACATTTTTTAAAACTTTTTTAAAACCTAGGGGAATCCAAGATGGGGTGACTTGTGGGGCTCCCACCAGGTTCTGTTACCCAGAATCCTTTGCAAACCTCAAAATGTGGCCAAAAAAACACTTTTTGCTCTCATTTCGGTGACAGAAAGTTCTGGAATCTGAGAGGAGCCACAAATTTCCTTCCACCCAGTGTTCCCCCAAGTCTCCCGATAAAAATGGTACCTCACTTGTGTGGGTAGGCCTAGTGCTCGTGACAGGAAATGCCCCAAAACACTGTCTGAGCACATCAAAATTATCAAATACAAAATACCTGTTTTTGTGGGGGGCACCTACGTTTTTGGTCCTGGGCTCAGCAGCTATCTAGGGAAACTTACCAAACCCAGATATTTCTGAAAACTAGACACCTTTGGGAGTCCAGGGAGGTGTGACTTGCGTGGATCCCCCCAATGTTTTCTTACCCAGAATCCTCAAATTTAGCTAAAAAAAATAAAAATGTTCCCACATTTCTGTGTGGGATCACCGCACCGGGACAAATTTCCTACCACCCAACGTTCCCCTCAGTCTCCCGGTAAAAATGATACCTCACTTGGGTAGGTGGGCCAAGTGCCTGTGACAGGAAAGAGCCAAAAACACGTTTAAATTGATGGGGAACCAAAGAGGGTCCAAAAGGGCAGTTTGAAAAAAAAGCATTTTTAGGCTGACAAGTGTTGGAGTTTAGCTTTATAATCTAAAATTTAACATGAAAAAGCTTGCGAATTAAGGTATAATGATGTCGCATAGAAAATGTATTGCTGTGCTTTTAATATAAGTGTGTGAAATGTGCCCATGGGGAGTGGCCACCAACGTATACGATGATAAATGAAATTGACTAATAATGGATTATTAATGTATTAATGTGTGGTTCTGTATTAGTGTTAAGAGTTGTATGTTAATATTTTGCTAAATTAATTACTAGGCCTTAGTTAGCATGAGTCGGGCCTAGCTGCTGGTCTCATATTAAATGTGTTTTTCTAACGTGCAATGTGCTGACTTGCTGAAGGACCTGAAGCCGTACTTTTCCAGAAGCTAGAAGATGTGTGTAACCATAGTAAATTCTTTCTCATGAGATTCGACTTGCTCAAGGAGACATTCTTGCTGAATGCAACAGTGTAAACTTGCAACAGGTACAAGGTTGCCTGAACTGGTAAAGACAATGGGACTACTGACTGAACCCGCGGGAATAAAAATGTGTACCTTACATTCTACCCATTGGAGACGTCAATTACCGGAGTAAATAAACTACGTGAGAACTGGCTTAAGTGAAAATCCTAGTGAGGTGACAAGTCAATTATTGGATGGAGATAATGATGCACCAATTTTGCCCAATTAGAAATTTGGAGACTGTACAGCAAGAGTAATATAACCCTGTGTCACAAGGAGAAATCAGCCATTACATGCCATTCTTTGCCATTACCTATCCACTTTGCCAGTCGTGCTGTTACTCTGACATTTTACCTTAAAGACTTTGCTGGTTGACTCTTCAACCATCCTTATCCTTGCCTTGCCCGATTCATACCTTTCCTCCTTATGAGGGAAGTGTTCTTTATTGCCTTGTCTTGCTGAACTTTGCTGCTTAACCTGGCTGATGGCGAATCAACTGATGTCCTGAGGACGAAGACTGACTCTGTATGCTGACCCATTACGGAGGGTAACTATATGATAATGAAATTGTAATTTTCTGTTTGCCTTTTCTTTCTAGGTACCAACCGCTTCTTTTATAGAGACCATAGTCAGATGTTTTCCAAATTTGTGTTGCTAAATTGTTTTGCATGAAGCCCAACATGCTAATGCCAATTCAAGGTTAGTTAAGGGGTTCACTAAAACGGACACAAAAAGACAAATGACTGAATCTATGCTTTGTTGAATAATGCACTAATGATACTCTGCTAATGTTAATCCATGTTGACGTCGTGCTTTGTTCTAATGTTCATGATCTTTGCTTTGATGAAGTCTTATTCGAGTTGCCATATTGTGACATTGCTGATGTGTTTGCTGGTATTGAGACTAATAAACTTGCTAGTAGAGTGTAATTAATAGGGAATAAATATTGTAAATCTTACCAAATTCGGTGTGGTTATTCATGACTGAAAGGCCATGGTGTGTTCCGATTCTTATTAATGCCATTATCTAATTGGATTGATTTGCTATTGTGAATATTGATGAGGTTATTGATCTATTAATTGACATGTTGATTAGCTATCTCGTCTTAAGGTGTCTCCAATCAGGGTCAAAAGATTCATTGGCCTAAAACGAGTCCCAGAGTAAGTAAATTACCTAGGGCGGGACGCGTTATCAGTTCTGGTAGCAGAGGACGATTCAGGCCCTTTGGGGCCCTAGGACGAGGGACCCTTGTTTAGAAGTGTTTTTGAAATTATGCAAATTGGAGATATAGGCCCTCATTCCGACCCTGGCGGTTTCAAACCGCCAGGGTGGAGGGCAGAGGAAGCACCGCCAACAGGCTGGCGGTGCTTCCCGGGCCATTCTGACCGCGGCGGTAAAGCCACGGTCAGAAAAGGAGAACCAGCGGTTTCCCGCCGGTTTCCCGCCGGTTTTCCCCTGGCCCAGGGAATCCTCCATGGCGGCGCTGCTTGCAGCGCCGCCATGGGGATTCCGACCCCCTTCCCGCCAGCCTGTTCCTGGCGGTTTACACCGCCAGGAAGAGGCTGGCGGGAACGGGTGTCGTGGGGCCCCTGGGGGCCCCTGCACTGCCCATGCCACTGGCATGGGCAGTGCAGGGGCCCCCTAACAGGTCCCCACAAAGATTTTCACTGTCTGCTTAGCAGACAGTGAAAATCGCGACGGGTGACACTGCATCCGTCGCACCCCTGCAAATCCGCCGGCTCCATTCGGAGCCGGCTTCCTCTTTGCAGGGGCTTTCCTGTTGGGCCGGCGGGCGATCTTTTGGAGATCGCCCGCCGGCCCAGCGGGAAAGTTGAAATGACCCCCGTGGTCATTTGACCGCAGTGCGGTCTTTGGGCGGTTTCCGCCCGCCGGGGTCGGAATGACCCCCATAATGTGCCCCTAAGTCCCAAATGACTTTCCCGGAACCTCAGAGCTTGCCGAAGTGAGTTGGGTATGTTCTCGGCATTCTAGTGATAAGTATGCGTGATGTAGAATTTGCGTTTGCCCAGCTTATGCATATCGCAGGTGAATTGTGAAGGTTTGCGAGAATTTAGGCTAGGTAATGTTTTAGTAGGAGTGGGCGTACTCCGCAGTATGAGAGTACGGAAGTCGGCGAACTTCATGTGAGTGTGGCGCTTTGTGCTCAAAAATTGTCCACGTGGTTGTTGGTGATGTATGGACCCGGCGTGGTCTAAGACTCCGGAGTATATTGATAAGTGTATGAGACACTTGGTTTATGTTGTAATTGGCGTGGTTTAATAGGTAAATCGGGCGTGGTTGACGAGTCAAGTTTGAGTCGAAGTGTGTGAGTGAAAACCTTCGATGGAGATTTGGTAAGTTCTAAAGTGCAATAGGACGAGCCATTGACAAGTCGAGAGTGAAATTTGCGTGTCAAATTTTGCTTGCGAGTGCGGGATCTGAGAAGGAGAGAGTAGCGGACAAGGCTTCAAGTGAAACCTTTGTAAAGTTCTGAAGCGATTGTGTTACCCTTCCTGTAGTAAACCGGCAAATTTGAGTTTTGTTGTTGAAGTGCTCGCAATATATTGCATTTGTTTTTGTATGAATTGAGAGTGAGGAAGACAAGCCACAAGACTTTGTCAGCTGCATTGTGTGTGAGTGAGACATCATTGGAGCCGCGCTGGGATAGGTCAGTTAGTGTGAAGGGTCGCGCACGGATTGGCAGCCGTCCGTGAGAGGCAATTGGTTGAGAAGGTAGGCTTAGAGTGTTCTGGGAATTAAAGTCACTTCCTGATTCGATTATAAACAAAATTAAAGATGCAAAAATGAAGTTTTTCAAGGGTTTAAAGAGTGCTTTGAGGGGAGATGTGTATATTACAGCAAGTGTGGGGGAGCCTACACCGGCAGAGGATACTCCGGCTTATGCCGTAATGGAGGAGAAAGGAGTCGCGCCGTGTCTTTGGCTAAAGCAATGGTGCAAATTAACAGAGAAAGATGGGTGTTTGGCGTTTCCAGAAAATGGAACATTTAACATAGGGGTTCTAGAAAATGTGCGGAAAGCGTTAAATGAGCAAAAGCCGCCTCAGAGACCAGCTCAGTTCGAGGCGTTAGCGATTTGGGAATTAATGGCCATACGACAGAGGCAACAGAAATTCAAGAGGAGAATGAGGAAAGCAGAAAAGACATTAGCGGAGGCTAGATGGGATAGTGAGACTAGGATGTGGAGAAGGGAAATAATAGACGGAGTCAGAATGTTTCCGGCAATAACTCAAGAAGCCGAAACACAGGGAAGAAAAGCCACTTGTAAAACAGACAGCGGCTCTAACAAGCATAAGGAGACTCAGAAGTCTTGGGCAGATGCAGATGATTCAGATGATGATGAGTTTCTCCATCAGTTGGTACATGATCAACCACCACCATATGCCATAAATGATAATAGACCAAGTACTAGAGCAGGTCCTGTAAATTCGACACAGAATCAGGGGACCACGAATACAGCACAGCAAATAATGTTACCACATCAGCTCCGATACAGAATGGCGCTAGCGTATCCACTGGACCAGAGATGCAGACACAGTTGCAGCCACCACCAGTTCAGAGGCTCTACCATGAGGTCCCAGTATTAGAGACGACTACAAATTTGATGGTGCCGCCTGATCCAGTATACACGAGATCAAAGTTAGTGCAGATTGAGCAAACTCCACATTTGCTGCCCCAGCCGCAGCAACAGGTGGTTCCAAATTACACTTCGGTCACAGGACCGCAGTCAGCAATGAACCAAGATGTGGGAGTTAATGCTCCACCGGGATTGGGAAACGGACACCAGCTGCTTTTATCTTTGCCAATTACCGTTGGTCCACCAGTACCGCTGTATGCGCAGGCAAAGCCTAGTGTATGTGACCAAGGAGTAATGACTCAAGAGGTGATAAGAGGAAGGTTCACAGGAAGCTCTCAAGGGATGACACCAGGAGAACAGACAGCCGAGAGATCTAGATTCTTGTTGGACTTCAGTCCGATTGGGGTTCCTTTAGAGACAATGAGACAAGCAGGTTTGGGTCTACTGACTCCACAGGTACTGAGTGCAAATACGTCACAAACACCGATGGTGCAGGCTGGAAACATCTTGTTACAAGGTTTGATGGTGCAACAATTGAATGGCTTGTTAGACAAGCTTAACACTCCACAGACTACTCCTGCGACAGAAGAGCGGTCAGAGAGAGAGGAATACCTGAATTTTGTGAGGTTGGGTGTGGAAGCAGCTGAGTTAGTTGAAGGAAGCATGGGAGGGAACAGATTAGAATCATACACTGAAGCAGAATTAAGATATTTGTGCCCGAAGATAACCAAAGAAGTGAGTAAGGTGCACCAGAGGTTAGCAAACCTGGCAGACAAATATGGCATAGACTTAGACAATACTAAGCATCTGAAGAGGAGTTATAGGTTAGACTTCGAGCCTAAAGATTTTGATCACATGAGGTCTACTGGAATGAAGGCACACCTTAAAGAGAGATAGAAGGAAAAGTGACTGCTTGGAACAGCAGCAGGCGAAAGATGTGCCAGATAAGGGGACAATAAAGATGTTACTGATGAGAGAAACAGCTGGAGGGGTTCTAGTTTATGTACCGTGGTCTAGAGGTAACATTTTGTCATTCACAAATGACTATCCCAGTTTGAGGGAAAAGCTGATAGAATGGTATCAGCAGACGGACAGGTCTGTGAAGCTTGCGAAATGTCTTTGGGAAGAATTGAACACCTTGTTTGAGATTATAGTTCCAGCTGATTTGTGGCTTGAGTGTAAGAGAAGTGTGGATTGGCCGACAGCGGAACCTGCAAGGGACACGGCTACAGGAGCACCGTCTCCCAAGGTGATGAAATACTACTATAAGGTGATTGAGTTTTTGAAGCAGAAGGTGTTGTCGCAGAATATTGATTGGCAGAAAATTGATCGAACGGCACAAGAAGGCAAAGTTTTGATACATGCTTACTATGAGAGGTTGTTGAAGGTGTTCAAACATTACAGCGGCACAGAGGTCATAGAGCCTAAAGAAATGAATCAACTTGTGTTCAGGTTTGTTGACGGATTGAGGCCAGAGATTAGCCAGATGATTAAGAATCATTTGATCTGTTGGCAAGCGAAGCCGATTGATGAGGTGTTGCAGTATGCGAAATACTGTAGTGATGAGATTGAATTGAAGCAGAGAAAGCTGAAAGAGAAAGTGATGGTGATGCAAATTAAGGCAGCTCAAGCAGGGATGCAGGGAAATGGAGGACAACAGATGGTGCAGCAACCGCAAGGAAACGGAATGTTTCAGACGCAAGCGAGAGGCAGAGGTTGAGGGGGTTTTGTGAATCGTGGTCCAGACCTGAATACTGTTGTGGTTCAGAATGACGTACAAGGGATGAAAAGGATATCACCATGCCATGTGTGCGGGGGAGTGGGACACTGGAAGCAGGAATGTCCGATGATGGTGCAGGATGGTGTTGTTCAACAAAGCAATGATGTCGGTGCATTTCAGAGTGTGAGGGGTCCAAGAATGAGGGGTCCAAATCCGAACTTTCAGAACATGGTTCAGATGCAGGGTCTCCAGCCCATGCAACAAATGCAAATGCCACGTGTACAACCAGTGCAGGTGCAACAATTACAACAGCAGATTCCCGTAGACAGCAAATGCAGTTGCCTTTAGCTCCAATGGGACAGCAACAGGTGATGCTTCCTCAACAGGTCACAGGCCAAACAATGAGTCAAAATAATGCAGTACAACAGTTCCCATTGCGTGGTGAGAATGGAATAAACGATGAATGGTCTGATGACTGCTCAGATAGTGAGGAGTGCAGGCTTGCAGCGTCCCTAGAAGTAGATCAGAGGGGACCTTATGTGCAGGGAAAGGTGATGGGTCACAAGGTTTCATTCCTGGGTGAACAGGAGCTACATGCTTGACAGTCAGAAGTGCAAAGGTTCCGAAATTGCCTCTTTCAGGGCGTACAGTAAAGGTGGTAGGAGTAGCAAATCAGCTCCTGACTAACTCGATTACAGATCCGCTCCAAGTTGAGATTGGTACCTTCCAGGGATTGCACAGGTTTGTAGTCTGTGATTCAAGTCCTGTGTCCCTACTGGGAAGAGATTTGCTGTGTAAGACGAGGTGTTCAATCACCTGTTCCAATGAAGGAATTGAGGTGCAGACCAACAGTGATGAAGAAGGGGATGATGGGCAGATCTCAAAGCCAGAGACGGAGACCACAGATGAGGAGTACCCTTTGATAAGCTTTTTCCCAATGTTCACCGTGACCGATTTGCCAACCGAATTACAGGGAACAGTCACAGAAAAGGTGTGGGATTTGACAGGAAAGGAAGTGGGACTGATAAAAGGAGTAGAACCAGTCAAAGTTGATGTGAAGCCAAATGCTGTGTTTCCCCAGGTATCGCAGTACCACATGGCACAAGATGTCCTTATACAGGTGACACAGATAATTGTGAAGCAAGGGGTCCTGAAGGAAGTGATGAGCAGTCCATGTAATTCATCAATAATGGGACTGAGAAAGCCTTGTGGGAAAGTTCAAATTGTCCAAGATCTGAGGAAAATTAATGAGATAGTGGTAAAATGCTGCCCATTAGTGCCAAACCCAGCCATGATCATGTTCCAGGTTCCATGTGATGCAGAGTGGTTCACAGTTGTGGACTTGTCTCAAGCGTTCTTTTCTGTGCCTCTTCATGAGGCTAGCCAATTTCTCTTCAGTTTCAAATTCTTGGACAAAGTTTACAGTTGGTGTTGAATTCCTCAAGGGTTTTCGGGATCGCCATCCATCTTCAATCAGATATTGAAGAAAGATTTGGAATAATTGGAATTGCCTTTTAATTCGACTCTAGTGCAGTACATAGATGATTTGTTGATTGCATCCAAAACAAAAGATGATTGCAGGTATGATACTATTGCCCTACTGAATCACTTGGGAAAGCATGGACATAAAGTGTCCCCAAAGAAGCTGCAGTACTGTCAGAAAGAGGTGAAGTACTTAGGCCCTCTGATTGAGAAAGGGTCGAGGAGAATATCTAAAGAAAGAGTGTCAGCCATATTGCAGATGAATCCCCCAACATCCAAGAGAGACGTTAGGATGTTTTTGGGAATGGTGGGCTACGGTCGCCAGTGGATTCCCAACTTCTCAATTATCTCTAAGCCATTGGTGAGGTTGACCGTTAAGGAGGTTAAGGATGGCCCGGATACCCTAACTATGTCCGAGAAAGAGATGAGGGCATTCATTGAACTGAGAGAGTGTATGTGCAGGGCTCCAGCGTTAGGTATGCCTGACTACACAAAGCCTTTTGTCCTGTTTTGTCATGAACGTGATGCTTGCTCTTTGTCTGTCCTGACACAGGTCCATGGAGGTGCAAACCGCCCAGTAGCATATTTTTCAGCTACTTTGGACCCTGTAGCAGCAGCCTTACCGGGTTGTCTGCGTGCAGTCGCAGCAGTTGGTCAAAGCCTTACTAGGTGTGAAGGCATAGTGATGGGACATCCCTTAACAGTAATGGTCCCACACTCAGTCGAAATACTACTCACCTGAACAAAGACGCAGCATATGACAAATGCCCATCTGACAAAGTATGAGACGATTATATTGGGGTAATCTAACGTGTCATTGAAACGCTGTACTGTGTTAAACCCGGCACCTTTGCTTCCCAATGAAAATACGGACGTTAATGATGCTGAGGAAGTTGAACATGATTGTCTTGAGGTAACATAACTGTGCACCAAACCGAGACCTGACATTAAAGATACCCAATTGGAAGAAAATGATTACATTATCTTGGATCAAAAGAGTATTCTCTGCTCAAGTGGCTGAATTGGTTGCTCTTACTAGGGCATGCCATGCCACGGCCAAATTAAAAGTCACTATCTATACTGACAGCAGATACGGATTTGGAATTGTCCATGATTTTGGCCAGCTATGGTCACAGAGGGGTTTCATGACCTCTTCTGGTTCTCCAGTAAAAAATGGTGAGAGAATTAAGGAGTTGTTGCACGCGATTCAGTTACCTCTTGAAATTTCCGTGGTGAAATGCAGCGCTCATGTGAAATCACAAGACTTTGGGGGTCATTCCGACCCCGGCGGGCGGCGGAAGCCACCCGCCTGGCGGGAACCGCCAGAAGACCGTACCGCGGTCAAATGACCGCGGCGGTCATTCTGACTTTCCCGCTGGGCCGGCGGGCGACCGCCAGAAGGCCGCCCGCCGGCCCAGCGGGAAAGCCCCTTCAACAATGAAGCCGGCTCCGAATGGAGCCAGCGGAGTTGAAGCGGTGCGACGGGTGCAGTGGCACCCGTCGTGATTTTCAGTGTCTGCTAGGCAGACACTGAAAATCATTATGGGGCCCTGTTAGGGGGGCCCCCAGGGGCACCACGACACCCGTTCCCGCCATCCTGTTCCTGGCGGTTTTTACCACCAGGACCAGGATGGCGGGAAGGGGGTCGGAATCCCCATGGCAGTGCTGTGAGTAGCGCCGCCATGGAGGATTCTTTGGGGCAGGGGTAAACCGGCGGGAAACCGCTGGTTGCCCTTTTCTGACCGCGGCTTTACCGCCGCGGTCAGAATTGCCCATGAAGCACCGCCAGCCCATTGGCGGTGCTTCCTCCGTCCCCGGCCCTGGCGGTCCATGACCGCCAGGGTCGGAATGAGGCCCTTTGTGTCAATGGGAAACAGATATGCAGATCAATTCGCAAGGTTTTGTGCATTGAACTGTATATCGTTCAAGGATCAGTGGGAATTGTTACCTGAAACCGAAAATGAGACATGCAGACGTTACGCATTGAGGGTGGTTGACACAATGGAAGAATTAAAATTGTTGCAGGGACGTGCAAGCAAAGAAGAGAAACGTTCTTGGCTTAAAATGCAATGTGTACAAAGACCTGATGATTTGTGGGTGTCAGACGAGGGGAAAATGGTTTTGCCAAACAGTCTTTTGTCACAGTTTGCAAGGTTTTACCATGGTCAAGCACATATTGGGAGAGATGCCATGATCAGGTTGTTCAAAATTGATTGGTTTAACCCGAAATTCAGACAAGCTGCAGAAGTAATTTGTCACAGGTGCATCATCTGTCAGCAGATGAATGCAGGGAAAGGGACTGTGGTGAATTTGAGCCACATTGGGAGAGCGGGAGGTCCACTTAGCAGAATGCAATTGGATTTTATTGAGATGCCTGTGTGTGGAGGTCTGAGATACGTGTTGGTGATTGTGTGCATCTTTAATCACTGGATTGAAGCTTACCCTACACGTAGGAATGACAGTCGCACAGTAGCGAAGTTTCTGCTTAGGGAATTGATACCACGTTTCTGGTTCCCAATCTCTTTAGAATCAGATAGAGGAAGTCACTTCAACAAATGAGGTGGTTAAGCTCTTGTGTGCAGCATTAAACATCGAGCAGAAGTTGCATTGTAGCTACCGTCCTGAAACCTCAGGACTAGTGGAGCAGATGAATGGTACCTTGAAGTCGAGAATGGCGAAAATGTGCGCAGCTACAAATTTGAAGTGGCCAGATGCATTGCCCTTAGTGCTAATGTCAATGAGAAATTCACCCAACAAGAAAACAGGACTGTCTATGAGATTGCCCGCAGTGCCTGCAAATGCTCTTGTGAATATCACAGATGATATGGTGTTGGACTACTGCAAGGGTCTGGCTGACGTGGTCCGCTCTTTCTCTCACCAGGTGGAAGCAACCACACTGCCACCGATTAATGATCCAGGTCACAACCTGAAAGCTGGGGACTGGGTTGTTGTCAAGAAACACGTGAGGAAGTCGTGACTGGAGCCACGTTGGAAGGGGCCGTATCAAGTGATACTGACAACTACCACTGCTGTGAAATGTGCGGGAATTCTAACTGGATCCATGCCAGTCACACAAAGAAGGTGACGTGTCCAACTGATGAGGAACTTGAGTTGTCGAAAGTAACAGCTACAGAAAGGGACGTCTCAGGCGGGAGAGTAATCAAAGGGGAACTGAGACTGGAGGAGAGCCCGTTGAGTACGGCTTGGTCACTCAAGCATTAAACGAGATCCAGAAGGGTGACGGTGAGCCTATCTCAACTGAGGCACCAGGAGGACCGACCCAAAAAGAGGTCCTCCCAGAAGCAGAAGGATATGGATTTGAAGTTGAACTCCTGCAGACCCAGAAGGCCGCTGCAAGTCCTGCAAGAGAAAACACCATAGCACAAGAGGAGGGCATTGAACAGCAACCTGAAAAGCTGAACAGTAAAAGGACACTGAGAGGAGATAAATGGTCAGAGTCGCAAGCTGCAACAGGAAAAGTGGTCATTAATGAAACCATTGAGGAAGAGGTCGATACCACAAGGAAAGAAGATCTGAGTGAAGGAGAATTGCAGGGTGACCGCAAGTTGAAAAGAAAGAGATTAGCAAACAGAAGATACGCAGGTCCTGAATGGGCTTATGCAACATCAGCTGAATGGCAACAAGAGTTCTTGGCATTCTGTTTTGATCGAGAAGTTCCAGGTCAATATTATGGTACTTGAGGTTGGCTACAAATAAAAGAGACTGTGGTAAGTTGAAATTGAGTTAAAGGAAAATCTGAGAAAAGAGACTGCTAAATTACCGGATGTGACACTGTAAACCTGAACTGACTTTTGAAAAACAATTGTGACAAGCTGCTAACCTGATTTGACAAAGATCCTGGGAGTGAATGAGAAAGCTGTAAATACTTGCTGAAGAAAGACTTTTGCTTAGCTTTACTGAAAAAAAGAGTTTATAACCATCCTCAATTTAGTTGTCTACATTTATAGTACTTTACTTTCTGATTTTTTACAGATCATGCCTAGGTCGGGAGATGACATTGAGGGGAATAGGCGCTGTAAATATTTGAGTGTTGCTTTGGGTGTTGTGTGCGTGATATTCATTATAGCTTTGTTTGTGGAAATGCGTTTGGTGGATGAGAATGAAGCTAACAATGCTACAGTTTCTGAGACTGCTACACTAACACAGTGGGAGAAGTTTGAGCAAGATACAAAGTATTTGCATGATGAAACTAATATGAAAGGGGAGCTGTCTACTAATGTTTTCTATCGCTTGCTGAGTGAGTATATTGACACTAAGGATGCGAAGGCTTGTTATGTGTGTACACAAATTCCTCTTTCAGTCCAAGAGGGAGTTACATATCACAGTTTGCCACTAACCTATGGGATTAGTTGTAGTCTGCTACTAACGCGTTTCTATAATCAAGAGGAAGTGCAATATTTTTGTTCAAACTACGATCTCATGTTCTCTTATGTGCCTATCATAGAAGATCTGAATAGTGTAGCTAAATATTATGCCATAAAGCTGATTAAGGGATTCTTTGAGCCTAGAATGACAATTAGTACATCATATGCACACCGCAATAATTTGACATGCTTGCTTACACCTGTAGAAAAGAGCTTTCTAGATCACACTGAAGATAGAAGGAGAGTTTTAAAGGGGAAATTAGAAAAAGGCTTGCAGCAACGATCATTTCTTAGTAATAACAATAATGGGATTAGGGAACAAGGGAAGCTAGCTTTAGATGCAAAACATGTAGGTAGGCTTTGCATAACACGGCCAAAATCATATTATGACAATGTGTTTGTGGGAACGAGTGAGTGTAAGCATGTGTTTTTGTTTCAGAATAAATGGACTTTCATGCTAAATGGAATGGATCAAGCGATCCCAGGGGTTTATTATATTTGTGAACTAAGGGGCATATTTATACTCCGTCTGCGCCGAATGTGCGTCAAAAATTTTGACGCACAATCAGTGCAAACGTTGCCCCGTATTTAAACTTTGACGCCCGAGCCCGCGGACGACAAAATTCCGCCGTGTGCGTCATTTTTTGGATGCAGCAACCCGCCTTGCGTTAATTATATGCAAGGTAAGCGTTCCCGTCCAAAAAATGGCTTAAACGGCCGTGCGTCGTATTTATGCTTTCGGGCAAAAATGACGCACTGCCGGGAGGTGGAGCCAGAAAATGACACACAGCCCGATTTGCGTCAAAAATTAATGCCTGGGTCAGGACAGGCGTTAAAATGGGGGCAAACACACCTGTATTTAATCAGAACACACAGAACAAACAGCAGAGCAGCAGAGCAGCAACAGGGAGCCATGGAGGTGATTCTAATCCAGCGTGCACGCAGACGCAGAGCCCAGCAGCAACAACAGCAGCTACAACAACACCAGCAGGGACCCCAAAGGCAGCGCAGAAGGCAGGAGAGGATATTCCGCCCCAGAAGCACCCTTCAGGGCCTCAGGGAACACAACATCATCCAGAGGTACCGGTTGAACTGGCAGGCCATTCAGCAGCTGTTGCGCAACATTGAACCGCAGTTGGCCCCCACTTTGGTGACACCCCGCACCATCCCAACAGAAACCAAGCTGCTTGCCGTACTTCATATGCTGGCAAGTGGCTCTTTCCAAACATCTGGTGCTCTGGTTGGCAGAATATCACAACCATCATTCTCCGCCTTTTTGCCTAAAGTACTGGATGCCATCATTGGCCTGACACCCCACCACATCTGCTTCCCTAACACACTGCAGAAGCAGCAGGAAACAAAACAGGGGTTCTACCTCATCAGTGGCTTCCCACACTTCCTTGGTGCAATCGACTGCACACATGTACGCCTTGTGCCACCCGCTGTAACTGAACACCTCTACCGCAACAGGAAGCACACACATTCCATCAAGGTGCAGGCCATAGTCGATCACCAGGGATTGATCACCAACATTGTGGCTAAATATCCTGGGAGTGTCCATGACTCATACATCTTCCGTCACTGCACCATCAATGAACACTTCCAGGATGGACGGTATGGCAATGGACTACTTGTTGGTAAGTACAGAAACCTACTTATATACACACTGCACAGCAACCCTCTAGGACACACAACAAATACACCACAACAGCGACATGTGGACAGGAACACACTGAGGTCGTGACATTGCTAGCCATGTTTCTTAGCTCACCATTGAACCTGTCACACATCGGAAATTACTGTACAGACTAATGTTAAGACGTCAAAGATAACAACGTGTGGAGTGGGTTGCCAAAATGTCATCTTGCAAAATGTAAGTGTCCCAATGATCTTTACATTAATCCATTGCCTAAGTCTAAAGGTGTGGGATGTCCAGGGTACATTGATATGAATGTGTTAACAACACTGTCAATTTTAACTGTGCATGGAACTATCATCTCACCCCCAGTGAAGACACACGGACACCTGGATCAGAAGTCACAATGCTAGGGAGGGCACACTGTACTGCAAATCCCAAAACATACTGCTGACAAACGGTTAGCAGACAAACACTTGTTCAGCCAAGGAAACAACACAATGCAGATGGTACATCCTACAAGCATAGGATGCCACATCTTACACAAAAGAGTCACAAACAACACAAGACAACTACTGCCATGAAAGGTCATTTCAATAGTGCCAGCTACATCAACATGATCCCAATCATTTTCTCTTGCAGCTGATCAGGGGTATGGCATCCAGCCATGGATTATGACACCATTTGGCTACCCAAGTACTGCTGCAGAGCGTGCCTACAACAACGCCCATAGGAGGACACGCAGCATTGTCGAGAGGACCTTCGGCATCCTCAAGTCAAGGTTCCGGTGCCTCGACATCACTGGTGGTAGCCTCCTATATTCCCCGGAGATGGTCTGTAGGATCATCCTAACATGTGCAATATTGCACAACATTTGCATCAAAAGAAACATTCCCCTCCTGGAACCAGAGCCACATATGCCTGAAGAGGAGGAAGAGGAGGATGCTGACCTGCAACAGGTGGGGGAACTACAGAACACGGCCGCTGGTATACGCAAGCGGCAAAGGATCGTCAACAATTTCTTTTGAATATGATCACCTTCACCACTTTAGTTAACGAATTTAAATAAACACCTATTCTAATCACCATATCATGGTCTGACTATTCCTTATTGCACACCTTCATCTCTACTTATCAGAATAAGAGTGTTGCTTCATGGAGCATTGCTGATATACTGAGTAGGACACTGAACATCCCAGAGCTAATGTGATGCCTAACATACAATGGTCACATACACACACACTCTTAATGACATATATCATGTACATTTCTCCTTTGAAGGGCAATAGCAGAGGACCACAACTATTTCACACATACATGTTGAAATCAAGGTCCAACGCAGCATATGGCACACAACTGCGACACCATCACTCAATAAGGGGAAAACAATCCTCATACATGAGGCAGTCAATGTGCTTTGGCATCAGTAACAGGAATGCCTGACCAGACCCTTGACCGCAGTAAGTCCAACTGCATCCAATATTTGCAAAGAATATCTGTGACCAGAGTCCCATAGAAGCAGAACAGAGACAACACAAGTGCCACACACATGAGCAGCATTGCACACATGACATTCCATGTACATGTCAGCCCATTTCCTAACTCCTGACACACCCATGCACCTGGTCACAACCCACCTGTCGGAAGAGGTCCCTGGAATACTAAGATGTGTACCCTGATATTCCCTCCTCTACACACACAGACCAACATTAGCAAACCAGTGTGCTACACCCTTTCCTATGGTATGCCATTGTCATAGAACATCTGACTGCAAGGACGTCAGGTCAATTTATACACTGTCTTCTAGTTTCAAAGCCCTGTTAGCACATGTAGATTGCTTCCCCTGTGAAAATGTCTGTTGGCCCTTAGAATGCAAGTCTCACCTACAGGACTGGTGAGAAACAGATGCAGCCCACACCTGTGATCACCTCCATGCACACCACCCATTTAAAAAAGCACTGCCCCTGCTGATGCCTGGAACAGCATAGGAGTTGCCATTATGTCAAATACACTGTTAAGCATTGATACTAATTAAGCCGTGTAACACAGCTGCTGGGTTCATTTGTCACCTTCAAAAACACAGGACATACACAGTTTTACATGTCAACTGTCTAGTTTGTCCTCCAAACAGTCTTAGTCAGACCACAGATTATGGCGGTCATTCCAACCTCGGCGGTAAAAGCCGCTTACCGCCAGTCAGAAGACCGCCATAACACCGCCGCGGTCGCGGTAAACCGCCACGGTCATTCTGACCCACAACAGGCAAACCGCCAAAATTCCGACATCCACAAAAGTCCGCCACACCAAAGGTCAGCAATAAACTGGCGATGACCAAACCTCCACCGTCACGCCAACAGAAATACACCCATGCCATTACGACCCACGAATCCACGCGGCGGTCTTTCAACCGCGGTATTCTATTGGCGGTACACACCGCCGCGGTCGAAATACACATACTCGTACAAAACACAACCACATTGGACTATTAGAAATACACACACCTGATACACATACACACACCACTCCCACACACCCAATACAATATAAAACACACACCCACGACCAGAAATTCTGAGAGAAGGCGAGAGAGAGACACCACAGTCAACTACCAAGCATCCACAGGCACACAATACCAATACCCACAGAACTTCCACGCACCTCACACAACACACCACTAAATAGCACCCCACCTATCACTACACACTCCACCCCACACATCATCCACACCACCCCATGGCACCTCAAAGACACCCCAGATTCTCAGATGCTGAACTCAGGGTCATGGTGGAGGAAATCCTACGAGTAGAGCCCCAGCTGTTCGGGACACAGGCGCAGCACACCACCATTGCCAGGAAGATGGAGCTATGGAGCAGAATAGTCGACAGGGTCAACGCTGTGGGACAGCACCCGAGAAATAGGGACGACATCAGGAAGCGGTGGAACGCCCTACGGGGGAAGGTGCGTTCCATGGTATCAAGGCACAACATCGCGGTACAGCGGACTGGCGGCAGACCCCCACCTCCTCCCCCAGAGTTTACAACATGGGAGGAGCAAGTCTTGAACATCCTGCATCCTGAGGGCCTCGCAGGAGTCGGTGGAGGAATGGACTCTGGTAAGTCTCATCTTCTCTACTTCATCCCCCACCCCACCTGCATGCCAACTCATACCCCCACCCTCACCCTCACCCCCATCACAACTACCCCTTGCAAATGTCTCACCATCACAACCCACCCATCCCAACACTTAGCCCTGCATGCGGCCCCAAAGCATGGACAACCATCACCAAGGCATGCCCAATGCACATACCCATCACCCCCCCCCAAAATACCATCACAACAGCCCCCACAAAGGAATGCCAGCACTGGGGTAAACGGGCACCCACCCATTGCACGCCATTGGCACACACAGAAGCAATAACCATACTTTTATACCCCTGCAGGACCCAAACGCCAGGTCACCGCGCAGGAGGGTCCACAAATGTCCCCTCCACCCCCAGAAGAGGCCCACAGTGATGACAGCAGCTCTGTCTCCCTGGATCTAGATGACCAGCCCGGTCCATCGGGGACCTCGGGACAGTCGGTTCCCCTCAGACAGGCACAGGCCACAGCAGACCTTCCCCCCCATGGGAACACCAGCACAGCACCCACCCAGCGGGCCCATACCTCTGTCCCCAGGACACGTCAATCAGCGGTGTGTCCACCACTACAGGGAACCCAGGGTAACCCACCACCCCAACAACAACAGGGACCTGGGGGCAGTGGTAGTGGGCACACGGTCCAGGGGACGGAGGCCCAAGGAAACAGGGGAACTGGGAGGGCAGCTGTGAGACAGGGGGGGGACAGGCCAAGGGAACCCACTCTCCACGAGGCCCTCTCCTCCATCATGGGAGCATACCACCGCTCCCAGGAGACGATGGCGACGGTCCTTGCCAGGTTTCAGGAAATCCAGCTTCTGCAGGAACAACAGTATATGGGGTTCAGGGAGGAACTGAGAAACATCAGTACCGACATGGGTACCATCGTAGTGGCCCTGAATGAGTTAATCTCCACATTGCGGACCACTGTGGCACCTCAAAGGGCCCCTGACACTAGCATGGACCAAGAACAGGCTACCACCTCCGCCGGCGCTAGTGGACAGGAAGAAGACAGAGTAACATGTCAAGACCCCCGCCAGCAAAGGATACCGCCCTGATTGTCATCCCACTGTCCCACATTGTCACCCTGTCCAACCTTAAACTGCCCCTGCTCCACTTCCCACAGGCATTTGGACAATGCACTTTGAACCTGATAGTCTGGACTCTGCCATGGACAATCCTCCACCATCACCCCTCACCGATTTGCAACCAACAATCCAAATTAGAGCACTTGAATAAACACACTTATTGCACATAAACAATCTGGAGTCTGTCTGTGATTTTAACGAATGTATTAGACATGACAGTGCCAAAATTGTTATTCACATTGTGATACCAACAAACCTCTGTCACACAGCTGTAGTCCATGGGGTAACAAAGCAGATGTCACGCAGTGGGGCCCACAGCTCTGAAAACGGAAGGGAAAGTCACAACACAGTTACCATACACTGGGGGATAAAGTCAGACAGTAGAGAGGTAGGAGTCTTTAAGTAAATGTAATATGCCGGTGTCTACTCTTACCTGTGTGTCACTGAAAATATTGCTCTATTACTGTGTTCCTGTTGTCTATGTCGTCCTCTCCGGCTTCCTCTTCTTCACTCTCCACAGGCTCCACAGCTGCTACAACACCACCATCTGGACCATCCTCCTGCAGAAAAGGCACCTGGCGGCGCAAAGCCAGGTTGTGAAGCATACAGCAGGCCACGATGATCTGGCACACCTTCTTTGGTGAGTACATTAGGGATCCACCTGTCATATGGAGGCACCTGAACTTGGCCTTCAGGAGGCCAAAGGTTCGCTCGATCACCCTTCTAGTCCGCCCTTGGGCCTCATTGTAGCGTTCCTCTGCCCTGGTCCTGGGATTCCTCACTGGGGTCAGTAGCCAGGACAGGTTGGGGTAACCAGAGTCCACTAATAGCCACACCCGGTGCCTCTGGAGTTGACCCATCACAAACGGGATGCTGCTATTCCGCAGGATGTAGGCGTCATGCACTGACCCAGGGAACTTGGCATTAACATGGGAGATGTACTGGTCAGCCAAACACACCATCTGTACATTCATCGAATGATAACTTTTCCTGTTCCTGTACACCTGTTCACTCCTGCTGGGGGGTACCAAAGCCACATGTGTCCCATCAATGGCACCTATGATGTTGGGGATATGTCCAAGGGCATAGAAATCACCCTTCACTGTAGGCAAATCCCCCACCTCAGGGAAAATGATGTAGCTCCTCATGTGTTTCAGCAGGGCAGACAACACTCTGGACAACACCTTGGAAAACATAGGTTGAGACATCCCTGATGATATGGCCACTGTTGTTTGAAATGACCCACTTGCTAAGAAATGGAGCACTGACAGCACCTGCACTAGAGGGGGGATCCCTGTGGGTTGGCGGATGGGTGACATCAGGTCTGCCTCCAGCTGGGCACACAGTTCCTGTATAGTGGCTCGGTCAGGCCTGTGTGTCAGTATGACATGTCTTTCCTCCATTGTCGACAGGTCCACCAGCGGTCTGTACACGGGAAGATTCCTCCATCTCCTCGCATTGCCCAGCGGACGGTGCCTAGGAAGGACAACAGCGAGCACAGAGTCAATCAACCCACAGGTACGTTCCCACAGCCTGCACACAACACGATTCACTATGCATTGAATGGTTTGTATGAGTGTTGAGGAAAGGCCTAGGTATGTGTGACGCAGTAGAAATTAAGCCATGTGGGCCTTTGAAATGGTGGCTGCCTGACCTGTGAAGTGTGACAATGGGATGTGAGGTCAATGAGCTGGCGTGGCCCACCGTGGCGGTAGGCGGTCGAAGACCGCGGCGCAAAGCCAAATTGGTTAACATAGAATCCTATGGGTTACACGAGCCAATGACGATGTGCGCCGGCGGTCGCGGTACGCACCGCCGCGGTACACACCGCCGCGGGCGTGACCGCCATTTTCTATCTACTTAATCACTCGATACCTGATCTTCCACAGGAGAGGACCTACACTGCAAGTGCTGCTGTGACCTCGGTCTGGAAGAGACAATGGCTGCTGCGACTGGGGAAAGGGCCTTCACTTCTGAAGAATTGGAGAAACTCGTGGATGGGGTCCTCCCCCAGTATGCGCTACTCTACGGTCCTCCAGACCAACAGGTAAGTACACTGGGAGCATGCTTTGTGGGCAATGCCTGGGTTGAGTCGGGTGGATGAAAGATGGTGGGGAGGGGAGCGATTGAGGCATGCATCAGACGACAGATGAGAGCATGTGCCACATGGCAAGGGTGGGGATGGGGGGCCACTCACATCAAGCATGCAGAAGGTGATGATTTTTTTTCTCCCCCTGTACATGTCACATAGGGCAGCGCCCACCAGAAAATCGCTATTTGGCGTGCCATCGCCAAGGACATCCGGACCCTGGGGGTCCACAACAGACGGGGCACCCACTGCCGGAAGAGGTGGGAGGACATCCGACGCGGGAGCAGGAAGACGGCGGAGGCTCTGCTGGGGATGCCATCCCAACGTAGGCGGGGTGCCAGTCGTCAATTGACCACCCTGATGTCCCGGATCCTGGCGGTGGCCTACCCCGGTTTGGATGGGCGCGTGAGGACATCACAGCAGACACAAGGGGGTGAGTACACTCTCATTCTGGTGACTTTGCGCGCAGTACAGGTGTCTGGGTGGGGGAGGTGGGCTGTGGGTGTCTCTAGGCCAGGGCGATTTCTGTAGGCTAGGCCCCTCCGTAAGGCATGGCCCTGTGCCCCCGCCCCCCACCTCTGTAGGGTGCCAAGTACAGCTATTCATGTCCCTGTGTCATCTATGTGTGCAGTCGTCGTCCATAGGCTTGTAGGCCATGTCCCACGGATTGCGTAGTGGACCCCAAGTGCGCAGCGTAGTGCAGGGGGCTTCTGTGTCTGTCCTCTCCGCCAACGGTAGCGGTAATCCATGCACTCAACATGTCTTTCTTCCCCCCCCCCCTTTTTTGTGGTCTTCCTGTTCATGTGTGCATTAGCATCATCAGGCGGAGGAGAAGTGGCATCGGAGCACGAGGGAGCTGCATCTCACATGGCCATGGCGGGCCATGCAACTGACTCGGAGTTCACCAGTGAGACGGAGGGCGAGGGGAGCTCCACAGCGGGGACTCGTGCTGATGTCAGTGGCAGCGACTCGTCCTCTGAAGGGAGCTCCCTTGTGGTGGCGGCAACATACGTGCCCCCAGCAACAACAGGTACAGCCGCCACCCAGCGCACCAGCACCGCCCTCCCAGCAGCCCCTCAGCGTTTGCCCCGTGCCCGCTCACCCAGGAAGGGGGGCATCTCCTTCGCCCCAGGCACCTCAGGCCCTGCCCCTGTCACCCCTGCTGCCCTCAGTGAGGAGGTCATTGACCTCCTGAGGACCATCATTGTTGGGCAGTCTACCCTTTTGAATGCCATCCAGGGTGTAGAAAGGGAGGTGCACCGGAGTAATGCATACCTGGAGGGCATTCATTCGGGTCAGGCTGCCCATCAGCGATCGTTCAACGCTCTGGCCTCAGCACTGACGGCAGCAATTGTCCCTGTCTCTAGCCTCCCCTCCAACTTCCTCCACCCAGACCCAATCCCCTGTACCTCTGCCTATCCCAGACACACCTACAGACCAGCCTGCACACACCTCAACACCCAAGGGAAGCTCATCCAGACATAAGCACCACACTTCACACAAGCAACATCCACATACAGACACACCAACACCCACTGCCTCCACTGTGTCCCCCTCCTCCTCGTCTCCCTCCTCCCTCCCTGTGACGTCTCCACTCACACTTGCATGCACAACATCTTCAGCCACTACGTCCATCACCAGCACACCCACCAGAACACTCCGCACACGTGCAGTCACCACCCCCACTACCATTTACACATCCCCTGTGTCCTCTCCCAGTGTGTCTGTCACCCCCTCTTCCAAACCACACAAACGCAGGCAGCCACCCACCCAACAGCCATCCACCTCACGACAGCCTCCAGCCCAAGCACCTGCACCCAAAGACACCAGACTTCACACTCCTACAACCACATCCTCTTCCTCCACTCCCATACCCACTACACCTAGCCGTCCCTCTCTTTCCAAATTGATTTTCCTTTCCAAACTTGACCTCTTTCCAACAACTCCCCCACCCCGTCCATCGAATAAGACTGCAATCAGCACCTCAGCCACCACCAAACCAGGACCTATCAGGACTGTTGTCCAAGGACTGTGGAGTCCCCCACCCTCAAGGGCAACTAGTTCTGGTAGGAGCCAAGGCACGGCCAGCCCACCCCAGGAAAATCACCCAAAGATCACCAGTGCCCGGCGCGAGAGGCCAAGGACACCAGGGACCAAAATCCCTACCCTGGCTCCGCCTGGAAGTGGTGTGCCACCTGGCACACCGCCAAAGGTGGGAAAGGGCCACAGACGACCAGGGAAGGGTGGAAAGGGCAGCACGCCCGACAAGTCCGGCAGCAGGCCAGCTGCCCAGGAGGGCCCCACCAGCCCCATCCCAGCTGCCCAGAAGGGCCCCGCCAGCCACAGCCCAGCTGCCCAGGAGGGCCCGCCAGCCACAGCCCAGCTGCCCAGGAGGGCCCCGCCAGCCACAGCCCAGCTGCCCAGAAGGGCCCCGCCAGCCACAGCCCAGCTGGGCAATGAAGGAGCGCCAGCCACAGCCCAGCTGGTCAATGAAGGAGCACCAGCCACAGCTCAGCTGGGCAATGAAGGAGCGCCAACTCAAGCACCGCTGAACAGGGCAAGGACCGCTGAACAGGGCAAGGACCGCCAAGGCAAGCACCGCTGAACTGGGCAAGCACCGCTGAACAGGGCAAGAACGACAAGGCAAGCACCGCTGAACAGGGCAAGGACCGCTGAACAGGGCAAGGACCGCTGAACAGGGCATGGACGCCAAGGCAAGCACCGCTCAACTGGGCAAGCACCGCTGAACAGGGCAAGGACCGCCAAGGCAAGCACCGCTAAACAGGGCAAGGACCGACAAGGCAAGCACCGCTGAACAGGGCAAGGACTGCTGAACAGGGCAAGGACCGCCAAGGCAAGCACCGCTGAACTGGGCAAGCACCGCCAAGGCAAGCACCGCTGAACAGGGCAAGGACCCCTGAACAGGACAAGGACCGCCAACTCAAGCACAGCTGAACAGGGCAAGTACCGCCAAGGCAAGTACTGCTGCACTGGGCCCTTCATCTCAAGCACCGCTCCGCTGGGTCCTTCATCTCAAGCACCGCTCCGCTGGGCCCTTCATCTCAAGCATCGCTGAACTGGGCCCTTCATCTCAAGCACCGCTCTGCTGGGCACCGCCGTCTCAAGCACCGCTGCACTGGGCCCTTCATCTCAAGCACCGCTGCGCTGGGCCCTTCATCTCAAGCACCGCTGCACTGGGCCCTTCATCTCAAGCACCGCTCCGCTGGGCCCTTCATCTCAAGCACCGCTACGCTGGGCCCTTTATCTCAAGCACTGCTGCACTGGGCCCTTCATCTCAAGCACCGCTGCACTGGGCCCTTCATCTCAAGCACCGCTGCACTGGGCTCTTCATCTCAAGCACCGCTGCACTGGGCCCTTCATCTCAAGCACCGCTCCGCTGGGCCCTTCATCTCAAGCACAGCTCCTCTGGGCACCGCCGTCTCAAGCACCGCTCCGCTGGGCACCGCCGTCTCAAGCACCGCTGCACTGGGCCCTTCATCTCAAGCACCGCTGCGCTGGGCCCTTCATCTCAAGCACTGCTCCGCTGGGCCCTTCATCTCAAGCACTGCTCCGCTGGGCCCTTCATCTCAATCACCGCTGCACTGGGCCCTTCATCTCAAGCACCGCTCCGCTGGGCCCTTCATCTCAAGCACAGCTCCGCTGGGCACCGCCGTCTCAAGCACCGCTGCACTGGGCCCATCATCTCAAGCACCGCTGCGCTGGGCCCTTCATCTCAAGCACCGCTCCGCTGGGCCCTTCATCTCAAGCACCGCTGCATTGGGCCCTTCATCTCAAGCACCGTTCCGCTGGGCCCTTCATCTCAAGCACAGCTCCGCTGGGCACCGCCGTCTCAAGGACCGCTCCGCTGGGCACCGCCATCTCAAGCACCGCTGCACTGGGCCCTTCATCTCAAGCACCGCTGCGCTGGGCCCTTCATCTCAAGCACCGCTCCGCTGGGCCCTTCATCTCAAGCACCGCTGCACTGGGCCCTTCATCTCAAGCACCGCTCCGCTGGGCCCTTCATCTCAAGCACAGCTCCGCTGGGCACCGCGTCTCAAGCACCGCTCCGCTGGGCACCGCTGTCTCAAGCACCGCTGCACTGGGCCCTTCATCTCAAGCACCGCTGCGCTGGGCCCTTCATCTCAAGCACCGCTGCGTTGGGCCCTTCATCTCAAGCACCGCTCCGCTGGGTCCTTCATCTCAAGCACCGCTGCACTGGGCCCTTCATCTCAAGCACCGCTCCGCTGGGCCCTTCATCTCAAGCACAGCTCCGCTGGGCACCGCCGTCTCAAGCACCGCTCCGCTGGGCACCGCCCTCTCAAGCACCGCTCCGCTGGGCACCGCCGTCTCAAGCACCGCTGAACTGGGCCCTTCATCTCGAGCACCGCTCCGCTGGGCACCGACGTCTCAAGCACCGCTCCGCTGGGCACCGCCGTCTCAAGCACCGCTACACTGGGCCCTTCATCTCAAGCACCGCTGCGCTGGGCCCTTCATCTCAAGCACCGCTGCACTGGGCCCTTCATCTCGAGCACCGCTCCGCTGGGCACCGCCGTCTCAAGCACCGCTCCGCTGGGCACCGCCGTCTCAAGCACCGCTGCACTGGACCCTTCATCTCAAGCACCGCTGCGCTGGGCCCTTCATCTCAAGCACCGCTGGCCCATTGGCGGAAGGGGCAGTGCCGCATCTGTGTCGGGCAGGGCTGCACAAAGCACTCTGGGCACCAGTCCCCCTCCAGAACCAGTGGACACTGTCATCCACTTGAGAGACTGTGGCTTTGCACTCCCCAGGATGGTACAGTGGGCAAGCCACCCACTGTATGGACTTGAGAGACTGTGGCTTTGCACTCCCCAGGATGGTACAGTGGGCAAACCACCCACTGTATGGACTTGAGAGACTGTGGCTTTGCACTCCCCAGGATGGTACAGTGGGCAACCCACCCACTGTAGAGACTTGAGAGACTGTGGCTTTGCACTCCCCAGGATGGTACAGTGGGCAAGCCACCCACTGTATGGACTTGAGAGACTGTGGCTTTGCACTCCCCAGGATGGTACAGTGGGCAAACCACCCACTGTAGAGACTTGAGAGACTGTGGCTTTGCACTCCCCAGGATGGTACAGTGGGCAAGCCACCCACTGTATGGACTTGAGAGACTGTGGCTTTGCACTCCCCAGGATGGTACAGTGGGCAAGCCACCCACTGTATGGACTTGAGAGACTGTGGCTTTGCACTCCCCAGGATGGGACAGTGGTCATGGAGGCCCCTCGTGGATCTGGCGTCGTGTACTCATGTGGCTGAGGTGCCCCCCCTTCCCTTCCCCCTGAGGTGCATGTAGTTTTTCTATCTGATGCCCCTGCAGTGTTCTCTCCGTTGGTGTCAGGTATCCTGTGTGGGCCTTGCCCATGTGATTTGGGCCCAGTGGTCCACGGACAATGACAGCTAAAATTATCGGACTTTTAATATTTATGTATATATTAGTTTTGAATGTGTGATATTTTTATATGCCGATAATACAATATATTCGACGGTTTATGATAATTTCATTTTGTCTTTGCATTCTTCCCGGGGGCTTGGGGGTTGTAACAGTGATGTATTGCTATGCATTGATGTGTGTGTTGTAGTGGGTGAGGGTGGTGGTGGGTGTGTAGCGTATGTGTGGCCGTAATATTTTCTCCTCCCCCCTCCCCTGTGTCGTAGGTGCAGTACTCACCGTAGTCTTCTGCGCCGGCGTTCGTGCTCCTGGTAGAGGAGCAGGAAGACAATGGCTGGTAGGATGTGTAGTTCGGGTTCCATGCTGTCCAGATTCCTCGTGGGGTGTATGGAGGTGAGTGTTTTCCGTTTTAAATGTCTGTTTCTGCCATGTTTTTATCGGCGGGGCTACCGCCCCGGTAAAGGTGGCGGATTGGTGGGTTGTGATAGGGTGGGCGGTACATTGTCTCCCGCCTGTCTGTTGGCGGTGACCGCCGCGCTGTTTGTTTGTCCCGCCGTGGCGGTCGGAGTGTTAAAGTGGCGGTCTCTGTTGGCGGTTTCCGCCAGAGTCAGAATTCCATTTTTTACACCGCCAGCCTGTTGGCGGGTTAGCCGCCGCTTTAACACCGACCGCCAGGGTTGGAATGACCCCCTATGTAACTTGTCAAGTAGCTGGATCCTGAATCACCTTGCATTCTGTCAGCCTGACTGGCAACTGTCTGTGCGTCACACTAAAGTATCCCTGTGTCTACATATGTACCACACTTGCATTAGCAAACCTCTCATTCATCAGGGGGTATTGGGCATGGGCTTCTTCAATGCATACACAAATACATTGTATAGCATCATCTGCCTTTTAACTGTACCATTTGAGTTACATCCTCTTGGAAAAGCAAAATTCATGGCCCATCCCTTGTCTGGGTTGCATTTATGCATGAATGACAAAGTGTGACAGTGTCCCAGGGCCTTAGGCAGGGATTGGGTACGGGGCTTTCAGCACAACCAGCAACCTCTGATAATGTCCATGAATAATACACAAATGTGAGGACCATGACAGTTCACACACAGAATCACAGTGCGCACAACATAGTGATGGGCCGTGTGTGGTGAATAGCTGCGAGAATAATCAGCACAGAGGCTATGATGTTCCCAGATGCAGTGGGAAGTGCAGAGGCCAACCTGTGTACAAATGTTGTACTGACACCTGCCGGAACATGACACCTGAGACATTATCTCACTCAGCACACCAAGGTTGCCCTGTTGACTGTCTCATTACACGTCTTTAGTGACAGGGTGGGACCATCCACATGTTGGTTCACATGTCCACATCCACTTTACTCACATTGATCAACCAAGGATACTCAGTAGATACAGGAATAGCTGCCACTAACTCATGATGAGTCCTGGACCGAACTGTGACAAATTACACCCCAAAAAATATACAGGATCATCATTGGACCACACACATGAAAAAGACACCTATGTGCAATTGATCACTGGAAATAAGTGGACACGTGCTGTCTTGTATGCTGGTCCTCCACAGCCACTTGATAGTTGGGGCTCACTTCTATGGCCTCAACTGTGGTGTCATCATACATTTGAGATTCACCCTTGTCTGTCTGTGCAAACAACATGGTACCCACTTCCTCAATGCATGTGTATGACTCACTGTGGGATTCACCAAGTAGTGCCTAGGAAGCTCTTACCAATACTGTAGGACATAGTATGTAGAAAATGTGGACCATTGACATGAACAAGCGTCTGCCATCCATCTGGTGCATGCTATGTCACATGTGGTGTCTACGTGACCCTAAATCTTGGAAGTCCACTTTACGGGTGTTGTTACATGTATGACTAACACATGCCCTCGCTCATTTCCAATATGACTTGCATCTAAGGATTGGACACATGGACGTCACATTCATTCAAGCATATGTACAAATATGCTTCATGTGATACACACACACTTGGTCAACAAATACATTAGTTGCCAAAGCACACAATTTGAGGCAAAGGCATTTAGGTATTGTACATATGTGCGTCACATTGCTATCCTCTCCTTATGCCAAACATGCACAATTTGTGCAACACATATATGTAGGCCATACATATGGCCATCTAGTGCGTCAGCCAACTGTAAAAATACTGTGAATGGAGTAGCCGATCATGGTCCACTGCAGTATGATGTCACACATGTGAACATATACCATCAACACCATACTGTCTTCAATCAGCCTATCTCTGATGTGTCCCAAATGTAACATAATCAAAAAACAAGTAAAAATGCCCAAAACTAGTTAATGCACTGTAATTTTGACGTCCCTAGCATTATGCGTCATTTTTTGACTACCAAAACTGTATTTGCGTCATTTTTTTTGACGCACAGGAGTGAAATTTAGCCCTCATCCAAATATTTGTACAGTCCAGGTACTCGGATGCGGGTTAATTTTCACTTCTGTTCGTCAAAAAAATTACGCAAATACAGTTTTGGTAAACAAAAAATGACGCATAACGCGAAAAAGGCGGGACTTTTCATACAGGAAGTGATGTAATAGGATATTCTGTTTACAGATCATGTACAGTGGTTGTACTTTCACTTTCACTTTGCAGTCTATGATCCTTCTAGACTGTGTGGCTGTGTAGAGAGTGTTGTCCTGAGATTTTGTGCTGTTTTTGTCCTGTGTGCTATCTGTATTGTCAATTTGTGAAATAAATATTGTTGCTGTATACTGTACTACTGTGTTTTGTCTACATTTGTCCATTTATCTTGTGTTTTTGATGTTTGTGGGAGTCTGTTGTGGGTAGTGTTAGTTTAGGGATTGTTGGGCTCTTTTAGTGTTTAGGTTAACTTTTTATCTGTCTGGGTACCCCTACTTTCCCCCTTTTCCCCTTTCTATTTCTTTTACCCCTATTCCCTTTCACTTCCAAGTATGTCTGGTAGGCCATGTCTTGGCAGGATGGGGGAAGAGGAGTTGGGGGGGTTCATCTGGCTTGTGACGCATTTCTTGCCGCTCATGATCCAGGCACGGGGCAGGGTGATACAGGGGTATACAACAGAGGCACGCAGAATCCGGTGGGGAAAGGTGCTGCATCACCTGCAGCGTGTGTATGCCAGCCAGAGGAGTGACCACCAGCTGAAGCACCGGTGGGCTGACCTCATCACCAGGGAGCAGGATCTCTTGGACCACCTGGGAATCATGATTGGTGGCACTGTTGATGAGTACGAATCATGTTAATGTGCACGATTTAATGCTCTGTAGTGACATAAGTGGATTAGTATTATGGGGGTCATTCTGACTTCCGCCAAAGTAACCGCGTCGGAAGACCGCTCCGCAGTCAACAGACCGCAACGGTCATTCCGACTTTCCCGCTGGGCCGGCGGGCGACCGCCAGAAGGCCGCCCGCCAGCCCAGCGGGAAAGCCCCTTCAACAATGAAGCCGGCTCCGAATGGAGCCGGCGGAGTTGAAGGGGTGCGACAGGTGCAGTGGCACCCGTCGCGATTTTCAGTGTCTGCAAGGCAGACACTGAAAATCTTAATGGGGCCCTGCAGTGCAGGGGCCCCCAGGGGCCCCACGACACCCGTTCCTGCCATCCTGTTCCTGGCGGTAACAGCCGCCAGGAACAGGATGGCGGGAAGGGGGTCGGAATCCCCATGGCGGCACTGCAAGCAGCGCCGCCATGGAGGATTCCCTTGGGCAGGGGTAAACCGGTGGGAAACCGCCGGTTGCCCTTTTCTGACCGCGGCTTTACCGCCGTGGTCAGAATTGCCCATGTAGCACCGCCAGCCTGTTGGCGGTGCTACCTCCGGCCTCCACCGAATGAGGCCCTATGTCTGCCAACTAACTTGCTGACTGTGTGTAATGCTGGGGAAATATAAAGGGATCATTGATGCACTATGGCAAGGATCACAATTGCTAGCTGTCAGGTAGCATGTGCTCAGCAAACTTACAGGTTACTTTTCCATGAAGGAAATTGGTGCGGCCTTTTTGTCAGAAAAGCTAACAAAATAGGAGCCAATCATGTCTATATAGGGTACTATTGACAGAGAAGTACAGATGTACCAACATTTAGGCCAACTTTGTTGACGCAATTGCTAAACTGACTTTAGAATCACTTAATGATGCAGAAAATGAGTGCTGCCTTCACGTCAATTGATAATAGCAAAGTGGCTTAGACATATGTCTCATGTGAGTCTGGTGAGTGTGGAAGGAAAGCGTTCATGGAAGTACCATGAATGTGTGGGATTATTGTGTTCCTTGATCTTTTTGGATACATGTCAGTTCTGGATTTGAAAACATCGTGAAAAGGTGTAAGGTGCCCTCAGCTAACATCTTAGAATGTTTGTTGGAGTTAGTTGTGCCAACTTCCAAATATGGATGGCAGTCCAAGTGTATGCACATGGCTTCACATATCCATGGTTAGTGCAAATCACCATAGCTGGGCCACATCAATTGAATAAACTGTAACAACAGGATGGCTTACAAAAGTCCCTGCCCCTCCCTATGTACATTGGACCTATGTGTAATAAATGTGTCATGGCCACAAGGCATGTTTGACTGGTAATGCAGTCCTCAAGTAACCAGGCTTTGGATGTCTCTCTTGGATGCACATGATGAGACGATTACACTCCATATTTTTTACTGCTCACCAATTACGGGGCATATTTGCAACCACATGATAGTTAGGGCCAATGTATGTGTGTAGATATGTGTGTAACTGTCACAGGAGACCCATGCTATGTACAAGTTGGCCATGATATATCAGATGCAGTACCATAATGTCTGAATGGCTGCCATTTCCTTATTCAGCCTACACATTGTATATGTTTATGAATTTGTTGCGCAGTGCACAGATTTTGAGCACATTTCTTCCTTCCATACCTTACAGGTTGACCTGCACCCTACACTGTGGGAGAGGTGGCGACATTTGAGGACCCCGACTACTCCAGTAAGTGTTGATATGTCTGTTATGTGTTGTGTTTGCTGGTCGTGTGAGTTGGACGCATAGCAAGGTGTGATGCATTGGGCAAGCTTTTCTCTTGTTCCATGAGTGGGAATTCAGTTTCTCACATGTTTTGAGTTGGCCAATGCGTATCCAATGTTATCATGTAGGGATTGTAGGCCATTCCTGTAGTACAGGGGTTAGTCATGTGTATGACACTTTTATCACCAAGAGTCGCACTGGAAGTCAGCCCCGATTTAGTCAGCCTGCAGACCCACATTCTCTAAGACTGGTACAGCAAAATGCTTTCCAATAGACATCTGCTTCCCTATTTACCTACGTAATTTTGAAACAGTAGGTAGAACCTCCTAGCAGCATGTACTTCCACATGAAGTGCTACAAGTATGTGGCACTTGAGTGCAATGGCCTAGGTGTGCATGCAATTCATGATCATGGGTGTTCTAGCACCTCTGTCTGATGTAAGTCAGGCCTCACTGGAAGTATATGTTGTGTACCAAGTTCTGCATTTCCTGACATGTCTGACCCTATGAGTGCTCTAGGGTTTGCTGACTCCTAATTGTAGATAGACCTTACCTGTGCTGTGTCTGTAGAGACAAACATGTGTGGAGTTTTCTATACACTCCTCGGTGTACATGTTGTTGGCAAATTATAGTTGTTTATCCCCCCCCCTTAAACACGGGCATGGGTTTGTGAATGGGGTACCTAGTACTGATGCTACCAGTATGTTACACATACATGTGAATAAGTGACGGTTTGGTAGCAAACTAGTATACACACTCAGGTTTGGCACTTGGTACTATACTGGCAAGTCCAGTTACAACTTGCAGACCATGTGGCTTTAGTTTTGCTTTCCGCACACTGACATTTGTAGCCCAGGTCTTGGCGGAGGATAAGCAGCATGATTCTTAGCTGATAACTGCCAGAACTCAGATTGCAAGTCAAAGCCAGTTGTTACCCATCTTGTAGGTTATGGATGTGCTATGTGTGATGTGACCTTTGTAGTCTGGCCTGCTATGTACTTCCTCAGGGACAATCAATGACCTGTATTGTGATATGAGCTGTTACAAGTACAGTAGATGTAATGTCTGATAAACTTGCTGTGCCATTTCACACAATGCAGTTACTAATGTAGAATATCTGCATTTGTCTTCATCGCTGCTCACATGACTCCAGACCAGGTCCGTGAATTTCAGCACCGGGCCATGCGATATCAGCACATCCTGCTGGTGGAGTCGGGGTTCCGGAGGATGGCCCGGCAATATCACCATGAACGGGCCTCCGGGGCATGGAGAGCCTTCCCACAGGGTGGGCCTACTTTGCCCACCACAGCTACCACCAGCACAACCACCAATCCGAGCCAGGTGGCCCCACCCACAGCTGCCACTGTTGGGGAAACAGTTTTAGGTCTGACTGCAGTGTGATGATCATGCACATCCTTATAAGATGAGTTCTCATTGGCAATCTTGTATTCTTGTCTTCATGACCCTCATACATCATTTGTGACACAGTTCGGCATGATTATCTATTTGTATGTTAACTCAGACACCTTCATTTATGCAGTTTTTTTAGTGTTTACTTAGATTAGTGTGGCATGTGTATTGTGTTATTTTTGCATGTTGACAACATTTTGTGGCCACTATTTGATGACTTAGTTATCCCCTGAGGAAGCCTTCTTCTGTCCAACCCAGCATGGTGGTGTATGGTTTCTCACTTCATCAGATTTGTCCCTCAGGATGGGCAGAGTATGATGCAATCATGGGCACTGTTCAGAATTCTCTGACTACATATTATCAGGACAGTTGTATTGACAAGCTACGTAATTTGACAGTAGGCACATTTCAGTTATCTACTTCACAGTTGATATGTCACATTACCCAGAGACAGATTTGTTGTGTAAGTGCTATTTATTGAAACGTGCTGTAGTGCTATCTGTACATTGTCCATGATTGTGAGTCCATTATAGTGACATCTTACATTGTGATCCAACACAAGGGGTTACGGAAATGCTTTTGACATGCTGGGGTTAATGTTTCAGACAGTGCAGAGGGACAGGATTTGGCAGTGAGTAGGAGAGAGACAATCACTGGGCTGGGTGACAAGATATACAGTGGTTTGCAGAACAGTGCTTGAGTAAAGTTGTTGCAAGACTGGCAAGTTATAAAGCGCAGGACCTTGGTAAATGTGGGCCATGTGGCAGGGACTAGTGCTTCCGGGTCATTTTCCTTGTGAATGTGATCTGTTCGATGTCTTCTTCTTCTGATGTGTGTGTTGCCTGCTCTGTCCTTGTTGTTGTTGGTTGTGAAGGGGCAACACACACCTCAGTGTTAGAAGACGTGGAGTCAGACATCCCGGTCGCTGCTCCCTGTGAAGGTCTTAAGGGCAGTACTGCAGCAAGGAGGGTCTGCTGGTTCTTGAGAATAGCAGCCACATCACGATGGTAGGCAGCCAGGTCGGCCCTGAGCGAGTCATGATTGCATTCGTGCATGCAGTGGAAGGTTTGGGGTGCGAGGTGTTGTGGCAACTCCCTTACTGCAGTGGTGAATTCCTTGACAGTTTCTTGTAGTCCTTGCAGTATGGATGTTAGGGCTTGCATAGCTGCTGCCTGATCTGCAGATGACACCATGCACGAACGCACCCCCTCAAGGCTGGCTGCCATAGTTTGCATCCCCACCCGCACCTCCTTGGCCAGCTCCCGCTGTACTCCAACTACAGTTCTCTCAAAGGTGGTGCCAGTGTCGTCTGAGTCCACAGCTGTATTAGAGCTGGCAGGTCTTACAATTGGGGTGGTGGGTGTATCCTCTGCGATGGCTGCTTGTTCTGTGCTCCTCCTTGTGACTGAAGGTGGGGTCTGGAGGGTGTCAATGACCTTTTGGATAGTCTCCTGGGGAATGTTTATTGGCTCGTCATCCATGTCATCAGAGAAATCTGGGACAGGCATATCGGCAGGAGATCCATCTTTCTCTGCAATGAAACAGGGTACAATTAGTGTGTCTGTGTTGTGGCAATTTTGATGTGACGTGCCTGCCTTTTGATGAATTCACTTTGTGATCTTGTTTTGTGTTAATTTCTCCAGTCCTTCAGATGGGCATTCTTCCAGGCCTATGGCCCACCTGTGTGTCACATGTATGTTATTGAGTTATCAGACTTGTCAGCCTCATTGCCTCTAGGTGTTGGTTTATGCCAAATAGAGAATTGCCACCTTCTTTTCCTACTCAAGCCTCCGTCTACATCCATTCTCATGGTGAGACCTTTCACTGGCTGTGGGTGTACTGATGGGCCTGGCAGCACACTTAACAATCTGGACCTGCCCGAATCTCTGATTTTTCACATCCACTCAAATGTAAATGACATGTGGCATATCCTATGCATGGCAATGTTATGATCCGATATGGATGTTGACATTGGTAATGTGTCCTGCTGATGTTGGGGAATGTGTGTTACATTGGATTGCCCTGCTAATGGTATCAGTGTCCTATTTCCTCATCTGACTGTGCAGGTGTATTTCAGTGACCAGTTACATGTGCCCCCCCCTCAATGCTGTTGTCTGAACAGTATGACATTTGGGATGTTGCATTGTTAGCCAGGCACAGGATGGACCCTGACATATGCAGCATGGGTGTGTCCTTAGTGCTGTGTAGCTCCTATTGTTGTTTACATTGGCTGATGTTTGCGACAACTATGGGCATTGACATTTGAGAGTACTGGGGCCTTTGTCTTGTTTCTGGGGATTGTTGAAGTTGTCATCCTCACCCCCTAATTTAGGTGTGTATGATCCATGGGGAGGTTACTGCCATTGGCTACTTGAGCTGCACACAGAGCAGAGGAGGTAGTGGCAACTGTTGTCGCAGTTACATTCCAGTTGTCGGTATGACTAGAGGTTGTTAATAGGGCCCTAGTTAATGTAGGGGGTATGGTGGCTGACGTGTGCTGGGATGTCAGTTTGACGTTGTGGCCTTCCCTCCTGGCGTGGTTTTCCCTTTGCTCCATTGTTGGCATGACAGCATGCCCCCATGGGACAGTTGTTGGTGTTGTGTAATGGTGTGCCCAGGTCTTCTCAGAACGGGTCATACCCCCATGCCGTGACCCTTTACCCATGCCACTCCATGTATTAGATGACTTCCATGCATTCAGTGGTCGGTATCCCCCCGCTCACAGTTGACATTTGTGCGTTGTCTCCTGGTAGTCTGCGCTGTCCTGTCCTTGAATCCCTGTGACGATCTCCTCAGGGATGACGGCATCAACCATCTCCTCCATGTGGTCCAGGGCCTCCTCCTGGTGTGCTGGACTCCCCCCTCCAGTCTGCAGTGCTGCCTTCCTGTTCCTGGTCATCTTTTCCTTGGTCCTGCGCTTGCAGTCATGCCAGCGTTTCTTGCACTCAATGACTGTTCTGCGTACTTCAGCCACACTGTTAATCTTGTCGACAATTTGTTGCCATATTGCCTCTCTCCTACTGATTGGCAACTCTGATGTGACAAACAGTTGGTGCTGGTGTTCCGTCACCTCTTTCACCAGAATTTCCTGCTCCTCTGCCCTGAAGCAACACTTTCTTTTCTTCTTAAAAATGTCCTGGTTCTTGTGTGGGTCCTCCTGGCTGGTTCCTGGACTGCTGTCATCTTCCCTGGGTCTGTAGTGGCATCTGGGATCCATTTTGGCTCTCCTCTGGTGTAATGGCGGTGTTCGCAGGGTTTTTTGACGCTATTACGTCAGAAAACAGCGCATATCCAGGTTGCGGGGTCGTAAATCGACCCACAGTAATTTCCGCCGCGTTAACGTAGTTTTGCTTTACGACTTGACGCTGCGGTGTGCATCAAAAATAATGACTCCCACCTGTGGTTTGCTCCGACGTGCGTCAAAGTATAAATATGACGCCCGCACGGCGCACCAAAATGGCGTTAGCCGGCGGTAAAATTTTTGGTGCAAAACTGCGCCGGCGCAGTTTTGCGTCAAATAGTATAAATATGGGCCTAAGTGCTTATTACCGCCTTCCAAAAGGATGGTATGGGATATGTTACTTGGGGATAGTTTTCCCAAAGATTTACCAGCTAGAAGATTTAAAGAAATTTCCGAAAGTTACAGAATTACTTTGTGCTAGACAAAAGAGAGAAACTGCTGCTGGTGTAGTGGGAGACATATTTGGAGCAACAATTCCTTCAGTGGGAGTTGTCTTAAACTCCATAAAGATTTGAAAGTTGTCTACTATTGTGGATAACATGCTGACAAACTTCACAGGGGCTATATTCCTGATGGATACTGAACTTGCTGCGGAGAGGGGAGAGGGCTATTACTCTTCAAAACCGGCTTGCTTTAGACATTCTTTTAGCGAAAAGTGGCGGAGTGTGTAAGATGCTTAATGAGCGTCACTGCTGTGCCTACATACCTGACAATAGTAATGAGATTAGAAGTATGCTTACTAACCTAACAAGAGATAGTGTAGATTTGAAGGAATTGAAAGAACCAGGAGTCTGGGAAAAGGTTGGACAGGGATTTGCGCGTGTGGGAAGTTGATTTAGTAGTCTTTGGCAAGGGTTTTTGGGAAAATTAATACAGGGAATAGTAATTGTTTTGGCTTGTTTATTTGGACTATGGTTATTGAGCAAAATTAGTGAAAGGGTTAAGGCAAAATTGGCAAAACATAAAGCGAGGAGGGAAGAAAAGAAAAGGGAGAAAATGTTCAGAGCAAAATATGAAAAGGCGAAACAAAAGGAAGAAATTGAGATGAAGGAGATCAAGATGTGAAAAGGTTGTTAAAGAATGGATTTGTGTGATGACAAGTGTCATCAGAGTAGGGATTGTTGGAGTTTAGCTTTATAATCAAAAATTTAACATGAAAATGCTTGCAAATTAATGTATAATGATGTCACATAGAAAATGTATTGCTGTGCTTTTAATATATGTGTGTAAAATGTGCCCACGGGGAGTGGCCACCAATGTATACGATGATAAATGAAATTGATTAATAATGGATTATTAATGTATTAATGTGTGAGTCTGTATCAGTGTTAAGAGTTATATGTTAAGATTTTGCTAAATTAATTACTAGGCCTTAGTTAGCATGAGTTGGGGCCTAGCTGCCGGTCACATATTAAATGTGTTTTTCTAACGTGCAATGTGCTGACTTGCTGAAGGACGTGAAGCCGTACTTTTCCAGAAGCTAGAAGATGTGTGGAACCATAGCAAATTCCTTCTCATGAGATTCGACTTGCTCAAGGAGACATTCTTGCTGAATGCAACAGTGTAAACTTGCAACTGGAACAAGGTCGCCTGAACTGGTAAAGACAATGGGACTACTGACTGAACCCGCAGGAATAAAAATTTGTACCTGACATTCTACCCGTTGGAGACGTCAATTACCAGAGCCAATAAACTACGTGAGAACTGTCTTAAGTGAAAATTCCAGTGAGGTGACAAGTCAATTATTGGATGGAGATAATGATGCACCAAATTTTGCCCAATTAGAAATTCGGAGACTGTACAGCAAGAGTACTATAACCCTGTGTCACAAGGAGAAATCAGCCATTACATGCCATTATTTGCCATTACCTATCCACTTTGCCAGTCGTGCTGTTACTCTGACATTTCACCTTAAAGACTTTGCTGGTTGACTCTTCAACCATTCTTATCCTTGCCTTACCCGATTCATACCTTTCCTCCTTATGAGGGAAGTGTTCTTTATTACCTTGTCTTGCTGAACTTTGCTGCTTAACCTGGCTGATGGCGAATCAACTGATGTCCTGAGGACGAAGACTGACTCTGTATGCTGACCCATTACGGAGGGTAACTATATGATAATGAAATTGTAATTGTCTGTTTGCCTTTTCTTTCTAGGTACCAACTGCTTCTTTTATAGAGACCATAGTCAGATGTTTTCCAAATTTGTGTTGCTAAATTGTTTTGCATGAAGCCCAACATGCTAATGCCAATTCGAGGTTAGTTAAGGGGTTCACTAAAATGGACGCAAAAAGACAAATGACTGAATCGATGCTTTGTTGAATAATGCGCTAATGATACTCTGCTAAAGTTAATCCATGTTGACGTCGTGTTTTGTTCTAATGTTCATGATCTTTGCTTTGATGAAGTCTTATTCGAGTTGCCATATTGTGACATTGCTGATGTGTTTTCTGGTATTCAGACTAATAAACTTGCTAGTAGAGTGTAATTAAAAGGGAATAAATATCGTAAATCTTACCAAATTCTGTGTGGGTATTCATGACTGAAAGGCCATGGTGTGTTCCGATTCTTATTAATGTGATTAACTAATTGGATTGATTTGCTATTGTGAATATTGATGAGGTTATTGATCAATTAATTGACATGTTGATTAGCTATCTCGTCTTAAGGTGTCTCCAATCAGGGTCAAAAGATTCATTGGCCTAAAACGAGTCCCAGAGTAAGTAAATTACCTAGGGCGGGATGCGTTATCACAAGTGCAGCAGAATTTTTATCGGTATAGATGAGACAATGTTGGGTGGTAGGAATTTTGTGAATTCCTGCAGATTCCGGAAGGTTCCATCACAAAAATGTGTGATTTCAAGCAAAGTTGGAGGTTTGCAGGGCATTGTTGGTAAGAAAATGGTGTGGGGTGCATGTGAAGCACACCACCCTGGAATCAACCAGATGTTTAGTTATCAGATGTGTCTAGGTCTTGTGGATTTTTCTACATGGCAAAATCTCAAAGTCAAAAAAGTGCAGCCCTCACCATTCCAAGTGGGACAATTTAGAGAGTTAACAAGCTCTCAAGGCTCAAATGTAAAACAAAAACCCAAAATAATCAAATGTCCTTTTCCTTGCCGTGGGATAAGATGTTTTAGTGTGCGAGGGAGAGCTGAAAGACTGTTAGGCCCTTCAGTTGGGGTGGGGGCATAACCAGGCCCATACTGGTTGGTAGCCACCACCCCACTATTTTTTGTTTTTGAAGGTAGATGGGCCTTCCAAAAATATGCCGATCTGCACCCAAGGGGGCAGATATGGCCAACAGTAATGTGCCCCCATCGGGAGCAACCCTTGCCCAAGGGGCTGCCCCCCCAAACAAAACACACACATACACAGACACCAATCCCTGGTGTCTAGTGGTTTCTGTCCCCCTTGGGGGCAGATTGGCCTAACAAAAATAGGCTGTTATGCCCCCAAGGGGGGGCAGAAAAGGCCTAAAAATATTTTGCCCCCCTGGGGAGCGGGCCTTGCCCAAGGGGCTGCTCCCCTTATGCGTAAGTATAAAAAAAAAAAAAAAATCCCTGGTGTCTAGTGGTCAGATCGGCCTAATTATTAGGCCTATCTGCCCCCGGGGAGGCAGAAATGGCCTAAAAATAATTTGGCCCCCGGGGAGCCACCCTTGCACAAGGGGTCGCTCCCCACATATATATATATATATATATATATATATATATATATATATATATATAAAAATAATTATCCCTGGTGTCTAGGGGTTTTCTGCCCCCCATGGTGCATAAATGGCCTAAAAATAATTTGGCCCCTTGGGGAGGAGCCCTTGCCAAAGGGGCCCCTCCCCATATGAGTAAGTATAATAAAAAGAAAAATTCCCTGTGTTTAGTGGGCATTTCTGTTACCAGATTGCATTGCGATCGGCAGCCGAAAGGCTTGCAGAGACATGAAAGGAAAAGAAAGGCCTTTCCTTTCCTTTCATGCCTCTGCCTGCCCCCTCCCCCAAGCGGAAGAGAAATGCTAAACACTTCTCTTCCGCATCGATGAGAGGTGACCTCTGATGAGGTCGGGTGCTGACGTCATCAGACGTCACTGGGGGGGTCAGGGGTGGAAGGGGAAGCGATTCCCCTTCCAGCCCTGCGATTGGGGGGGGTTTGGGAGGAGCCCACGGAAGGAGCCATTACATCCCCGGCACAGAACGGGTTAAGCAAACATAATAATACTGCAAATGAGAAGAACCAGTACTATAATTCCCAGAATGCATTATAGTCTTCAAAGACAGCTCCAGACTGTCCCATGTATTTAACTGTGGTACAATCTGGAAGCTGTTTATGAATAGAACTCATTCTCCTCAGCTCAGACAGATGAATGTCTGAGTCTGCCCAGTTAATATTTTAACCTGTGAACTTCAGATAAAGGACTGCTGTAACCAGTATGAATGAAACTCCCTGAACTATCCTACCATAAATGGGAATATTACGCTAAATAATAAACCTCAAATGGAAATCCCACAGAATATCGCACTGAATAAAATAATAGGAAAAACAGCACATTTCTCTGTAAAGTAGGAATGTATAGAGGGATGGAGAGGTGCTGCGAGTTACATAATGATTCTGTCCCACATGAAACCCAAAATAAAACGTGATCTGTAGAAAACGTAGTGCAAATTCAACGCCCAGCTTCCCCGTAACTCCATATTATGCGTGACACCAGAAAGTCCTGGATTTTCTGCCAACCGTTCTCAGCATTATGGAACATGTGGTTCTGTTTCCCCTTGTAATGCATGGTCCTTCCGGCCGCAGCATGCAAACAACATCAGGTGGCAAGACAGCTATGGCTCTGTGTGTCACAATTCACCGTCATGTTCGTGTTCGTGTACTGTACTTTTAACGGGGCACTGTCGAGGGAAACGCTCTGAAAAACATATTCAGATATTTACACATAGCTGGTATGTGGAATGTGGAAAAGTGTGCATAGTGTGGATCAAGACACTGCATAATATTTTCATTGTAAATTAAACAATTATGACACAACTCTGCCTTGTTTTTGTAGGCTACAAAATTTTAAAAAACAGTTCTGTCTTCTGCAGTAGGCAAGATGTTTGTTCCACAATAAAACCATAACCTTTAATGAACACATTATATTTTTAGCAGTGTGAAAGTGTAAGTACTACACACTATGCATGATGCAACATGAATATTTTTTACAGACTTTATATTGCATTTCAACTGCAAAATCTCAATTTAAATGGATCGCATGAACACTTTTAACCACAAAAAATGGGAAGATAACTTATGCTGTTCATGAACGTTATTTTATTTCGGGACCCAGTCACTGACACACTGATTTACTTAGTGCAAAAAGCCATTTATTTAGGACAGGATTGCATGTTATGTATAAACATTGTACATACTGAACTTCAAACTCTTACCTTTAAAACCCCCACCCTTTGAACTTCTTCCCAGTCCTCTTTTTCACTCATTCCCTCACTTTGCCTCCGTTCACCCATCTTCCACTTCAATTCACCCACTGATCCCCCCTTTTCCTTTAATCCCCTGCCTGCTTCGGGCATCACCTACGCTACCATCCCTCACCTGTTTCTTCTTTTTCGCCCCTGGAAGGGTGGACAGGCCCGCATCTGACTCTCCACCCTCCCCCATCTACTGCCACACCTATCCTCATCAGCAACCTGCCCTAACTGGTGTTCCCCAACATCCACACTCCTAAACAAAACCCCCATGTCTCTACCTTTCATATGTAGGACGGGTGGGCGGCCAAAACGTCCCACTGCGCAATGGGCTGGCACAAAAGAGGCTGGATGTTAAAAAAAGGAAGCAGGTTATCCCACCTCATACCGCTTTTACCCCACCACACAACTTCGTGACGGTAGCTCAGCAATCCCAATGATCGTCCATAGATCTGCAGCTCTAAATGCTTCACCGCCCAATGTATAAATGAATGGCCAACCATCCAAGTGACCATCTTTCCACTCCTGAGGCCCACCACACAACCTGTGAGAAGAATACATTTCAACAAATTGCCAACCAAGCATTTCAAGTGCATCATCTCTTCCTCCTCCCCAACAGAAACCACCCCCCCAACTAAGGCTGCACATGGCGCTCGCAGCAGCTAGATCTCCACCTACCAATCTGTTCAATATGAGCCCAAACCCATCCCAGCTGCGCTGCCGTGGTAGCTGCACCTATTCTGAAAGAATGTGTCCCATAGCACTGTGCCCTTCTCCCTATGCGTCGCAGGGCTGACCGCAACACAGCCAACAATTGAAAAGCCGGAACCTTCTTGCCATTGGCATGACTAAAAACCCCAGCCTTACTTGTATGCACCTGTGACTGAAAGCAGCGCCACTCCACCACAGCTCAAGCTGCTGCATTTCCCCCCTCTCTCCAACCAGACCCACTTCCCCCACCCCAGCTAATCAGTTTTAGACTTTTGCAGCCATGTGCCCAAATGTTCCCCCCTCAAACATACATCAATGGCTCTCACGTCTACATCCTTCCTAACACCTAAAAGTTCCAACACACGAAAAGCCCCAAAAAACATCCACACCATGCACAAACGAAACAAAGCAAGCTCACGAGCATCTGAACAACAAACCGGCAACACATGCAACAGCTACAGCAATAAATCAAATGTGATGGGTTCCTGTGCTTCCTTACCCAACCCTCCCTTTTGTACTACCCCACCCTTTCAACATTCTACCCAGATCATCGTCCCTAGCTGGATCCCAACCAAAAAGCTATTTACCATAAAAAGAAACACCGGCCAACTTGCCCCCAATCGTGGCGGGCGATAAACCTTTTGTGAATTAGAACAGCACAAAACGCAGAGTACGAGACTGCAGCATGGCCTCGCTCTGTACCCAAATTCCCTTCAAAACATTCAAAACTCTGGAATTCCAACCATGCCAGACAATAACTCTTCAGAGTGGATTCCGCTAGTGACATCTCCACCAGCTCAATGATCATCACGACCCCCCCACTCCCAAATGTTGGCCGCAACCGCTGTCTTCTGCCGCTCTGCTTGTGGCGCCAAACTGTGAAAACGGTGTCACTGTGAACGAGACAGGGAATCTGCAATAGCATTGTTTACCACTGCCTTAAAGATATCATTCAGCGACAAGCATCTGAGCATGAAACATCTCAATTAGCGCAAAACCCTCACATCTTTCGCCCTCTGCCTGTTCACTAGTTCTACCACCGTCATGTTGGTCACATCAAAAACGACTGTCCTGTTGGCCAGTTCATCCCCCCGAACCGTCAAGGCTACCAACAATGGAAAAAAACTCCAAAAAAGCAATACTTTTGCCTTGCTGCAACCAACATGCCGGCCACTGTTCCGCACACCACCTACTATCCCAAAAAAGGCCGAAACCAGGAGCCCCCGCAACATTTGAAAACATTTGGACCTGCCAGACCGAATCCTCCTTACGAAAATTAATGGAAACCCCATTAAATTGTGTCAAGAAGGTTTCCCACACTCGGACGTCCTCTCGTAAACCAACCGGCACTCGAATTCTGTGAAGTGGGAGGGACGCCCCTGACATGGCAAGCCCCAGGTGCCTACAAAAGGTCCTGCCCCCCCTTGACTACCTGACATGCAAAGTTAAGGTACCCCAACAGCTGTTGTGCCCAGCGCAAGTCAATCTTGTGTAATGACCGAACCTGTCTCAGAAATTCCAAAATCTCCACAACCTTCCAGTGTGGCAATCGGGCTACCAAATTCTCTGTGTCTGGCTCAATCCCCAAAAAAGTCAGTACGCAACTGGGGGCCTCAGTTTTATCGGGAGCCACAGGAACCCCCATCTCCCCAGCCAATCTCTCAAAGCCTGCCAACGCCTTTCCGCAAGAGTCTGAGTCAGCCTTACCCACAAAAAAAAATCATCCAAATAATGGGTCACATCCTGATGGCCACACGCTTTCACAAAAACCCACTGGAGGAATGTACTAAAAGTTTTTAAAAGCGCACATGAGATGGCACAGCCCTTCGGGAGTACTCTGTCCACAAAAATTGCCCCATCCAGCTGCATACATAATAACGCAAAATCCTCAGGATGAATGGGCAAGAGCCTAAAAGTTGCCTTAATGTCGCATTTTGCTAACTGAGACCCCCTATCAGATCCCTGAACGATCTGAATGGCATCGTCAACGGATGCATAAACCACCCTTGTGTCTTCAGGCACGATTCAATCGTTCACCGACGCTCCTTCAGGACTTGACAAATGATGGATGAGACAAAACTCCCCCGCCGCTTTTTTGGGACCCACACCCAGAGGTGAAATCATCAAGTCAGCCATAGGCCACTCGAAAAATGGACCTGCAATTTTACCTTCTGCGACTTCCTTTGTCAATTTTTCCGCTACTACCTGAGGCATGTCTTTGGCAGACCGCAAATTGTCCGTCCATCTCTTCTGTCTTGGCCCCTGATAACCTATTCAAAACCATTCTTGAAAGCCCCACCCCAAATTGTTCGCCATGTCCCTATCCGGGTACATGCGCAGCCATGGCAGCAATACAGCAAGCTTATTTGACGTAGGCGTCCTTTGGCGCAGGAGTGCCTTGCATCCCTCTACCCCTATCTGCTCTCCGCTGTTCTGCTGGGCTATTAAGTCAGAAGCACTGCGTAACCGGGTGCTTTCCCCCACATTTAAAGCATTCGTGTTTGAACTTACAGTATTGTCTCGAGCAGAAACCCTTATTGAAGTTCCAACATGCCCCTGAGGTAGGAATCTGGGGTCGTTGTCCCATCCCACTCCTGCTGGGGCGGGGGGGACTGAAAAGGCTTGTAGATCACAGGGAGACCACTAGCGGTATGTGTTGAGGCTGCTGAATGCGATGAAGCCATCCACTGCATCCAGAGCTCTGAGTCCACATCCCCCACGGCTTATCCGGATTCGCACTCACCAGCGCCCAAAACTCCTCATCATAACTGAGCAACGCAAAAACCCCAAAATGCATTTGGGCCTTCCCTATGATATCCATGTATTTTAAGACCGCAATGGTCCTGTCGGGAAATTTCTCACAATATATACCAGCATATATCAGAAAAGCAGATGTCCAATTATCCATGGTAATCGGCACTCTGGGCTGCCTAGCTAACTCCCACTCCTCCTCTTTCGAACCTTCTTTCGCATGGATATCCCTATGCAACAAGTTAAAAACATCGACAGACTCATGGCGCCAAATCCTTGCTTTCATTTTGTCTGCCCCATGTGAACCCAAAGGCATCGCCAGGCCCATATTCGGAAGCCTCTTCCTATGACCATCCCCGACCTTGTCCTCTCCCTCCTTGTCTGCCGTCACCGCTCTCCCACTTTCACCAGTCCTGTGTTGACAACATTTTACCATCCCCGCCTATGTCGAACTAAAACAGGTGCCTCGTGTATGGAATGATCACCTACCCCTATGGACTTGTGCGTTTTTGACACAGCCATACCTTGACCACCAGCCCATACAGACCACCATTCGCCCTTTACTTGAACATGGGGCACTGCCCTGTTTTCTGCCGTTGGCACCTGGCAAACTCGCTCCTCCTTGCGTGCCACCACCTGCAACGATCCACTATCCACTGTCGCCTGTAAGACAGAAATTGAAGAGGGGGGTTGCGCCCTTCTTGCGCCCTTTCCCCCTCCCTTTCTCCCTGCTCAAATCACCTTTGCGAATCTCCCTCTCTTCTCATTCATCCGACTCATCCTCGTAATCCAAATCCACCACTACTTCCTCGTCCATCGCATACTCGTCGTCCGCACCTCTTTTGTCCATTACGTCCCTCCATTCACCCTGATCCCGTCCTGCGTAGCGCCTACCACCTTTGAGGCTGACACTTTCCTGCAGTGTAGAGAAGGCCACCAAAGACCCCTCTAGTGCTTCAGACCAATGTCCTGAGGCCCTGTTGCGCCCCATTGGCATCACCTTCCTACTGCCAGCCTCTTACACTGGCTTGTACTCTCCGCACCTCTCATGGCCGAGTGCGCCACTCGTGCCCATCACGCTGGCGGACCCCTCAGCCGTATGAGCCTCTTGCCTACCCTCCTGTTCATTTGGGACCCATACCCAAGTACCCTGATCTTCCCTAGGGGATGAAATGGCTTCAGACCCCTGTCTACCCACCTTCCTCTTTGGTTGCCGCCCCCTCTCCAGTGCCCCTTCCCTATCTCTGCACAGCTGTGCCCACCTCTTCTCTGTCTCAGCCACTGCCTTCCTTTGCTCATGAATCCTGGCCTCAATGTCCACCGGGGACCATTCCTGTGTCATTTCCTGGCCTGCCAAGGTGTCAGAAAGTGCCAGGTTGCGGGGACCCAATGGGGCCCCCTGGGCAGGCTGTCCCACGCCCCCTCCCTATCCTCCTCCAAAGCAGTGCCCTGAATCATCCTTAGGCATGACTGCCCTAGCCTGTCCCTTTCTTTTTTTCAGGGCCCCACTTGGCCCCCCATGTGTGGGGCCACCTGGCAACAATATGTAGTTCATGAAGGGGCACTGCCCATATCACAAGGGCCAGCCCCCATGTCTATATTCCCTGCAGGAGCCTGCCCTTATGCAGCAGGCTCCGATAATAGCAGCACTTACACCCCGGTTGTAGGCCCCGTACCCCCTCCCTCCACATTTCCAGTTGCAGGCCCCTCGGGATGGTCGTCATATTTGCACCTCTCCCGCAGCCGATCTCCTCTTTTTTTGCTTTTCCGGCGAGGTGCAAGCTGCAATTGCAGCTGCGACTCTGCGACTCCGCCAGAGGCCGCCCCGTGCAGGGCGCAGATTTCCACCCAGGCTTGGTCAAGCACACCAGGCCTGAGTAAGTCAGAGTGGCCGGCTCCGCTGATGATGCAAAGAGTGGCCCACACCACTGCAGCATCGTGGCCTTGGGCCATGCCGCAACAATAGAACAAACAACAAACGCCCACCTAATCCCTGGGAGGACCGGCCGAAACTTCCCACTGCGTAATGGGCTGGCGTGGAATAGGCCGGTCCCTACCTTCACCACCTTATATATCCCCACCCTTTATCCCACCCCCACGCACCCCTCCACCAATCCCTTCCTGTTTGCGCCATTTCCTCCTCCCGAATGATCCTGCGGAGAGACTAGACTGCATCTGCTCTCCGCGGGACCCTCCATTCTGGGTCAGCGTGTTTGTTTCAGTTGTTTAGCAGAAGCAACAGTACACTAGAGTGTCGGGAGTGGATTTCCTAGAACATAGTGCTGCTTGCGCTCTGGAACCCGGGGCGCTACCTGTGCTTTCAGCATCTGCATGCTGTTTGGACTGATACTGTTCTGGAGGTAACAGTTTGCTTGCCCTTTTTACTAGGACGAAAACATTCCAGACTGTCCCCCAGCTCTGCTCTGAATGGCAGTTTGAGCTTCGACAAATAACAATACGATACAAAGAAAGTGAGGGGGGGCTAGCTGTGTCGCCATGGCAGCATTGAAGGAAAAGGGAATCTTCACAATATCACACTCACTTTATATCTCCCCCTCTCCTTTATGTTGCAGCCAGTTTTATTTACTCAACATGTTGTCGTATGGAATGCTACACATAAGCGTGGCAGTGTTCAAGTCCGTGGGAATGTGGAGACATAACCAATAATGCGTTAGGCTAACGCAAAATGCGTGGCACGTTTTAGGGCGTTGTCCATGTTTCAAGGGAGAAACAAAATATATTGCATAAAGCCTTATTTGGAATTCAAATAATGTTGATGGCAGCATTAATGATGAAGTGGAAACCTAATGATGAGCTAACGTCTCACATCGATCCTAAAGTTTTGTCATTTCCTCCACAACCAATGGTCCTCCTACCAGTTCTCCCATGTGGTTTTTTACATTTTTGTATTTATTGAGTATATACGAGCAGGTCTACATATTGAAACATCAAAGTAACAAATCAAAATCTTGAAATATTCATGAACAGCAGTACAGTGCTATTGTGCTTAATTACTACTCTGTTTCGCTCTTCACATAACATCAATTCCCTAGCACTTCATGATATCTTGTTAATTTATTAATAGAATTTAAATGTAAATTAAGCTGAGGATAGAACAATATTCTATTTCTGAGTGGCCCCAATTCTTTGAGCATAAAGGTGTTCTTTAGATTGAACCGATTTTATTTTATTTTCCCAGAGATCATATGACAGAGGCAGGAGTGTTCTCCATTGCTGCAAGATCAAGGATTCTGCGATCAATCTTGCAATAAAGAAATATTGCTTTGATTCTATTGATCAGTCAGGATAGTTAGATATGCCAAACAGTGCCTCCAAGGGTTTTGGTACAAGCGAAACCTGAAGTCACGCACTGATCGACTGGAAGATTTTATCCCAGAAATTGGTGATAGTAGTGCAAAGGACGCATTAATGAAGCCAATCACCAACCTCACAGTGGCATCTAAAGCATTTACTCGAAATAGATGAAACATCTTGTTAAGTTGCACACGTGTATAGTAAAGCAGCCACTTTTTGAAAAATGCCATTCTATCAAAGTTGGCGCTTCTCAAGGCCTTAAAGAAATAGATATTGTACTGTTTCCAGGACTGAGGATCAATCGCACAGGCTGTTGCAGCTGTTATCCTACTTAATGCAGGAGAGAGATTTTTTGCTGGTAGCTCTTCTTGAAGAATACAGTACCAGTTGCCAACCCCTGTTTCTGAACCCACATTGCTTGTGTAATCCTGAAAGATAATGATTCAGATGAATAGTGAGTTGTGAAACCCATTGACTGGATATAAACAATATCTGAAAGTATGAAAAGCTTAAAAAAGCCTAAAAAGTCTGGGATAGCAGGATTATTGACTTTCAGTTGTGCCCATGATTTAACATTGTCTCCTACTATAAAATATTGAAGCTTTACAAAACCCAATTCAGCCCAGTTATTTATAACTTTCCTAGTAAGAAGGAGCCCAAATGCTCCAGCTTCTTTTAAGGGAATTGATGAATGAAAACCAGTAAAGTGGTAATACTGTTAAAGCTCAGTACCTATGGACCAAAGTAAATTTGGGATCTTATATCTAGTACATTTCGGAGCCATGGCATTTTAAGAAAATGAAATAATTGGATATTATTTTCAAGAAGCATCTGTTTCAAGTAGAAGTTTGGTGGGTAGTAGCATAATTTACAATCCAATATATATAAGTTGCCTTGTAATACTTCTTAAAATGGGGTAAAGCTAAGCCTCCATCCTCCATAGTCAACTGGATTGTGTCCACCTTAATAGGAGGTTTTTTCCTTACCCAGATGAATTCACATAGCATTGCATTTAGATCCTTGAAAATATTTTGAGCAACCTTAATCATAATTTTCGAAAATATGAATAAGAATAAGGGTAGTATAATCATTTTGACCAATGCATACAACAAATTATTGTTAATGGAGAATTCTGCCACTGACGCATAAGAGCTTGTGCCTTCTTAACAGTGGGGAGATAGTTGAGCAAGTAAAGGTCTGACATATTTTTGGAAAAACAAATACCAAGATATTTAATATGGTGGGAAGCCTGATAGTTAGTTTGCATCTCAAATGGCAATACTGAATCATGAGTGTTGAAAAGTAATGCCTCAGATTTCAATGTATTAATCCGATAGCCCCCTAAATCAGAACGCTCCAATATATTCTGAGATTCAGCCGCAAGATACAAGATTGCATCATCCGTGAAAAGTTTTAGTTTGGGTGCACCTAACATCGGGCCTTAATAGAATAGTCTTGCCTCAGAGCCGAAACCAATGGTTCAATAAATAGAGTGAAGAGGACCGTAGACAAAGGGGATTCCTGACGGGTTCCACGGCGTATCACCACCTTGCCAACTACTCGTGAGTTGACTAAGATTTTGGCATATGCCCCTTGATAAAGGTTTGAGAGAAATTGGACTACTCTATTTGGAAACTTGAATTTCCTCAAATTGCAAAGAGGAGCTCCCATTGTACTAAATCAAATGCTTTTTCTGCATCAAGCATTATTATTGCTGCCTTGATTTTATTTTTTGAATATTAGTCAATTGCCTGAAGCAAGAAGTCGTATTAGTAGAAACAGATCTTCCCGGGAGAAAGCCACACTGATCATGGTGAATAAGGCCCTGGGCTAAAGGCATAATGCGACCTGCCCAGATTTTCATGAGAATCTTATAGTCATTATTAAGAAGACTTACCCTTCTTAAGGAAGCTGACTATGACCACCTTAGTGAAAGGGCTAGGTACTTCTTGTCCATTAAGTATTATGTTGAATAATGCAGCTACGGTCACCGTGATCTGTTCAGACACAGCCTTATACAATTCTGCAGGAAAACCATCTTCGCCAGAGGCTTTGCCATTTGGAGAGCTCCTAATAGCTTCAGTTACTTATATGATGGTGATTAGCCACAACAGTGTAGCCTAGAGCTCTTCATTAAGACTCGGTATAGTAACCGACTGAAAATATTTTTTAATATGGTCGTGATGTACCGCAGTCTTTAAAGTATAAAGATTTGTGTAGTGTGCTAAGAATACCTTTCCTAACTCCCCGGCCTGATCCACATTTCACCCCTAAGCCTCATCAAAAATGGTTTTAATTCACAAGGCATTTTGACATTGTTTGACAGAATGCGCCAAAAACTTCCAGACAAGCTCACTCTCTTCATAATACTGCTGAAAGCATGTATTACGATTAACTATCTACTGTGATAAAAAAATCCTTCAATTGAGTTCTGGCATGCCGCAGGCGAACCCATGAATCATTTACATGGTGTTTCTGATGGAAACGGTTAGCATGATTGAGTTTTTGCTGAAGGCTATCTAATTTTTCCTTCCCTATTTTTCTAAGAAAAGCCTTATAAGCAATGGCTTCCCCCCTAATGTGTGCCTTGCATGACTCCCAGATCGAAAAGATGGAGGCAGTTGCTTCATTCCTTGCTCAGAACGCAGCAACTGAGATTCTCAAAACAGAAATCCAGCCCTCATCAGTTAATAAAGATTTGTCTAGGGACCACCTAGGTCTCTTTAGTTGTCGACCAGAAAGAGATAGTTGGACTAGCAGGACTCGATGATCCGAAAAAGGGTTGGATATTATGTCTGAGCCAGCCCTACCCCAAGAATGAGAGACTAAAAAAAGTCAATCCTTGAAGCCGAATCAAACCTTTTTGAAAAGCAGGGATATCATTGGTCTTGTGGATGGTCCAGCCGCCAAGGATCCTGAAGTACCAGATCACGGATACATTTTGCCAAAAATCAGGAGGCTTGCGGTTTGTTCTGTGTATGATGTTTGCGGGAGGCATTGAGTTTCATGTCTTGAATTAAGTTAAAGTCGCCTCCCACTATCAAGAGACCAGAGAACGTACTCAAAAGCTCATAGTTGCTCTGCAGGGAGGCAATCTTATCTTCTATAGGACCATAAAAGCTTGAGATATGTACTAGCTACCTCCCCATCTTAACGCTAACTACTACTCATCTGGCTTGGGGATCGCAATAAACCTGGAGTACTTCTCCTTGGAAATCCTGGGTTAGAAGAACTGCAACCCCATGCATGGCCCCACTAGCTGAGGCAAAGAAAGAATGAGAGATAAAGCTAGGGATACTAGGGAGATTTGCCTGAACCTGTAAGGATCTTAGCTAGTGGAGTATAGCTCTATATTTATGGGAATTATTAAGCCTATTAGCATTGCAACAGACAATTTTGAAGGAGCTGAAGGGGCACAGATTGATCTGGTAGCAATCATTTAGCAAGAAAATTGAAGATCTTCAAATGGCCTGTTCTCCAAGGCCTGTCCTAGCCACCCATTAACAGCAATGAGAAACACATCCTTAATCAACCTTATCCTTAATAGACCATATTTCCTCAGCATAAATGTTTTAAACCAAGTATTTACAGCATCCTTGTATTTGTTAACTGCTCTTTTCACCCACCCTAGTGCAAAAACCCACCCACAGAATAGTACCACCCCCACCCATTAAAAGGGGCCTAGCACGTCATAGCCTCACCACCCTGTGTCACACAACCCTCCTACGTGTCCGTCCCCCAAATCCAAAGTTTGAGTGCACTGACATGGCACTCCTAGAGCCTATATCCCAAAGGAACAGAAAAAGATGGACCGAACATATATCACATTTTGGACATTTATCACATTGAACAAATTGAAAAACTTCCTTCACATATTACTACTTTCTGAGTGACTCCAAAAAGTCCTTTGCCTGCTGTACATCTTGGAAGATATGAGCCCGTCCATTGTGAAGCACCTTGAGTTTAGCAAGTTGGACAATAAGATAAGATCAGGGATCACTTTAGTCACAGACGATATTGCTTCTAACTCTTCGGGATCCCAGTAAATCTCAAGTTCGAACATCTAGATCTGTTTTCGATATCATGAAGCTTTAATTGTAGCTCCTCAAGTTTAGCCTGAGTCTGAGTAGTTGCTGATCCGTAATGGTTTTGTGCTTCTTCCAAATCAGAGACCCTCTGTTCTGCTTGGGAGGCCCATGCAGAGAGATGGGTTAAATTGGCAAAAAGCTGGCACAGTTGTTCACTGATTTTCCTATGAGCCTCCTCCTGTGAAACTTTCATTACACACAGCTCCCCGAGGATCCGGCTAAGCATACTTTCCACTGATGTCTGATTAGGTAGGTTCCCGGGGGACTTTACAGATTCTGCATTGAGTGGAGGAGTGGATAATGCCTGATTGCAATTGGTTCCAATATTTATCATTATGTCTGAGGCTGGACTATGCATACCTCTCATAACTAGATCTAATAGAGTTGATATTGATCGATTATTTGAGATCTCATAAGGTACTGCCTTATTTCTCTCTTTCTCACCCCCCCTTAATGCTACTTAAAGTAAGCAACGGGTATGAAGGCTTCTCTTTGGAGTGAGCAATGGAATTATTAATGGCACGAAGGAACTAGGCTGTTCGTCAAGGATGGAATTGCTCAGCTTCAGAATAGAAAATGGGGATTGGGATTCTGTAATCTGAAATGCCTGCAAAGGTGCTGATTCCTGCTGTGTCGGCGACCTGGTGCTGGATGGGGCAGATAGGGCACATATCAGAGAGGGTGTTGGTAGATTTGTAAAATCTTGGAGCCCCTTAGAGTCTTGTAGAGGAGGTTCTAGATGATCCTGCTTGCTGGAGCCAGTTCTTTGTCTTTGTCTTCCCCTTCCCATCACAGGAGTCACGTTCTTTGATTTTCAAACTTTTGGAGCTTTGCTGGCCATACATGATTTGAAAGTTGTGTCCCAAGTAATGCGCTGTACCAAGGAGCTACAAGGGTGACAGGAGGGGAGCTAAGGTACAGCAAGCTGCATCTGTACTCCACAGACCACTTCCGCTACAACGCCTGGAGCAGAACATACTGGCATAGATCGACTCCTTAAAATGGAACTCTTGAGGGCTGGCCTAAATATGTTTAGGAGAGATTATTTGGGAAAGAAGTGAAAATAGAGATTTTCAATATTTCAGTAACTGTGGCTTGTGATGGTTGTAGTATTGGAATGTGTTAGTTGATGGTTGAATAGTTAAAATGAGGCGGGTGTTGTCGAGAAACTTACTCCCCATTAGTAACATGCAGCGGACTTGCTTGCTGGAGCTTCTTTTGAATTCTTAATTTGTGCGGCCAATTCTGGGGATGGCTGCCTTTACACAATTAGGTTCTTATACCCCTATGCTTTAGACACTCCGGTATGTCGCACAATCCACGTTTCTATAGTTCGAGTGTTCCTTACTGTGCAGTCCTATTAAGTAAACAAGCCCCGCTAGGTTCTTTAGAAAAAAAAAAAGGTTACTTTCCCTGTTATTTCCTTTTTTTCCCCTTTTCTTCTCCCCTTTGCTCCTCCTCTCCCTTAGCCAGCCATGTCGCACCTTACACGAAAATGTCACTGAATATCACTAAATGCAGAGTTCTGCTGCTTGCAGTTTGTAACATGCAGCCCTTTGCAGTCCTTGTAGGACCAAGCGAGAAAAGTAAGTTGAAACAGAATCAAATCAAGATAGATTGAGAAGATATCCAAACATTTACTCTCTGTTGCTGTTCTAGCTAACAGCAAGCTCCCTCCTCCTCTCCTCTCTCTGCCGGCACCACCGGCACTATAACGCGCGGACTCCTCCGCCATCGTCCAATCGTTCAGCCTCGTTCAGCCTCACAATACAATACAACAAATACAGAAACAAGCATTCCATCAAACACATACACAAATGGTAATATATTTCATTTAATTTGCAAACAAATAACATTAAAAGAATATATACATTTAATAGGGAGATTGGAGGTTTTCTAAATTCTATGAAAGCCACACATCACCCTTACTATATTCTGTTAGATGCACCTGCACTGCTCCCACAAATTAGTTTTTAGCCTCCAATTTCAAATCCCTTGCATTTACAGCACATTTTAAAATTTTCAATTGTACATTTAGCCACTTTATTAATCGGTTAATATTAGTTAATTTTCTTAGTAGTCACAGATCCCTTGAGGAGTCTTCTCGGACCCCCAGGGGTATCAGGACCACAGGTTCGAAACCGTTGTTCTCGATTACTTACTGCAGAGTTTCACGTGACCAATGAGTTCTCCCTACATTGTCCAATTTGGAGTTATCTCTTTAGTCCACATTCTACTTTAATTCATTTCGCCATGACTAATTCCCAGGCTTTCAAAGTGTATGAACAGGCTCCTTCCAGCTGAAAGCAATACTTCTTTTTGCCTCTGTAATCCGTATATGATTACCAGTAAGCATAATCGCAGACTTGGCACAAGTGTCTAACTTCTTTTTCACATTTTCTGGTTGAGAATACTTATTACATACTTCACCTGCTCACTTGGAACATTAATATAGAAGAGAGGGTTCTATCCAGTTTCACACTGTGATAGAATTATAATTCTTGGATATTCTGAAGAATACACATTCTTCATCAGCATTGCTGCAGGGCAAGTTGAAGAAAATTTGGCTACTTTTTCACACAAGGAAGAAATGTCTTCTCTGAGTGCTAAGAAGAGAAGATAGTTAATTATGTCTAAAGTCATTGCAAAATTACATCCCTACTGTCTGCACATTTTCAGAGCTTTATGACACTTTCTCTAGTCTATTTAGAAATTCCCTTAGAGTTACTGACTTAGTGCTGTGCAAATTTTGTTACAACAAAACTAGCCAGATTTATGATATTTAATTTAACATTTCCGTCTCCATTTATCCATATTTTTATGTTTTGCCCACCTTCTTAGTACTTATCCATATTTACTGTGTACTTCATAAAAAATGATGTTGGAACTGGTGTACTTCCACATTTAGTTAACCAATAAATGCATACTCATGTTTTCATCCCTGTCAGGGTTTAGCACCATATGTAGCTAAATATAAAAATTACTCTCAAATGAAAATATTATCTTTATAGCGGACCTCGCCTCCTCCCAACAAGGAACCAGTATATTTTGCCGCATTTAGTTTTATAAGCATTTTTTAAAAATAAGATTGGTGCTCACATTTTATTTTGTATTTTGGGGTCTGTGTTGGGTGGAGGGAAGTTAACGGTTGCACATTTCAGTCTCTGCGCTCTGGTCCACTGCACCTATTTAGCTGTTTGAGTGGAGGGGTGCCAGCCTTTGAATAGTATTCTTCACTCTCACTTCCTGCTTTTTTCACCGCACCGCCATTTTGCCGGTTAGCGGTCTAGTTGTTTATTTGGTAGATATTTAAGCCACATGTCAGCGTGGACACGCAGCGGAACCTGGCTCCTCGCAAAAAGGAACCAATAAATCTTGTCGCCTTTAGCCACATTTGGTTTTATACAAATATTTTTAAAAATAAGATTGATACTCACATTTTATTTTGTATTTTGGACTCTGTGTTGGGTGGGGGTAAGTTAACAGTTACACATTTCAGCCACTGCCCTCTAGTCCACTGCAGCTTATTAGCTGTTTGAGTGGAGGGGGTGTCAGCCTTTGATCAGTTTGCTTCACTCTCACTTCCTGTTTGGCAGGTATTTAAGCCGCATGTCAGTGAGGACACACGCCACTGGCATACCTAAGGCAAGCCCGTCTTTGCCCCCGGGGCAAGGACTTCTGGCCGTTTGAGACCAGTCCCTCCAAACTATTCTGCATCTGAATTTTGGAATTTGAGGCCATCAGCAACAAATAAGTGTCCTCATGTTTTAGATCTATCGAGGATGCAGATTGACTGCGATAATTGCGATTTCTGCCCTGTGACCACTCTGGCTCCGAATATGGAGGTTTCTTGTGAGGAGCCAGGATCTGCTGCACATCCGCAGCCTTTGCTGGATCCTACTAACCCAGAAAACTACCAACCTGTTTCTTTGTTGCCATTGCTGGCTAAAGTTATAGAGAAATATGTGACTAGACAGTTCTCCCAGTTCATCAAGACTAAGGATCTTCATCAGAGGACGCAGTCATGGTTTTGCCCGTCCCATAGCACAGAGTCGGCCCTAATGCTTCAGAATCCATTTTTCAAATATTGGATACAGGAAACACTGCCGCTCTCTTGATGTTAGATCTCAGTGTGGTGCTTTACACCATATCGCCCAATTTGCTCATTGAGTGCCTGTGAAGGTGCGGTGTGGTGGCTTCCTTTCTTCAGGGGTGCACGTTCCAGTTGTGTCAAAAACATTCTATTCAAAGGTGTTCAATCTGCAGTAGGGAGTTCCTCAGGACTCCTCCCTGAGTCCAACATTGTTTAATTTATACATGCTACCCCAGACTGAGATCATTGAATAGCATGGGTTTACAGTAATCACCTATGCTGATGACACTCAGTTGATCATCACCCTTTCCCAGGATTCTGCAAAACATGTTACTTCTCTGAGGCTTTGCTTGGAGGATCTTGCTGGGTGGATGGAGAAAAATTGTTTAAAGTTGTTTAAGTAGGCTGTCACATTCACTAAAGCCCTATCTACACGGAAGCCAACAAAATGTTCCAATGTAATATTTGTCCATAGAATTAGACACTGCTCTGAATATACCTTCAGCTGTGTTTTCCTTGCTAAAACACATCAATAAATTTAAAGCATATCAAGCCCAGTTTCAAGTCAAAAATATGCATGGAATCAGAATCCCTGTTTTACTGCCTTGGTCATTGTTTCCATCAACACAGAGGCCCTTTAGCTGAGATTTTCATATCAGCCTGAAGGTTACGCAACTCTGACACTATTGTCTCATTTACAACACAGGTTGCTTTTGTTGTAGCACAAGTATAAAAATGCAGCGTGAGACTGCCCAAATTATTTGCTGCAGTGAAGAGAACATTATACTCTTTCACAGCCAAAAATCATGTGAACTTTATTTCTGCCTCTTTCGCAAAACAGTCTTCATTGGAATATTTCTGTGCCATATGTAATTTTCAACTTTGAGCCCTGCAAGTGTGTATGGACTTTACGAGTAATATATTCTTTCAGATCAAATTCACCTTGATGGCCACGAAAGACATCCTTCCCGCAAGCCTGAGAATATGCTTTGGTTTTAACAGTTGCAATGATGCCCAAGAGTTCATCAGAATTTCTGAAATTATCATTCTCTATTGAGAGTTTGAGGAGATTTGAACTGAAAGCACTTGTGCATATAGTTATTGTTCACTAAGATATTTGATATTTGGGGGCATATTTAAGAAAAGTGACGCTGCACCTGAAAAATTAAGCAAATAATTATTTCAGATTTCTTTGCGCCATTTGTTTGCATCCCCCCCCCAAAGGGGAAAGCCCCCTTTGCATACATTTTGCCTGGCACAGGTATAATGTAGCGCAAAGGGGTTCAAAGTGGCGCAATGTATGCATTGCACCACTTTGTACATTTGGTGTGGTGATTTTGACCTTGTTGGGCCACATTAGCCCTAATGAGGCACAAGGAGGCGCTAGGGGCTCTTAAATCTGCCCCTTGGAGTATTTAAAGAAGTACTCCTGTGGTACTGTTTCACATATTCTTAGATGCCTTTTTGAACGGCCCCCAATAAATTTGAAATGGGAATGAAATAGTAACTGTTCATATGAAAGGCCACAGTCAAAATTTCTGTAAAGCTTCCGAAGTGTTTGAGTCCTACCCGTATTAAGCAGACAGGTTTTGATTTTTGTGCTCGCAATATTTGCATTTAGGTTTTGAGTGAGAGGTGTATGAGACAGCTCTGAAGTGATCAAAGGTGCTGAATTGAGTGAGTGTGATGTCATTTTGTCCACTCTGGGATTGGTCGGTTGGTGTGAAAAGCCGCACATGGACTGGTGGACAAGACTGCGCTGCTATAGGTTGAGAACAACTTGTGAATAGGATTGTGGGCTTGAACAATTATTTCCTGGTTTTGTAGATTTTGTGTTGCGAATTAGATCTGTGTAAAAATGAAGTGTTACAAAGCTTTAAGGAATGCGTTAAGAGGAGATCTCTTTATTCCAGTTAGGGCGGGTGACAGCGGCGGCTGCCGCAAATATCAAGGGGAAGGGCGGGGGGATAACGGGCAATGTGTAGAATAAATAAAAATGACTTACCACTCGTCGTTGTTGCCACCGCCATCCTTTCCTGCCGCCTTGCTTTCCTTCCTTTCCTGTTCTGGTGTTCCAGCATTCGCCTATTGGGACACCAGAACAGGCTGCCCAGCAATCCTGGTGCTGCTTTCATGCTCAAGTTAGCATGAAAGCAGTGTCAGGATTGGTCTGAGTGGCAGTGACTGCTGCTCATACACAACCCTGGGTCCTGTGCAGTTTCTGCAGTCCGGCTGTGTACACAGCCGAGCTGGAGAAACCTAAGTGCGCATGTGTGTTTGGACAGCCGTCTTACACCATCCAAATACACCTGCACACTTAGTGCACTCTCTCCTCATCCCCTCTCCTGGATCTCGAGCCCCAGCCCTGTCCATCCCTTCACATGCTGGCTGAGCCAGCAGCACAAAACTACAACAATATTCAAGTATTGTTTTATTTTTCTGCTGCTAGCTTTTAGTCAGTAGGGCGATGCACCTCCGCCACTGAGGAGGAGCCACCCCGGTTTGGTGAGCCTACTCCACCAGAGGGTACACCAGAATTTGAGGTCATGAAAGAGTTTCAGTATGTCTTTGGGTAAATCAATGGTGCAAATCAACTGTGAAGGAGGGCACCTTAGCATTTCCTAGTTACTGAACTTTTCATTTGAGAATTTTAAGAGAATCTGAGGAGGGTGATGTATGAATCAAAACCCCTTTCTAAACCTGCACAATTTAAAAAACTTGCTATTTAGGAATTAGTTGTGAGACAAAAAGAGGCTCAGAAATTTGAAAGGGGAATGAGGAAAGCAGAGAAGACGCCAGCAGAAGCTAGTCGGATGCAGAGCAGAAAACGTGGAGAGAAGATACATTACATGAAGTGAAGTTATTTTCAGCGATTACACAGGAAGGTGATGGAAGTGTTAAGTCTAAAGCCAAATCTGAGGAAGATACAGAACAGAAATTGAATGAAAATAAAAGAATAGCATATGTCGAGAGTGTTTCAGATGATGAATTGATAACGCAGTTGCTGCAGAATCGTCCCCCACCATACAATGCTGTTGAACCAGTAAATCAGAATGTAGTCCTGAAAGTTGCCACAGGTCCAGTTGTACAAAGCCAGGTTCTGATAAGTTCAAATGTGCCTACTTCTAATGTTGCACGGGTGCACAGGTGCCAGCGATTTATCTGACAATTCCAACTGTTAACACAGTTCAGAATGTTCCAGTTCCAGTTATGCCACAGCTAATTCAGAATGCAGGAATGACTCAGCTTGAGTCCACACCTAATGCACAGAGGCTTGCACAGACTGTGAACCAGAGACAGACTATGCCTATGTATTCCTCAGTAACTACACCACAGAATATTGCCCAGAATCAGTCAAATCAGCCTTTTGGTACAGCATTGACTGGCCAAAATAAAGGATTAATGTTCCTGCAAAGTCAGTCGAATTTTTCAGGTCCAGAAGCATTAACAGTCCCCGTAACCATAAGTCCAGTAGTCCCGTTGTATACCCAGGGTAATAACGAGATTGATGACCAGATTTCAAATCCAGTATCAGCAATGAATTCGTTTTTTGGAACTAATGCAGAAATGAGAGACTGAGCACTACTGTGCCAGCCATGACCCCTATACGTTCTTTCAGCTTGAACCAGACACATAATGGATTGGGTCCACTAACTGATGTGACATGTCCCCTATGCTCAATGGGATCATCTGTGATGACTCAAGAGCAAGTTATGAGAGACCCATGTAATGTACCAGAGTTTATGCCCTAAGATAGAGATGCTAACATTAGTTTACAAGGATTGACTGACTGGTTAGATAATTAGAGTTGAACATCAGCTTCAGGAAATATGCCTGAGGGAGAGAAGACAATGAACATGGCCAGATTAAAATTGGAATTAAATGAAATGGTTGAGAGAACCTTGGGATTAGACAGATTGGATTCTTACAATGAAAATGAATTCGCTTTATGTGCAAGGATGTTACTCTTCATCAAGGAAATGAGAAATTAGTTGATCTAGCAGATAAATATGAAATCGAAATGGATAAATCCAAACAGCTGAAGTAGAGTTACAGATTAGAATTCGATCTGATCCAAACATGAGATCACCTGGAATGAAAATTCACAACGAGTTAATTCAAAGCATTCAAACTTGGGGAGCATTAGCTAAATGGGAAGGCAGATGGGAAAAGGAAAGAAATCAGAAGAAGATGTCGACTGCGTCTTCAAATGATTTACAGCAGGCTGAGGGAGCTGTAAAAATGATGCCAATGAGAGAAATTCCAAGAGGGAATTGTGTTCATGTCCCTTGGAGTAGAACTGAAATAATGTAATTTACAAATGATTACCCAAAGTTGAGGGAGAAACCACTGGAGTGGTACCAGCAAACAGAGAGGTTTGTCAAACTTGCAAAGTGCCCGTGGGAAGATTTAAATACTTTATTTGAGATTGGGGTTCTAGTAGATTTGTGGGTTGAGTGTAAGAGGAGTATTGATTGGCCAACTCAGGAGCTGCCGAGAGATCCAGTAACAGGTGCGCCGTCTGAAGAGGTGATGAAAAACTATTACAAGGTGACCGAGTTTTTGAAAACTAGAGTTTCCCCTAACACACTGATTGGCAAAGAATTGACAGGACATCTCAGGAGGCAAAGGAGTATGTTCATGTTTATTATGAAAGGCTGCTGAAAGCATTCAGACAATACAGTGGCACAGAAATGATGGAGCAGAGACATGATTCATTTTGTGTTCAGATTCGTTCGAGGATTGAAGCCTGAAGTTAGTAATATGATTCAAAGTCATTTGATTTGTTGTCAAGGAAAGACGATTGATGAAGTGCTGCAATACACAAAATACTGTAATGATGAGATTGATATGAACATGAAAAGGCTGAAGGAAAAGGTAATGGCGATGCAGATTAAATCTTCCCAAGCAGCAAAAATACAGAGATGGCAGGGAATGGTGAACACAGAAGGAATGCAAGGACCCAAAGGCAGGGCAATTTGCTGCCTCAGTTTAGAGGTAGAGGTCGTGGAGTTCAAGTAGATCAGAATGCAAATGTGGCTGATGTTCAGAAAATGAAGAAAATGCTGCCTTGTCTTGCGTGCGGCAGCGGCGGACAATGGAAGCAGGAATGTCCTTATAGTAATGTAAATAATTTGGTGCAAGGTGGTAGTGTTGCACAGATGGTTGACAATGGTCAATTTCAAAGTCAGAGAGTTCAAAAACCCCAAATTTCAAGTATGAATGTCCCTACAGGATTGGTCCAAATGCAGGTTCCTCAGCAACAAGTACAATTTCCCCAATAGCAAATTTGTGTTCCACAGCAGATGCAGATACCACAAGCTCCAATGGCACAACAGGTGAAGGTTTCTCAGGAGAACGTGAACCAACAAGCAAATACAAATGGCAATAAGTTAATAACACAATACAAATTGATTTCAGTGATGATGAAATAAATGAAGAATGCCTGAGTGAGAGTTTGGAAAAGGAAGAATGTGTGTTAGCTGCCTCATTGGAGGTAGATCAGCGTCATCCTTATGTGAATGCTAGTGTGATGGGTCATGATGTTTCATTCCTGGTTGACACAAGAGCAACACGTTACACTGTCAGATTTGCAGAGGTTCCAAATGTGCCCCTTTCAGGAAGGACAGTTCAGGTTGTAGGAGTAGCAAACCAGCAATTGGTAAATCCCATTACAGAGCCTGTTCCAGTTAAAATTGGAACCTTTGAAGGTCTGCACCGATTTGTAGTTTTTGATTCAAGTCCTGTGAGTCTGTTAGAAAGAGACTTACTACACAAACTAACATGTTCCACTACTTGTACCCAAGAAGAAACAGAAATTCAAACCAATAGTGATGATGATACTTCCAATCAAAACTGATGAGATATAATCTCAGATTACATTGTTTCCTGCTATGACAGCTAAAGACTTGCCTGAGGAATTGCAGGAGATATTAACATTGAGAGTTTGGGATCTCTCTGGAAAAGATATTGGACTTATTCGAGGTGTTGAACCAGTCAGAGTAACAGTTAAGCCAAATGCAGTTTTCCCCAGAAGTCATTGAATGTATTACCCCAGTAATTGCAGATTTTGTTGAGCACAGTGTGTTAAAAGAAGTGATGAGCAGACCATGCAATTCTCTAATTATGGGTTTAGGAAAACCAAGTGGGATATATCGCATAGACCAGGATTTGAGAAGGATGCATGAAATTGTGGTATCCTGTTGTGCCTTAGTGCCAAATCCTGCAGTGATTTTATTTCAGATCCCATGTGAAGCAGAGTGGTTATCAGTTATCGATTTGTCACAAGCATTTTTCTCAGTGCCATTGCACGAGGATTGTCAATTCCTCTCTTGTGTTTCCAAAATGTCAACCGTGTGTATTCATGGTGCCGTACTCCACAGAGGTTTCCAGAATCACCATCCATTTTCAATCAGATCCTGAAATTTTTTTTAGAGTCTTTGAACATGCCATTTAATTCTGCTTAAGTGCAGTACATTGATGACATGATGGTTGCGTCCAATACACAAGAAGCTTGCAGACAAGATACAATAGCGATATTGAATATTTTGGGTGAAATTGCTCATAAGGTTTTCCCTGCTACATTACTGTACTGCCAGAAAGAAGTGAAGTATTTGGGTCACCAAATTGATAAAGGTGCGAGGAAAGTGTCCCAAGAGACAGTTGCAACAATCATGCAAATGAATCCCCCAGTTACACAGAGAGGTCAGAATGTTTTTGAGCATGGTGAGCTATTGTCGACAATGGATCCTGAATTTTTAAGTAATTTCTAAAGCGTTGCAGAGGTTGGCACACAAGGAAGTCACAGATCCAGTGGCCTTCGATGAAGCGTTCACTGAATTGAGAGAGAGTTTCTGCAGAGATTCAGCTCTGGGAATGCTTGATTACACAAAAGGTTTTGCACTGTTTTGTCATGAACATGATAGTTGTGCTCTTTCTGTTTTGATGCAGTCACAGGGAGGAATGAACAGGCCAGTGGTATGTTTTTTCACCACATTGGATCTTGTAGCTGCTGCTTTGCCTGGGTGTTTGAAAGTCACGGGTTCTGCTGGTGTAGGTATCAGCAATGGGGCATTGTGATGGGACATCCTTTAACTGTCTAAGTCCCTCACTCAGTTGAGATACTCTTGACCAGATCGAAAACCCAATATTTAACTAGTGCTCGACTTACCCATTACAAATTGCTGATTCTTGGATCCCCCCAGTGTTATGATCAAGAGGTGTTCAACTTTGAACCCCACTATATAAATGCCTGTGAATATTGATGACACAATTGATGTTAATGAAATGGGACATGACTGCCTCGATGTTACTGAACTGTGCACCAAAGCACAGGATACTCATTTAGAGGAGAATGACAAAGTTGTGTTTGTTGATCGCTCCTGTTTAAGAGACAGTGGAGGTACTCTGAGAGCTGCTTATGCAGTTTGCTCACTCTTAGGAGTATTCGAAGCTTCATGGCTTCAAGGAGTTGTTTCTCCCCAAGAAGCCGAATTGGTTGCTTTTACAAGAGCATGCATCGTATCAGAGCAGCTCAAAGTGACAATATTCACAGATAGTCAATATGGATTTGGTGCTGTCCATGATTAGGACAGTTATGGCACCAGCGAGGTTTCATGACCTCGTCTGGGTCCCCTATTCAAAATGGTGAAAGAACTCATGATTTGATATAAGCTCTACAGTTGCCTGAGAAGATTGCGGTTGTAAAGTGTGCCGCACATGTGAAATCAAATGGCTATGTATCATCGGGAATGCCGAAGAATAGAGAAGACCTGGCGTTTTGTACCTACTGAATCCGACCACATCGCCCTCAAGACTGCCATCCGCAAACATCACCAGCTGATCTGCACCACCAAAAGAACCTACTACAAAAGCCACATAGACACCAACGCTCACAACAACAGAGAGCTCTTCAGCATCATCAAAGAACTCTCCAACCCCAGGCCCTGCTCCTATGAACCCCTGCCATCACAGGAGCTCTGCAACTCCCTCACCACTTACTTCCGCCGAAAGATCGAAGACATCCACAACAGCTTCAAACCCCAGACCCACCAGCCAACCACAGACAGCCACGAACCCAACGCACCAAGCAACATCAACCCTCTATGCACCTGGAACAACGTCAACAATGAAGACACCATCAACACCATGGCCTCCATCCACTCCGGCTCCCCCTCGCACCCCTGCCCACATCAGATCTTCAACAAAGCCAGCAACATCATCGCTCCCCACCTCCGCGCCATCATCAACAGCTCCTTCGGGACAGCCACCTTCCCGGAGAGCTGGAAACACGCAGATGTCAACGCCCTGTTGAAGAAACCCAAGGCGGACCAAGATGACCCCAAAAACTACCAGCCCATCTCCCTCCTCCCCTTCCCAGAGAAGGTCATTGAGAAAATCGTGAACAGCCAACTATCCCGCTTCCTGGAAGACAGCAAAGCGCTCAATACCTCCCAATATGGATTTCGCAAGAACCACAGCACTGAGACCATGCTCATTGCTGCTACAGATGACATCAGGACCATGCTCGACAAAGGCGAAACCGCAGCGCTCATCCTCCTGGACCTCTCCGCAGCCTTCGACACCGTTTGTCACCACACCCTTCGAACACACCTCCACAACGCCGGGATCCGCGGCAAGGCCCTCGACTAGATCTCTTCATTCCTCTCCGGCAGAACCCAGAGAGTCCGCCTCCAGCCTTACCTGTCCGAATCCTCCAAAACCATCTGTGGCCTCCCCCAGGGATCCTCCCTCAGCCCAACACTGTTCAACGTATACATGGTTCCTCTCGCCAACATCGCACAATCGCACCACATCAACATAGTATCCTACGCAGACGACACCCAGCTGATCATCTCCCTCACGAAAGACCCTACAACCGCAAGAAACAACCTCCACAATGGACTTCACGCCATCGCCAACTGAATGGAATCAAGCCGCCTCAAGTTAAACACAGACAAAACGGAGATCCTCATCTTCAGCAGCAACCCCTCCGCTTGGAACGACTCCTGGTGGCCTACCTCCCTAGGAGCCGCACCCACACCCACCAATCAAGTACGAAACCTGGGAATCATCTTTGACTCAGCACTCAGCATGGCTCAGCAATTCAACGCAGTCTCCTCTTCCTGCTACAACACCCTTCGCATGCTCCACAAGATTTTCAAGTGGATTCCCGTTGATACCAGAAAGACAGTCACCCACGCCCTGGTCAGCAGCCGACTGGACTACGGCAACGCACTTTATGCAGGAACCACGGCCAAACTACAAACAAAAATGCAACGCATCCAAAACGCCTCCGCCCAACTCATCCTCGACATCCCACGCCATGACCACATCTCTGCCGACCACAGAGACCTACACTGGCTACCCGTATCGAAGAGGATTACCTTCAAACTACTCACCCACGCACACAAAGCCCTCCACAACACAGGTCCGGCCTACCTCACCGACAGACTCACCTTCCACATTCCCGTCCGCCAGCTCCGCTCCGCCAGCCTCTCCTCCAACCCCCTCATTCATCGCACCACCGCCGGAGGAAGATCCTTCTCTCACCTCGCCAAGACCTAGAACTCCCTACCGCTCCACCTACGCCAGACCCACGACCTCCTGACTTGCAGGAAACGCCTCAAAACATGGCTATTCGACCAGTAGCTCCCCCCCCCCAGCGCCTTAAGACCCTGACAGGTGAGTAGCGTGCTTTATAAATGACGTGATTGATTGACTGATTGACTAGGTAATGCCTATGCTGACCAAATTGCCAGATATTGTGCACACCATTGCATCACCTTCTAAGAAGAGTGGAGTAATGAAAGTGTTACTATTGAGACAAATCAACATTTCTTGCTGTCAATGGTTGATACCTGGGATGGAATTAAAAGGTTGCGGGAAGAAACAGAGGAAGAACACAGAGGTTGGATAAAAGCTGTTTATGCAACTTGATTTCACTAAGATGCCTACTTGCAATGGATTGAAGTATATGTTGGTCATTGTGTGTGTCTTTTTCAAGTGGATTGAAGCTTATATAAAATGTATGAATGATAGTCTCAATGTAGTTAAATTGCTGCTCCAGGAACTAATTCCATGCTACGTGTTAGACATGAGCCTTTTGCAGGGTCACCCCCAAACTGTTTGCCTCCTTCCTCCTAATTTTTCTGACCAGTTTTTTTTGGCTTTAGGACTCTGGGCACGTTACCACTGTTAACCAGTGTTAAAGTGTGTATGCTCGGTGTGTAAATTGTATTGTTGATTGGTTTATCCCTGAATGGCATATTTGATTTACTAGTAAGTCCCTAGTAAAGTGCACTAGAGGTGCCCAGGGCTTGTAAATCAAATACTACTAGTGGGCCTGCAGCACTGATTGTGCCACCCACATGAGTAGCCCTGTAAACATGTCTCAGACCTGCAATTGCAGTATCTGTTTGTGCAGTCTGGCACTGCACTTTTCACTTGCCAAATGTACCCACTTGCCAGGCCAAAACCTTTCCTTTTTATACATGTAAGGCACCCCTAAGGTAGGCCCTAGGTAGCCCACTGGGCAGGGTATTTTAAAGGTGGAATATGTACTGATGTGTGTTACGTGTCCTAACAGTGAAATGCTGCTAAATTCGGTTTTCACTGTGCAAGGTCTATCGCTCTCATAGGTTAACATGAGGGCTGCCTTTAAATATTCTTAAAGTGAAGTTTCCCTTTGAGAGCAAATAAAAAATCTGGAGTTTGGTGTCTCTAAGCTCACAATTTAAAAAATCATCTTTTAGTGAAGTTGGTTTTGAGATTGCTAGTTTGAAAATGCCACCTTTAGAAAGTAGGCTATTTTTTTGCTTAAACCATTCTGTGATTCTGTCTGTTTGTGGATTCCCTGTCTGGGTCAGACTGACAGTTGGGCTGTTTGTGAAACTCCTCTGGACAGTGACACAAAGGGGAGCTGGGGTGTAGCCTGCATATCCTGATGAACCATCTGAGCCAGAGTGCAGGGAGGAGTGGTCACTTACACCTGAACAGGCTGACCTGCGCTCACACAATGCAGTCTCCACCACCTGGTGTCTGCTTGGGCAAAGCAGGCTCTTGTGAACAACAGAGACTTTCCTTTGACATTTGCCTACTTCAAAGCCAGAAAGGGGTATAAGTAGTGGACCCAAAAGCCCAGACTTTAGATCACTTCTGGAACGAAGAGGAACCTCTGCCAAGGAGAAGAGCTGAGGAGACGTGCTGCCCCTGCCTGTGACTGTGCTTTGTTGGGCTATCTTGCAGTTGCTGCTTCTGCCTGTGAAAGGGGACAAAAACTGGACTTTGTTGTGCATTCCTGCTTGAGAAGAATCTCCAAGGGCTTGAACTGAGCTTGTCTCCTGTTTTGAAATCTCAGGGCCATCAAAGACTTCCTCTGCCAGCACCTGTATCCTCTGCTGAGACTCCTGCCCTGCCAAGTGGTGCCCTATCCAGTCCCTGGGACTTTAAAAGGTGAGGTTGGCAGGACAAGAGCTGAAATCCAGGCACAGAGCACTCTGTGGGGAAATTTTTGATGCATCATCTGCAACTCGGCTGATAAACGACGCGCCACCCGCTTTGCTGCTGAAATCGATGCTCCATCTGCATCGCAGCTGGGAGATCGACGCATCGGGGCTGAAGAAACGATGCAACACCTGCTTGCAGCTCCTGATAAAGACACAAAGTCCACACAGTGTGGTTTTCTAACACAGTGCAACCGGATTTCTCATGCATCATCCCTGGGCATCAAAGTCATCATGAACCTGCGTGGATCAGAGGTGCCCTGTCCGAAAATCAACACAGTGCTCTCTTGTGAGGGAGAAAAACGACTCATCACCTACCCGACCGGAGAAGAAACGATGCACGGTCTCACTCGTGAGTAAGGAATCAACGTATCGCTCACCCGTGCGGCTTTATTTTGACACAACCCAGGTACTTTGTATAAAATCAACATTTCCATTGTTTTCTATGGAGTAAGATAATTATTCTTTTGAAAATTCATATCTTGACTTGTGTATGGTGGACTTTTGTAATTTTGGTCTTGTTTGATTTAGATAAATATTACCTCATTTTCTAAACTGGTGTGGTGTCCATTTTGTAGTGTTTTCACCGTATTTGTGTGTTGTTACAAATACTTTACACATTGCCTCTGAGATAAGCCTTACTGCTTGTGCCAAGCAACCAAGGGGGTGAGCAGGGTGTGTCTCCATTACCCTGACTAGAGTGAGGGTTCCTGCTTGGACAGAGTGCAAACTGACTGCCAACCAGAGATCCCATTTCCAACACTATGGATTTCCGACTTCTTTGGAATCAGGTTGCGGAACTCATTTTGATAATGATATCATAAAGTTTTTGTGTGCAGCACTGAACATTGAGCAAAAATTGCACTGCAGTTACCGACCAGAGGCATCTGGATTGGTGGAGCAAATGAATGGAACACTGAAAGCTCAATTGACAACGGTTTGTGCCTCTACAGCATTGAAATGGCCTGATGCATTGCCATTTGTCCCGATGAGCAAGCGTAGCACCCCTGACAGGAAGACAGGACTGTCCCTACATGAGATACTGATGGGTCGTGCAATGAGACTGCCAGCAGTACCTGCAAATGCACTTGTGAACATAACAGATGACTTAGTGCTGAATTATTGAAAGGATATAGCAGATGTGGTTCTCTCTTTGTTTAATCAGGTTGAAGCAGCAACAGTTCAAATGACCCGGTAACAGTGTCACAGCCTGAAGGCTGGTGATTGGGTCATAGTGAAAAAGCACGTGAGGAAGATTTGCCTAGAGCCCAGGTGAAAAGGTCCATATCAAATCATCCTGGTGACGACAACAACTGTGAAATGTGCTGGTCTTCCAAACTGGATACACGCAAGCCTCACGCTTAAAGTTTTGTGTCCTCTTGAAAACACAGAATCTTATCCTGCAAGAATGAATGCTGATCAAGAAGGTGTTCGGCTTGACCAAGCAGTGAGGACAGAACCAGTGGCTGAAGCAGAATACATGCAAATGGGTGAAGACACAAGCGATGTGCATGCGGATACAGGTGTTGACAAAGACACAGATAAAGGATCAGACAAAGTGCAAGCAGCCTGCAAACAGACAAAAGTGCAGGAGAACAGAGTCAAAGTCAAAGTCAAAGGCAAAGGCAAAATCAACTGATGGCTGCCAGTGCAGCAAACATTGTGAAAACAGTTGCACCCGGAAAAATAACTGTGAAAGGAGTCAAATGGCTGCAGCTGCACATGAACAGGTTGCTGATAAACTCCCATCAGTAATAGAAGCAGTTGAAGAGTCAAATCAGAGTGAAGATGAAGATGGTGCTATAAAGAGAATGTAAAGGAAAAGAGTGCCAAGTCGCAGATACTCTTCATCTGAATGGATCTACTTTGTCACAAATGAATGGGAGAACAAGTTTATGGCCTTTTATTTTGACTGTGAGAATTCAGCTGAATATGCTGGAACTTGAAATTGCTTTTGAACAGAGCTTTGAAATAACCTTGCCAATTGATCAACAAAGACATTATACTCTAGAAGTATTGACTAGTGATCAACAGACATGTTTTATTGAAAATTAACATTCGAACTGATTTTGACAACTCTTTGCTGAGCATAAGAACTTTCTTGAAGATCGAGAAGTACTGTAAATAGTGCAAGAAACTTCGACAATAAATTTTATTTGATTTTTGCTCGCTTTTACTTTTTATATTTTTCTTTTTCTTTCTTTCTCTGATTCTACGGAAGCCATGAGTCCTGGACAGGGAAAACAGAGTAGATGTAAATATGTGTTTACTGGTTTGGTAATAGTGTGTATGATTGCAGGAATGAGTGTTTCAATGACAGGAGAGGTTCAAAGCACAGCATCTCCAGTGCCGAGAGTGACAACATCTAAGCAGGATAAGTTTTATAAGGATGAGGAACTGATTTACGTAGATGACACAAAGGGAGAGTTATTTTCCACGGGGTATTATAGTTTGCTGTATGAGTATGTGGACTCAATGAATGAGCGTGATTGTTATGAGTGTACACAAATTCCTTCATCAGTGGAGGAAGCCATCACAGCCTACCACTACCCAATGGGATTAGTTGCAGTCTAATATTAACATGTTTGTACAACCATGAGTACATTCACTATTTTCACTCCAACTACGATGTAGTTTTCTCTTTTGTTCCCATTAATCAGCATTTGAGCAGCATAGCGAAGGCTAAAAACATAGATATAGTAGTTTTCTTTTTAGCATACACTGACTTTTGGCACAGCATATGCACACAGGATTAACTTAACATGTATTCTCACACAGGTAGACAAGGAGTTCATTATTTAGGTAGATGACAGAAGAAAAGAAATTAAAGAAAGGATAGACAATGGTATAGTTATCAGAAGAAAACATTTCGCAACACACCTGATACACAAGGACACTTAGCATTAGACTATTAACATGCAGGGAAGCTTTTTTTTATCGGCCGCAATCAAAAGCTGACAATATGTTTGTAGGTACGAGTAAATGCACACATGTGTTTTTGTTTACAAGTGTATAGGATTTTATTCTAAATGGACAAGACCCTGCTGTACCAGGTGTTTATTATATATGTGTCCAGAGACACCTAAAATGAGAATTAAGAGAGGAGCAAGTGGGTCACAAATTACAGGAGATATTTTTGGAGCTATTATTCGGCAAAACTAGATCAATGTGTTATCAAACTACAAGGTTTTGACTTGTCTCATTGTACATCAGAATAGTTCTTTTGTGACAGTGTCGTAGTTTGACTCTTGCTCTAGGAAAGAATGCTGGTTCAAGGATGACAGTACTTATGTTTGTAGGTGACTATGCCTGTCCTACAACAAGTCGCAACTGTCGTCTCAGCCCTCCTGGCTCACAAGCAGCACCTCACCAAAAACCCAAACAGTAAAAGGTGATTTGTGGCAGCCTTTACGCATGGACTCAAAAGTATGACATCCCAAGGAGTGTTGTGGTTAAATAGAAAGTACTCCTCTCTCACATGAACAACATGTCTCAATCAAACACAGGCAATGTAGAAGATGCAGTAAGGTTTCCAATAGGTTTTATTTAACAAAACTGCAATCCACGATAAATTGCATGGGCTGCAATGATTCGCATAATGAATAATGCAAGAAACAGAATGATCAAGACAAGAGTCATTAATACGAAGACCCCCACCGTCTTGCAGTGGAATGTAGTGACACGAGATGTATAATATGTGCTAATACCCTAGCATCATGTACCTAATCTCTAACTTAAAAGAGAGCTTGGTGTGTTAAACCTAATCTGTCAATGTCATGCCCACGAGAAGAGCCCCCCAACCCTTGTTACTTGGAATGAGGTCTCTAGCTCAGACTCCGTAGGGACACAAAGACAGGGTCAGCATCAAGGCGATGTGCAGCATCGATAGCAGCAATGGCATCTGGTTGGAATTCCTCTGACTATCGGTCTAATTGAGGTACATTTACACAGATCTGCTCGGACCCCTGACGTAGGTCTGTTCCCAAACAATAAATAACAAGACAGGCTTGGGATGGCAATTTATATAAACAATTCCCTCGAAGGCCTGAAGAGGGAAGGTTCCTAATGTGAATACCTACAGTTTGTTTATCTTTGTCGCTTGATATTGACGCCTCAGCGCAGTGGCACTGCTAATGTGAAACTAAAACATTGGCCTAACTAGAGACAATGCAGCCATATTAGAAACATATAATTAAATAATTGCGTTAAAGCAGAGCAAGCTAAGTAGGGTAAAAGTCACTAAGTGACGGGGGCACAGGTCCGCAAGCCAGAAGGCAAAGCTAACTCTTGTTTCCCATTAAAACAAAATAGGATTCACTACAAACAGCATAGATTGCCGTCAGAGGAGGGACTGTGAGAGGGCAACAATTTTTAATTAATTAGTGGCATAGACATAACATAAGGCAAATGTATAAATCTTCAGTTTTAGAGGCCTAACAGAGAAAATAGTGCAGAAATGAAAACTACCATGTTTAAATTGTGGTGGACATTTGTGCCTACTATTCGTATTTTGGCCTCACATTTAACATGAAAACATTATGCTTTTATAAATGTGTGAATTAATAATAAATATTAACATTAAAGTATTATTTTTTATGTACAAACAGTAGAAATAAAATGTATTATAAGTATTAAATGAATATGAATTAAACACACATTGAAATAAATTCATTTCATAATGAATTATGTGTTAGAAAAATAAGTAACGTTTAAAATTGCTCTGACATAACATGAATAATGTTTGAAATAAAATAATGTATTTTACATATTTGGTTTGAATATTAAGGTGTTCAAAGGATTTTATCAATGTATGAATTGCATTAATGTACATTAAGCTTTCTTAGCATGACTAAACCTAGAATGTTCATTTTGCAAGCAGTCACATTTATTTTATCCCCTCTGATCGGAATTATTTCTCAAAGCAGCAAATGTAATGTTGAATGTGCTATTGTATTCCAGGAGAAGAGCATGTTTCACGTTTAGTTATTGTAACAATATTTGTTCTAGCTGTCAAATGGAGCAGGAAACTACTGCACTTGTGAAAGAATATTAGCTTAGTTTATTATGGGCCATGTGAAAGAAATTGTTAGTAGCAAATTATTAGATAATGTCATATTTTGCTGGAACCGTGTAACCGGCGGAAGATGACAACGCACTTTTGCTGAGAAAATCTCTGAATGTAACAGAACTTGGTGCTGCCACCCACAATGATTGGATGCTGAAACTGACGCTCATATTGTGCCCACTGGAAGGACCAATCAAATGGATTTTGGTTATTTTAATTAGTGTAGAACTTTGAAACTGAAGTCAGTCCATCTTGAGATCTTTTTAGAATCAGTTCTATGTTTGCTTAAGTCTGCTCTCCCATTCTCTTCTCTGAGTTCCCTAATGAGTTTTCTCATCATAGTCTTAACTGCCCTCTTCTGTTATGTGGTTCAGTACTAATAAGGCCAACTAAATCTGAACTGATGGTCTGTCCTATGTGCAGCTCGTGCTGTGCACTGTCCTGATGCTTCCGTCAACTGACGCCAGAAGAAGGTGACCGCTCTGTCCTGATAAATCAATGCTGTCTGCTGTCCCATGAGTAGAGGTATAACTAAATGTGGTTTCTTGTTTATTATGTCCTTGCAAACCAATTCTTATAGCACCACCCATTGGACTGTTAGTACATGCTGGACTTAAAATGTCAGGGTGGGGTACTGAGCCTTCGGCAGACACTTTCATTCCCTATTTGGCAAAATGCTCCTTTTCACTCATAACCAATTAGGCAGTTGCAGTAGACTCCCATATTACCAATCTAGTTTTATTGTCGTGGTTCTGGCCACTTTGGATGAACTGATTTTCTCTGATGTTTATTGATTTAAGGTGCACTAGTTTTATTAAGCCAACAGTAATGTAATGAGGTATACTCCAGTCAAAATAGCAAAGGCCCTCTTGGATTTATATAATGGATAAGAGTTCATTTATTTGATTTTACTTTGATTGCGTTCAGTGTTTTTTTCATCTTAAGGTGATAAATCTTAGCATCCGCCTGGTTAGTGTTACAATAGTGGCTATGAAGCTGTGGTGTCTACATTTGAAGGGACCTCCTTGTACCCATTACATCAGGGGAAGTGCTGGCTTTCATTTGTAACAACTGGGGAAATTCTTGAAGTGGTAACGATTGATTTAAACTTGATTTTGGTTTGTTTCTCTGAGTTATTGGCGGGGTCCGTGGGCTAATGTCCTGCTTTAATTTTCAGTTTCTTTGAGCAGTGCCTTTATTTGATGTAACAAAGGTCTGCACGTCCTCCGTATTTGATGCTTCTACAGTTGTTACAACAGGAAGAGGCTGCGATTCAATATGAGGGCAACTGACCAACACTAATGCGCTATTTTTCCCTGCCCATTCAAAGATGGGAAATATTTTAACTGTGGCTTTGGGTTTTGTTTTTGCGTTGTAGTGCATTGACTGCTGGTTGCTTCTAGCCTTTCCCAATTTCTTTCCTTCCCATTTAGAGAGGGGTTCAATGCCACTGTTTTGAACCTTTGGTATATTTTTTCTTATCCTTTCCTGTGCCTCGGGCACCTATTCATGACGTTGTGTCTCCACTTGGGGTTTTTATTTGAGACATTTAATTATTTTCTGCTGAATTATGAAGAAGAATGATATGAAATTTACACTCCACAATGGATGGTATACTTAGCCCTGATGTTGTCCTTTGCCTTGTGTTGACCTTTTGTATTTATGTGTGGATCTAAATTGTCATGTAAAGGTTGGACTTTCTGCTCCCCCAATTACTTGCCTGACATTATAAGACAATGAAGGGTCACTTTGGGGTTTTAACAATTTTACGTCCTAACCGGGTCGATTAATACATGAGGGAAGCAACTCCAGATTAGTTACAAATGAGGAGCATAAGCACATATTGAGTAAATTTGAGGTCTCTTGTTTTTGCCCAACAGATTAACTTAACTAGTCCAGCTTTGTATCCATATCAGCAATGGGACTGCAATAGATCGATCTGCATCTCCAACCAGTCCGATTGGAAATTTAAAGATTTAACTATGGCAAAAAGAGCTCTCAAAGTACTTTGCCACACCACAGGTTATCCTTGCACCTCTTGAAAGACTATCGCAAATACCTTATCTGTCATATTGTTGCTGTTTTCCTGGAAGATATATTTTATAGCGATGATCTATAAGACTCTATCAGTAAAATGAAGATTTTTAAGGATGACAGCTTCTGTGTCCTTGATCTGATTTCAATAAGATCTTGCGATATAACTAATTCAGGAAGGCCCTTTGTGAGATCCTTATCAATAGAGTTGTTGACTCAAAAAACGTTGTCCTCGAGGGGTTGAATTGCTTGTGGATTATATATTGGCAAGTTTTGGCCATTCGCCACAGGTGGAGACTTCTGATAGTCTAATGCTCTGGAAGATGTGGCTGTCGTTTTCATACTTGCCAGGGCACCTTTATAACGATCAAACTGGTCTGTGGAAGTTGCCTTTGTACGTCTTCTCTTTCTATATTAAATTAAAGGTGCTATTTCAGTTTGTACTCCACCCAACCTCATAAAATTCATTTTGGGAAAAAATGTGCCAAAAGGGAAGCACTGGAACTTGGAACAGTATATTTTACTGTTCCAACTCCAGTCTGCACAACAGTAGGGAATGTGTTAGACTTAAAATCAAACACCAGTCCAACAATGCCTTCCCTAAAGCTAGTCATTGTAAAGATTTTTATGGTTCAGGAATCCGTGGTAAAGATGCATTTGTTGTTGAGACTTTGTTCTAAAGGCACTGTGTGGTTCCCGCTGCTTGGTAAAGGCTGTTTCCTATTTGAGCCCCGTCTCCACTACCACTCACGCAAGCCTTTCGCACAATCCCATTTCACCACAGCCTCTCCCAAACCCAACTCATGGCTTCTGTCACCAGGTATGGTATTTGGAGGCTGAGGTACTCAGGGTGTGCACCAAAGCTGCCAGGAAGGGTGAACAAGGACCCTACTGCAGCCCAAGTTGAGGTACGAGCACCCAGAAGCCCCCGAGGCTAGACCATGATATTAACAGATAGCTTGTTAGGGGCAAAGGGCGATAAACAAGAGGCACTATAAATAGACCTCTGATGTTCAGGAAACTAATGCCAAACAGAGCTGAGGCAGGCCATGAGTCCACTTACCTCCTACTATGAAAGTCCTCCTTATGTACTGAGGGCAGCTTTGCATGCAGTGTCAATGTCCTCCTCTGTGTGCCCCTTTCAGCAGCCCAACTGTGCTGAGGCACTGAATCCCGAATGCGTTAATTTTGAATGGCACCCTGGGTTCAATGCAGACCTTAGACAGCCTCCCGTCAGGCTCTCATCGACCTCCCAGCCTCACTCTGTACTGTTCATGGACCAGGCTTACTGGAATTGCCTCTACCGCCAGTACACTGGTCCTGCAGCCCCACACTGACGGCTGGGGCCGGGAGTGGTGCTAGAAGGAGAGCACTGGGCTTGCTGATGTGCCGGTGCTTAATTCTACTGTGATGATGTAGTGGTAAGTAGAGGCAGGTGAAATTAGACGATGGGACAGGGGAGTGTAGGAGGCTGGCCTGGCTTGTAGTGGGTACCAAGGGGTACTTACACTCTGTGCCAGGTCCAGTTATCCCTTATTAGTGTAGAAGAGGTGTTTCTAGCAGCTTAGGCTGATAGAAGGTAGCTATAGCAGAGCAGCTTAGGCTGAACTAGGAGACATGCAAAGCTCCTACTATACCACTGGTGTCATATGCACAATATCATAAGAAAACACAATACACAGATATACTAAAAATAAAGATACTTAATTTTTATGACAATATGCCAAAAGTATCTCAGTGAGTACCCTCAGTATGAGGATGCCAAATATACACAAGACATATGTACACAATACCAAAAATATGCAGTAATAGCAAAAGGAAGTAATGCAAGCAGTGTAAAGTTACAGTAGATTGCAATAGGAGCACATAGGTATAGGGGCAACACAAACCATATACTCCAAAAGTGGAATGCGAATCACGAATGGACCCCAAACCTATGTGAGCTTGTAGAGGGTCGCTGGGACTGTAAGAAAACAGTGAGGGTTAGAAAAATAGCCCACCCCAAGACCCTGAAAAGTAGGTGTAAAGTGCACCTATATTCCCCAGAGAGCACAGAAGTCGTGATAGGGGAATTCTGCAAGGAAGACCAACACCAGAAAAGCAACCAAAGTGGATTTCCGGACCTGAGTACCTGTGTAACAAGGGGACCAAGTCCAAGAGTCGCGACAATGTCGAGAGAGGGCAGATGCCCAGGAAATGCCAGCTGAGGGTGCAAAGAAGCTGCCACCGGATGGTAGAAGCTGTGGATTCTGCAAGAACGAAGAGGACTAGGAACTTCCCCTTTGGAGGATGGATGTCCCACATCGTGAAGAAGCTTGCAGAGGTGTTCCCACGCAGAAAGACCGCAAACATGCCTTGCTAGCTGCAAGGGTTGCGGTTACGGTTTTTGGATGCTGCTGTGGAGGGACCAGGATGTCGCCACTTGGATGAGGAGACAGAGGGGGCGCCCAGCAAGTCAGGGAGCCCTCACAGAAGCAGGCAGCACCCGCAGAAGTACCGGAACAGGCACTTGGAAGATGAGTGAACCGGAGCTCATCCGAAGACACAAAAGGGAGTCCCACGACGCCGGAGGACAAGTCAGGAGGTTGTGCACTGCAGGTTAGAGTGTTGGGGACCCAGGCTTGGCTGTGCACGAAGGAAATCCTGGAAGAGTGCACAGGAGCCGGAGCAGCTGCAAATCACGCGGTACCCAGCAATGCAGTCTAGCGTGGGGAGGCAAGGACTTACCTCCACCAAACTTGGACTGAAGATTCACTGGACTGTGGGAGTCACTTGGACAGAGTTGCTGAGTTCCAGGGACCACGCTCGTTGTGCTGAGAGGGGACCCAGAGGACCGGTGATGCAGTCTTTTGTTGCCTGCGGTTGCAGGGGGAAGATTCCATCGACCCACAGGAGATTTCTTCAGAGCTCCTGGAGCAGAGAGGAGGCAGGCTACCCCCAGAGCATGCACCACCAGGAAACAGTCGAGAAGGCGGCAGGATCAGCGATACAAGGTTGCAGTAGTCGTCTTTGCTACTTTGTTGCGGTTTTGCAGGCGTCCTGAGGAGTCAGCGGTCGATCCTTTGGCAGAAGGTGAAGAGAGAGATGCAGAGGAACTCTGATGAGCACTTGCATTCGTTATCTAAAGAATTCCCCAAAGCAGAGACCCTAAATAGCCAGAAAATGAGGTTTGGCTACCTAGGAAGGAGGATAGTCTAGTAACACAGGTAAGAGCCTATCAGGAGGAGTCTCTGATGTCACCTGCTGGCACTGGCCACTCAGAGCAGTCCATTGTGCCAGCAGCACCTCTGTTTCCAAGATGGCAGAGGTCTGGAGCACACTGGAGGAGCTCTGGGCACATCCCCTGGGAGGTGCAGGTCAGGGGAGTGGTCACTCCCCTTTCCTTTGTCCAGTTTCGCGCCAGAGCAGGGCTGGGGGATCCCTGAACCGGTGTAGACTGGCTTATGCAGAGATGGGCACCATCTGTGCCCATCAAAGCATTTCCAGAGGCTGGGGGAGGCTTCTCCTCCCCAGCCCTGACACCTTTTTCCAAAGGGAGAGGGTGTAACACCCTCTCTCTGAGGAAGTCCTTTGTTCTACCTTCCTGGGCCAGGCCTGGCTGGACCCCAGGAGGGCAGAAACCTGTCTGAGGGGTTGACAGCAGCAGCAGCTGCAGCGAAACCCCGGGAAAGGTAGTTTGGCAGTAACCGGGTCTGTGCTAGAGACTCCGGGGATCATGGAATTGTCTCCCCAATGCCAGAATGGCATTGGGGTGACAATTCCATGATCCTAGACATGTTACATGGCCATGTTCGGAGTTACCATTGTGACGCTGTACATAGGTAGAGACCTATGTACAGTGCACATGTGTAATGGTGTCCCCGCACTCACAAAGTCCGGGGAATTTGCCCTGAACGATGTGGGGGCACCTTGGCTAGTGCCAGGGTGCCCACACACTAAGTAACTTTGCACCCAACCTTCAACAGGTGAGGGTTAGACATATAGGTGACTTATAAGTTACTTAAGTGCAGTGGTAAATGGCTGTGAAATAACGTGGACGTTATTTCACTCAGGCTGCACTGGCAGGCCTGTGTAAGAATTGTCAGATCTCCCTATGGGTGGCAAAAGAAATGCTGCAGCCCATAGGGATCTCCTGGAACCCCAATACCCTGGGTACCTCAGTACCATATACTAGGGAATTATAAGGGTGTTCCAGTATGCCAATGTGAATTGGTGAAATTGGTCACTAGCCTGTAAGTGACAATTTAGAAAGCAGAGAGAGCATAACCACTGAGGTTCTGGTTAGCAGAGCCTCAGTGAGACAGTTAGTCATCACACAGGGAACACATACAGGGCACACTTATGAGCACCGGGGCCCTGGCTGGCAGGGTCCCAGTGACACATACACTAAAACAACATATATACAGTGAAATATGGGGGTAACATGCCAGGCAAGATGGTACTTTCCTACAGGGAGGTCCTGCAGAGTAGATGGCACTGATTCCTAGGTCGAACTCCTCCTCACTTTTCTTAGCACTTGACCCTGCGCTGTGGTGTCTAACACACTACAGCTAAACCCCTGGCTCTGCTCCACGTTCACACCACTTACCCCCAGAGGAGGAATGACGGAGGCTTAGGGCTTGTTGTAGTCCAGGGACCAGTGAACCCTTTTAGTCCGAACCCTCTGGTCCTGCAGCCCACATTCTGATCTGGCTGGCCTGCTAATCTAAGCTCCTCCTCCATCTTCCATTTTCACGTTGATGCCTTGCAATATGAGTCATATACATGCTTAATGGTATCCTACTGATTGCTGTATTCCAATTGTATTTTGTGCCATTTAGCGTATTTTTGTGACTGTTTTGAATTTGTGCCTTACTCTTGTGATTGTGCCTTGTTTCCTGGTTTTTTTGCCCCTTGTGCGCTCCCCCCTTGCCGCTCTCTCCCTGCCGCTGCCTCCCCGTGGCCCCGCCCCCCTCGCGCCCCCATTCGCCGCTCCCTCCCGCCTCCCGCCTCCCAGCTGCTCCTCCCTCCCCCCTCCCTTCTTAATGGCTGGCGCTGCACGTCCGCGCCGCTGGCGCGCCGGAGGCACGCCAGAGGCAAGCCCATCTGCGCCCGTCCGCGCCTGGACCGCGCCCAGCGCCACCCCCCCTGGCCCACACGCCCCCCGCACCACCAGACTTCGCTACTCGGCCAGCGAACTCCTCGCCCTCAACCCTGGCTCCTCCACAGCCTGCTTCCAGGCCACTCCGAAGCACACCAAAGGACCCTTCTCCTGCCGCACCTGCAACTTCACCTGCAACAGAACAAGGAAGCCTACATCAACCAACCACCTCCACTGCATCCTCCTCAACAGACGCTCCGCACGAAAGCACGCCATCGAGCTCTGGGACCTGCTCGACACCACCGCCCCAGACGTAGCCTTCCTGACCGAAACCTGGTGGAATGACTCCTCGGCCCCTGACATCGCCACCGCCATCCCTGACGGCTACAAGATTACCAGAAGAGATCGCACCAACGGAATCGGTGGAGGAATAGCCATCGTCCACAAATCCACCCTCAAGATCCACACCCACACGGACGACACCCTCAAGACAGCTGAACACCTTCACTTCCAGATCCACACGGATCCAACACTACCCTCAGAGGAACTCTCATATACCGACCACCAGGACCAAGACCCCCCTTCAGTGACACCATTTCTGACCTCGCCAGCACCCACGCCCTCGCCTCAACGGACTACATCCTCCTTGGAGACCTCAATTTCCACCTGGAGAACAACAATGATGCCAACACAGCATCACTGACCGCCAACCTCTCCAACCTCGGACTCAGACAACTGGTCAACACACCCACCCACATCGCCGGTCACACCCTAGACCCACTCTTCACTGCAAGCAACCACATCTCTTTCAACCACACCACTGAACTCCACTGGACCGACCACCACTGCGTCCACTTCACATTCAAGAAAAACACCGAACATCACTGCACCCCACTACCACCACACCGCCACTGGGGAAAACTCACCGCAGATCAACTAACCAGCACCCTCACCAAGAACCCGCCGACCGACCCCACCGACCCGGACTCCGCCGCCATCAACCTCCAACAGTGGTTCCTCAACTGCGCCAACACCCTCGCACCACTCAAGAGGTCCACCGTCAACCAAGAAAAGAAAAAAGCAGCCTGGTTCACAGACGAACTCATCACCTCCAAACGCTCCTGCCAGAAACTCAAGAAAAAATGGCTGCTCGAGCGCACACCCGACAGCCTAGCAGCCCACAAGGAAGCCACCCGCAAGCACCACCAACTTATCCGACTCGCCAAACGCTCCCACTTCACAGAACGCCTTAACAACAACGCGCACGACAGCAAGGAACTCTTCTGCATCGTGAAGGAGCTCTCCAACCCCAACGCCAACGTCAACGACATCCCACCATCCCAGAAACTCTGCGACGCACTCTCCACCTTTTACTACCAGAAAATCGCCGCCATCCACGACAGCCTCAATCCCACACCTCCGCCAGACCCCACCCCCGACAACTCCTCCTACGCCGACCGCCTCACCACCTGGACCCACGTAGATGACACCGGAACCCGAAAGACCATGAACTCCATCCACTCAGGATCCCCCTCAGACCCCTGCCCACACCATGTCTACAACAAAGCCGACTCCACCATCGCCCGCCAACTTCGTAAGATCATCAACCTTTCCTTCGACACCGCTACCTTTCCGGACAGCTGGAAGCACGCCGACATCCAAGCCCTCCTCAAGAAACCAAAGGCTGACCTCAACGAGCTCAAAAACTTCCGCCCGATCTCCCTCCTCCCCTTCCCAGCCAAGGTCATCGAGAAGATCGTCAACACCCAGCTCACCCACTACCTCGAAGACAACTCCATCCTAGACCCCTCCCAATCCAGATTCAGACGCAATCACAGCACCGAGACTGCTCTCCTCGCCGCCACAGACGACATCAGACAGCAAATGGACAACGGCGAAACTTCAGCCCTCATCCTCCTAGACCTATCCGCCGCCTTCGATACGGTCTGCCAACGCACCCTACTAACCCGTCTCCACGAAGCCGGAATACAAGACAAAGCCCTCAACTGGATCTCCTCCTTCCTCTCCGGCAGAACCCAGAGAGTCCGACTCTCACCCTTCCGATCCGAAGCCACCAACCTCACCTGCGTCGTCCCCCAAGGCTCCTCACTAAGCCCAACGCTGTTCAACGTCTACATGGCACCCCTCGCACAACTGGCCCGTCAGCACAACCTCAGCATCCTCTCCTACGCCGACGACACCCAGCTCATCCTCTCCCTTACTAAAGATCCACACACCGCCAAAGCCAACCTCCACGAGGGACTGAAATCCATCGCTGAATGGATGAGAAACAGCCGCCTGAAACTAAACTCAAATAAGACGGAAGTTCTCATCTTCGGACGCTCCCCCTCGGCCTGGGACGACTCCTGGTGGCCCACCGCACTAGGACCCCCACCTACTACAGCCAACCATGCACGCAACCTCGGCTTCATCCTCGACTCCGCCCTCACCATGTCCAAACAGGTCAACGCAGTCTCCTCCTCCTGCTTCAACACCCTCCGCATGCTCCGTAGAATCTACAAGTGGATCCCGACAGAAACCAGAAAAACGGTGACCCAGGCCCTCGTCAGTAGCAGACTTGACTACGGCAACGCACTCTACACAGGCATCCCAGCAAAAGACATCCAAAGACTCCAACGCATCCAGAACGCATCCGCCCGCCTGATCCTCGACATCCCCCGCCGATGCCACATCTCCCACCACCTGAAGGACCTCCACTGGCTCCCCGTGGACAAGAGGATCACCTTTAAACTTCTCACCCACGCGCACAAAGCAATACACAACGCCGGTCCCGCCTACCTAAACAACAGACTTAACTTCTACGTCCCCTCCCGCCAACTCCGCTCTGCCAACCTCTCCCTCGCCATCGTCCCCCGAATTCATCGCAAGACCTCCGGCGGCAGATCCTTCTCCTACCTCGCCGCCAAGACCTGGAATTCTCTCCCGACCTCCCTGCGCCAGACCCAGGACCTCCTCACCTTCAGGAGACTCCTCAAGACATGGCTCTTCAACCGATAGCAGCTCCCCTCCCCCCAACCCCCAGCGCCTTGAAACCCTAACGGGTACATAGCGTGCTTTATAAGTTTAATGATTGATTGATTGATACTACTCAAGGATTCTGATGACATGTCCCAAGTATGTCTGACCTCTCAAAGATACTGCAGTACATCAGCTGTGGCTGCTGCTCTGGGGAGGGCTTCCTCTTTCAATTCATGACTTTACCTGTTGCCATAATATATTCTTTGCCCCCCTTTTGGTTCCTGAGTCATTTTATTCTCTAACATTTAATGTTGTGGTAATGACTCTTCTCTTCCCCTTGACAAATTATGCAGAAAGGATGACCACACATATATGGGATCTTCTGTGAGTGGTGGAGATGATCAGTAAGCAGTTTGAGCTCTTGCCCAACCTGGCCTCGTCCTCTGGATCCACACGGATTTGCAATTCCTACCTCCAGGCAGCACAAACTCAGAATGCTGTGATAGCACCGAGTATTAGAGTGGCCAGGTGGGAGAAAGGGGTTTAGGAAGGGAACAGTGGGGAAGGAGACCTGTAAAGTAAAAAGATTATACAAAGATGTACAATACAGCTTGTTCGGCACCACACTCTCTTAGTTAATCATGGCTAGATGTGAGGCTAAACAATATATGCGTACGTTGCAGCTATGACTCTTGTTTTCAAAGGCTGGTCATAGGTGTAAATGATGTGCTCTCACTCATACACAGAACTGACACACTCTTGTGTCTTGTTCCTACAGTTCACAGCACACCAAACTGCACTCTCTTGTGCTGAAGAGATGGCATTATAATGCTACTGTTAATTCTTGTATAAAAAACTATTTTCTGAGGTCAACAACTCGCTCAATACAATAAGCGTGGTTTTAGTAAAAACTCATCAAAATGGCATGACCGACTTACTAAGTGACAAGATTGCAGTAGTACTGAGCTGAGAGTTCTGAAAATGCCCTTTAAAGAGAGGGGTCAAACTGTTTTGCATATGAGGGAGAAAGCACGTTAGCGCTTTTAGTTTCAAAAGCTATACCAGCCAAGAATCAGGAAAATAAGCAAATAAGGCTTGTCTGACCTTACTTACATGACCAACTGGATTCTGCCATGTAATACTCTCCTCAGATCACAAGAGTGATGATTGCTGCACCGGAAAAGCATTATAAGCATTCCAAAATAAGGAGCCTGGAAAGGGAGCTCCTTTTGCATCAGAGGCACAGGAATAAAGAGCACATACCCAAGGGCGAGGCTGTTCTCATGCACTCAAACCACACCAAAGATTTCTGCCCACTGGGACTGCTGGGAAATGTAGTCTAAAGTGACTACCCTGACCTGCAGAAGAGAAAGAAGCATCAAAGGGACATTAAGATGTGTGGCCCCATGGCAGAGCAGCACAGAGCCCTCCTAGGGACCCAAAAACACATCGCTAGTAACACAGGGCCCATTAAAAGGACCCACAGCACAACCACCAGCGCACAGAGGTCGCTGCCTCGTGGGCTTTCCCACAAAATGAACACCCACCTGTACAAGTCTTGGCACACGGGGCTAGAATCTGTGGAGCAGCATTCTGCATGTCCCAGAACATGGGGGACTGGGGGGGGCCCTAGACTGCACACTTCACCAACAAGTCTGATAGTACCCCTCTCACAAGCGTGGTCTAGGGCCCAGCTTTTGAGGATTCTGGAGGTGGAAGCTCCACAACAATCAGGGTGCATGGATGTTTGCGACCAGCTCCCAGGAGTCGTTTTCAGGACCATACCCTTTCCATGACACAAGGTACAACAGGGAGGAATCCCTGCGATGTGAGTATAGAATTGCATGCACATCATACTCCCACTCACCCTGAACCAACAATGGAGCTGGATGCTGTAGACAAAGGGTGGCGCTGACTTAAGATGGGATGTGTGGAAAAAACTGGTGTTTGCTTAGGTGCTATGGAGACTGAGCTTGCATGTAACAGGATTCACCTCACGGTGGAGCTTGTAGGGCCTATGAACATGGAATTAAAAGCATGCTTGTATTCAAATGTGAAATGCTTGTTGGAAAGCCACACCTTGTCTTGAGTGTGGTTCACTGGACCCAGGCAATCTTTTTTGTCATATTGGGCCTTGTAGTTCTGTTTAGCTACGTCAAGGTTATCGTGTAAGCGAGCCTGCACCTGTTGAACATGACTAAGAGTGTCTTTTACCACAGGCGTGGTTTTCACCGAGCTTGGCAAAGTCACTGGTAAGGTTTTCAGATGACTCCCATATGATCTAAAGAATGAGGTGGTACCTGTGGTGGAATGATAAGAGTTACTGTATGCTAATCCGGCCAACCAGAGGAGATCTACCCAAGAATCAGTTGCATCAGCAGCGTAACAACACAGATACTGCTTTAAGGTTTGATTTAAATGTTCGGTTTGACTATCCATTTGTGGATGGCGGATGGTTGACAGCATTGAGGAAATCTGCAAGGACTTATGCCAGATTTGTCAGAAGCGTGCAAAAAATTGGAACCATGGTCACATAGAATAACACTTGGCAGACCGTGAAGATGAACCATGTTTTAGAGGAGTATGGCCAATTGCCAGGAAATCGGAACTGTTTTGCAAGGAATAAAAAGTGCATATTTGGTGAAACTGTTCCCCACCACCAGAATAACCGTATGCCAAGACTTGTCCAGTTGTGGCTTCACCTGGAAAGAAAGCTCACAAGGCAGTGACCTCTGGGTGCTGGCGGTTGAGCTGTTGGTCCCTACAAGGGCCCTGTGTTACTAGCGCTGTGTTTATGGGTCCCTAGGAGGACCCTGTGTTCCTCTGCCATGGTGTCACGCTGCTTAATGTCTCTTTGTTGCTTCGTTCTTCTCTGCAGGCCAGGGTAGTCACTTGGATTACATTTCCCAGCAGTCCTGCCAGGCGGCCATCTTGGGTGTGGTTGGAGCTCAGGAGAACGGCCCTACCCTTGGGTACATATTCACTATTCCTCTGCCTCTGATGCACAAGGAGCTCCCAGTCCAGGGTCCTGATTTTGGAATGCGCAAAGGGCTTTTCCAGTGGAGCAAGCATCACTCTGGTGATCCAGGGACAGTATTCCGTGGTCTTGTACGAAAGGCTCCACCAATGGCACACCTCCCTGCCACAGAGTAACACAATAAATATACAAAACAGTTCAGCCTGGACTGTTCCTATTGGAGCAGGCTGAAGACTGAATTGCACCTAGCTGGGTCCAAACTGAGGTGACATGGTATGCAAAATAAAATTGGACTGGGATGCGACCCAAGTCCTTTTTCAGTGGCAGAGATTAATTTGAGCGTTCCATCCATCACTTTTTGTGTACATTAATGTGCCACCCTAAGTGGGATGGGTATGCCCCGATGTGAGTCCTGTGCACACTGTGTCACCGGAACTAAGCTGTCCCCAGCTGAGGAGCCCATAACTTGGGTGAAACCGTTTGTGGGATACTTGTGTTCCAATTCAGGGAGGGCATGATTTGGCAGTTTGGGATGGACTGTTTTGACTGGAGCAGGGTTAAGACTGATTTGTATATAGCTGGGTCCAAACTGAGGTAACATGGTGTGCAAAATAATGTTGGATTGGGATTCAGCCTGAGTCTTAACCAGTGGCTGAGAATAATTCAAGCATTTCATCCATCACGTTTTTGTATACTTTAGTGTATCACCCTAAGTGGGATGGGTATGCCCAGACTTTGGTTTTATACAGACTGTGTCACTGGAACCAAGCTGTACCCGGCTGATGACCCCATAACTAGGGCAAAATAAGTCCTGGGTTGCTTGTGTTACGGTTCAGAGAGGACCTGGCTTGGCAGTTTGGGCTGGACTATTTTGGCTGGAGCAGGGTGAAGACTGGTTTGCTTATAGCTGGGTTTAAACTGAGGTGACATGGTGTGCAAAATAACTGTAGATTGGTATGCAGCCCTAAGTCTTTATCAGTGGCTGAGATTAACTAAAGCATTCCATCCATCACTTTTTAATGATTACTGTGTCGCCTTGAGTGGGACCAGTATATCCAGATGTGGGTCCTGTGCACACAGTGTCACTGGAACCAACTGTACCCGGCTGAAGAGCCCGTAATTAGAGTGAAACCGGTCTTAGAATTGCTTGTGTTCCAGTTCAGGGAGGACCTGGCTTGACTGAGGTGCAGTGACATTGCTTGCAAAATAACGCTGGATTGGGATGTAGCCTCAAGTATTTACCAGAGTCTAAGATTAATTCAAGCACTCCATCCTTCACCTTTTTGTATACTACAGAGTAATGTAAACCAGCGATTTGAGCTGCCTTACGTTACTCTAGATTTTTCAAGCTACTCAGGGCCACGCAAGATGGCCTTGCGTGACTTGATAAATCTCATTAAGGTTTTGCATCACCCTTGCGTCCCCTTGGCCGATGCAAAATCTTGGTAAATATGTCCTGAGGTTTTCTTAGGCAGCATCAACACAGTATTCCCTACGAGCACATCAAATCAGGTCAGGTGTTCATAGAGAGTGTCTGCTTGTGAACTCTTTTCTCTCAGAATGTACCTATTTTGTATAAAGGCAAATCCGCCTGATGACATTGCTATAGGGAAGGGAGCTTCTCACGCAGACCACTCACAGTTATTAACAGCAGAATGATTAATCTAAATATGCTATCACTTTACCTTTCAAGTATGTCTCCAAGGTCGCAGCCTATAAAAAAAAGGAGGAAACCTGGACCAATAAAATCGCCCACTCAAGGAACATGCACATAATGGGGCATCTTCAACGTGTGTTACCAGTGGAACACCTAACATATTTACCAATCCGGACTTAAGCCAACTGGTCGGGAGAAGTTGTCACATCACTGCCTGGCTGTAGGCCCTGATTATACTGAGCCAAGGAGTAACATAAACAACAACGAAATTGTGTCCTTTGCTGTTTTTCAGAGGCTCAGTCTCTCCACACAAATCCAATAAGAGTGCCAGTATTCTGTGAGCAGATATTAGTACCTCTGGCCCTAATTTACAGACATAATGACAAAAGCTCAGATAGAGTAGAAACTCACCATGCAGAGTTCGACTGGTCAGCAGAGAACATCTAACTCGCTTAAGCAATTCTATCTCCATGTGGAAAATTTGCACCAGCATTTCCCGAACAACTTTTTGAATTGGACGTATGAAGTATAACTATAGAAGAACTTGCCATAAGTAAGCCATTGTTAAAGGAATATCTCCAGCTATTTCTTATCTAATTAGATCATGCATAGAAGTATTTATGTGTTGCAATCAGAAATAATTTTACACATTCACATAAATGCTACGTTACCAGGTCTAATGTCTCCAAAGCCTCTTAGCTTTTCAGCCTATAACATTTAGCACCCTCAGCCTTTTAGTTTAAAAAAAAAATATTGTAAAGACTCACTAATCTAGGCTTGGAGCTTATTTCAGCAGAACAAGGAAACACTAGCATGGGGTCCCTAAGTATTTGCAAAGAATAAATGCAATATTTTGTTTGAAAGTTTGTCAAGCAACATGGTTAATGCTTCTTATTTTTGTGACAGCTGGTATGTATTTAATCTGCATTGATTACAAATCGTCCCTGTCGTGTACAACGTTATTAATCATGACTATTTAGACAACAGCATGTTTCAGGCTTTAATGAAACTTCAAGCCCCAGAATGCAAATTTCAGTTTGGCTGGCTAAAGTGCTACACGTAGCATTAGAACCAGCTATGCTCCTTCCTTGGTTCTCCAGACATAGGGGGTCATTCCGACTTTGGCGGGCGGCCCAAAGTAACCCCGTCGGAAGACCGCTCCGCGGTCAAGAGACCGCGGGGGTCATTCCGACTTTCCCGCTGGGCCGGCGGGCGACCGCCAAAAGGGCGCCCGCCGGCCCAGCGGGAAAGACCCTGCAACAAGGAAGCCGGCTCCGAATGGAGCCGGCGGAGTTGCAGGGGTGCGACGGGTGCAGTGGCACCCGTCGCGATTTTCACTCCTGCTGGGGCCCTGTTAGGGGGCCCCACGACACCCGTTCCCGCCATCCTGTTTCTGGCGGTGAAAACCGCCAGAAACAGGCTGGCGGGAAGGAGGTCGGAATCCTTCCCCCAGCCGGGGGAAATCTGGTGGGAAACCGCCAGACCCGGCTGGGAGACCGCGGCTTTACAGCCGCGGTCAGAATGCCATATGAAGCACCGCCAGCCTGTTGGCGGTGCTTCCGGCATCCTCCACCCTGGCGGTCATAGACCGCCAGGGTTGGAATGAGGCCCATAATGCCATCCTCCATTCTGATGGGCTTTGTGCACATCCATGATGAAATGGTAATTGACTATATGTGCTAAATTTTCAGTTGATAATACATGCCTGGTGCTTTTGTTTTCCTACATCTCTAGAACCGGTACTGTCACTGATTTGTTGCTACAACAAACCTATTATTAAAATTACAAAGGCATTTAGGTAATACTTGGGTGTGTCGCGGGTGAAATGGTGAGGTGCTGTTCATATTAAGTGTGACGATTTCAGAAAGTACAGGCTTTGTGGCCAATAGCACTTTGCATCCTGAGATATGTAATTCTACTCTTACCATTAAATCTATGAGTGAAAAAAACAACTTAAAAAATGCTGCCGGCTAAAAATTAAGCACTGGTTTTGGGTATCATGCATGATGGGAACATTGTCAGCTGTGTTTTACTGCTTTTATAATTATTACCATGATCAGTGACAAACATTACATAGCGTAGCTGAGCTGGTAGGGATTGCAAAGAAGCATTGCCTCATTGTTTGAAAAATACTGTCATACACATATTTTGTACTAATATTGCCTAATTCTGGGTGAGAGTGGAGTATTTAAAATTGTTTCCTGTTTGCCCTGGTAGAAATTCAATTTTATTGCAATGCCTGTAAGGAGGAATCAATATTTGAGGCTATTCTCGGGTTTCTGCTTTCAATATTAATTAACCAGTAGAAGTTCCGTTGTTGAAACAGTGGTTACCATGGTCCATTTCATGTGGTGTCCTAAATATGGTGACTAATCTCTACTGGAATATCTGTAAGTAGCCGTGTCATGTGTGGCACCTTAAACCAATCCTAACTAATTAACTAATATCCCTAATGATGTGGAAAATGTTCAGACTATAAGAACACTGTTAAAAGTTAAACTACAGGTAACAGAGTACAATGTTGGCTGCCTAAAGAATCATGACTGGAAAGATTTGTCAAGGGGATCCATGTGGCATCTATGTCAGATATGCACTGGTTTAGTGTTCTAGGCTAGGCCTTTCTAAGTGTTCACTTTGCACACACTAAGGTAGACTGCCGGAAGCGGACAGATTTGAGTCGGATTCATAATACGAAGTGCTCCCTACACAACAGTCATCTGAGATCTGAAGTTGGGGCAAGTTGTCAGCTTTCAGCAGGAACTAGGGTGAGTCGGCTGTCAGAGAGGTGGTGCATGTAAACTACCTTTGCCTCCAAGCTTAAAAGAGAATTGGGGAAGGTATGGGGGATGCAATGGGATTTGTACTCAATGAAGGGTGTTTCATTGACATTGTACTTTACATGTATGTAATACTGTGCTTGAAAGTGTGATAGAAGCATGATTCATGCTGTAGTTGATGGTGTTCCATCATCACCCACTATGGCCACTCATGTACTTTATTTTAGTCCCCTAATTTACTTCTGTGAGTTTGGTCTGTAAAGGTCAGATTGTGTAGCCATTGTGTGAATTACAAAGCCTGTATCTCTTCCCTCCCACCTGTCCGTGTTGGCCCTTGGCTAAAATACTCCCCTGCATGCACAGCGTTCCCAGAGATGGGTAAACCAAGGTGTCGCTGTTTATTCAAGCTCACCGACATCATATATCATAATGTTGCAAAAGTACATCTTTGTCATATGTTAGGTACGACAACTGTGCTTTATTTATAAAGGATAGACACATCCCTCTGGAGAACAAAGTATGCCGCAAAGTGGTAAACGCGGAAGAGAATCGTATAAATGTTACCACATAGGATAAAAAATTAAATGAAAGATTCCCAAGACGCTAATGTCCTACATTCACGATTGTATCTACTGAATTCGGAAGGCTCCAATCTGATATGACACGAGACGTCTTAGCTAATGCTGCAGTCATTTAGTTGAAAAGAACAAGAAAAAAATGCATTTGGCAAAGAATGAACAAAAATGTAATTTTCAGTCACCAGAAGGACCTACCCTTGAGCGCTGACACAAAGGCGGGCTGCTATCGCAAGGGCTGGCTATGTGGCTGGGAATGTTCTTCGTTACAATCTGCCCTCAGTTCTCCTCCAGACACGCTGGCTGGAGCTACGCAGTTTTCCTCGTTAGGAGTGGATTATTCTTCAGAGTGGGTCTGCAGGGATCTGTTGTACCGGGGACAATCAAGGTCTCCTCAACAATGCTGCACGAGCGCGGTCGTCCTCCGGCTGGTTGTTGGCGCTTTAATCTCAGCGCAATGGCCTTGGCGGGCCTTGAGCGCCGACGCCATTGTAGTCGGTGAAGTACTCTCCAGTGCTCTAAAGTACGAAGCGGCAGTTGCCAAGGTGGGGGGTGGGATGCGTGGGAATGGTCTCTACGAAGCTCTCCGACATTTAAGGGCACTTGGCTGCCCTCCATTCCATTCGCCAGTGAGACTGTAGCAATGGAAAGAATGGAAGACCAACTCCCACATAAGGCTCTTGATATTGGTGGGTGGTATTGCACGTCCTGTCTGGACTGAGCTAGCAGAACTTAATGGTGGCTATTAGAATAACAAGTCTTATGGCGGCGATCTGTCTGGATATAATGAATAATATAGTACAGGCTGCTGTTAACCCCACGCCGACATGGGGCAAGACCATGACTACTCCACTTCCTCAAGGTGCAAAGTATTAGTAATGGTAGGACTTAGTTCACTGTCTTATGTGAACCAAACTTGGGACAAGGCAACATCTCCCAAACCAAATTAATAAGGTTAGCTATGGCATGGTGTGAGCTTGTCGCCATTTACTTGTGGCAAAAAACCGGTTGCACCTCTTGTTTTTGTTTTATTTATTTTCATAGTTTTGACAGAGCGGCCTAAGTCTCAAGGGTTCCAGAGCGCTGTATGAAACAAGTGGGAGAGAAGTTATTGTTACAATATAAAATATGACAGAAAAAGAGAAAATGAATGCAAATGAATACAGAGGTCAAAAATAACAGCATCTGATAATAGGGTGCATCTACAATCATGTAGTCCAAAATATAGGATGCATTCCAAAATATAGCAGACCAAAATACAGCACGAAATAGTGAGAGACTGAAAGAATGGGTGGATAAACAAAGGTAAAAGACAAAAAGAGACCAAGAGGACAGTTAGAAGCCCAAATGCCAAGGCCTTGGCTCAGCTGCGTGCAGCCTAAGCTAGGCAGTGAAGCCTTAAGGTGCGCGATGAGGGAGGTGAGTAGTCAGGAAGGGGAAGAGAAGTAATAATTGAGTGGTGGAAGAACTATGTGGGGATTAGAGGTGGAGTACTTAGGGAAAGTAGCTAGATTTTAGTGCGGAGTGAACCTTGTTGATGACTATTCATCTTATGATGGATGACTTGCTGATGACCTTATTTATAAAACGTTAAGTTTGCCCAATCCTTAAGTGCAACTTTTTTCAAATCCTCTCTTTCAGTCCCTTAGAGTTTTCAGTATTTTCACATGGTTTCATCAGGATGCAAATCTGGCTCAGTTCTGATATCAGAATCACCCTTTTTTAATAAAACGTTACTATTAGGCTTGGAGAGGCTAAACCTTTTGAGTTGCGAGAGCCAATCGACATGCACCATGTGGTTAACTTGACGCGCTGTGTTAAAAGGGAAGCATTGCAAGCTTGTAAGGAATGATTAGAAGCAGGCCTCTTTGCTAGAATGCGGCAGACATTCAAGCCAGTCGACATAGAGGCTGGAATTCTAAACCCTTCCAGAAATTCGAAATGCAAGTGATTGAAGATATACCCATAAAATCAGGCAGTCACAATACTGGTGTCCCGCAATGTGGCACCACATAGAGAAAATGCCAACCGCACAAACCAATTCACCCATGCTTACCTGGGCCAGGGAATTTCAGAATATCTGTCATCCCAACAGAGACCCTTCACATTTGCTAGCGCAGGTATTTTAATAAAAATCATTAATGAGTGTTTATGTATTCTGAATAATAGGTTTGTGTAGGAAATAAAATAATGTAGAAAAAGAATGCACGCTTTTAAAAAATGAGGTCACTTAGAATGGCCACCAATGTTAACAAAATGTACTAACCAATGATTTAATAATATGAAATGCTGAATATTTCTTTGACTTATGTAGTAATATGTCATATTAAGGGTTATGCAGTAAGCTTTAGCTTATTAATTGTAGGCCTTAACTTGGCGAGTGTCTTGGCTTACTTGCCAGGCCTCATGTAAAAGCTGAATTTCTTAACGTTGAATAATATGACTGTCCTGGAGAGTTACATTTTGATTTTCCATTTTGTATTATGTGCTCTTAGCTGAGACTTGCTTCTCATGAGAACCGACTGCTAGGAGATGATGTTTCTATTAATGTAACATTTTATATGTAGTGTGTGTGAGACTGACTTTCCCAGGACAAGAACAATGAAGATACTGACTAGAGTGGAAGCTGCAACAATATTGTTACCTGACAAACCGGATGATGAGGCCATTGCAAGACAAACCAATCAACGACATGTGAATGGAGTAATATTAGAATTCATAGATTTGGGATTTTAGTTTTATTGGACAAAGTGTGAACATGCGATTAACTGACCAATAGGGATTCGGGGGATAGTGTTAACAGTTTTGACTTAACAGGATCACACAGAGAGAAGACATTCATTCTGACCATTGCCCATTTTTGCCTGCAGGCCGAAAGGCATTTTCGTTAGGAATTCTGCCCTTACTTCTGCCCATATTGCGTCTTGACAAGAGATGTGCTTAACAATAATGCTTAGAGACTTTGCTTTTTCCGAACTTTGATGCTGAATCTTGATGACTTGCTGATCGACTGTTGTCCTGAGGACGAAGACTGATTCTGCTTTGCTGATCCTCATTGAGGGTAGGTATAATATAACAGACTGTTGATTGACATGCATATTTACTTTTTGTTTCTAGGTACCAACTGCATTGTTTGATAGAGCCCATAGTTAGATGTTTTTCCCAAATTTGTGTTACTAAATTCTTTTGCATGAAGCCCAACATGCTGATGACAATCTGATGTTAGTTAAGGATCCTCACTAATGAAATCATGATACCAGGGACTAATGCATGATTAATTTCTCTGCTAAACTTGAAGTATGTAATTACATTGACACAGTTGACTTTGTTACTGATTTGCACCATAACTTTAGAATGTGTTGTAGTTCAAGCTTTGATTAGATTACGTTCCTTCCTCCGCTTTGGACAGCCATCGTTGTTTCTATATGTGTTCATCTGATTTTTAGATGAATGTACATGACTTTAGCATTGTTAATTTAATTTAGGGAAACAAATATTCAAACTTTTACTAAAAGGTGTGGTTATTCATGACTGGAAGGTCATGGTGCATGACAATTACTGACTCGATTGATTATTGATGTTATTGATTACTAATGATTATTGATTATTGTGTATTGATTATTGATTATGTACTGTTGCTATGGTAGGAACATCTAAATTGCGAGTCAAAAGGTTCATCGACCTATTCGCGTCCTCTTGTAAGTTTACTTATGACCGTCAGACGCGCTAACACATTTCGTCATTCTTCCAACGATAACCTGAAGCACCTAAATGCCATGGATTCGTCAACACTGCCCTATACAAAGAGACTGTAACAGCATAAATCAACCACCATCAGAAAAGCAAGATTTACACAAACCTGCCCTTATCATCAATTCTTCCTATCACAAGTCCACTATATTGTTTCATTTTAGGCTGTCTGTTCCATGACTTACAGTATTAGAAGGAAAACAAAATCTACTCTATAAGATCTGCCCTAGATCTTATAGAGTAGATTTGTAGAGGCTACAAAAGTGTTACCTACTCAAAATCAATATCCCGAAGGAAAACTAAAACATGCTTAGTGACTAACGTAAGGCTTTCATTTTATTTATACATGAGTTTTAAATAACGCTTTGTGTCTCGTTTAAATTACCTTAGAGGGCAGAATTACTTGAATTGCAAGAGTCCACTTTGGACATTTCATTGGGTCGTTATAGTCTGATCAGTGAGGCGAAACCTTGTCCGATGTCATGACCCAATTGTTGTACAAAAAGTGAAATTCTAGGCATATTTGAAACATTCTGTCTTCAGTTGTGTTCTTGAACCTCAACTAATTTGGTCCAGCTTTTAGGTTTAGATTTATAGTGCTCCACAGCTTAGGGTTCTATTTTATTATTTTTTCTAATTTTATAAAGCGCTGTTAGGTACACAAGCTAGAAAAAAAACATACACAAGCTCTCTAACAAATGTAAATATCAAATATTCAAATCTTATTTTTTTTCTAAAATCGATCAAACCTTCAGTCATAGTAATAACATGAGAGAGCTTCGTAGTTTAGAGGAAACATATCAAAAAGCTCAGCCACTACCACTGACTTTATTAATTTTAGGAACTCAGAAGTCTGTCTGACTCTGACCATGCACATATGATATGAAGAGAATAGTGGGCTTTCAAATAACGCTTGCTTCCTAAAGCACACTATGTGAGGCAAGCTCTCAAAGGCAACCGAGAAGTCCAAAAGGACGAGGGGAGGCATGGCCTGCCAAGATGGCCGATCGGACATGACCCGCTGATGCTCCACTATAGAAAGGAGCAAAAAGGGGTTACATGCACCCTATCTTGAAACCAACGGCATGTTGAGGGTTGGGGATGTCGGCGGCAGAGCACAGGGATCATTTTATAGGCCCTGTCAAGCTCTGGCACCGTAAGATGGGAGCGGATGTGGTCGTATCATGTTGAAGCCCAGAGCAGTGGAGCAAGATTGCTTTTCTTCAGGCAGAGGCGACACCACACCCGTCCCGAAAGACTCATCTGGATGACCCCCCAGTAGCCAGAGACTGAGCCCAGGTGGAGGAGCGGGATGAGTTGAGATGGACTCAGTGAGGGGGCCAGCGAGGGTCGCTCTTACTTGAAGATGCACTAGACAGCGGTAAGACCACGAATGGCACCCTGAGGGGGCTGAAAGAGTCTGGCAGGTGGGACTTGCACCGACATGGGCTGAAGATCGGGGCAGACGGGCCACGTAGTGCTTGGGGAAGCAAAATGAAGCAATGCTGGATTGTGCCTGACCCTAATACGGTGCCTGCAACCTTGACAGAGGAGGTCCGGAGCTAATAATGAAGCCAACAGGAGTGCTTTGGCTGCAGATGCCTTGGGTGGCCTGCTGGCCCGGCCAGAGCCTATGCAGAACCCTACAGCACACCAAAGTAAGGACGCAATGGTGAAAGTCCCGGGGATAACGGAGCATACTGATAGACCACAGTGCCTGGCAAAAAGATACACAGTAAAGAAAAAATGGGGAAAGAACTCTGTAAGGCAAAGGTTACGCAGCCCATACTTCTAACAACTCTGCACTGTATACTGGAGACTCCGCTACAGAGTACAAGTTCGGCCCCCTGTGAAATTATTTGGTGTAGCCCCCCACCCTTGTCTGCCCGATCTGCTCTGTGGAGAAAACAGAACAAGTTAGGGGCGTACGCCGGGCACTCGTGGAGACCCTTTACCCCATACCACCCAAGAAGCAACACCCTGTAGTTATTTTCTACCAGTGACCCCATGCAGGCCCAGGGATGACACATTAGATATATTAGATACGGCTCTCACCAACGAAGTCCTCCTTACAACCCTGAAAGGCTTTAAAAAAGAATTACGTGACAAGCTCAAGGCTGACAAGACGGAGTCACTGAACACCTTAAGGACAGTCAAGCTAACTGCACTACAGCAGGAAATAGATTCCATTGGCACTAGAGTCCTCGATGTAGAAGGTAAACATGGTGATGTGGATAAGCAAATAGGGAATCTAAAGGAGGTGGCGCAATCTCTCTGATCCCAACTAGCAACCACCACGATGAAACTGGAGGATCTGGAGAGCAGGTCAAAACGTGAAAATATAATAATTCACGACCTGGAAGAAGGTGTGGAGTAAACAGATCTGGAGGCCTAAGTTACTGGCCTGTTCTCTGAACTGTTGGACAATGCTCAGGGGGAAAATTATGCTAGACAGAGTGTTCCGTGTTGGACCAACCGGGCCTGGAGAGAAGAAATACCTGTGTGATGTGCTTGTTAAACTCCACTCATTTAAAAATAAGGAACACATCCTGCAGGCTGCACATAAGACTGAGTTCATTTCCTTTCAAGGAGATGCTTGTCAGCTCTTCCAAGATATTGCACCAGCTACACTTGCCAGCATCAGCAATATTGCCCGGTCACGGAAAAGCTGTGCCAGGACCACATTAACTGTAGGTGGATTTATCCCTTCGGGCTTAGATTTGAATACCAAAACAAACACAGGCATATGACAGACCTCACAAAGCTCATGTGCTTGTTCAACATCCCGTTTGCTTCAGTGTCCCCAAATAGCCAGGACCCATGGACACCAAGAGACTCGAATTACAATTCCCAGAGTGCCTCTGTCTGCTTCTCACAACCTCGACCTCGCCCACAAAGGAAACGCTGATGGGCGAGGCAGCATGCTCGCTCTTCTGATCTATTATGACCTCCACATTTTGCTACTGGTTATTGGTTCTGTGAAGCAACACAAAGGAATCAAAGGAACCCCAGAGAACTTCTCCAAATAACAAGACCTGCACAGAGGGGGGCTGTCTGCCACCGTCTCCTCAGAAGTGAAGGGCCCTCTTGTGGAGCGCTGAGAGAGTTCCAGCAAAAACACATATCCTTGACAACTTTATTACCCCACGAAAATTGCTTTTTTCTTAAAACCAATTAGTGGATATTGTCCTACTGGCCCAACAACGTGCATATATCTGACCTATTCTGGTTTGTTGAGACCTGCTGTCTCTCTGTTTTTTTTTGTAGGGAGTTTTTTAGTTGATAATGGAAACCTCAGAGGGCGGATCAATTTAGTCACATGGACACTCTTCAACACTATTGACTAGAAAAGGAGGCTGGGGCTACATAAACTAATACACTTCACAGTGGGAGGCTATAAACGTGGGGTCTTAGACAATCATAGAGAGCATACTTTAACTATACTTATGGTATGGTGATAACCACACTCACATGGAATATGAAGAGCCTAAACTCCCATAGTAGGCACATCAGACTCTGGAAAAATCTTTCTGACCATCATTACGATATGGTAGTTCACCAACAAACACCTCCAACGTGGCAAGGAACACAGGCTATGACATAAACATGCCCAATTCTATACAAATCACCTGCCACTAAAAAACATAACGAAGTGGCCATTATGTTTCACTCCTCAGTGAAGTTTCACCCCTAGATTATAACACAGATAAAGAAGGGAGGATAGTAATCGCAAAGGGCCTGCTCCATGGTAGACTAACAACCTTTGTGTCCATATATGCCCGTAATACAAATCAGGCCACATTTTTACAATCACTTTTGACCATGCTAAGTGGATTTGCGGAAGGGGAGATTTTGCTAATGGGTAACATTAATCTTACTTGTCGTTCTGGCACGGACAGCACACACCCTCACAAATCCCCAACAGGAAGTTTTCCCAAAAATCTTAAGCAGGCATTTCACACGATGGGCCTGGTGGACGCCTGGAGATCCCTACACCCTACGGCCAGAGACTACACCTTCTTTTCACATTTGTACCAATCCTACTCACGGCTAGACTATTTGTTTGTTAGCCAATCTAAGATCTGTCTCCATTCATAACTCTGACCGTGCCCCACTTGAAGCAAAGTTAGAGTGGGATGGTCCTCTCTCATGGCCTCAGAGATGTTTTTTCCAACTTCCCTTACTAGAGATAGCTACTTCAGGGATGAACTTAGGAAAGCAAACAGGGAGCATGTTCTGCTCAATGCTCCAGGGGGTTACAGACCCCACTATTAAATGTGATACATTTAAGGCAGTGATTAGAGGAACATGTATCTCATTTAATGCAACACCTAATAAACAAGGGCCCATATTTATACTTTTTTAGCACCGCATTTGCATCATTTTTTGACACAAAAGTGGCGTAAACTTGCAAAATACAATTGTATTTTGTAAGTTTGCGCAGTTTTTGCCTCAAAAAGCGGCACAGATGTGATGCTAAAAAGCATAAATATGGGCCAAAGAGTGAAAGACTGCCTTGTGCTGTAGCAGGAACTCCAGGCCTTAGAACAGACGCATAAGCAGGGGCGGCTCCTCCATTAGGGCGGAGGAGCATTGCCCCCCACCAGCAGCTGCAAAACCTTTAAAAGAAACCAATAACAAACTTTGTTTATTATCCTTTTTTTTTAAAGGGACAGGGCCACAGGCGTGACGAGCAGTGGGAGGGAGTTCTCAGCACTTCCCCTCAGAGCGCATCTATGTTTGGCCGGCCGTCTCAGGCCGGCCAAAAACACATGTGCAGTAGACTCTCTCCAGCCCGGCACTCTGTTGCCAGGCTGGAGAGAGCCTGCACAGGCTCCCAGTCTGCCTGGGAGCGCCCCAGCTATAGACCCATAGGCGGTCATTACAAAATTTGGCGGTAAAAGGCGCTTACCGCCGTGCAGAAGACCGCCAATACACCGCCGCCGCCGCGGCATTCCGCCACAGCTATTATGACACACATCTTGGAACCCGCCGAAATTCAGACACCCACACAAGACCGCCACACCAAAGGTCAGTGATAAACTGGCGGAAACAAATCCTCCACCTCCACGCCAACAGAAACACGCCCATGCTAATACGACCCACGAATCCACGCGGCGGTCTTTCAACCGCGGTGTTCCATTGGCGGTACACACCGCCGCGCTCAAAATACACACACTCTTACAAAACACCGCCACATTGGACAATTCCAAATACACACACCTGACACACATACAAACAACACACCCACACACCCAACAATATATAAAACACACACCCACATCACCCACAAACCCCTACGACCAAAAATTCAAGACGAAGGCGACAGAGAGAGAGCACAGAATAGACAACCCCACTACACAGAGGCACACAACACCATCACCCACACAACATCCACGCACAAAACACCACACACCACTACACTCACCACAACCATCACCACATACACCACCCCACACATCACCCACACCACCCCATGTCATGCCAAAGACACCCCCGCTTCTCCAAGGAGGAGAAGCTCAGGGTCATGGTGGAGGAAATCGTCCGGGTAGAGCCACAGCTATTTGGCTCACAGGTACAGCACACATTAATAGCCAGGAAGATGGAGTTATGGCGCAGAATAGTGGACAGGGTGAACGCCGTGGGACAGTACCCAAGAAATAGGGAGGACATCAGGAAGAGGTGGAGCGACCTACGGGGGAAGGTGCGTTCAACGGTCTCCAGGCACAACATCGCGGTACAGCGATCTGGCGGCGGACCCCCACCTCCTCCCCCACAACTAACAACATGGGAGGAGCAAGTCTTGACCATCTTGCATCCTGAGGGCCTCGAGGGAGTCGGTGGAGGATGGGACACTGGTAAGTCAATTCTCAACTATCATATCCCCCACCCTACCTGCATGCTATCACACACCCCCACCCTCACCCCCTCCCCTATCACTCCAACTACTCACTTATGTACCCATGACACAAACCACCCATCCCAACACCAAGCCCTGCATGACACAACTAAGCATGGACACCCCTCACTAAAGCATGCCCCCTGCACAACCCAAGTACACCCCCCCAACCATCACCACACAACCCCACACACAGGAATGCTTGCACTGGGGTACACAAACACCCACCCATTGCACACCATGACACACACACATGCAATAATCTAGCTCTTATGCCCCTGCAGGAACCCGAAGGACCGTCACCACACCAGAGGGTCCAGACAACACCACTCCACCCCCAGAAGAGGCCCACAGTGACGAGAGCAGCTCTGCCCTACTGGATCCTGATGGGTCTTGGGACAGTCGGTTCCCCTTGCACAGGCACAGCCCAACACTGACCTTCCACCCTCTGGTAAAACCAGCACAGCACCCACCCAGCGGGCCCAAACCTCCCTACCCAGGACAGGTCAATCAGCGGTGTGTCCACCACTACAGGGCACCCAGGGTAACCCACCACCCCAACAACAACAGGGACCTGGGGGCAGTGGTAGTGGGCACACGGTCCAGGGGACGGAGGCACAGGAACACAGGGGAACCGGGAGGGCTGCTGTGCGACAGAGGGCCGACAGGCCAAGGGAAACCACTCTCCACGAGGCCCTCTCCTCCATCATGGGAGCATACCACCACTCCCAGGAGACGATGGCGACGGTCCTGGACAAGTTGCAGGAGACCCTGCGCCTGCAGTATGAACTGTATTTGGGGTTCAGGGAGGAGCTCATGACCATCAGCTCTGCCCTGGGCACCATCATAGGGGTGCTGAAGGACATACAGCAGACCTTGAGGGACACAGTGGCACTCCAAGGGGCCCCTGACACTAGCCAGGACGATGAACTGCCCACCACCTCTGCCGGCGCTAGTGGACAGGACGCCCCGCCACAGGACCACCACACCAGCACCCCACCCCCTGCCGATGGACAACCACCACGCAAGCGGGCCCTGAGATCCAGGACAGAGCAAGATGGCAAGACCCCCGCCAGGAAATGAGACCACCCTGATTGTCCTCCCACTGTCCCACTTTGTTACCCTGTCCATACTTAAACTGCACCAGCTCCACTTCCTATGCCCAGATGGGCAGTGCACCTGTGAGACTAATAGACTGGACTCTGCCATGGACATTCCTCCGCCATCACCCATCCTCATTTTACAAACCCCTCACATTTCTGAGCACTTCAATAAACACCCTTGAAACACAAAACAATCTGGAGTCAGTCTGTGATTTAGTAAAAATGTATTATCAATGACAGTGTTATAATGGGTTTACCATTGTAAAGCTAACATACCTATGTCACACATCACAAGCCCTTGAAGGATGCAAGCAGTTGACACGTAGGTAACCACACCTGTGAAACCGTAATGGAAGGGTACAACTCAGTTACCAAATAGTGATTGAAATCGAAAAACAGGATAGAGGTAGACGTGTGAAAGTTAATGTAATGCTAAAAATGAAAATTTTCTCACCTGTGTCTCACTGGAAATATTGCTGTATGACTGACTCCCTGTTGTCGTTGTCTTCTTCCCCAGCTTCATCATCATCACTGTCCACAGGCTCCACAGGCTCCACAGCTGCTACAACACCGTCATCGGGATCATCCTCCTGCAGAAAAGACACCTGGCATCGCAAAGCCAAATTATGAAGCATGGAGCAGGCGAATATGATGTCGCACACCTTCTTCGGTGAGTAGAATAGGGATCCACCTGTCATATGGAGGCACCAGAGCCTGGCCTTCAGGAGGCCGAAGGTGCGTTCGATCACCCTCCTAGTCCGCCCATGGGCCTCATTGTACCGTTCCTCTGCCCTGGTTCTGGGATTCCTCAATGGGGTCAATAGCCAGGAAAGGGTGGGGTAACCAGAGTCCCCCAATAGCCATACACGGTGCCTCTGGAGTTGACCCATCATATCAGGGATGCTGCTATTCCGCAGGATGTAGGCGTCATGCACTGAGCCAGGGAACATAGCATTTACCTGTGAGATGTACTGGTCTGCCAAACAGACCATCTGTACATTCATCGAATGATAACTCTTCCGGTTCCTGTACACCTGTTCACTCCTGTGGGGGGGGACCAGAGCTACATGGGTCCCATCAATAGCACCTATGACGTTGGGGATATGTTCAAGGGCGTAGAAGTCACCTATTACTGTAGGCAAATCCTCCACCTGAGGGAAAATGATGTATCTCCTTACGTGTTTCAGCAGGGCAGCCAACACTCTGGACAACATGTTGGAAAACATAGACTAGGACAACCCTGATGCCATGGCCACAGTTGTCAGAAAAGAGCCACTTGCAAGGAAATGGAGCACTGACAGCACCTGCACGTCAGGGGGGATTCCAGTCGGATGGCGGATTGGTGACATCAGGTCTGGCTCCAACTGGGTACATAGTTCCTGGATTGTGGCACGGTCAAACCGGTAGGTTACGATGAAATGTCTCTCTTCCATTGTCAACAGGTCCACCAGCGGTCGGTACACCGGAGGATTCTGCCATCTTCTCATATGTCCCAGCTGACGGTGCCTACGAAGGAAAGCAGCGAAGAACCAGTCATTATTCCTCCAGGTATGTACCCACAGTTACACACAAGACTACACCACTCACAAAACCCTTCCTGTATGTGTGTTGAGTGTAGGCCTAGCTGTGTGACGCAGTAGTAAATGAAGCCATGTGGGCCCCTGAAATGGCGGCTGCCTGACCTCTAAAGTGGGACAATGGGATTGTGGGGTAACTGGCGCTGGCGCTGCACACCGTCAAGGTAGGCGGTCGTAGACTGCGGCGCAATGCTGCATTGTTTAACATTGGACCCTATGGGTCCCAGGAGCCAATGAACAGGTGCGCTGGCGGTGATGATGCGCACCGCCGCGGACGTCACCGCCGCGGACATCACCGCCATTTTCTATCTGTTCAATCACTAGATACCTGACCTTCGACAGGAGAGGACCTACACTGCAAGTGCTGTTGTGACCTCAGTCTGGAGGCGACGATGGCTGCTGCGTCTGGGGAAAGGGCCCCTGCCTTCACTGCACAGGAGTTGGAGAAACTGGTAGACGGGGTCCTCCCCCAGTACACGCTACTCTACGGTCCTCCAGACCAACAGGTTAGTACACAGGGAGCACGTTGTATGGGCTAGGCCTGGGTGGAGAGGGCTGGTTGGAAGAGGGAAGGGGGCAGAGTTCATAGAACATTAATGCATGGGAATGAATGGGCCAAATGGCCAGAGTAGGGAGGGGGCCACTCACAACGACGGTGCAGTTGGTAATGACTGTTCCTCTTCCCTTGTGCATGTCATGTAGGTCAGCGCCCACCAGAAGAGGGACATCTGGCGTGCCATCGCCAAGGAGTTCCGGACCCTGGGGGCCCACCAGAGACGGGGCACCCACTGCCGTAAGAGATGGGAGGACATTCGCCGCTGCAGCAAGAAGACGGCGGAGGTTCAGCTGGGGATAGCCTCCCAACGTGGGAGGGGTGCCCGTCGCACCATGACCCCCCTGATGTTCCGGATCCTGGCGGTGGCCTACCCGGAGTTGGATGGGCGATTGAGGGCATCACAGCAGACACAAGGGGGTGAGTACAACCTCATTCTACGGACTTTGCGTGCAGTGGAGGTGTCTGGGTGGGGGAGGTGGGCTGTGGGTGTCCCTAGGCCAGGGCGAGTTAGGTAGGCAAGGCCCCTCCGTAATGTAGGCCATGTGGCACTCTACCCCACCTCAGCAGAGTGCCAAGTCGAGGTATAGTTGCCCCTGTGGCATCCATGTGCGCAGATGTCCACCATTGCCATATAAGCCATTCCCCAGAAATTGCATGTGCAGAGGGCAGGAGCACGGCGTAATGCAGGGGGCTGCTGCGTTTGTCTTGTCCGCCAACGGTAGCGGTATGCCATGCACTAAAACTCTCTTTCTTCTGTCTCCCCCCCTTTTTCTGCTCTCCCTGTCCTTTTGTACATCAGCATCAACAGGCGGAGGTACAGTGGCACCGGAGCACGAGGGAGCTGCATCCCACATGGCCATGGAGGGCCACACCACGGACTCTGAATGCACCAGTGGGACGGAGGGCGAGGGGAGCTTCACGTCGGCCACCGGATCACCAAGCAGCGACACGGACTCGTTCGACGATGTGGGCTCCCTTGTGGTGGCGGCACCATCTGTGCCCCCCACCTCTACAGGTACAGCCGCCACCACCCCTACCAGCCCCGCCCTCCCAGCAGCCCCTCAGTGTTCGCCCCGTGCCCGCTGGCCCAAGAGGGTGGGCCTCACCTTCGCCCCAGGCACCTCAGGCCCTGCCCCAGTCAACCCTGCTGCCCTCAGTGAGGAGGCCATTGACCTCCTCAGGTCACTCACTGTTGGGCAGTCTACCATTGTGAATGCCATCCAGGGTGTAGAACGAGAGTTGCAACACAGTAATGCATTCCTGGAGGGCATTCATTCTGGTCAGGCTGTCCTTCAGCGAACCCTGCAATCTCTGGCCTCAGCACTGATGGCAGCCATTGTCCCTGTGTCTAGCCTCCCCCCTCCAACTTCCTCCACCCAGACCCAATCTCCTGTACCCCAGCCCATCCCAAGCACATCTACAGACCAGCATGCACACAAGTCAGCACACACAAGTAGCTCAAGCAAACATAGGCACCACACACACCACAGGCACTCACGCAAGCCTCACCCACATACAGACACAGCAACATCCACTGCCTCCACTGTGTCCCCCTCCTCCTCTTCTCCCTCCTCCCTCCCAGTCTCGTCTACACACACACCTGCATGCACCACATCTACAGGCACCATGAATTGCACCAGGACACTCAGCACCACAAGCCGCTCAACTGCACTCACCACCTCCACTGCCATTTGCACGTCCCCTGTGTCCTCTCCCAGTGTGTCTGTGACGCCCCCTCCCAAAGTACACAAACGCTGGCAATCACTCACCCAACATCCATCCACCTCACGACAGCCTCCAGTACCTGCACCCAAAACAGCTAAAGTGAAACCTCCGACAACCACCTCCTCTTCCTCCACTCCCAGACCCCCTCCAGCTACCCATCCCAGTGTTCGTCAGAAACTGTCCCTCTGTAAAGTGGACCTTTTTGCCCCCACCCCCCCTCCAATTCATCAGTCCCGTCGTAGCGCCTCAGCCAAAAAGCCTCCAATACCAGTGGTGCCTGTTCAAGGTTTGTGGAGTGCACCGGCCACCAGGGCAGGCAGTAGGACCCGGAGCCAAGGCACTGGCAGCCCACCCCCTGTAAAGGCTCTAAAATTGGAGAGTGGACGACGGGACCATGTTAAGACTCCTGGTGGGAAAACAACTGACATGGGTTTCAAGGGGATTGGAGAGTCAGCTGTGACTCCACCAAAGGTGGGGAAGGGCCAGAGGAAGTCTGCCCAGCCTGTTGTGAGTGTCACGGCGGAGAAGGGCACCATCATTTCCGGCGGTTGAGACACAACCGCCAGCACCGTCGTCACTTGTCCAGAGACCACCGCCAGAGTCACAGCCCAGGAGGGCCCAAGTAGCGTCACTGGTCCAGAGACCACCGCCAGAGTCACAGCCCAGGAGGGCCCAAGTCTTGTAACTGGTCCAGAGACCACCACCGGAGTCATTGCCCAGGAGGGAACAAGTATCGTCACTGGTCAGGAGACCACCGCCAGAGTTACAGCCCAGGAGGGCCCAAGTCTCGTAACTGGTCCAGAGACCACCGCCGGAGTCATTGCCCAGGAGGGCACAAGTATCGTAACTGGTCCAGAGACCACCGCCAGAGTCACAGCCCAGGAGGGCCCAAGTATCATCACTGGTCAGGAGACCACTGCCACCGCCGGAGTCAGTGCCCAGGAGGGCACAAGTATCGTAACTGGTCCAGAGACCACCGCCAGAGTCACAGCCCAGGAGGGCCCAAATATCGTCACTGGTCAGGAGACCACCGCCGGAGTCAGTGCCCAGGAGGGCACAAGTATCGTCACTGGTCAGGAGACCACCGCCACCGCCGGAGTCAGTGCCCTGGAGGGCCCCGGCTGCCACAGCCCCGCTGGGCAATGATGAAACGTCATGCCACACACCAATGTCCAGTGTAGGGAACGTCATGCCACACACCAATGTCCAGTGTAGAAGACGTCATGCCACACACCAATGTCCAGTGTAGAGAACGTCATGCCACACACCAATGTCCTTATCAGAACCACCATGTCAAAGCACCGCTGAACAGTCCTGAACCGCAATGTCAAAGCACCGCTGAACAGGGCAAAGACCGCCATGGCAAAGCACCGCTGAACAGTCCTGAACCGCCATGTCAAAGCACCGCTGAACAGGGCAAAGACCGCCATGGCAAAGCACCGCTGAACAGTCCTGAACCGCCATGTCAAAGCACCGCTGAACTGGGCAAAGACCGCCATGGCAAAGCACCGCTGAACAGTCCTGAACCACCATGGCAAAGCACCACTGAACAGGGCAAAGACCGTCATGGCAAAGCACCGCTAAACAGTCCTGAACCGCCATGTCAAAGCACCGCTGAACAGGGCAAAGACCGCCATGGCAAAGCACCGCTGAACAGTCCTGAACCGCCATGTCAAAGCACCGCTGAACAGGGCAAAGACCGCCATGGCAAAGCACCGCTGAACAGTCCTGAACCGCCATGTCAAAGCACCGCTGAACAGGGTATGCACCGGGTAGGAATGAATGGACCGCCACATCAGGCATCCTTATCCCATGTGCAGCTGGGACAGTGACAGGAAACGACCTTTCACGGGGAGACTCATCCAGTCTGGGCACCAGTCCCCCCCAGTACCAGTAGAGACCTGCATCAACTTGAGAGACTGTGGCTTTGCACTCCCCAGGATGGCACAGTGGGCAACCCACCCACTGTATAGACTTGAGAGACTGTGGCTTTGCACTCCCCAGGATGGCACAGTGGGCAAACCACCCACTGTAGAGACTTGAGAGACTGTGGCTTTGCACTCCCCAGGATGGCACAGTGGGCAACCCACCCACTGTATAGAATTGAGAGACTGTGGCTTTGCACTCCCCAGGATGGCACAGTGGGCAAACCACCCACTGTATAGACTTGAGAGACTGTGGCTTTGCACTCCCCATGATGGCACAGTGGGCAAACCACCCACTGTAGAGACTTGAGAGACTGTGGCTTTGCACTCCCCAGGATGGCATAAATGGGCATGGAGCCCCGTCGTGGATCTGGCTTTGCAGTCATCTGGCTGAGGTGCCCCCACTTCCCTTCCCCCTGAGGTGCCTGTAGTTTTCTATCTGATGCCCCGGCAGTGTTCTCTCCAATTGTGGTCAGGTATCGTTTGTGGGCCTTGCCCATGCATTTTTGGACTGATGGTGCACGGACATTGTTATGTACATATCTGCACTACTTCTCGTATTGTATATAATTATGACAGATTTTCAAATATATATCTGTATATTTTTGTATGACATGTATATTGGCACATTACATTGTTTGACCGATTTTCGCTTTGTGTTTTCATTCTTCCGGGGGGATTGTGGGTTGTTACTGTGATTTTTTGTGAATGCATTGGCGAGGGTGGGGGTGTTTGGTGGGTGTCCCCCTAACTTTTGCCTCCCCCTCCCCCATGTCGTAGGTGCAGTACTCACCGTTGTCTTCGGCGCCTACGTAGCTGTTGGTCATAGAGGAGCAGAAACACAAGGGCAGGGAGTATTTGGAGTTCCGGCTCCATGGATTCCTCGTTCCTCGTGGGATATGTTCAGGTGAGCGTTTTCCCATAGCAAAAGCTGTTTCCGCCGTGTTTTTATCCACGGTGAATCCGCCCCGGAAAAGGTGGCGGATTGGCGGGTTGTAATACTGTGGGCGGTACATTGTCTCCCGCCTGTCTGTTGGCGGTGACCGCCGCGCTGCTTGTCTGTACCGCCGTGGCGGGCGAAGTGTTAAAGTGACTGTCTTTGTTGGCGGTTTCCGCCAGGGTCATAATTCCCTTTTTTTGTCTGCCGGCCTGTTTGCGGTATTTCCGCAGCTTTAACACCGTCCGCCAGGGTTGTAATGACCACCATAGTCTTGTTAAACTTAGATGCTAAACTATATATCCAAAATCTAAGCCACCGAATTGGAAGACCTACTGTCTAACCTGATACATTCTAACATCACAAAGTCATTTGTTCTGAACAGATGCGTCCCGGTAACCGACATGGAAAGTCTGCCATCCTCTACGCCTTTCATCTAAGCCAAGAAGGAAATTATGTACCTGTGAATTAAACTAACTCCCCAAATTAGGGATTTATATAGGGCTAACTTCCCCCCACTGATCCAATAAATAAAGAATGATCTTAACAAGTGGGCCCTTGTCTACCTTTTCTGGCTGTGACGAGTCCATGCTATTAAGATAAATATATTGCCCAGGGTACTCTACTTGTTCCAGAGCCTTCCTATAGCCATGAAACACTCCTTTTTTCCCACATTGAGTACTTACCTCACTAATTTTTTATGGTAGAACCAAAGAGCCTGCTTACCAATCAAGTTTGTGTGTCTCCAGAAGACGAAGGGGGGCTTGGCGTTGCAGGACATCCCACTTTACTATAAGGCGGCACAACTGAGGGTGATTGCCCAGTGGTCACTCTGAGAGTCTGATAAGCACTGGTTGAATATAGATAGAGGAATAGGGGGGAGGGTGATCTGGGATCTAATTTGGAAAGCCAAGGTGGATCGGCCTCACAATACATACCTCAGCACATCCACCAGGACGGCTCTTACAGTGTGGGATGGAATGACAAAAAGGATTGGGTGGACAACCTTTCCTTCCCCACATATCCCGTTGCATTTCAATCTGGCATTTACCCCCAGCACAGAGCCCTGGTCCCTTTGATGCCTTGAGGGAAGGGAGTTCCCTTACTTTGTCATCCCTATTCCATAATTGTGAACTACTGACTTTTCCTAACTGCCAGCGGGACTTCCACTTTGCCGACACAGAACATTTTCAGAATACACAGCTAAGACATTGGGCACTGCAACCTAAGGTTCGGTTGGCTACAACCAGAGATCTGACCCCTATAGAACTCTTTGTTAAAAAGACAAACTTGTCGAAGGTTACCATCTCCTTTCTCTGCTTGTTGCTCCTTTCCTCACTCCATGGTCCAAAACCACGGCACATAGGGATCTGGGAACGGATATTGGGGGAGGACACCCCTGAAAAGAAATGGCAGAGCCTTTGGAAAGATGTGACACAGTGTAATCATTCGATGGGACTTAGGGAAGCACACTACAAAGACTGGTATATGTATCCGACTTAAGTCAAATCAATTTTTTCTGATTCCTCGGATCTGTGTTGGAGAGGCTGTGGTCTGTGGTCTTCTGAGGGACTTTCGTCATATATGGTGGGACTGCCCTACACTTCGGCCTTTCTGGAACGAATAGTGACCCAACTTAAAGAAATACTGAGATACCCTATCCCACAGTCTATTGGGCCCATAAAGTTGGGCCTGCTGGATGCATCACTTAACCAGCAAACCCATAGTGATAGGGCTGTTATGTGGCTGTGTTTAGGAGCAGCCAAGATGGCAATTGCCGCGGCCTGAAAGAAGAAGGAGGCCCCATCACTCACCCAGTAGCACACATGACTGTGGCACAGTGTCACCATCGAAAGACTGAGGGACATCTCAAAAGACAGTTGTAAGAATTTTGAGTATGTCTGGGGTCCTTTGATAATGTATTTTTCTAAGGGCCTTCTTCTGACTGCATGTCACCCCCATACTAGAGCACTACACCTCTTTCAGGTTTAACATCAGCATGAGCCCCTTGGACTCCCTCTACTGCCCAGCTTCTATTCATAGCCCAACCTGAGAGGGGAAAACTGCCTCCACTCTCACCATGTGTCTCACCCTAAATGTAGAGCACCTGCCCACCACTGTTCTGGTTTCCAGGTTTATGTTCCTTGATTACTTCCTAAGTTTTTGATATTTAGACATGTTTTTTTTTTACTAGCAGTCTGTTTAACCGTTGAAATGGACAAATATTAATGGACCCAGCATACGAATTACACTGTATATTGAAGTGAATGTACTAATTCACAAGGGGAGACCTGATTTGTCTTTGATTAATAATATGCTGTATGTAAAATTCAATAAAAACACTTTTGGCAAAATGAAGAGGGCAGAACGCCCCCTCAACCTGTACATTCCACAACTGATTGAACACAAAGATCTATGCTGACTCCCAGCCTGCTCAGACTCTAGTATGTTATTAGCTTCAAATAAGTTAATTGATTATTAACTATCTTCTTCTGACTTTGGTTATAAATGGTGACAAGGAAATCAATCTATTATTCGTTAAAACTGAAGCGTCAAGAGAAGCCTTTTTTAATAGAGGAATAAAAATAGTTTTTTTCAACTACAAGGGAAATGACGCATATGTAAATGGGAAATTTGCCAATTAGGCCAGCATAGGGGCAATATGTTTACTTATCATATTGATATTTTGGATTGGGGGAGTTACCTATGGCCAAAGACAATTTTCAGTAATTTATTTGCAATTACTAGATGGTCTGTAGTTACATTTTTTTTAAGTCCTCATCACCTTCTAGTTTGATATCCACTTCCTAACTGTAGCTTTCCTCTGTGGGCATCTCTCACGTCCACCTTAGCGACACATGAGTTTGGTTAACACTACCCATATTTATTGAGGGGTGAGGCATACTGAGTCTACCTGCATCCCTAGGATAACTAACAGATGTTGTAATCATTGGACCCATAGATTATTGAAGCAGAGCCATTCAAATAATAGAGTCCAGACGTTATGCTTCTTTTTCTAAATGCATTTGATATCTTCTTGCATGTATTGTATACCTGAGAAACCCATTCCTTACATTGAGGAGGATTAGGATCAATATATCCTAGGCAAATGTACCTAGCTATCAAAATAATATAAATAATGAAATTACTGATTTCTTTGGACATAACTCCTTGCTTTAAATGTCTATAATCCAAAATAGTATGTAAGTAGGACTCACTTGAATATCTTTTTTTGCAGCCTCTGTTATCACAAAACTTAGGTCTCTTCAAAATGTACATAATACAGAACAATTGGCAATCTATGTAGGCCATCTGCGCTTGGGTAGTTGCATTCCTTTCACCAAACCTATTGTGCTTCTCTAAGTTTCGATAACTTGTATGGTGTCCAGCATGCCCTGTGTAAGGCAAACTAATGGTTTAGCTTAGGTGTGGCAGGATAACTTTGTTGTTAACCAAGTTTTCCAGTGGTTCGGTCGGCAAGCATCTTTCCCAGATCACAAAGGGTGGAGGTTGCCTTTGGACTTCAGCTTGACACAGGAATTTATGAGCAAAATTGCTGCCTTGCGTTACCCTGCCCCAGGGAGGCGTTCCATGGGTGGAGCATGGGTTTCCCACGCATCCACCCACGGATTTTAGTGGATTCCCAGATTTACCATTAGTGGTAGACCTGGGAATGTATCAAAATGGTACGCATCTCCAAGGGAAGCAAACAAGGAGAAATACCTTCATTTTTCTTTGTTTTTGCCTCTTTCTATGTGTGCTGAATTTGGCAGCTCACATAGAAAGAGGAAAATGCCTCTGTTGCGGGATGAACGGATATGCTGTCTTGACTCAGAAATGACCACCCAAGCTCTTCTTGGCAGTTTCAAAGACAGTATTTGTCAGAAGATTGTACCTCAGCCCTGCACGACCTGCCTCTATGGTTTTTCTCACCTGCCTTTTCACAGACAGGCTCTTATATACAAAGCAGTACCATACTTTATTACACATGATTAACAATTGATAAATTACAAGTTTACAGATTACCGTGGAAAAGACTCAAAACCATGAGACTCCATAACTCAGAATTCCTAGATTAAGACATTACTTGTTCTTTATTATACATTTGACAAAGGTTTAAGACTGAGCATTCTTTGACCTATGAATGTGTACATGCTCTTTTGTAAATTACATTTTTTTGAAGTGTGTGCTGACAGCATTGTTGTTCCGAGACTTCTGAACATTTGGAAATTGGTGTTTTTCCCTGTACTCATTCTAAATCACACACCTGTGTGCTTTTGGCTAATTCAATTATATGTCCAGTATCTAATCAGTCTGCGATCTGTTTGTAGGCATGGAGAGTGTGCTGGAGGATTGTGTGATAATGTCCTAAATATTTCCAGGTTGGTCAGACATGAGTTGGCCTTTAACAGATGACCCTTCTTACTTCGCTACATTCTTGACTGAACCTTTTACCTTGCTCATGTCAGTGTGAGGGTTTGGCCTAAACCGCTTTTTGATTGTGAACAGCAGTGTAGCCTCTATTGATGCTTGATGATGTGCAATGTTTTCACATTTTGTATTTGTGGTAGAGCATTTATTTTTCACATTTCCTACAACACCTCTCAGGATTGTTTTTGCGCAGGAAGGTCTTCCTTCCTGCACAAAACAATCCTACTTGTAACGCAAGCATCCTGTGTTGGTGCTAGGCAGCCAAACGTTTGTAAGGAAAGGACAAGAATGCGCCATATAATGTCAAATACAGCACATTCCTGCCCTTTGCCCTTAATGCAGAGCAAGAAGGTGGCTTGCTGCATTGCACAGCATGAAAGTATGATAAATATGCCCCAGAAAATGGTTCTGTCCAATATGCCCCTGGAGGCGAGTTATCTTGTAACTTCCCATTCTATTATTTTTCTGGAATGGAGAAGGTTAGAGTTTGGGTGACAGTTTGGAAGTCATGAATTGCTTCAAGTAGTTACGTGATAAGGGACAAAAGGCGATGGCATGGTGCATGGATTTCCTCTGTGGAAAGGGGTGACTAATGGAGAGCTAAAAGGATCTGCCCTACACCCTAGGATTTTCATTGTCCTTATCAGAGACACTGTGGAAGAGTTAGAAAGGGTTATACTTCTACCTCTTTAAAAATTATGCTTAGATTTGTAACAGTTAAAATAATCCAGGCAGAACGGAAAAATGAGTGGAATTTAATAAAACTTTAACAACAATGCAAGATTTGACAACTAAGATATAAGGCTGTCAAATGTACGTTATGATTGTGGGTAGAGCACCCCTGGATATCAATACATGATGGCTGATAGGAAAATGGAGGCCATAAAATAAATTCTCCAATGCAATGTCTTACACAATTACTAACAGTTCAACAAGCCAGTTGAAGGAGCTTGGGGACATTTGGGCTGAACAAGTAAAAGTTTCAACATCAAAAAGAAAATGATCTTTCCTGTGTGCATTTGTCTGAAGTATTTTTCTAGTTCTTGAGGGTAGATCTTCAGAATAATAATTACCTATGTCTGGTTGTCTAAAAAAGATGCTGGTTTGATTGTGTAAGGTCTACACATAACATCCTATGAAGAGCAATGCAAGGATCTAATATGCTGAGTCTGTGGAGGAAAGGCAAGTAAAGAGAGCTATGGCAGATAAATAAAATAAATCAGAGGAATACATAGAGTAAAAAAACAAGCAGGTTGCTGCAGACGTCTAGATGTAAATTACTGGATATTATTGTTGTTATTAGTAGTAGTAGTATTCTGAGGTAAGATGTCAGAAGAATACATGGAAGTAATGGTGCTAATTTCTTGGACCAGCCTTCCAGCACATTTGGGAGGTGCAAGCAGAGACACGGTTAAAAGAGGCGTATTAGAGACATAGGGTGGTAATAGGTAAAGTTAGAAGTTAAGGTTTAACTTTTTTATTTGAGTTTGTCATAACATAATACAAATACCATCTCCCACAACCAGAGCTCGGAGAGGAGCAGTGGAAAAGGACACCATGATTGATTCATCTAATACAATAATAGACAACCTTGAAAGACCCCTCCCCCCAGACTTTCACTGGGACCCTCAGTCCGACCCAGTAACTGCTATTCTCACATAGAGTAAAGAGTTAAATGCAGGACACATTTTTATCCAGAAAGGAGGTGTTTAAAGTGTGGGACTTGAAAGGCTACTTGTCTGACTTAGATGGCAGAAGATGTAGTACTATTAAGAAAGTGGAGCAAGTGAGTTCTCTACTGATAATCGGAGCCCCGACGGTGTGTTTGCTTTGAGATTCTAAGTAAGCAGTCTCTGAATGTTGGTATTGTTTTGCCAACTCTATTGGAGTAGAATTGCTTGTATTACTGTGGTAGGAGATAATCATCGTTGTTTACCTATCCGGGCCCTATGGGATCTCCCATTCCTAAAATGTAGACCCAGAAAGACCACCCCTAGACCCCCGAGTATGTTAATTTGAAAAGCTGGTTTAACATGGCTCAGAATTGTGTCCAAGTACTTGTGCAGTTTGTGGCACACCCACAATGGATGTGCTAGGGTGCCCAGAGCTCCACTTCCTCTCCAGCTGGACTTCGATTTGTCCCAACCTGCTATTTTGTCTGCGGGCACTACCAATATGTGAGAATCTTGTATTGTGTCTACCTAGACTAGAACATTGTGGAACAACAACCTTGTCATAGAAGCCTTCCCGTTCCTTACTGGATATTTCCCTTCCCAGTTCTCGATCCCACCTTTCCTGCCCAGGTGTCTTGTTCACTGTTGGTGGTTCCAATAAACATCTGCAGAAGGTCTATATGAGTCAATGTTCATTTGGGCTATTCTTGAGACATTTTTCAAAGAGTGTAAATTGTTTTCAGCCCCTGGTTCAATCGATGGATAAAGTTGCAAGTGTCCCACCTGAATAAATGCAAAGTTCCCCACTTTGTGCAAAGTATACCACTTTTTGAGTTCTTCAAAACATTTTATGTGGCATTAGTGGACAACAGTGACGGCTGGTGTACTTTGAAAGTGGTGGGGCAAAAATATGTCAGTGTATATTACCAAGGGAGTGAGCGAAGAGAGCAAGCCTGACACCCTGTGGGAAATGGCAGGGAGTTTTTGCACTGAAAACATTAATAGTGTGATATTGATTTATCTGTCATCGACTAAATTATTTTATTTAATGTTTTTATAGCGCTACTCATCTAAGTGTAGGATGTTGTAGTGCTTTCATCACACAGCACAATAAATCATACAAGTGTGTAAATCAACATACAGACAATGTTACACAAGACATTGAGGATTATAGGGTGTAGGAATTGCACATCCTCCGTACTTGTAGACATTATGGGCCTTATTACGACCTTGACGGAGAGGTTTCCTCCATCACAAATGTGACGGATATCCCATCCGCCGAGCCGGGCGCATCGGGTGCAGAGTGAGAAGTCTCACGCTTCCAGCGAGAAGAGAGAGTTCTTTGGAAGTTGTTAGAAAGTTGCAAAGTTGTTGCTGTTTTTGTACAGTGCCCCTGTTCTGTGTAGTTTCTTGGTCCTTTGGGTTCAGGGCAGTCCTCTGAGCCCTCAGAGGTCGCTGGTCCCTGTCAGATGCATCGCTGTGCAGATTCTTTGAGTCTGGAGACAGGCCGGTAGGGCTGGGGCCAAGTCAGTTGTCGTCTCCGTCGTCTCTGCGGGGCTTTCAGGTCAGCAGTCCTTCTTCTTCTTGTAGGTTGCAGGAATCTGATTTCCTGGGTTCAGGGTTGCTCCTAAATACTAAATTTAGGGGTGTGTTTAGGTCTGGGGGCAGTAGCCAATGGCTACTGTCCTGGAGGGTGGCAACACCCTCTTTGTGCCTCCTCCCTGAGGGGAGGGGGGCACATCCCTATTCCTATATCTAAAGGCAGGAGTCACCTCAGCTCAGGGCACCTTAGGGGCTGTCCTGACTTGTGGGTGGCTCCTCCTTGTTTTCCTCATTATCTCCTCCAACCTTGCCGCCAAAAGTGGGGGCAGTGGCCGGAGGGGCAGGCACCTCCACTAGCTCGAATGCCCTGGGGTGCTGTAACAAAAGGCATGAGCCTTTGAGGCTCACCGCCAGGTGTTTACAGTTCCTGCAGGGGGAGGTGAGAAGCACCTCCACCCAGTACAGGCTTTGTTCCGGAGCCACAGTGTGACAAAGGCACTTACCCCATGTGGCCAGAAACTCGTGTGGTTGTGGCAGGCTGGCAGAAATTGGTCAGCTTAGCACTAGGAGTCAGACTGGTATTCAGGAGGCATCTCTAAGATGCCCTCTGGGTGTATTTTACAATAAATCCCACACTGGCATCAGTGTGCATTTATTGTGCTGAGACGTTTGAGTCCAAACTTCCCAGATTTCAGTGTAGCCATTTGACAAACTCCCAGACCATATACTCTTTATGGCTACCATGCACTTACAATGTCTAAGGTTTTGCTTAGACATTGTAGGGGCATAGTACTCATGCACATATGCCCTCACCTGTGGTATAGTGCACCCTGCCTTAGGGGTGTAAGGCCTGCTAGAGGGGTGACTTACCTATCCCACAGGCAGTGAGAGGTGGGCATGGTACTCTGAGGGGAGTGCCATGTCGACTTAGTCATTTTCTCCCCACCAGCAAACACAAGCTGTGAGGGAGTGTGCATGTGCTGAGTGAGGGGTCCCCAGGGTGGCATAAGACATGCTGCAGCCCTTAGAGACCTTCCGTGGCAACGGGGCCCTTGGTACCAGGGGTACCATTTACAAGGGGCTTACCTGTGTGCCAGGGCTGTGCCAACTGTGGGAACAAAAGTCCAGTTTAGGGAAAGAACACTGGTGCTGGGGCCTGGTTAGCAGGGTCCCAGCACACTTTCAATCATAACTGGCATCAACAAAAGGCAAAAAGTCAGGGGGTAACCATGCCAAGGAAGGCATTTCCTTACAGTGACCAAAACCTAGGCTCTTCTATGAACAAATCAAGAGATATCCCATCCAGACTAGGAGCCTTATTTGGAAGACTATTATGAACAGCTTTAAGTACTTCTTCTTCTAAGAAAAAGAGGTGTGGTTTAGTAGCAAATTAACCTGTGCATTTTCAAGAATTACAGTATTAGTACCATAAATACCAGGAAAATGCTCAATCACAGCATCAGGAGTAATATGTACAGTGACTGTATCAGGAGATTGACCCTTGGCTAGACCAGCCCGGACCACCCGCCAAAATGCCTGTGAGTCCCTCTTTTTGGCAAGAAACCAGAAAAGCCTCCCACTGTTCATCTTTTATATCAGACTTTCTCTTTTTTCAAAGCTAATGCATATGCCTTCCTACCAAACCCTGGGGGTTTGCTTTAAAGCTTGCCGCAAAGTAATGTTCACTTTTCTACAATCTTTATCGAACCTAGAGGGATTTTTCTAATCGGTCTACTCCCCATAATTTTAATATGAGACATGAGTTCTGCAAAGCTATGTAATGAGTTGATAGGATCATCTTGGTCAGGAAGGCGTGCTGTTAACAGATCCATGCAATCGTGATGTACCTGAGTCATAATTAGGGTCAAGTCAGTGGAATGCCAGACCACCCTCTGCCCATTGTCATTTTGTATTTATTACCTGACAAGGTCCAGCCACACTCAACTGACTCTGCAGGGGAACTAAAATCTATAAAGCTAGGGAATTATGATCACTGTAGATTGAAGGAACCACTTTGCCCAAGTGGGATAATTTTACATCCAATGTTAACCTGAAACCAGGCCGCCAAACCCTTTTTAGCCCGACCCACGGGTAAAGGGAGTAGCAAGAAGACTAAAACAAACCCATCAAAAGCAACTTCAGACAGAGCCCAATGAACATAATGCCATAATTATTTATAAACAACCAACAACCATCAATAGTTTGGAAACCAGGCCAGCAACATTCCAACTTAGGAACTTCAGATTTGTACCATCCCTCCCTGTGAGAGACCTGGTCTCAGCCACATTTATAACATCACCAACCAAATTAGAAACAGGAAGATCAAAATCTTGATGCAGGATACCATAAGAAGTTGATAATGAAGGACTAATGTCATGACCCATGAAAAAGGCACTCCTCCTAAGATTGTTCCTAATCATAACAGAGCTATCCCCATTACTAAGAATCATATTTGGTTGCCAGTCCATATCTTCCAAGCCTAAAAGGCCTAAGAATCTATTTATGTGAGAAAAAGGACAGTTCTATAATGCCCTAGTTGGAATTTGTTGAGGAGCTTGATGCCTGATATTAATAACAAGAGCAGCAGTTAAGTGTTTATAAAAAAAGCCAAGTGGTAAAATCCTAATTGACTTCCTTCTCACCATACCAGCTCTAGCTAAGGCTAGCACTTCACTGGCGATTACAGAATTATGACAATTAATAGTAATAAGGTCACCAAGAAATTGCTTCGCCCAAGGGCATATACCCCCCACCCGCTCTACAAACAGGATCTCATTAAATAGGTCCCACTTGCTACACGAATTAGAGTTCAACCAAAAAATGACTTTGTTTTTAAGCGCTGATGTTGTTTCCCATGAGTTCACAAAAAGGCTAGGCACATTAGCTAAAACAATGACATGGAGACAGGAAGAAGGTGGCAAGTCAACCACAGTGAACAATGCCAAAGTTTGCTGAGTTTGGTTGTTGGCTCACTAGCTGGTTAATAGTAGTGTTAGAGGACTGTTGAGCTATCTACTGTGACAAGGAATTTACAGCTGTAGCAGCCACCTGGTCAACAATATTAATGCCACCACTACCACCATATGTGCCACTGATGGCCCTACTTTGGGTAAGAGGTACTGAGGATTAAAGTGAAGATAATGGAAGGATTAGAACATCAGCTTCATTGGATTGGGGCACCTGGGCCTGCAGACGAACTGGGCCACTTTCTGCCAAAGTTTCAAGATTACCTGTGCTAGCCTCAACAGTAGCTAGGCAATATTTGATTGGTTGCAGCTTAGTATCCAAAAGCCAAGCCGATCACTCAAAATATCCCACATAGCAACACTCAAAGATCGCAGGATTCCTAATTCATCCACTTTATGGGACCCAGATATTAGCGTGGGTCTAGGCGGTTTGGTTCTCTGCGCCTTTCTCCTCCTTTTGACTGCTGGCCCGGCATCTGACGAACAAACTATGGCTGTCCCGATGTCAATAACAGCAGACCCCTCCTCTTGCTCAATATCAGCCGGGCGATCTTCATCCAGACAATCCTTTATCAGGGAAATAGGCCCATTTAAAAGGTGGAACAAGGCACCTGTGGGGACAACAGAACTTATAACCAGTGGACTCGGAACCTTGAGGAGAGGCAAAGTATCAAGGTCCTCCGACACAAGTGAGAGGCAGCGTTCAGTCAATTCAATGTCATTTGAAACAAAGTCCATCGCCCGCACTAAAAGGTGGTCAATTAAGGAGCGCAGGTGAGTTTGCGAGCCCCAAGTGGAACTAACATTTCTTTTACCCATTGTAAAAAGCACCAAGTATTATAAAACAAAGTAAAAAACAAGGTAAAGTAACACAAAGATAGGAAATTGCACACCCTACTTTTAGTCGTTGAAAGGGAGATGAACAAGTACTTACAAGCCCTTGAATCAAAGCAGACTATCAAAAAGGGGTAGTCCCAGCCCAGCCTTTGACGGTCTATGACTGTCTATGACAGTCTAAGACAGGCCCATCTTGGCCCAGTGTTTGCCCAGGCGCATTCCCGTACTGCAGGTCTCCTGTGTGTGCTATTAGCACCTCCCGGTGTGGGAAAACAGCGTTGGTGGCTCCTGCTGTGAGTGAGGCTGGGGTGTGTAGGCAGATGTCCCCAGCCACCAATATTGAGTCCCCCCCATGTTGTGGGACTCCTGTGCGGGCTGTACGAGCCTGCTGGCATGGGAAAACAGCATTGGGGGCTCCTGCCACTGGTAAGGCTGGGGCGTGTAGGCAACCACCCCCAGCCACCAATATTGAGTCCCCCCCACACTGTGGGTCTCCTGTGCGGGCTACAAGAGCCTCCTGGCATGGGAAAACAATATTGGCGGCTCCTGCCACTGGTGAGGCTGGGGTGTGTAGGCAGATGCCCCAGCCACCAATATAGAGTCCCCCCGCACTGCGGGTCTCCTGTGCAGGCTATGGCACCCCCTGGCATGGAAAACAGCGTTGGCAGCTCCTGCCATTGGTGAGGCTGGGCATGTAGGAAGACATCCCCAGCCACCATACTGCAGGTCTCCTGTGGAGGATATAAGCACCCCCTGGCATGGAAAACAGCGTTGGCAGCTCCTGCCATTGGTGAGGCTGGGGTGTGTAGGCAGATGCCCCAGCCACCAATATAGAGTCCCCCCGCACTGCGGGTCTCCTGTGCAGGCTATGGGCACCTCCTGGCACAGGAAAATAGCATTGACGGCTTCTGCTGCAGGTGAGGCTGGGGCGTGTAGGCAACTGCCCCCAGCAGCCAATATACACCATTAATCTTTGAAAACCCCAGCTTTTATAGGAGCTCAAACTTCATTGTTCTAAAACAGAAATATCCTATTCTGTAATAAATGTGGTCAAACCTTTATATTTCCAATGTAATTGATGGAAAGCTGACAACAGATCGATTATTGAAAATAAACTATAACTCCTAAGTTACTGTAAGTGGATCAACAGTCTCAGGAAGGGGAAACTTGTCAATCTGAATATTCTTGTTTAAATCCCTCAGGTTGAACAATAAGCATATTTTGCTATTTGCGCTGCTCGCAACGACTAGTGGGGCAACACATACAGATGGTTATACTGGTTCAACAATTTGTGAATCTAGAAGCATGTTTAATTTAGATTCAGGCCCTCATTATGACCCTGTCGGTCGGCGATAACATGGCGGTAGGTACTGCCAACAGGCTGGCGGAACTTACTGCCATATTAGGACATTGGCAGGTTGGCTGAAGCCAACCCGCCAGTGTACCACTCCGACCGCCACAGCAGTAACAGCCTCTGGGCTGGAGATATCCATCTCCAGCCCGGCGACCGTCACTGTTCCGCCTGCGGGATTATGACCCCACCTAGCGCCATGGTTTTCGTGGCTTCCTTAACGCCACGAAAACCATGGCGGTAGGCACTATCAGTGACAGGAAATTCCTTCCCTGTCACTGATTGGGGTCTTTCCCCTCCCCCTCCAGTTAGGCCCTCCCTCTCCACAGCCCTCCCCAGCCCCCAACATTCACGCCCCCTTCACAGACACACACATGCATACACACACCCATTCCCACATGCACCCACGCATGCATTCATCTATTCACGAACACATCCACACACTTACCAACATACACCCAGACACTCATTCACAACACACAACATACACACACTCACACCTCCATACATGTACACACGCATTCCAACACGCAACACACGCCCGCATTCACGCACACACAAACATTCACACACACACCCCCACACACACACAACACCCCCTACCCCTTCCCCTGTCGGAGACCTGACTTACCTGGTTCCAGGGGGTCCTCCGGCAGGAGATGGGATGGTGCGCTGCTGCCAGCAGCAGCATCCACCAGCAGAACACTGCCAGGCCGTATTATTTGTCATAATACGGCTGGTGGTGGTCTACTGGTGTGGCGCTGCTGCTGGCATCAGCCCCACCTTACCACCATCCGCCGGCATGGCGACAGCCGGATTTCTGCCATTCTTCTGGCGGAAATCCGGCTGTGGGCATAATACGGCGGATGGCTGGTAGCCGCGGCGACGGTCTTTTGGCGGCCGTCGCTGTGGTGGTAGGCGGTTTTTACCATCAATGTCATAATGAGGGCCTCAGTGTCTTCTCTGACTATGATAGATACACTGTTTAACCTTATGGACAAGTAGTTTGGCATCAGGTATTACAATTGTACAGTTGTACTGTTTTAAAAACTTTATGGTCATCCAATGCTACCCGAAAAGACCTTGGGAAATCCTCAAGCATTTTTCTAGCCATCTAAACACTCTTATCCACTACCAATACTTGATATGGGCTATTGGATAAAAAATGATGTTTAAGGATCCTTGATCAACCTATCACAACTGATAGTCACTTTTCCACAATATACAGCTCACCAACAGCCCTTCTGCTCTGGAACTGTTGGTCAAATGTTCCTAACTCCAACATTGGAATAGGCTGACTGGTGAAACTATCTGTTTTGATATTCAGCGGTTCTAATGATCACCAAGCACATTCACAAGGTGATCCTGAATCTTACACTATGTTGAATTTTCATTTAGCAAACAGGTTTGCTTCTAAAAAAATTCTCAACTAGTAAATTACGTTTTTCTCTGACATTTAATACACAGCTGTTTTTAGACTATTCATCACTCCCAGAAGAAATGTAAGTGTCAAACAAATGTAACTCTAGCTTTCATACCTTTGTTTTACAGACTTGTGGAAATGCCCCAATGTGTGGCAATTAAAACATTTTTGGTAAATTGTAAGACATTTATTTCTGTTCGCTATGTGGTCAATACTACCACATCTATAGTATTCTACATGAACATTATTATTTTTTTGCTATAGAATTTCCTCAGCCATTCCCCCTTGTTGATTGATATATATATATATATTTATATATATATATATATGTATATTTATATAGTGTATGAGGAAGAGATGAAGTAGATCTCTTAAAATAAATTTGTGCAAAATGTATTTCAATAAAGTATTAAAAAGATAAAACTGTGAACAGTAATTTATTGTGATCACCTTATCCATGAAAATTGTGCTGTTGTTCTTATACTGGACCAAACCAAGTACTGAACTATCACCCCTGATCGACAGATATGTCATAGGGCTTTTCACTACATAAAATGGTTTGTTTTAAAGGAAGTTTCAATGAGGACCTCAGTAATTCAACTAATATTCACAATTTTCAGAGTTTGCCTTAATGCCTTATTCCTCTACCACTCACAAATCTCTCATTGTCCCATCAGAAACATTTTCCCAGGGACACTGGTTACACTACAGGAAACCGCTCATATGATAGCCATAGTCTATTTATCAACATTTGGATCCTCAGAATACTGGGTTCATGCCATGCCTGTAGATGAATGAGCCAATTAAATTAGTCTAGGAAAATTGAGTAATCAGAAAATGGTCATGTCATAGCTTTCTGGTAAAAATAAAAAAAATGCCTTGTATCAATATTTGCAATACAAATCTTTACAGATCACCCCTGTTACATGAAAGTGTTCATAGTAATAGCAGGCTAAATCACATATTGGCACGTGGTACCCCACAATACTTCCATAATAATTTGTTCCTCTGTAACTCTGAATTCTGCTGGTGCTATAAACTTTGTTGGAAACCTGTTCACGGTGCATCAAACAACTTATCAGGGGCAGTTCCTCCATGAGGGCGGAGGAGCGTCACTCACCGCTAGCAGCGGCAGCTGCACAACCTTTAAAGGAAACAATAACAAACAGTGTTTGTTATCACCTCCTTTTAAAGGGGTGGGGCCACGGGGGTGACGTGCTCTGTGGGGGAGTGCTGGGGAGTGCTCAGCATTCCCCCAACACTCCCCCTCAGAGCGCATGTGTGTTTGGCCGGCCATCTCGGGCCGGCCGAGCACACATGCTCAAAGGGCTCTCTCCAGCCCAGCAATGCTGTTGCTGGGCTGGAGAGAGCCTGCGCAGGCTCCCAGTCTATCTGCCCAAGATCAGTATTTTTATTCCACAGACTCACTTTGAGCCCTTTTATTAATACTGCACAATCAAAGCTTGCCTCTTACTTTTACAGAGAATGCTGATGATACCCGAAATACCTAAAGCAGTCTTTTCTTCGTCAGTTAAATGATTATGAGGTATGTAGCTCCGTGGGCCTTTTTCTCAAAGGAGCAGTGGCCTGGCGTAACAGGATGCTGTTTTAAAACAGTTGGGATGATTTGCTCGTAGGCGAGGACCTGTAAGTGTTTTGAATATTTTATGTTTTTACATTTCATATGATAAGTGTTTGTTTGAATTGCATATGGGGGAGGAACTATGAGTGTTATTTATATTTGATATGCCTCTTTATCTTGCGTGAATTTAGTATCTTGAACTTATGTATGGCTTCGGTGATTTGCCTGTATGTTTTTATTGGTGTTTCTTTTGTGGATATTATTATATCCAAATAAAGATTTTACTTACCTACTTACTTAAAGCAGTCTGAGTCAGGCTTGGTTTGTGGCCTGCTTTCTAAACTGCTATGTCCCCCCCAGCAAAATCCTGTTTGCCTAGAAGAAGGAATCGTGTGCCCAATAAAGTTTCATACTCCCAACAAGAAAAAAGCATTTCTGTGGCAAGTTCTTACCTCAGTAGAGTCCATGTAGTGAGATCTTTTGCAGGCATTGGTGTCTTCCACTGCTTGGATGGGTTAATAACTGGGTTGCAGGACACATACAGATTGAAACCATGCACTCCTCTTTCTGTTATTATTTTTAAAAGAGGAAAACAGATATGGAGCACTTCTACATGCTCTCAGTCTTCACGACATACCCAACATCTGTGCCAATTGTCAGTGTGGGTTAGTTGAATGCGATGAGATTCCTGAATAAAGCCTAAAAATCTGTCACTCTCTCAATGGCTTGTACCACATTGCTAAAGTTTTGAGAGGAGTGCATTATTGTATTATATAAGTATAAGGATAATTGTTGCACTAAAATCCAAATGGCATCTAAGCATGAGATAATAATTATCACCTACATACATGTGTAAATATACACGTCAAAGCTTTGTATTTTCAGAAATCAAAAATAAATATGGCCTATTTGTAATTTCTGTAGATAATTTGGTGTGAGGTACCTACTCTTAGGGCCTCATTTACAAGGATTTAGTGCCACCGTAGCATAATTTTTTTTAATGCAGCGGTGGTGCTAACTTAAAGCCATATTTACAAAGTGGCACCAGTGCTGTAAAGCGCCGCCATTCCTGGGGGTGCATCATTTTTCATGACGGCCAGATCTGACTGTTTCAGATAGTGACATAAATATGCAAGGTAGAAGTTCCCTCTTTAAAAATTATACTGGGCCTCTAGCGCCGTATCTTACAGCTTTCTGGAAAATGACAGGTGCCTAGGAAAAGTCTTGCTAAATCTGACTAGTGTCAAAATGTTAATGCCTGGTCAGGCCAGGCGTTAAAATGACTCTTTGGCACTAGTACACATCCAAAACACTCTGACAACCTGGAGTACACAATGGTTCTACTCTTGCCACAACTTGGGGCACCAAGGAAACCACCGCAACCCCCCAACATCACCGCCACATCCACCAGCACCACCACAGTCACCACTACCCACACCACAGACATAGCACAGAAGAAAAGAAAGCATTGACCGCCAGCGGGCATCCCTGATCACCCTCAGGAAGGAGGAGGTTATCACCTTCTACCGGCTGCACAGGGATTCCATCATACAACTGCTCCACCTCATTGCGCCCCAACTGCAGGGCCTGACCAATCTCCTGGCTGTGCTTCATCTGCTTGCGTCTGGATCCTTTCAGACCACTTTAGCACAAGTGGCTGGAGTATCACAGCCATTCCTGTCTGCATTCCTGCCCTCTGTCTTGGATGCTATCATCCGCCTGACACCCGCCGCATCTTCTTCCCCAATACCCAGCAATTGCAGCAGGAAATTAAACAGGGCTTTTATGCCATTGCTGAGTTTTCCCATGTGCTCAGAGACATGGACTGCACACAAGTACAAATTGTACCTCCTGCTGGAATGGAACATGTATACCGCAACAGGAAACACAACCACTCGATGAATGTGCAGGCCATCGTGGCGTATCATGGGTTGTTGATCATAGTACTGTCCAAATACCGAGGCAGCATCCGTGACACTTATATCTTCTGCCAGTCCATCATCAACCAGAGATTCGGAGATGGACAATATGGAAATGGCCTGCTTGTAGGTAAGGAAACAAACATACTAACAAATAGATATGGGGACACAATACACAGACAACTGTCTGCCTGCACAGATAGGGAATGCAAAATGAGGCCGCCACACACACATGCACCATGGTCTGTTCACATATCAAATGCAAATCATCCTAACGTACAGGTGAACACATCTCAAGCCACTATTGCACATGTTGCATGATGTAACGGCACACAGCCATGTATGGCAGACAGGAAATCTGCTCTACATCTCTGTGTGCTCGGAAGGTGTAAGATCTATACTGGGAGGTGGTCACATGTAACACACATGGAACATCAGCTGTTTCATGGCCCACACATCAAGGACTAGAGGCCTCCGTAACTATGCCCTTGCGCCACTCCGTGCCACCAGAGCAATATATTATAGCTGCTCCGCTGGCACAGGTTGCCACTTCACATTTACAAGGCCATGCAAAGCCACCCTGCGTGGTTTTTCATGGCCTTGTAGATATAAACAACTTACACACAGGACACTGTGTGAAAGTAGTGTTCCAGAGGGTGTTGCTTGTGGTATACCCATGCAACACCCAAGGAAATTGAAGGTATCTGAAGTAGCAACAGATTTACAAGGCTGCAAATATGGCACATGTTTACACCACCTCAGAGGGGCGTAAGAGTGATGCAATGGGGAGAAATAGCTTTACCACTCCCTGTATCTTCCCCTCCCATGTGTGCTGCATTTTGCAGCACTAATAGTAAGATAGAAACACCTCTTGTGTTGTGATGTTCCTTCCTGCACAAACACAATCATCCTCACAATGCAGGCATCCTGGCACCAAGTTGTGCATCAGTGCAGGGGGTGAGGACAGAAAGGTACTGTATCTTGTAGACATGGTGCTTTCCTGTACTTACCTAGTGGCGCATGGCAGCACAGCAAGGCACTTGCTCGCCACCTTGTGCCATGGGACTCGTAAATGAGGACCTAGGTGCAAACTGACAACCCTTGGCCCACGGACAGGTGATATGTAACTGTACTAATGTATAGTGCTGTGTCACAGAATTCACATCTCACATGTGTGAAGTGTGATGCTACACATAGACATCACTCATCATGCCTTGGAGACAGAGGTCTTGGCTGGAAAGGTGCTCCCGCAAACACAAATACCATCCTGAAAGCTAAGTGGAACACCTACAAAACATTATGCAAGTGTGAATGTGTACTCACAAGGCAACTTGTGTACATGTCTAATTGAATGGACTTCAATTTTGCAGGAGGCCCCAAGTAATGTGTTCTAGCTTCCCTTCTTGAAGATGTAGTACAGTGCAGGAAGTTGTGTTGCTGGACTGTAGAAGACCACACACAAATCTGCAGGATACATGTGTTGTGTGCACAAATTGGTCAAACCTCTCACACCTGTCACATGTGTACACAATGTTACACCACTGTGACATCCAGTCATGGATTTGGAAATGGCAGTTGTCACATCATGTCACTCAATTAGGATGTGTGAGGGCATACTATGTGGATAGCATCATGTCACCTATCATGGACAATGTAGGACAATCCAATCCAAGGCATGGCCAAATGTAATGTACGGCAACACCAACATCTGGGGAGGACCCATACATGTATCTGTGTCAGCCATGTCTGGCATGTCAACAACAACCTAGCCTGGACCTACAAAAAAGATAGACAACCCCAGTCTGTCCCACCACACTAGTATTGGCAGACCAAAACATAGCGTGGACTAGAGTGATGAGAATCAGACACCACCCAAACCTGCTGCACAAATATGCCAGTCAAGAATTATGGTGTATCGTCCCATGCATTGCATTTGCCATCATGTACTGTGAGTGAACAGATCCCTGGAAATGGCACTACACAGGCACGGTTGGCAGCTCATGAGTTCATATTGGGAGAAGTGCATGACTATACCAATACACATGACACACATGGCCAGGATGTATCCAAAGGCAGTAATCCAAAGCAATGACACTTCTCTATCCTTTAACTTTTCAGCTGACCAAGGTTACAGCATTCAGCCATAGGTGATGACACCTTTTACAAACCCACAAAGAGAAGCTGAGACAACCTACAACCAGGCAGATGTTTGGACCAGGTACACTGAGGAGAGGACTTTTGGCTTGCTAAATGCCAGCTTTCACTGCCTTGATGTATCAGGTGGGCTATTGCTGTATTCCCCACCCATTATCTGCAAAATGATCATGGCATGTTCCATATTGCACAATCTCTGCGTTAAAACCAATGTCCCCTGGGATGAGGAGCAGGAGGTTCATCAGGAGGAGGATGAGGATAAGATCCTAAATCATCCAGACATCCAGAACACTACTGCCGGTGCACGGTGACATGACTACATTTTGTGGCATTTCTTTTCCTGAGAACATGTGGAGTAAGGCATGACTGCAAAACATGTTAATAGACTGAGCTAAACAATATGGTGGTCATTCTGACCTCGGCGGTAAAAGGCGCCTACCGCCGGTCAGAAATCCTCCATAATCCCGCCGCGGTCGCGGAAACCCGCCACGGTCATTCTGACCCGCAGAAGGCAAACCTCCGAAAATCCGACCGCCACAACAGACCGCCAGACCAGCGGTCGGCGGAAAGGTGGAGGTGACCAAACCTCCACCGCCACGCCAACAGAAATACGCCCATCCCATTACGACCCACGAATCCACGCGGCGGTCATTCAAACGCGGTATTCCATTGGCGGGACACACCGCCGCGGTCAGAATACACACAAACGAACAAAACTCAGCCACATTGGACGATTTGAATCCCACACACCTGATACACATACACACACCACTCCCACACACACAATACAATATAAAACACACACCCACATCACCCACAAACCCCTACGCTAAAAGATTCGTCAAGAAGGCAAGAGCGAAACACCAGCATCCAAAAAATAACAGCCACAGCCACTCAACACCATCACCCACACACTATCCACACACAAAACAACACACACCACCACACTCAACTCACTTAAATACACATACTCCACCCCACACATCATACACACCACCCCATGGCACCCCAAAGACAACCCCGCTTCACAGACGAAGAACTCAGGGTTATGGTGGAGGAAATCGTTCGGGTAGAGCCCCAGCTGTTCGGCACACAGATACAATACACCAGCATTGCCCGGAGGACGGAGCTATGGCAGAGGATTGTCGACAGGGTCAACGCAGTGGGACAGCACCCCAGAAATCGGGAAGACATCAGGAAGCGATGGAACGACCTACGGGGGAAGGTGCGTTCCATGGTATCCAGGCACAACATCGCCGTGCAGAAGACTGGCGGAGGACCCCCACCTCAACCCCCACAATTCACATCATGGGAGGAGGAAGTCTTGAACATCCTGCATCCTGACGGCCTTGCAGGAGTCGGCGGAGGAATGGATACTGGTAAGTTGAAGCTTCAATACTGCTTCCCCCCCACCTGCATGCCAAATCAGACCCCAAACCTCACCCCCATCCTCGAACCCCACCCTCACCCCCACCCCCATCGTCACCCCCACCCTCACCCCCACCACCATCCTCACCCCCACCACCATCCTCACCCCCACCCCCAGCACACCTATTCCCCGCCAATGTCTCACCATCACAACCCACACATCCCAAAACCTAGGCCTGCATGCGTCCACTAAGCATGGACACCCATCACCAAAGCATGCCCAATGCATATACAGATCCCCCCCACAAGCCACCCTCACCAAAGCCCCCACACACGAATGCCAGCACTTGGGGACACGAGAACCCACAGATACACCCATATGCCACACATTGAAACTATAACCATACCTCTATACCCCTGCAGGACCCGACCGTCAACACACCGCGGCGGAGGGGCCAGAATTCTCCACACCCCCCACCCAAGAGGCCGTCAGCGATGACAGCAGCTCTGTCGACCTGGACACCGATGACCAGCCCGGACCATCGGGGACCTCTGGACAGTCGGTTCCCCTCACACAGGCACAGGCCACTACAGACCCAAACCCCTCTGGGAACACCAGCACAGCTCCCACCCAGCGGGCCCATGCCTCTGTCTCCAGGGCGCGTCAATCTGCGGTGTGTCTACCACTACAGGGCACCCAGGATAACCCACCACCCCAACAACAACAGGGACCTGGGGGCAGTGGTAGTGGGCACACCGGCCAGGGGGCAGAGGCCCAGGGAAACAGGGGAACTCGGAGGGCAGCTGTGCGACAGGGGGGGGAGGAGAGGCCCAGGGAACCCACTCTCCACGAGGTCCTCACCACCATCATGGGAGCATACAACCGCTCCCAGGAGACGATGGCGACGATACTGGCCCGGTTCCAGGAGATCCAGGCGCTGCAGGAGGAACACTATCTGGGATACAGGGAGGACATCAGAGCCATCAACACCACCCTGGTTACCATGGTAGGGCTGCTGCAGGACCTCGTCAACAACAGGGCGGACACTGAACAACACCCAAGGGCCCCTGCCACTAGCCTGGACCAAGAACAGCCAACCACCTCCGCCGGCGCTAGTGGACAGGAGGCCCCCGCACAGCAGCAGCCCACCAGACCCCCACCTCCTGCAGGAGAAGAACCACCCCGCAAGAGGGCCCTGAGATCTCGCAAGAAGACAGAGTAGGATGTCAAGACCCCCGCCAGCAATGGATACCACCTGATGTCATCCCACTGTCCCACATAGTCACCCTGTCCATCCTTGAACTGCCCATGCTCCATCTCTCCACAGGCCTCTGGACAATGCACCTGTGTGACTGTTACTCTGGACTCTGCCATGGACATTCCTTCACCATAGCCCCCACCCACTTGAAACCACCCATCCCATTTTGAGCACTTAAATAAACACCTATTTTGCACCAAAATATCTGGAGTCTGGCTGTGATTTCAATAGATTGTAATTGACATGACAGTGCAAATATGTCCTTGTACATGGTGAAGTCAACAAACAGCTGCCACAAAGCTGTAGTCCATGGGGAAACGAAGCACAGGACTCGTAGTGGGGACCCCAGATCTGAAATAGGGAGGGAAAAGCCAAAACTCAGTCATCATACACTGGGGCAAATAGACAGGCAGCAGAGATGCTGGAGAGTAGTTAACTTTTACTAAATTATCTTTGAAATGTTACCTGTGTCCTATTGGAAGTACTGTTCAATGATTCTGTCCCTGTTGTCTGTTTCAGCCCCGTCGTCTTCCTCCTCGTCACTCTCCTCAGGTTCCACCGCTGCCACAACACCACCGTCTCGACCATCCTCCTGCAGGAAAGGCACCTGGCGGCGCAAAGCCAGGTTGTGAAGCATGCAGCAGGCCACGATGATGTGACACACCTTCTTAGGTGAGTACATTAGGGATCCACCTGTCATATGCAGGCACCTAAACCTGGCCTTTAGGAGGCCAAAGGTGCGTTCGATCACCCTCCTAGTACGCCCATGGGCCTCATTGTACCGTTCCTCTGCCCTGGTCCGGGGATTCCTTACTGGGGTCAGTAGCCACGACAGGTTGGGGTACCCAGAGTCCCCCACTAGCCATACACGGTGTCTCTGTAGCTGTTCCATCACGTAAGGGATGCTGCTATTCCTGAGGATGTAGGCGTCATGCACTGACCCTGGGAATTTGGCATTTACATGCGAGATGTACTGGTCAGCCAAACACACCACCTGGATGTTCATTGAATGGTAATTTTTTCTGTTCCTGTACACCTGCTCCCTGTCTCTTGGGGGAACCAAAGCCACATGGGTCCCATCAATGGCACCAATTACGTTGGGAATATGTCCAAGGGCGTAGAAATCACCCTTCACTGTAGCCAATTCGCCCACCTCAGGGAAAATGATGTAGTTCCTCACAGATTTCATCAGGGCAGACAACACTCTGGATAACACCTTCGAAAACATGGGCTGAGACATCCCAGAAGCAATTCCCAAGGTTGTCTGAAATGACCCACTTGCCAAGAAATGTAGTACTGACATGACCTGCACCAGAGGGGGAATCCCTGTGGGTTGGCGGATGGGGGACATCAGGTCGGGCTCTAGCTGGGCACACAGTTCATGGATAGTGGCACGGTTAAGACGGTAGGTCAGGATAATGTGGCGTTCTTCCATTGTCGACAGGTCCACCAGCGGTCGGTACACGGGAGGATTCATCCGTCTCCTCGCCCAACCCAGCGGACGGTGCCTAGGAAGGACAACATGGAGCACACAGTCAAGCAACCCACAGGTACGTACTCACAGCTAGCACAGTATACGATTCTCTATGCAGTGAATGGCGTGTCTGAGTGGCTATGCAAGGCCTAGGCCTGTGTGACGCAGTTGAAATTGAGCCATGTGGGCCCTGGAAATGGCGGCTGCCTGACCTGTGAAGTGTGACAATGGGATGTGAGGTCAATGCGCTGGCGTGGCACACCGCGGCGGGCGGCGGGCGAAGACCGCGGCGCAAAGCCGCATTGGTTAACATTGAAGCCTATGGGTTTCAGGAGCCAATGGCGAAGGGCGCCGGCGGTGGCGGGACGCACCGCCGCGGTACGCACCGCCGCGGACGTGACCGCCATTTTCTATCTACTTATCCACTTGCGACTTGAACTTTCACAGGAGAGGACCTATACTGCAAGTGTTGCTGTGACCTCGGTCTGGAAGGGACAATGGCTGCTGCGCCTGGGGAAAGGGCCCCTGCCTTCACTGGAGAGGAGTTGGAGAAACTTGTGGATGGGGTCCTCCCCCAGTATGCGCTACTCTACGGTCCTCCAGACCAACAAGTGAGTTTAATTCAATATGGATTTGGGGCCACTGGCTGGCTTGGGGGCATGGCGGGGGGCCTGGCGGGGATGGGGGGCATGTTGGGCCTGGCGGGGGGCATGGCGGGGATGGGGGGCATGTTGGGCATGGCGGGGGGCCTGGCGGGGATGGGGGGCATGTTGGGCATGGCGGGGGGCCTGGCGGGGATGGGGGGCGTTGGGCCACTGGAAAGGAAAATGCTGAGAAACTTGAACGTGGTATTTCTCCCTCCCTGTACGTGTCACATAGGTCCGCGCCCATGAGAAGATCGGGATTTGGCGTGCCATCGCCAAGGAAGTCCGGGCCCTGGGGGTCCACCATCGACGGGGCACCCACTGCCGCAAGAGGTGGGAGGACATCCGCCGCGGGACCAAGAAGACCGCCGAGTCTCTGCTGGGGATGGCCTCCCAACGTAGGCGGGGTGCCTGCCGTCAACTGAGCCCCCTGATGTTCCGGATCCTGGCGGTGGCCTACCCTGAATTGGATGGGCGCGTGAGGGCAGCACAGCAGACACAAGGGGGTGAGTACAAGCATTATCTACTCTGTTGTCGCGCAGTGGAGGTGTCTGGGTGGGGGAGGAGGGCTGGGGGTCCCCCTAGGCCAGGGCGATATCTGTAGGCTGGGCACCCCCGTAAGCCCCTGTGTCCCCAGCCACCACCCTCAGTAGTTTGTCAGTACAGCCATCCCTGGGCCGTGTCATCCATGGGTGCAGTTGTCAACTCTAGGCGTGTAGGGCATGTTCCACGGAATGCGTAGCGTACCCCAAGTGCGCAACTTAGTGCAGGGGGCATCTGTGTCTGTCATGTCCGCTAACTGTACCGGAGATCCATGTACTCAATATCCCTTTATTTCTCTCTCCCCCCCCCCTTTTTGTTTGTCTTTCTGTGCTTGTGTGCATCAGCATCATCAGGCGGAGGAGAAGTGGCATCGGGGCAGGAGGGAGCTGCATCTCACATGGCCCAGGAGGGCCATGCCACAGAGTCAGACTGGACCAGTGAGACGGAGGGCGAGGGGAGGTCCACGACGGGGACGACTGGACCCTGCAGCGACACGGACACGTCCTCGGAAGGGGGCTCCCTTGCGGGGGTGGCACCATCCATGCCCCCCGCCATTACAGGTACAGCCGCCACCCAGCGCACCATCTCCGCCCTCCCAGCAGCCCCTCAGCGTTCGCCCCGTGCCCGCTCTGCCAGGAAGCCGGGCATCTCCTTCGCCCCAGGCACCTCAGGCCCTGCCCCTGTTACCCCCGCTGCCCTCAGTGAGGAGGTCATTGACCTCCTCCGAACGCTCATTGTTGGGCAGACTACCCTTTTGAATGCCATCCAGGGGGTGGAGAGGGAGGTTCATCGCAGCAATGCGTACCTGGAGGGCATTCATTCGGGTCAGGCTGCCCATCAGCGATCGTTCTAGGCTCTGGCCTCAGCACTGACGGCAGCCATTGTCCCTGTCTCCTGCCTGCCTCTACTAACTCCCTCCTCCCAGTCTCCTGTTCCTCTGCCTGTCCCACCCACACCATCAGACCAGCCTGCACACACCTCAACACCCAAGAGAAGCTCATCCAAACATAAGCACCACAGATCACGCAGACATTCACACACGCAACATTCCGATGCAGACATGCCAACAGTCACTACCACCTCTGTGACCCCCACCTCCTCGTCTCCCTCCTCCCTCCCTGTGACGTCTACACTCACACCTCCATTCACCTCACCATCAGCAAGTGTTTCCATCACCAGCACACCCTCCACTCCAGTCCGCACACGTGCAGTCACCACCCCCACTGCCATTTACACGTCCCCTGTGTCCTCTCCCACTGTGTCTGTCACCCCCTCTTCCACACCACACAAACGCAGCCACCCACCCACCCAACAGCCATCCACCTCACGACAGCCTATCCCTCCTGCACCTGCACCCAAAGACAGCAAACGTGACTCACCTACAACCACATCCTCTCCCTCCACTCCCATTCCCACTGTACCTACCACTCTCCATTGTCCCAAGAAGCTCTTCCTCGCCACTACTAACTTCTTTCCTGACCCTGAGCCCCCCCCTCCTTCTCGTCGGGGTAAGAAGAGCACCTCAGCCACCACCAGCCCTGCAGCCCCCTTGACAAGGGTGCAGGGGTATTGGAGCCCGCCAGCCTGCATGTCTGGATCTTCGCCCAGCAGCAAGGGGACAGCCAGCCCACCCCCTGGGAAGAGGAGCAGAAGGCGGAAGGGTCGCCGCAGGAGCCCGCCTTCTACATCCCCCCCGGACACCACCCAGAGACAGTCACCAGCCACAGCTCCAAAGGGAGGAAAGGGCCACAGGCCCACGACTAAGGAGGGCAAGGGCAGCAAGTCAGAGAGGTCAGGCAGCAGGCCTGCTGCCCAGGAGGAGCCCACAACCCCCATAGCCGCTGCCCCGGGAGGAACCGGCACAGCTGCCCCGGGAGAGCCCACCACCCCCATAGCCGCTGCCCAGGGAGGACCCAGCCCAGCTGGCCAGGAGGGCCCCACCACCCACAGCCCAGGTGGGCAGTGAAGGAGCACCATCCCCGCTGCCCAGGAGGGCACCACCAGGCAATTAGCAGTTGGCCATAGACCGTCCGCCGTCTCAAGAACCGCTGAACTGGGCCCCGCCGTCTCAAGAACCGCTGAACTGGGCCCTTCAGGGCAAGAACCGCTGAACTGGGCCCCGCCATCTCAAGAACCGCTGAACTGGGCCCCGCCGTCTCAAGAACCGCTGAACTGGGCCCTTCAAGGCAAGGAGCGCTGAACTGGGCCCCGCTGTCTCAAGAACCGCTGAACTGGGCCCCGCCGTCTCAAGAACCGCTGAACTGGGCCCTTCAGGGCAAGAACCGCTGAACTGGGCCCCGCCGTCTCAAGAACCGCTGAACTGGGCCCTTCAGGGCAAGAACCGCTGAACTGGGCCCCGCCGTCTCAAGAACCGCTGAACTGGGCCCTTCAGGGCAAGAACCGCTGAACTGGGCCCCGCCGTCTCAAGAACCGCTGAACTGGGCCCCGCCGTCTCAAGAACCGCTGAACTGGGCCCTTCAAGGCAAGGAGCGCTGAACTGGGCCCCGCCGTCTCAAGAACCGCTGAACTGGGCCCCGCCGTCTCAAGAACCGCTGAACTGGGCCCTTCAGGGCAAGAACCGCTGAACTGGGCCCGCCGTCTCAAGAACCGCTGAACTGGGCCCCGCCGTCTCAAGAACCGCTGAACTGGGCCCTTGAAGGCAAGGAGCGCTGAACTGGGCCCCGCCGTCTCAAGAACCGCTGAACTGGGCCCCGCCGTCTCAAGAACCGCTGAACTGGGCCCTTCAGGGCAAGAACCGCTGAACTGGGCCCCGCCGTCTCAAGAACCGCTGAACTGGGCCCTTCAGGGCAAGAACCGCTGAACTGGGCCCCGCCGTCTCAAGAACCGCTGAACTGGGCCCCGCCGTCTCAAGAACCGCTGAACTGGGCCCTTCAAGGCAAGGAGCGCTGAACTGGGCCCCGCCGTCTCAAGAACCGCTGAACTGGGCCCTTCAGGGCAAGAACCGCTGAACTGGGCCCCGCCGTCTCAAGAACCGCTGAACTGGGCCCTTCAGGGCAAGAACCGCTGAACTGGGCCCCGCCGTCTCAAGAACCGCTGAACTGGGCCCCGCCGTCTCAAGAACCGCTGAACTGGGCCCTTCAAGGCAAGGAGCGCTGAACTGGGCCCCGCCGTCTCAAGAACCGCTGAACTGGGCCCCGCCGTCTCAAGAACCGCTGAACTGGGCCCTTCAGGGCAAGAACCGCTGAACTGGGCCCCGCCGTCTCAAGAACCGCTGAACTGGGCCCTTCAGGGCAAGAACCGCTGAACTGGGCCCCGCCGTCTCAAGAACCGCTGAACTGGGCCCCGCCGTCTCAAGAACCGCTGAACTGGGCCCCGCCGTCTCAAGAACCGCTGAACTGGGCCCTTCAGGGCAAGAACCGCTGAACTGGGCCCCGCCGTCTCAAGAACCGCTGAACTGGGCCCCGCCGTCTTAAGAACCGCTGAACTGGGCCCTTCAGGGCAAGAACCGCTGAACTGGGCCCCGCCGTCTCAAGAACCGCTGAACTGGGCCCTTCAGGGCAAGGACCGCTGAACTGGGCCCTACAAGGCAAGGAGCGCTGAACTGGGCCCTTCAAGGCAAGGAGCGCTGAACTGGGCCCCGCCGTCTCAAGAACCGCTGAACTGGGCCCTTCAGGGCAAGGACCGCTGAACTGGGCCCTACAAGGCAAGGAGCGCTGAACTGGGCCCTTCAAGGCAAGGAGCGCTGAACTGGGCCCCGCCGTCTCAAGAACCGCTGAACTGGGCCCTTCAAGGCAAGAACCGCTGAACTGGGCCCCGCCGTCTCAAGAACCGCTGAACTGGGCCCCGCCGTCTCAAGAACCGCTGAACTGGGCCCTTCAAGGCAAGGAGCGCTGAACTGGGCCCCGCCATCTCAAGAACCGCTGAACTGGGCCCCGCCGTCTCAAGAACCGCTGAACTGGGCCCTTCAGGGCAAGAACCGCTGAACTGGGCCCCGCCGTCTCAAGAACCGCTGAACTGGGCCCCGCCATCTCAAGAACCGCTGAACTGGGCCCTTCAGGGCAAGAACCGCTGAACTGGGCCCCGCCGTCTCAAGAACCGCTGAACTGGGCCCTTCAGGGCAAGGACCGCTGAACTGGGCCCTACAAGGCAAGGAGCGCTGAACTGGGCCCTTCAAGGCAAGGAGCGCTGAACTGGGCCCCGCCGTCTCAAGAACCGCTGAACTGGGCCCTTCAGGGCAAGAACCGCTGGCCCTTTGGCAGACGTGGCAGGGCAGGATCTATCTCGGGCAGGGCTGCAGGATGTCCTCTGGCCAACTTGCCTCCTCCAGTGGCAGTGGGGTCTGTTATGGACTGTATGGACTGTGGCTTTGCTCTCCCCAGGATGGCCCAGTGGGCAGGCCACCCACTGTATGGACTGTATGGACTGTGGCTTTGCTCTCCCCAGGATGGCCCAGTGGGCAGGCCACCCACTGTATGGACTGTTTGGACTGTGGCTTTGCTCTCCCCAGGATGGCCCAGTGGGCAGGCCACCCACTGTATGGACTGTATGGACTGTGGCTTTGCTCTCCCCAGGATGGCCCAGTGGGCAGGCCACCCACTGTATGGACTGTATGGACTGTGGCTTTGCTCTCCCCAGGATGGCCCAGTGGGCAGGCCACCCACTGTATGGACTGTATGGACTGTGGCTTTGCTCTCCCCAGGATGGCCCAGTGGGCAGGCCACCCACTGTATGGACTGTATGGACTGTGGCTTTGCTCTCCCCAGGATGGCCCAGTGGGCAGGCCACCCACTGTATGGACTGTTTGGACTGTGGCTTTGCTCTCCCCAGGATGGCCCAGTGGGCAGGCCACCCACTGTATGGACTGTTTGGACTGTGGCTTTGCTCTCCCCAGGATGGGCCAGTGGTCATGGAGTCCCCTCGTGGATCTGGCGTCGTGTACTCAAGTGGCTGAGGTGCCCCCCCTTCCCTTCCCCCTGAGGTGCCTGTCCTATTTTCTTTCTGATGCCCCTGCAGTGTTCTCTCCGTGGAGTTCTTGTCGTGGGACTGGGCCTTGCCCCTTTGCACAGGACCCCTGTGATCCACGGACAGTGGTTGGACTACATTTAGTAGCTGTATATATTTTGTACATAGTTTATTTATTAATTGGGATTACTGGTGTACATATTTCAATATATCTGCCCGTTTATGATCTCTTCTTTTGGTCTTTGCATTATTTCGGAGGGGGGTGGTTTGTGGGTTGTGACAGTGATCTGTGGGAATGCATTGATGTGTGTGTTGTAGTGGGTGTGGGTGGGTGGGTGTGTGCCGGTAATCTTTTCCCTCCCCTGTGTCGTAGGTGCAGTACTCACCGATGTCTTCCGCGCCGCCGGGCGTGCTCCTGGTATATGAGCAGGAATAGGAGTGCGGGGATGACCTGCAACTCTGGCTCCATACTGCCGGAATCTCGCGTGGAGTGCGTAGAGGTGAGCGTTTTCCCGTTCGTAGTCTGTTTCCGCCGTGTTCTTATCGGCGGTGCTCCCGCCCCGGAAAAGGTGGCAGATTGGTGGGTCGTAATAGGGTGGGCGGTACATTGTCTGCCGCCGGGCTGTTGGCGGGAACCGCCGCGCTGTTTGTTTGTACCGCTGTGGCGGTCGGAGTGTTAAGTTGGCGGGCTGTGTTGGCGGTTCCCGCCAGGGTCAGAATTGCATATTTTAGACCGCCGGCCTGTTGGCGGCTTGGCCGCCGCTTTATCACCGACCGCCAGGGTCAGAATGAGGGCCTATATGTCTTGGAATGTTTGTCACAGTCACATTTCCTAAATAAACAACATCCATGAAACCATAAGTTGGCCCCAAGAGTTGTCAATATAGTGTGAACACTGTTGTCATCTTCTAAGTACCAGACACAATGCACGGAGGTATCAAAAGTATGGTGTGTAACGTTTGCATTGCCTGGCACACAAACATCTTCATCTGAAAACACTCATATCTGCCATCTACCATTGTCCCAATAGGAAAATAGATGGATAGGAATCACTTTGTGATGCATCAGGTCAACACTGTATGCCAAGCTCTGTAAATAGCTGTCAGGAACAGCAACAGTTGATCGTTGTGAGATATGTGTCAAGTCAATGGGTGAAAGATTCACAACACTGCTGAGAAATCACAACATGCACATATTTTGCACTCACATGTATGACAAATCGTAAGTGTATCACAGAGGACAGTACATCTGTGTACAGCACAATGTCCAACAAATCTGTTATCTTCTTGCATGTGGGCCAATGAATGTCATTGTATGTCTCACGCTGTTGGAAATATGTTTGAGTACATTAGGACACAAAATGACTTGTACATGTCTGTGCGACCATTAGCTGCAAAGACCGTTCCCCCAAACCACCCCTACTCACTGTGCATCTGACAAAGAATATAGGCCCTCATTACAACCCTGGCAGTCGGTGTTAAAGCGGCGGTAAAACCGCCAACAGGCTGGCGGTAAAAAAATGAAATCATGACCGTGGCGGAAACCGCCAATATTGACAGCCACTTCAACACTCCGACTTCCACGGCAGTACAAACAAACAGCATGGCGGTCACCGCCAACAGACAGGCGGAAGACAATGTACCGCCCACAGTATCATGAGAGGCCAATCCACCACCTTTTCCGGGGCGGATCCACTGCGAACAAAAACACAGTGGAAACAGGACTGGGAATGGAAAACGCTCACCTCTACACACCCCACGAGCAACCAGGATGCCATGGAGCCGGAACTCCAAATTCTACCTCCCATTGTAAAGTAAGCTGAACAGGAGAACCAGCTGTCAAAGAACGATGAAAGTTGCACAAAATGTCGTTTAGTTACTTGCTTCAGCGTCATAGCATAAGACAAATGTCCAAATAATCACCCCAGCGCCGCGCCGATATTCTCTGCCCTTCCGCTCCCCCAACTGCAGTTTTCTCCGCGTCCTGGATCGCTCGTGCACCACACACGCGTCAGGAACACCGAGAAAGCGGCTCGTGCAATAAACTAGAGGAATTCTAGTTGCACGCGCAGCGGCAGACACTACATTTAGTTTTCCCTTTTTTTTTTTTTAAACAAAACCAATCAAGACCAACCCTCCAATGAAAACAAACAATAAACCTTTACCCCTTTAGCTTATCATAAAACACTGGAGAACAAAAAAAACATCAGGTAATAATACATATTACGCTAGACATTTCTAAATGTAGGTAATGATACATCTTACGCTTTACATTTCCAAACATCACGTTTTGCATTTCTTGATAGATATTAAAACTTGAGCAATCCTGGAAAACCTTGCTTAACGGTACCTCACCAGTAATTTGTGGACTCTACAACATTTCCTAACAGGCAACAGTTAGGAGCAAGTGTCCCCTACCTTAGGATTTAATGATTCAACCATACCAGGTTTTTGTACAATCAAGGCCTTCTTCGCCCTTTCATTCTGCTCCAACAGGTCTCTAAGTGACAAAGGAACATCTCTTGGTAAAACTTTTACCACTTTTCCCACATTCCACCAATTACGTCCACCAACACGAATAGCATTACCACACACTTTGTCAACCCTCAAAGGTTCTGAAAACTTTGAGTCACTTTTCTTGACAAAACTAGATAGTTTGATCTGCACCCAATCGCCAACCGCGAATCGTAACTCTTTCACACTCCTTTTCTTGTCACAGTATGTTTTTTGTTTCTCTTGAGCTTTCCTCATACCCGAACGAACCTTGACCTCAATGTGTTCCTTACACATAGAATGTTTGAAAAATTTGGACAACCAAGCTGGTCTAAATAACGTGGCAGGCTTCCTCCCTCTCAGCGCTTCAAACGGAGACACCCCTGTGCTAGTATGGGGCGTTGTGCTGTAAAACCAGAGCATACTCTTTACAGCTGCATCAACCACACACCCATTAGCTAAAGCCCACTGGACACATTCACCAACCACTCTATTAAAGTGTTCAACCAAACCATTAGTTTGCGGTTGGTAAAGTGAACTCTTCAAATGTTTGACAGCACAATCATTCAGAAAACGTTCAACCTCACTTGAACCAAATTGGACCCCATTATCAGACACAAGTTCCTTGGGAAACCCTTCTTCCAAAAGTATATCTTTCAGAAAGGACACAACCAATCAGCATGACCTACAAACTTCACATGCGGCCACTTAGAAAAGTAGTCAATTGCAACATAAGCGTAACGCAATTTAGATGGAAGTGAGTTGAACCGCCCTAACAAATCGATACCAATCTTTTCCCAGGGACCTGACGGACATTCAATAGGCTTAAGCGGAGACGTTGATGTCTTGAGGGTCTTATCACTAGTGGAACACATGTGACAATCTTTTGACAAATGTTTCAATGTCTCTGTCCATTTGCGGACACCAATAGTATTCTCTCACTCTTTTTTTTGTAAGAGTAGAACCCAAATGACCTTCATGTTCTTTTTCCAGAATAATAGATCTTATAGTTTCCGGAGGTACAATTTTATCATTTCTCAGTAACACGCCATCTTCAATTGACAGCTCATTAGATACCTTAAAAAAAGGTTGAACACTAAAATCCAAATTTTTCTCATGTGGCCACCCTTCCTCGACATACGTCACGACTTTAGTGAGTACAGTATAATTTGTCGATGCTTCCTTCCAGCACTTTTCGGGAAATGACCCAGTACGTTCCAATTCGATGGCTGCAATGAAACAATTTTCATCCTGAATATCCTGTTTCCCACCAGCGTCTTCAGTGATGGGATACATAGAGAGGTAATCTGCTCTCACATTCCTTCCTCCAGAAATGTGCACAACGGAAAAATCAAATTGTAACAACCTGGCTGCAAATCTTGCGATTCTTGGTGTGCTACTTTTGACATTAGTACCATTCAAAATAGAAACTAAAGGTTTATGGTCTGTCTGGAGCAAAAAATGTCTTCCCCATAGATAAGGTTTAAATTTCTCTATACCATGCCAACATGCTAATAATTCTTTTTCTATTACATAATAGTGTAATTCATTTGGTCCGAGCACTCTTGACGCAAATCCAATAGTATGCTCCAGATTTCCACTGATCTGCGTCAAAACAGCTCCAACCCCGAACTTGCTGGCATCCACAGTCAAACAACACTCCAAATTATGATCATAGGATTGTAACACATCAACACCACCCAATCTTTGCTTAATAACATCAAACGCTTCTGCACATTCAGCATCCCACACAAACTCTGTTTTTGTTTTGAGTAGATTCGAAATAGGTCTGATTATAGTCGCAAAATTTTCAATAAACCTAGAATAGAACTCACAAAGTCCCCAAAAAGATTTTACACCAATTTTGTCCTGAGGTGCAGGTGCTTTCACAATCGCTTCTACCAGACCTGGTCTGAGATAAACACCTTCTGCAGTCAAGACATGCCCCAAATATTCCACAGACGTTTGGAGAAACTGACATTTTTCTCTTTTCAACACAATCCCAGCACTATTGAACCTTCTCAGGACTTGCATCAAAATCTCATCATGTTCACGTCGATCACCAGAATGGATCAGCACATCATCCTGAAACACACACACCTTCTTTATATCCTTGAGCAGCGCAGACATTATCCTCTGAAACACTGACGCTGCTGACGCCAGTCTGAACGGCATGCAACAATATTGGTACGTCCCCCACGGGTAAACGAAGGCAGTGAAGTGACGAGAATCTGGTGTCAATTCTACCTGGTGATAAGCAGCAGCTAGGTCAAGTTTCGTAAAGAGTTTTGCTCCAGTAATTCAAGAGAACATCTCACTGATCTTTGGCAGAGGATGGGAGTCCACCCAAATCTCTCTGTTAAGAGCCCTCAAGTCAACACATACTCTTAGTTCACCATTTGTTTTCTTTGCGACAGCTAAAGGTGAAAACCATAATGAAGAATCAACCAGTTCAATGATTCCCTTCATTCGTAAACTCTCCAATTCTTTTTCTAATTCATCCCTGACACTAAATGGCACACCTCTCAATTTATGTTTCATTGGAACAGCATTATCTTTAACTTTTATTTGTATGTGTAAATCCTCTAATCCTACCTAATTCACCTGAAAAAACCTTAGGAAACTCATTAAGCAGATTTTCTATATCGGCAGAATCTCTTATTACAGTTACCTGATCACCAGTACCTGGACGCAATACCATGCCAAACAACCCTTGATGGAACCACCCCAAAATGTTCAATCCTTTTACAGCTACATACACCTTCCCAAAAATGCTTTGTCCTTTGAAAACCAAGACATCGTCAAAGTACCCCACTAAATCAATCCTCCTACCTTCGTACGACACTGGTGACCTGTCTGGTGGAAACAATTTTCGTGTTCCCCAATTTTGTTCAAATAACTCCTGAGTAATCATAGTGATTCTGGCGCCAGAATCAGCTAACAACCTTAAATGTTTGTCACCAACCTGTATTAAAATGTAAGGATCAATGCAGTGATCAGGATTACCACTTTTTATGTCATGGTCACCCACAGCCAAGATCATTTCTTGCATTTCATTCATCAACTCACTCATTCTGTCATCACCATCACCAACGACAGCATTGATCTTAGTACTGTAACTTTTGCTACTTTGACACACTTTTGCAAAATGCCCTGTTTTACCACATAATCTGCACTGAAATTTTTTTGCTGGGCAGATTTTCCCTCCTTTTAGATGTGATGGATAACCACACCTAAAGCATATGTTAGTTTGTTTGAAGAAACTAATGTGTTTGGCCACTTCTCCTTTGCTGGAAGACGGAATGTTCATCTTGCGTCTGTCGTCAGATCTCTGGACTACATTAATTTGTTCAACCTGTGCACGTTCTAATTCCTTGGCTGATTTGATCGCAGTTTCAATACTTTTCGCAATTCTGATGGAATCCGATAAAGACGGATCTTCCAAGGACAACAACTTTTGTTTGATAGACTTATCTGAACAGTGACAAATGAATTGGTCATGGATTAACTGATCAGTAAATGTTTCGAACCGACAATCTGAAGCAAGTTTCCTCAATGCAGATATATAGGTATTGACGTCCTCTCCACTTTTCTGTTCCCTCCTGAAAAACTTATGTCTCGCTATGACTATACTGGGTGGTGTATCAAATCTGGTAACAAGTTTCTTAAGAGCCTCTTCAAATTCTTCTAGCTCTTCGCCTTCTTCCAGCTGAAGATCAGGTAAGTGTTTAAAGACAGATCTTCCCTCGAACCCTAAGGAATGCAGCAGCAAGCATTTTTTCCTTTCAGGTCTGAACTTTGACGCTCCAATAGCCCCCAAATACGTTTCAAAAGCATCATACCACTGTTTCCAGGGTATAACGGCTCTCCAGGTGTCTCCAAAAATGGTGGTGGAGGGTTAACAGATTGCATGACAGCTAAATGGACCCAAAATGTCACTTTAGACAATGTAAAAACAATATAGTAAAGTCTTTACTAACTTACTAGCTCCGCAGTAATTTTAAACTGAATAAAGCATATAGGGTCCTTGGTTAAAATTACTGTTTAAAGATGGCTGCCACGTTTCCTTAAGGATCTAGACTTCCTGTAGATACACCCCTTTGACTAGTGGGTCATGGGAGACACAGCAGGCAGGTCCTGTTAAGTTTTGTGTAATTAACCTTTGATCCACAAGGATAAAGGAGTAGAAGAACAACAGGCATGTGTGGGTTACTGAGCACGATGTAATAGCCTGGGGTGATTCAGCTTCACAGCTCGTCGCCACATAAAGTAAGCTGAACAGGAGAAACCAGCTGTCAAAGAACGATGTAAGTTGCACAAAACGTCGTTTATTTACTTGCTTCAGCGTCACAGCATAAGAAAAATGTCCAAATAATCACCCCAGCGACGAGCCGATATTCTCTGCCTTTCCGCTCCCCCAACTGCCCTTTTCTCCGCGTCCTGGATCGCTCGCGCACCACATACACGTCAGGAACACCGAGAAAGCGGCTCGTGCGAGTGGCTCCACTGCGCGTGTAATAAACTAGAGGAATTCTAGTTGCACGCGCAGAGGCAGACACTACACATTGTCTTCCTGCTCCTCTACCAGGAGCACGAACGCCGGCAGCAACGACCACGGTGAGTACTGCACCTACGATACAGGGGAGGAGGAAGGGAAAAGAGAGTGACACACACATACAACACGCAAAACCCCCACCCCCACCCTCACCCACTACAACACACACACAAATACATGTTGATACATTACATTTATGCCCCCCAAACCCCCCTGGAAGAATGCAAGCACAAAAGGAAATTAGTTGAACGATTGTAATCAATAAAAATCCATTACTCAAAAATATATATACACTATTAACAAATATATACACCAAGAATTCAAGTCCATGTACTGCACCTACATAGTCCGTGGACCACTGGGCCCAAAATGCATGGGCGAGGCCCACACAAGATACCCCATAAAAACGGAGAGAACACTGCAGGGGCATCAGATCTAAATAAAACAGGCACCTCAGGGGGAAGGGAAGGGGGGGCACCTCAGCCGGATGAGTGCACAATGCCAGCTCTACAAGGGGGATCCATGCCCATTGATGTATCCTGGGGAGTGCAAAGCCACAGTCTCACAAGTCTCTCCAGTGGGTGGTTTTCCCACTGCTTTATCCTGGGGACTGCAAAGCCACAGTCTCACAAGTCTCTCCAGTGGGTGGTTTGCCCACTGCTTTATCCTGGGGAGTGCAAAGCTACAGTCTCACAAGTCTTTACAGTGGGCGGGTTTCCCCCTGCTTTATCCTGGGGAGTGCAAAGCCACAGTCTCACAAGTCTCTCCAGTGGGTGGTTTGCCCACTGCTTTATCCTGGGGAGTGCAAAGCCACAGTCTCGCGGTTTGCCCACTGCTTTATCCTGAGGAGTGCAAAGCCACAGTCTCACCAGTCTTTACAGTTGGTGGGTTGCCCACTGCTTTATCCTGGGGAGTGCAAAGCCACAGTCTCTCAAGTGGATGCCTTTCTCCACTGGTTCTGGAAGGGGGGGCACCTCAGCCGGATGAGTGCACAATGCCAGCTCTACAAGGGGGATCCATGCCCATTGATGTATCCTGGGGAGTGCAAAGCCACAGTCTCACAAGTCTCTCCAGTGGGTGGTTTGCCCACTGCTTTATCCTGGGGACTGCAAAGCCACAGTCTCACAAGTCTCTCCAGTGGGTGGTTTGCCCACTGCTTTATCCTGGGGAGTGCAAAGCTACAGTCTCACAAGTCTTTACAGTGGGCGGGTTTCCCCCTGCTTTATCCTGGGGAGTGCAAAGCCACAGTCTCACAAGTCTCTCCAGTGGGTGGTTTGCCCACTGCTTTATCCTGGGGAGTGCAAAGCCACAGTCTCGCGGTTTGCCCACTGCTTTATCCTGGGGAGTGCAAAGCCACAGTCTCACCAGTCTTTACAGTGGGCGGGTTTCCCCCTGCTTTATCCTGGGGAGTGCAAAGCCACAGTCTCACAAGTCTCTCCAGTGGGTGGTTTGCCCACTGCTTTATCCTGGGGAGTGCAAAGCCACAGTCTCGCGGTTTGCCCACTGCTTTATCCTGGGGAGTGCAAAGCCACAGTCTCACCAGTCTTTACAGTTGGTGGGTTGCCCACTGCTTTATCCTGGGGAGTGCAAAGCCACAGTCTCTCAAGTGGATGCCTTTCTCCACTGGTTCTGGAGGGGGCTTTGTGCCCAGAGTGCTTCATCCTGCCAAGGACTGAGGTAGTGGATGCCTTTCTCCACTGGTTCTTGAGGGGGCTTTGTGCCCAGAGTGCTTCATCCTGCCAAGGACTGAGGTAGTGGATGCCTTTCTCCACTGGTTCTGGAGGGGGCTTTGTGCCCAGAGTGCTTCATCCTACCAAGGACTGAAGTAGTGGATGCCTTTTCCACTGGTTCTTGAGAGGGCTTTGTGCCCAGAGTGTTTCATCCTGCCAAGGACAGAGGTAGTGGATGCTTTTTTCCACTGGTTCTGGAGGGGGCTTTGTGCCCAGAGTACTTCATCCTGCCAAGGACAGAGGTAGTGGATGTGACACTCCACTGACGGTGCTCCTACATGGAAGCTGTCCAGGCCCCTGGAACTGACCACCAGCTTCGTACGACTGACCACTGGGAATGGCAGCCATGTCTGCGCTGGTGTCACTGGCTCATGATGTGGTGCAGCCGCTGGCGGTGCTTGCGGTGGCCTCAGTAGCGTCTGTGCTTGCCGCGCTCATTGGCCATCGGTGCTGGTGGGTGGCTCAGTGAGCGTGCTGCTGGCGGCGGTGTTCTGAGATGCGGTGCTGCTGGCGGCGGTGTCCTGGGAAGCGGTGCTGGTGGCGGTGTCCTGGGCAGCGGTGCTGGGGGCGGCGGTGTCCTGGGAAACAGTGCTGGTGGCGGCGGTGTCCTGGGAAACAGTGCTGGTGGCGGCGGTGTCCTGGGAAGCGGTTCTGGTGGCGGCGGTGTCCTGGGAAGCGGTGCTGGTGGTGGCGGTGTCCTGGGAAGGAAGCGGTGCTAGTGGCAGCAGTGCATGTGGCGGTGGCGGTCTTCTCTGCCGTGCAGGTTGGCGACAACTTCCCTTTCTTTCTCTGCCCCTTCCCCACCTTGGATGGTGGCGCAGCTGTCTTGCCACTCAAAACTGTAGTCCTGGGAGAGCTCTTGGTGGCAGGTGTTTTGTCCTTCTCCCTCTGGGCTGTGGCCAACTTCTTATGTTTCTGAGGTGGGGGACTGTCCGTGGCCTGGCTCCTTGGCACACTGGCTGCCCTGCTGCTTGGCGCACTCCAGAAGCCGGTTACTGCTGGCACCACTGTGCCCAGTGATGTGGTGGCTGAGGTGCTGGGTTGGGACCTGGAAAGGCATGCCCTAGGGGACGGATGGGGTGGGGGAGGTGAAGGGAAGGGATGAGGTCAAGGTTTGACAGGAAAAGTTTTTTAGACACACTGGGACGGGTAGATGGAGGGAGTTTGAGAGTGAAGGAAGAGGTAGTGGTTGTAGGAGGTGTTCGTTTGCTGACTTTGGATGAAGGTGCATGGGCTGTAGGCTGTTGTGAGGTGGATGGCTGTTGGGTGGGTGTGTGGCTGCGTTTGTGTAGTTTGGGGGTTGGCTCACAGACACACTGGTAGAGAACACAGGGGATGTGTGGATGGTAGTGGGGGTGGTGAGTGCACGTGAGCGGTGTGTGGTGATGGGCGTGCTGGTGATGGACGTAGTGGCTGAAGATGTAGTGCATGCAGGTGTGAGTGGAGACGTGACAGGGAGGGAGGAGGGAGACGAGGAGGAGGGGGACACAGTGGAGGCAGTGGATGTTGGTATGTGTGCATGGGTATGATGCTTGTGTGAGTGCCTGTGGGATGTGTGGTGCTTAGGTTTGCCAGAGCTACCCTTGTGTGTTGAGGTGTGTGCATGCTGGTCTGATGGTGTGCTTGGGATAGGCTGAGGTACTGGGGATTGGGGCTGGATGGAGGAAGTTGGAGGGGGGAGGCTGGACACAGGGACAATAGCTGCCATCAGTGCTGAGGCCAGAGTCTGAAAATCTTGCTGTTGGGCTGCCTGACCAGAATGAATGCCCTCCAGGTATGCATTAGTTTAATGCAACTGCCTCTCTACACCCTGGATGGCATTCAGAATGGTAGACTGCCCTACAGTGAGGGATCTGAGGAGGTCAATGGCCTCCTCACTGAGGGCAGCAGGGCTGACAGCAGCAGGGGCAGAGGTGCCTGGGGCGAAGGAGATGCCCACCCTCCTGGGTGAGCAGCCACAGGGCACACGCTGAGGGGCTGCTGGTAGGGGGGGTGGCAGCTGTACCTGTAGATAAAGTGGGCACAGAGGGGCCCGCCACCGCAAGAGAGCTCCCATCGGTGTTGCTGGTCTCAGCTCCTCTCCCCGCGCTGGAGCTTACTTGCCCTCCGTCCCACTGGTGAATTCAGAGTCCGTAGTCTCACCCTCCATGGCCATGTGGGATGCAGCTCCCTCCTGCTCCGATGGCACTGCTCCTCCGCCTGATGATGCTAATGCACACAAGAACAGGGAGACCACAAAAAGGGGGGGGGGAAGAAAGTAGAAAGACATGTTCAGTGCATGCAATACCGCTACTGTTGGCGGACACTACAGACACAGCAGCCCTCTGCACTACGCCATGCACTTAGAGTTCCCTAATTAATCACAGCGACATGGGGTACAAGGCCTATGCCCGATTGCTGCACACATGGAAGTCACAGGAGCCTGACTAGGGGTAGATGGCTCTTAACACTGGTGGGGTGGGGTGCCACATGGCCTGCCTTACGAAGGTACCTTGCCTACAAAACTCGCCCAGGCCTAGGGGTACCCACAGCCCACCTCCCCCTCCCAGACAACTCTAATGCACGCTGATTCAGCTGAATGAGAGTGTACTCACCCCCTTGTGGCTGCTGTGATGCCCTCAAGCGCCCATCCAACTCCGGACACGCCACTGCCAGGATCCGGAACATCAGGGGGGTCATGGTGCGACGGGCATATCCAGCTGGGCCTCCGCCTTCTTCTTGCTCCAGCGGCGAATGTCCTCCCATCTTTTACGGCAGTGGGTGCTCCGTGTGTGGTGGACCCCAAGGGTCCGGACTTCCTTGGCGATGGCAGGCCAAATATCCTTCTTCTGGTGGGTGCTGACCTACAGGAATAGTACAGGAGAAAAGGAGAAGATATAACCATCCGGACCGTCACAGTCATTGGCCCACGTTCCTACCCTTGCCATGATGCAGATACACTCACCGTCGTTTCATGCACGCCTCATTCCCCCCCCCCAATCTCCCATCCACACCACAGCATGCTCACAGTCTACTCACCTGTTTGTCTGGAGGACCATAGAGTAGCGTGTACTGGGGGAGGACCCCATCCACTAGTTTGTCCAACTCCTCCCATGTGAAGGCAGGGGCCCTTTCCCCAGACACTTGAGCCATTGTCGCTTCCAGACTGTGGTCACAGCAGCACTTGCAGTGTAGGTCCTCTCCTGTTGAAGATCAGGTATCAAGTGAGTGAACAGACAGAAAATGGTGGTCACGTCTGCGGCGGTGCGTACCGTCACCGCTGGTGTACATCGTCATGGGCTCCTGGGACCCATTGGGTCCAATGTTAGCCAATGCAGGATTGCGCTGCGGTCTTCGACCGCCTACTGCGACGGTGTACAACGCCAGCGCAGTGACCTTACAGGTCAGGCAGCCGCCATTTCAGGGGGCCACATGGCATTAATTGTAAATGCGTCACACATATCTAGGCCTTGCATACACACTAAGACAGGCACATAGCGGATTGACAAATGTGTGCAATAAATATTCTATTTAATACCTCAGTGTTGGGTTACTCGCTGTTCTCGTCCATAGGGCACGTCTGCCGGGGCAGGTGAGGAGATGGAGACATCCCACCCGTGTACAGACCTCTGGTGGACCTGTCGACAATGGAAGAGCAACATGTAATTGTCACCTAAAGACTTAATCGTGCCACAATCCAGGAACTGTGTGCCCAATTGGAGCCAGACCTGATTTCAGCTATCCGCCGGCCCACAGCTATCCCCCCTCTAGTGCAGGTCCTGTCAGTGCTCCATTTCCTGGCAGGTGGTTCCTTCCAAGCGACAGTGGCCATGGCATCAGGCATGTCACAGCCTATGTTCTCAAACGTGTTGACCAGAGTGTTGTCTGCCCTGCTGAAACACATGCTCAGCTACATCGTATTCTCCCAGATGGAGGATTTGGCTACAGTGAAAGCTGACTTCTATGCCCCGTGACATCATTGGTGCCATTGATGGTACACATATTGCATTTGGGCCCCCCCGGAGAAATGAACAAGTGTTCAGGAACAGAAAAAGCTATCACTCTCTGAATGTGCAGATGGTGTGTTTGGCAAACCAGTACATCTCCCATGTGAATGCCAAGTATCCTGGCTCTGTGCATGATGCCTTTATCTTGAGGAATAGCAGCGTTCGATATGTGATGTCTCAACTCCAGAGGCACCAGGTGTGGCTAATAGGTGAGCCCATGGTCCCCACCCAGTTGATGTAGGTATATGGGTGTGGAGTTGGCCCTAAGGGTGAGTGTCTGTCTAACAAGTATCCCTCAAATATTTGCAGGTGACTCTGGTTACCCCAACCTCTCATGGCTACAGACCCTATTGAGGAATGCCAGGACAAGGGCAGAGGAACGTTACAATGAGGCACATGGGCGAACAAGGAGGATAACTGAAAGAACCTTTGGCCTCCTGAAGGCCAGATTCCGGTGCCTCCATCTGACAGGTGGATCCCTGTACTACTCACCCAAGAAGGTGTGCCAGATCATTGTTGCATGTTGCACAACCTGGCCTTGAGACGCCAGGTGCCTTTTCTGCAGGAAGATGAGCCTGTGGGAGGTCTTGTGGCAGCGGTGGAGCCTGTGGACAGTGAGGAAGAGGTGGCAGAGGAAGAAGATGTGGAAAACAGAAGTTCACTCATTCAACAGTACTTCCAGTGACACACAGGTAAAACAATGTAACTTCACTTTCCATTGCAGTTTTGTGTTAGACATTGTACATGGCAGCCTGATTTTCCATATTCTATGGCCACTTACTGTACCCTTTGGCATCTCTATTTTCAGATCTCTGTGCCCCACTCTGGCTCCTGGTGTGTTTACTGCTGCCCACTATAGGTCATACCTATATATACATGACTGTACAGTTGAATTGCAATGTTTACAGCTTGTTAAACGAATACATATTTGAATCATTTGACAGACTCCATACTTGTATTAGTTCCAAGGGTGTTTATTTATGTGCTAATAAGTGGAGGGGGTATTGCAATGGGCTGGATTGATGATGGAGGAAAGTCCAGGGTAGAGTCCAGTCTATTGGTATCACAGGTGCATTGTCCAATGGGGCATAGAAAGGGGAGCAATAGTAGTTCAAGGTGGACAGAGTAACAGAGTGGGACAGAAGGGTGACAATCAGGAAAGTCTTATTTTCTGGTGGGGGTCTTGGCAATGTTTCTGCCTGGATCGCAGGGACCATTTGCGTTGTAGTGAATCCTAGTTTGTTTTTAATGGGATAACGGGAGTTAGCTTAGCCTCTGGCTTGCAGACTCGTGCCCCCGACACCTAGTGACTTTTAACCTACTTAGCTTGCTCTGTTTTAGCCCATTTAATTATTTAATTCTTCTAAGATGGCTGCCTTGTTTATAGTTAGCCCGCTTGTTATGAGTTACATTGTCCGTGTCACCGCGCTAAGGCATCAAGCAACAAAGACAAACAAACAGTAGGTGTTCACACTTAGGGATTTTCCCTCTCTATACTTTCGAGGGATTGTTTATATTAATTGCTGCCCCAACCATGTCTGTTATCTATTGTTTGGGAACACACCTACGTCAGGGGTCCTTGTAGATCTGTATAAATACATCGCACTTTAGACAGATAATCAGAGAGATTCCGACCAGAGGGCCTACGTCAGGGGTCCTTGTAGATCTGTATAAATACATCGCACTTTAGACAGATAATCAGAGAGATTCCGACGAGAGGGCATCGCCACCGTCGCTGATATCGATGCTGCACGTCATCTTGATGCTGACCCAGTCTTCATGTCCCTGCGGAGTCTGAGATAGAGACCTTATTCCGAGGTAACGAGGGTTGGGGGCTCCTCTCATGGACATGGCTTTGGCAGATTAGGTTTAACAAGCCCAGCTCTCCTTTAGGTAGGAGGTTAGGCCTTTCACATTAGGATATTAGGGCATAGTACATCTCGTATGTCTTTTCTATGCATTGCAAGATGGTGGGGGTCTTTGTAATAATGACTCTCGTCTTCACAATTCTGTTTCTTGCATTATTCATTATCCTAATCATTGCAGCCCGTGCAACTAATCGCAAATTGCAGTTATGTTGAATAAAAACTATTGAAACTTTACTGCATCTTTGTCATTGCCTGTATTTATATGATACATGATATATCTGTGAGAAAGGGGTAATCTCAGTTTAACCACGACACTCCCTGAGATGTCTTATTCTCGAGTCCATGCATAAAGGCTGCCACAAATCACCTTTTACTATTGTGTTTCTAAGCACCATTATACGGAGACGTCCGTGGTCTTTGGGAAAATCCTCCTCAGCTGAAAAGGTAACACCTGATTAAGCTGTAGGTTGTTCGAGCTCGACTCATAAAAGGACTTTGCTCCCCATTTCTGTTTTTCTAAACAAATATGGCTAACGCCATTGACATTCCTGAAAAAGTTAAACAAGCACTAACACAACATTTATTAATGACGATTAGTTCAGTTCGTAATGCGAACATTGAACACAACACCAGCGTGTCCAGCACCGCCAGCACCTGGTGGTTATGAATTGGCTACTGGGATTAATCCACAAACAGTGCATACTATTAGTGGTAAAGTGCCCGTGGAACGGGAAAAATACCGCTCTGGATTGCCCAGAAAACGAATCAGCTGGAAGCTGTGTTTCCCCATACGGGACTACAGGAAAAATATAGACTGCGCACTATGTGCTTGCCTTTTGGGATGGTTCTGTCGGTGGATGACTGTGCCACATGGGGTACAGTCTTTGCTGCCATATATACTACCACACATGGTACCCCGACACTTGCCGATTTACCGGAAGTGTTAAAACAAATACAAAATGAGCATGGGGCTGCACCAGCCCTGGATTTGGGGATGAAATTAATGCGTAACTTTGACGCTGTATCCTCAATAATACTCAGTAACATTAATGGGGAAGCGGTAGCACTGGCAATTCACCAGCGTCTCTGGGAAACTCCACACCAGGAACAAGAGAGACAGCTACCGAAAATAATTTCCGATACCTATACTAGTATAGGACGAGATAGTTTGGGAGCCAAACCAAAGAAATTGGAGTTACAAGGTACCGCCCATGAGGAGGGTACAAAGCAGGCACAAGAGGGCTCTAAAAAGCGCTGGGATAAACAAAAAGATTTCAAAGAAAGAAGAAATAAGAGAGCTGATTCTCCAAAACAAAAATCCAGAACTCCGAAAGGAGATATAATATCAGGAATAGGGAGAACATTAAAACTCCAGACAGACATACTGATTCACGTCCCTCTCGTTCCTTTCAGGACGCACCGGAAAGACGTAGCGAGAGAGGGAGCCGTCAAGATTGACGTCCTGAGTACGTGAAAGAAAAGAGAGACCTGCCGCAGTCTACAATTAAAAAAGAAGAAAAGACTCCTCAGCAAAAGCCACAGTTTAAAAAGAAGAAAGTGGCAGCATTGACAGCTACAAATGCCAGTATGCTTGAGAACACTGTTGAGGAACAAGACGTGGGCAGTGACTCTGTTAGACAGGGCGGCAGAGGTCACAATATGTCACCAGAGTCTGAAAGATCATCTGGATGCGACAGCAACTAGCAATTTCATCACAGTTGAAACAGCGGATTGCTGCGTTCTCCCCCGATAGGGTTTATGATTTAAAAATTCAGATAGAGGGAAACATGGATCGCACTATTAGTGTGATATTTTGGGATGAACTTACTAGTGATATCCTATTAGCCGAAAGAGACTGGCCACCTGAATACGTCCGAAAGCTCTCACATGGGGAAGATGTCATTTTGCCTTCTTTATCCGATCTTGTTCCGGAAGCAGACAAAGAAGCCTATGCTTCTGAATGGGCTTTAGCGCAGGCACCTGCGTTATATCGCAATCATGTAGGTTGGGACAAGGAGTCACCTTGTCATGTTATTCCCGTTAGGTCTACACCCCAACCGCAGCCACAAAATCCTGTTAAACATGAAGCAAAAGCCCCAGTGAGAGAGATCCTCGCCCAACTTGAGTACCAGGGAGTGATAGAGCCCTGTACATCTGCAATGAATAATCCGTTATTCCCTGTTGCAAAGCCGGACCATTCATATAGAATAGTCATTAATTATAGACACTTAAATAGTCATACACGCACATATGCCATACAAAATTCACACAGCACGGCACTAATAAACAATATAGTGCGTAAAAAATATAAAACAACATTAGACATTTCTACTGGATTCTTCTGCCAGAATTTAGCACACAACAGTCGGGACCTGAGTGCATTGTCATTTGGCTCTCAGAAACGCTTTTGTCGTTTACCTCAAGGCTATAAAAATAGCCCAGGGCCATTTTCAGCCCGTGTAACATCAATATTACATGATATTGATTCCGAGGCGTTATCCTATGTGGACGGCATATATCTCACAGACGACGTCCTTGACATTCATCTTACAAGGGTCGATCGGATCATTCTGGGATTTGCAGACCTTGGATACAAATGCCATTTTAAGAAAAGCAAACTAGCCTTTCTCAGTGTATTATTCCTGGGATATGAGCTTTCAAACGAGGGAAAGAGCCTGGCCCGCACTTTAAAGAAAAATTTGCTCAACTGCACCCTCCTAACACACTTAAGAAACTACAGTCATTACTAGGTTTCTTTAACTTTGGCAGAACATACATTCCGGATTATGCACAACGGATCAAGCCACTTTATGACTTGGTTCAGCCCAATTTTTCTAGCACACACTGGAACGGTTGAACACACACGCATCCCTAGGGAAATGCAATAGGACATGCTAGAAGCTAATCACTTGCACACACATGACAATAATACAAATTTGGTTATCAGAATAATTGCTGGTGCCATTGGATTTACTTATGTCACCTTCAATGAGGGTAAATGCTGAACAGCGTTTTGCACCTACAGAAAAGATTCTGACGGCAATTCAGATGGCCGTCATAAAAGAGAGGCCACTTGCCCAGGGGAAATGTATTATTGTCGTCTTCCCGGTGCCGGCCTTAGAGGCTGTCACCAAAGCAAGCGTTCCTAACACTAAAGCATTACATCCGCGTTGGATTCAATGTGCAACGTCTCTGACCGCCACTGATATCGATTATATATTCGATCCAAAACTACAGACACAAGAGTTTCTACAGTATGAACAAGAGTACCCTGCTCCTCTAAATATCTTGCCACTAGACAACTACCATACTGTCATATACACTGATGGTTCAGCACAACCGGCTATAAGTACTAAACATCAATACTCTGCAGCTTGCGCAGCCGTGAGCGAAGTGATGGAAGATGGCGTTTTCCACCCTCACAATACCTACACGCAGACCTTTGGGGACTGCACAGCCCAGTTGGCTAAGCTTAAAGCTCTTATTCTAGCGCTCGAACATACTGAGCCAGGATGCCAGACTTTAATAGTCTGGGACTCTTATTACTGCATCCAGTCATTCAATGACTATCTCAATCATTGGAAACTGAACAGGTTTAGAGATTCTAAAAGGAACACCATTAAAAACAAAATACTGTGGGGGAGGATGGCTGATCTTAAGGATAAGCTGCCGTGTGTCCATGTAGTACATACATTGGGACACCAACGTGTAGGAGTACACGTTACCGGTAATACATTGGCTGATGAAGCGGCCAAAGCAGCAGCAGCTACGGCCTCTGTGGCTGCAGTGACTCGTTCTCAGATGAGATTGGATAATGCAATATTGAGTGCTGTTAAAGCTTCGACTGAAGGCAAGCCACTTCCGAAAGGATACCCTACAAACTATACAAGCTTACACAACAATTCCTGGGGTTGGAGATCGAGTGATCCCCAATCAAGACCAGAGATTAGACCTAATTAAAGCAGCGCATGAGGGTGTTGCTTCTGCATATGCCGGTATTTCGGCCACGATAACACTCCTACAGAAACGCTTCTTGTGGCCTGGTCTATGCAGACAAACAAAGCAATATGTCCTTTGCTGTGACATTTGCCAGCAGATCAAAGGCTCTAATATCAAACGCCCACCGCAGACATCCCTCTTAGTGTCCAACAGGCCACTACAGTGTGTGTACCTGGACCATTGTGGTCCCCTACAGCCTGATGGTGCATACAAATACATTTTAGTTGCTGTAGATTCTTGTTCTAGATTCCTGTGGGTATGGCCACAGCGGTCGGCTGACGCCCGGACTGTTATAAAAGACTTGCTGATCTTTATCGGTACATATGCGGTTGCAGCATTCCATTCGGACCAGGGCCCTGCATTTGCCTCTAAGGCATTCAGGGATTCCATGGGGACGATGGGTGTTGAACTCCATTACTCCTCACCATACCATCCTGAGGGAAATTCAGTTGCGGAGAGGCGGAATCGTGATCTAAAGCAGTCCTTACCAGCTCAAGAATTAGGTTCAGGCCGCAGTTAGTTACGTCACCTATATGGGGTCCAGAGAGCACTGAATAATCTGCTAAAACGGTCCTTGGGGGGGAACGCACTCCATATGAGGTTCTCTTTGGGATACCTTTGTATGTCCCTGATCTTGATGCCCCTGGTATGGTGGCAGCAGAAACACCATTTGACATAAATGAACATCTCGCTGTTTTACAGGAGCTTCAGCAATTTTGTGATGATAAATCATCTGCAAGAGCTGCCACCTTAGGAATAAGGGATTTAGCTAAAACTTCGACTGGCTGGATTCCTAAAGTTGTGGATCTGGTTCGTGAGAAGATCGCAGTGAAGAAGGAGTTTGGTCCATCATACAGAGCACCTGTACCGGTCTTGGGAATTCAAGGCACCAGGCCTGTCATCTTACCACCACTGTCTGGTTCTAAAACAAACAGTTTCATCTCCATTGATGACATCAAACTACACTATGTGGCCGATCCTTCACAGTAGACCAAGAGGTCCCTTGGGTGGTTCCCGATCCCCTCTCACTACCCAACAGGACATACATCTACATAGTAGGATGAACATCACCACTACAGATTATGCAACAATGTTGAATGCTGTTCCAGACACCTCCTTGACCATGGGGAGGGTGGAAAATGAACTCTTGCTAGTTCCTGACACTACTTTAGTGACCACCCCAGTTCAAGATCTAGCTGTTTTTTTACACAAACACATCACAGACTAATGACACTGTCTACCAAGAGCCCCCACGTGAAGTCGACCAAAGTACAGATGGTGCACCGGCTCCCCTGTTTGCACAGATTGCCTCTGGCTATTTCATTGACATTGATGATTTTTCTTCAGACTCATCCACTACTGTGATTGACAATGTTTCAAAAAGAAGTCAGCTGTATCAATGGCTTAAAAATACCTATTTGAAATACCCATGGAACTATTTATGGTTCTGTTTGACATTTTTTGCATTATTTTTATGGATTGGCTTTTGGACGGTTTTCTTTTTGCTCATAAATGGTCACTATATTCCTGATTGCTCCTCTGTGGAGCATGTTGATGAAGTTTTAACTCCATATCATTCTTCACACAAGGTCCGAAGAGACTTTCCATTCAATATATACGGGCCTACAGAAATTATTCAAATACCATACGTGTTCAAAGTTTCAAAGACTGATGTAATTACACCTGATGTTGTCTCTGATGATTGGGATGTCCAAACAGTTGATTCCATGCTAACTGAAATGAAGGACTATTCCGCTTTTGAAAGTGACGATGTATATGAACATACAATGAATTATGGGGAAATGTTCTGCTCTAACAATTGGGGACATTACTACCAACACTGTGCCACTAGATACAGGCCAGTTTTAAACTACACACGGTGGGAACACTGTTCTACACCACCGGTGGGGAGCCCAAAGTACTATAGTGATAAATTTACATACTTTTCTGGGCATGACACAAAAAGAGCAGAGTCGTATTATTTTAAAATACCTCTGGCACAAATTAGGAAGATTTTGCTAACTGATACAAAATTGATTTATTCAGATCCCTTTGTTTCCCGGCTCACAGTTGAAGGTTATGAATACTGGAAGAGCACTATTGATTTGAAAAGTGTATGGGGAACACAAGATTGGCAGATACAGGGTAGGGAGGCTTTATTTCGAGCATGCCTGATTCCTGTGCAAATGATTTTCTTAAATAACACTATTCAGCAGACATCCTGTCTGGGGTTAGCAAAAATTAAAGACTTGAACACGCCCAGTATCCCCACTCCTGCAAGGTTTAAAGATTGGCAATACTTCCTTAATATCACAGAGGGCGGCTAGATGCTATGGTCAAGGCTGGTACCTACAATTCTTCACTTTCCAGTCCCGGCGGGTGGTTAATATGGCCCACTGACACTAATGAGTGTCAAACTCGTTTTTTGAACTCTTCAGGGTTTTTTTTCAATTAACAGGCCAGACCCTCGCTTTGTATCGGGTCAACATACAGATATAGTTACGACATACAGTGTGGGTAAGTTGTGCCAGCAATGGGTACAGACCAGCACGTTAGCCGCAGTTAAGCAACACCTGAACACCCTTTCCGAAGATATAGACTTGCAGGATTTTCTGCTGGGTCCTAGAAACAAACACTTGAGAAGGTTCTTATATGCTATGTACAATGAAATTTGGAAGCTTTCCCAGATTGAGGCTGCTGCACGTTTAAGACAATTGGATAAAGAAAATTTAGAAAAGGCATTAGCTGTTGTCGACAACGGCATGAATACACTGTCCAACAGGATTTATTCATTATCAAATATAGTGTTGTCTGCTATTGATATCACTCAGACAGACTTGTCTCGGTTGTATCATGGACAAACACAGCTACATTCCATCGTGCAGCTGGGTTGGACTTTACAGACAATAAAATGGCGGCGTTCCATGCAAGTATATTAATGGGAGTGAATTCTTCATTCCTTTTAATTTTTCCAAGGAACAACAGACAATGGCTAAAAGGGAGGCTAGTTTCACTATGCTTCGCTTAGAAAAGTTAGATAACTTGCCCTTCACGGTAGCAGAGAGTCCTTTAACTATCTGGCTCTTACATGGCATAATTAATTTACTGATTTCGACCTTTCATTTCTCAAGCTGCCTGAAACATCTTGCAGTAGGAAGCTACGAGCAGCTAGGAGATAGCTATATTAAGGAAGAGTGGGAGTTGCCCTTTGACTACAAATGTCTGAACGGCAAAACAGAGGTCTTTCTTAGCAGAAGCGAATGTGAGGCTGATGTTAGTCATTCCATGATATGAAAGCTGGTGTCCCTTCACGGTCTTTGCAATGCGGGGGGTGTGAATCTGGCCTGTTTGCTGAAGGGTACTCCCGTCCCTTTGATTCGCCCGGTATTTCATGTCCTTTCCAATGGAAGTTATGTGGTACTGAACGATCAAAGCTGTTGCAGCATGCGACCAGGAATTGCCTACGCAATCTCGGTTTTGAAGGTTGTTACGTGTTGTGGACATGTTTTGTTTCCCCCCACACGAGAGATAAAAGTATCTGACATGTGGCCCCATATAGATACTATTAATGCGAACTATGACAAGCTGAGCAGGCTAAAGATGCTATTGTTTAAAAAACAGGTCACCTTGACATTCGGAAAGGAGACGTATGCTCTCCAGATTGCGAGATCATCAGCCGAGATAAAATCCCTATTAAATATCAACTTCCCCAAGCACTTTGGAGAACTAGTATCCAGAATATTCAATGCTTCGAATACCATTGGGATGGTTCATTTCTTTAAGGCTGTCGGGTCTGGTTTTGTGTCAATCTTCCAGACTGTCTTCAGAGTCATCCCTTCAGCCATCCATTCGCTCTTTTCAAGTGTGTTTGGTGGCTTTCCAATTATTTTGGCTTTGATTGGCGGACTACTACTGCTATTTCTTCTGACAGTGGTTGTTTCTTTCCAGCTACGCAGAGCAATGGAGCTGCTCCCACAACTCCACTGTGCTGTGAGCGCATGGTTCGGATCTTCGGTGCACCCTTGCTGGTGGAATTGGAGCATGACTGCTCGTTGTCATTTCTGTCCTTTCTCTGGTGCGTACAACTAGTCTTCCGCTGCATATGGTGCCTCTTTGAACATCTGCCTATGGTCTGTGTTGCTGTTGCACCGACATCTCCTGTGGACCACGAACTGCTGATGTCCCCGATAAGGGTTCATACACTGTCATGCCCCTTGAAACACCTATGAGCCTTCCGTTTTGAGATCTACCGTGGATGAGGACGCTGCGACAGATAACGTTACACCAGAAAGTACTGCTCACTACTGCTCTGTGGATCCGTTTGTCCGCCCAGCACTCGATTTGACATCAGATGATGTTGACTCATTTTTGAGGTCCTTGGTTGGTGACTTCGATGACACTCTTCAAGATCATGCGTACAGCAAATAATTTTATGAATTGACTTGACATTCCCGATTTAAATTTATGCATTTAAATTAACATTGCTTTGGCACGCTGCGCTTGTCATGGTTGACATTAACATCTCTGTATGTGTTTTAGCAGATTTGTTTTTAATATATTTTTTAACACATTTTTAAAGATTTTTTAGCTGATTTTATGCTTTTAACTTTTTAGTTCAGAGCAATTTTACCATTGGGTTCCTGTACCTTCATCATACCTGTTACGGCAATGGGGAGGGTGTAGTGAATCCTAGTTCGTTTTCAATGGGATAACAGGAGTTAGCTTAGCCTCTGGCTTGCAGACTCGTGCCCCCGTCACCTAGTGACTTTTAACCTACTTAGCTTGCTCTGTCTTAGCCCATTTAATTATTTAATTCTTCAAAGATGGCTGCCTTGTTTATAGTTAGGCCACTAATATGAGTTACATTATCAGTGTCACCGCGCGGAGGCGTCAAGATCAAGCAACAAAGACAAACAAACAGTAGGTGTTCACACTTAGGGATTTTCCCTCTCTATACTTTCAAGGGATTGTTTATATTAATTGCCGTCCCAAGCATGTCTGTTATCTATTGTTTGGGAACACACCTACGTCAGGGGTCCTTGTAGATCTGTATAAATACATCGCACTTTAGACAGATAATCAGAGGGATTCCGACCAGAGGGCATCGCCACCATCGCTGATATCGATGCTGCACATCGTCTTCACGCTGACCCAGTCTTCGTGTCCCTGCGGAGTCTGAGATAGAGACCTCATTCCAAGGTAACGAGGGTTGGGGGCTCCTCTCATGGACATGGCATTGGCAGATTAGGTTTAACAAACCCAGCTCTCCTTTAGGTAGGAGGTTAGGCCTTTCACATTAGGGTATTAGGGCATTTTGAATTCGTCAGACTATAGACAAAAATGTCTTCGCCTCTTGGGTGATTCTACTTACTACACACGAATTGATCATGATCCAACAGCTAGAATACAAGCAGAGATTAGAGGAATGATTAATGAGGCCAGCAGTAACTCTTGGATTTCGCAAAAAGAAGTGGAATTTCTGGACACTGTTAATCCTAGAATACCATACTTTTATTGTCTGCCCAAAATTCACAAAGGGAAAATTCCACCCCCATGTCGCCCGATTGTGTCAGGGATAGGATCTATCCTTGATCCTCTATCCACATTCTGTGACCATTTTTTGCAACCCCTTGTGCAGCAGTCTTCCACATATTTACGGGGCACTAAAGATGTTCTCAACCTCATAGAATCCATTAATTCTGAAGGTGACGTTCAGGCATTGATCACCTTGGATGTTGAAGCATTATACACCAACATCCCCCAACAAGCCACTTTGACAGTAATAGAATCAGCCCTTCTATCGACTATACTTGACTCAACCACTCCGGTGCATTTTATTATGCATTGTGCAAATTTAGCGATGAAATAATTATTTTTCCAGTTCGAAGACATGTTGTTCCACCAGATTCGAGGGACGTCGATGGGCAGTACTTTTGCTCCTAGCCTAGCATGTCTTTATATGTATGATGTCGAGAAACGATTCATACTACCTGACTCTAATCCATTTTTTGGTAACATCAAATTATGGCGTCGATATATTGACGACATTTTGGTCATCTGGCAGGGTCCCATTGAGGAGGTTACAGCCTTTACGATGTGGGTTAACAATCTTGATCCTTTTTTGAATTTTACCTCCTCGGTCTCTACTACTATAATCACCTTTTTAGATCTAGTTATCAGTATCGATAGAGGTACACTAAAGACCTGCACACACCAAAAAATTACAGACCGTAACAGTTTATTACTTTACGACAGTTACCATCCGAAAGCACTCAGAGATAACTTGCCTTTTGGCCAGTTTTTACAGTTACGCCGCAATTGTAGTAACATTCACTCTTTTGTCACACAAGCTACTGAATTGAAACATAAACTATATGATCGTCACTATCCCACGAGAGTGGTCAATACCGCTTACAAGCGAGCTAAATATAGTGACAGAGATCTACTACTTCAAACGGTGCCTAGGTGTTCAGAAAATAAACTAACCTGTGTCACGACTTTCACGCCATTGTCTAATACAGTCAAGAAAATCATTAACAAAAGATGGGAGATCCTTCGTAGTGGGGGTGAGAACATCCCCAAACCACTGTTTGCCTTTAGAAGGACCACCAATTTGAGAGACATACTGATCCACACAAGACCCAGACCCCGGGTGACGTCTAGTAGACAAGGCACCCTGTGGGAGTTACCACCAGTCATGGGACATTTCCCATGTGGAAATTGCAATGTGTGTTCTCTCACCAAACGAACAGATTCATTGGAGCTAGAACCGATTGGGCACTGGCGGCTACTTAGACATACCAACTGCAATACCCGAAATTGTGTATATTTGATCACGTGCCCGTGTGGCTTACAATACATAGGGATGACCACAAGAGCGGTCAAATTAAGAATCAATGAACACCGCAGTAATATTCGATGTGGTCGAACTTCGACTAAACTCAGTATTCACTACATCGAAGTACAGCATAGCCCGGATGACATGTGGTGGGTTGTACTACAGACATGCCCACAGAGAGGAGCAGAGTCTCTTTTTGAATTAGAACAACGCTGGGTATTTAAACTTGGGACCCACCGTAAGGGCTTAAATGATGATATTCCCTGGATTAATTTTTCCCTTTGACAGAAGACTAGTACTGACAAATTAACATGGTGGTTTTTTTCACACATAAGAGTGGTGATGTCACTATTGGATCTCACACTCATCAAAGAATATATTGGATATCTATTAATCATTTTCCAGCAACCAGTGTTTTAACTAGCCCCGAGATAACTTGACCCCACATTCTTGCAATTTTGCATTTTGCTTGTACTAGTAATAATTGAAATGTAGAAATTCCATCATGGCCGCCGTGTTGTAAACCGGCATAACTAAATGAGTCCATCGTTTATTTTTACTAATGATTAGCGCATTTCCTGGGATTCGCGATCGTTGCTTAGCAACGCGCGATTGAGTCGGCACCACCGACTTCCGGGTTCGGCATAATTTTTTCTCCCGCGTTCGCGTTTCCCATGTCATTTCGGGAGCACGACCAAGGGTAGGTGGAAGTGCCGTCTGCCAGTCCTCACCAAGTAAGTGTTCCGTGTGTCAGTTGACACATTAGTGCGATGGTCAGCTAGATCTTCGAATGTCGGCTTTAACGAGGTTTTGTTTTTCACACTCGGCAGGATATGCACTATTCAGAATGCCGGGGACTAGCTTTTACCTTCGCTAGTAACTAGGCAACTCATAATGGAAACTTTGATTGCGAGGGATAATGAATTCACCGGATAGACAGCTCCGGCTTTCTTCTTCCCTAATTAGGTAGATTTTTAATCTAACACAACTACCATTAACATGTCTTCAAAATTAATTTTTATGATAAGTGCCCTGCAGTCTGCTATTGTCAGTTTCAGTTGAGACACTTATAACATAATGATGAGAGAGCATGTAACAAAGGGAAACGACTCTCTTATATTGTGTTTCTTTAAACATTACCATGTTTTGAATATGGATAGGCAACTTGATATATGTATGTAATTGCAGCCCTTACGAAGTCACAAGGTACACCCCTGACGAAACGCGTGTTGGCGGCAACTGGCAAGAAATGGCTGGAATACATGGTTGCAATACAAGAATCGAAGATTAAAGATGGATTTGAAAGTGGACATTTATTGGATGTGTGCCTTTTATTCATGAATATTGTGTGAGTTGTGATTTGGTTAGCAAAGAGATTGTCACTAGTGTGCATGCTGTGGTGATGGGTGTCCACGCAGGTCTGTGATGGGGTCCATGCATTGGTGTTGCATGCAGGATTGGTATTGGGATGGGTGGGTTGTGATGGTGGGGTATATGTGAGGTGGTGGAGTGATGGGCGGTGAGGTTAGGGGTAGGAGTTTGTGATGGCATGCAAGTAGGGGGGGGGGATAAAGTAGTAAAGATTTGACTTACCAGAGTCCAGTCCTCCTGCTACTCCTGCGAGGCTCTCAGGATGCATGATCACCAAGACTTGCTCCTCTCATGTTGTTAGTTATGGGAGAGGAAGTGAGGGTGCACCGCCAGTCCTCCGTATAGCTACCTGGTGTCTTGCAACCACGGAATGCACCTTCTCCCGTAGGTCGTTCCACCTCTTCCTGATGTGATCCCTTGTTCTGGGGTGCTGTCCCATGGCATTGACCCTGTCCACGACTCTCTGCCATAGCTCCATCTTCCTAGCAATGGACGTCTGCTGCACCTGTGATCCAAATAGCTGTGGCTCTACCCAGATGATTTCCTCCACCATGACCCTTAGCTCCTCCTCAGAGAACCTAGGGTGTCTTTGTGGTGCCATGGGTGTAGTGTGAGTGGTATGTGTGAGAGTGTGTGGGGTGATGTGTTGGGGTGTGTGCTGTGAGGTGCGTGGATGGTGTATGGGTGATGGTGTTATGTGGCTCTGATTCAGTGGGTGCTCCTGGCTTGTCTCGCTCTCATTTGGCAATATTTGTTTCGTTGCAAGGGGTTGTGGGTATTGTGGGGGTGTGTTTTATATTGGATTGGGTGTCTGGGTGTGGTGGGTGTATGTGTGTCAGGTGTGTGTAGTTTGAATTGTCCAATATGGTGTAGTTTTGTTAGTGTGTGTGTATTTTGAGCGCAGCGGTGTGTACCACCAGTGGTTTACCGCAGTTGATTCGTGGGTCCTGATGCTGTGGGCGTATTTCTGCTGGCGTAACGGTGTGGGTTTTGGTACCGCCAGTTTATCACTGACCTTTGGGCTGGCGGACTTGTGTGGGTGTCTGTATAGTGGCGGATTTCTCTGTGTGGGTCATAATACCCGTAATGGTATACCGCAGCGGTCACGGTATCTTGGCGCAGTCTGCAAGGCGGTCGGCAGCATTTACCACCAGGGTTGTAATGAGTGTCATATTCTCCTGGACGGAAGACTCTCGCTTCATAACAGCCACCCAGATGGATCACTTTGTCTTTATGGGCCATATTTATACTTTTTGACGCAAAACTGCGCTAACGCAGTTTTGCGTCAAAAAAATTAGCGCCGGCTAACGCCATTCTGAAGCGCCATGCGGGCGCCGTATTTATGCAATGACGTTAGCCGGCGTTAGCCGCCGGCGCTGCCTGGTGTGCGTGGAAAAAAACGACGTACACCAGGCAGCGCCGGCGTAGGGGGATATGGGGCTTGGGCGTCAAGAAATGGGGCAAGTCAGGTTGAGGCAATTTTTTCGCCTCAATCCGATTTGCGCCATTTATTTTCACTCCCAACCCCCATAGAAATGACTCCTGTCTTAGCAAAGACAGGAGTCATGCCCCCTTGCCCAATGGCCATGCCCAGGGGACTTATGTCCCCTGGGCATGGTCATTGGGCATAGTGGCATGTAGGGGGGCACAAATCAGGCCCCCCTATGCCACAATTTTTTTTAAAAAAAAAACACTTACCTGAACTTACCTTAATGTCCCTGGGATGGGTCCCTCCAGCCTTGGGTGTCCTCCTGGGGTGGGCAAGGGTGACAGGGGGTGTCCCTGGGGGCATGGGCGGGCACCTCTGGGCTCCTTCAGAGCCCACTGGTCCCTTAACGCCTGCTTTTTGCAGGCGCTAAAAAACGGCACAAAAGCGTCCGTATGTCATTTTTTTTTACCCGCCCACTCCCGGGTGTGAATTTTGCCCGGGAGTATAAATCCGACGCACATGCCTCGGAGTCGATTTTTTAGACGGGAACGCCTACCTTGCATATAATTAACGCAAAGTAGGTGTCCACGCTAAAAAATGACGCTAACTCCATGGACTTTGGCGCTAGACACGTCTAACGCCAAAGTATAAATATGGAGTTAGTTTTGCGTCTAAATTACGTCAAAAAAAACGACGCAATTCCGGCGCAAACGGAGTATAAATATGCCCCTATGTATCTCCAAAGCACATTACAGGCACTCCTCCCCACCTACCCCCTTCCACCTTCAGATTTTACCCCACTTACTTTGATGTTTCCACTGTTTCTAGTGCTGGTCTCATATCCAAACTCTATCAAACTTGCCTTGCACAGCTTCTACTTAATGACCAGTATAAGTGGGAGGCCTGGGGGACAGATCTGGGACGTGATATCTCGGACAAGGTGTGGTATGCATGCTGCACACAAACACGTACAGTATCCCTTAATCACAGACATAAGCTATTGCATTCTAAATTTCTATGTAGAATATATGACGCCCTTTGCCGTAGCCATGCATGATCCCACACGACCCTCCAACTGCTTAAAATGTAATGCCGAACACGTGGACTTTGTCCACCTGGAATGAACGTGTGATGGATACTCGAGGGACGTTTTTGTTATGCTTTCATATATGATTCACATCAGTTTTGCACCGGATCCCCAGATGGCTGTCATGATATATGTAGCGGCAATTCCCAAGCCAATGCGCTGATTTACAGCGATGGCCTTGCTACTAACTAAACGAGAAATAGCTGATTTGTAGCGATGGCCTTGCTACTACCTAAACGAAAAATAGCACTGCATTGGGGATCCAAAACATTCCCTATGACAAAGAGATGGCTCCACAGTCTTATATACTGCAAAACCACTAGCGATATCTTCACCTTCTTGCAACAACCAGTTCCCCTCCCAAGGATATTTGGCAACTGCTCATTGCTTCCTTATTGACACTAGAGAACTCTGGACAGGTGGGCACCCAGGACCAGGGTTGCCCCTTGGATAATATTATAACCCCCATGGAGGCGGACTCCTTGTCAAACTCACTTTTGATATGGTCAAAGCTGTGGGCAGACTCATGATTTGTACTCTCTGGCAGGCTCACTCCATCGACACTCTCTGCCCCTGTTGGTTATATTGCTATACCTTTGTATGTTTCACTCTGTCAGACTCCATATGTTACTGGCCACATAAAGGGCCTGTTATTTTTCGTATGTGGCATATGACTGCTTATGGTTGAAAATCAATAAAGATAGTTAAAAAAAAGATTAGTTAGCATCATGTAGATTATTTTTAGTACATTGTAGCTTCTAGTGGGTGGCTTTTTAGGTTTCTCTTTTTCTTTGGTGTTTCTATGGGGGTGGGTGATGTTTTGGGTATGTGTGTTATAAAAAATAAAATAAATATATATATACAATATTTAAAATATATATATATATATATATATATATATATATATATATATATATATATTTATATAGGCCATATGTTTAGTAAGTTAATGTTTAGCTATAATTACTGTTGTCCTTGTCTACAGATGAGTTTTAAAAGGGGTGGGGGAGCGTTGATGTTTGTCATGTTTGTCATGTGGTGTTAAATGTGTTAAATGTGTAGGATAAGTTAAGATGAGCTAAGTTAGTTGTTAGGATAAGGTAGTGTAAGTTAGGTTAGTATAGGTAGGTTAGTTAATTTAAGGAATTTTTAGGCTGATATTTATAGCTTTATTAAATCTCGTTGTTTCCTACTGTAAGGTCTCAATCATGATTTACTGTCTAGGTGGTAGCATGTCTGCACAGGTCATTTTAGGCCCATGCCTTTGGCTTTGCAAGTAGTACTTTGAAACATGCGTGACTATGTGTATTCTCTGTGGTCACGTACCTGTCACGTTGCCAGTGGTGTCACATTAGCTATCTTCAGACATTGTTCACAAATGTACATGACAAACTGGATGCACATGGATATATATCCCAAAACAGGTATTCATACGCAGTTGCTCTGTGTTGGTAAGTCATGGGTCATGCATTGTTATAATGCTGTTGTAATTGCACTCACCCAAAATCTAGGATTTGTTACTGACACACGTATGGCTGTCCTCACAGTCTTATACATGCATCATTTGTTTGTCACATGAATGTTGAACTGTTGCTACCATCCTTGCTTAGCTCAGCAACTTGTGTTGTGATTTTCACAATTGTCACAATTCATGCACATTGCATGACATGCTTGGGAGCCTCAGGAACTACTGCTTGCTTGTCAACATAAATATCAATCACCTCACTTATGTTTCAGTCAGTGTGTGTGACTTTGTGTCTCTCACAAATCCATACATATCCCTTTGGAAAGTACTCTGTGTATTGGCTTAACACAATGCAACAGGTGGCAATAAGGGAGTTCTGCTTCCGCTCCATGGACACCAAGATATTTTGAATTGCTCCCAGTCAACTTCACTAGTGGCACTTGGACTGGGCATTTGCTCGTGCCTCAGCCTCACGACACCAGCAATGTCAGCAAGGGACTGCCGGAGGCCACTGAGCGGAGAGTCAGGGCCTCGTATGGAAAATGAGTTGTCCTCATTTAGTACTGAGAGCACCTCAGGATTGCCTCTAGGGCACCCACCACAGTCTTCATTCCCACCTGCACCGTATCAGCCAGCTAACGATGGACTCCTACTGCACTTTTTTGGAATGTAAGTTGTGGGTCCTGAGAGTCCAGGGCTGTGGTTGAGCTGGCAAGTGGTGAATGCTGGCTGTTGGGTGAATCATCTGGAGATCCCGTAATGCTGTCTGTCTTCCCTGCAACCAGAGATAGTGTCTGTATGGCACCCAGGATTTCCTGGAGGGTATCCAGATGTATGGTTTACAGCTGGTCATCCACATCATCGGAAAAGTCCAAGACAAGCATCTGGCCAGCAGGTATGGGATCATCCTCTGCAATGGAATGGAGATATGTTAATGTTGAGCTGTGCTAGCTGTTGACATGAGTCATCGGGTTGTCAATCATGGTGCCTTATTTACATGTTGCATTATGCAGAGCCGCACATCAGGGGCCTAATTTATAAGGCCCTAGTGGCAAACTGCGCCACTAGAGCATCATTTTATGGAACGTTCCAGTGGCACAATATGCCAGACCACATTTACAAATCCATGCAAAGCCAGCTTGTGTGGCCTTTCATGAGCTTATCAATATGGACCCCTTTCATGCATTCCAATGCGTGCCTGTGGCATTCCATGTGTGTTGCTTGGGGTGTTCCCATGCAACACCCAGGGAAGCATACAGAATCTGTCACATTGCCGTATTTTCAATTTTGGGAATGTGTCAGATCCCTATGCCACCCCATGTGTGGTGTGAGTGGGATGCAAGGGGGAGAACTGTACACATTCCTCCTCCTTGTCCACTATTGCTATGTGTGCTGTATCATGTAGCACATGTAGATAGATGGCAACACATTTTGTGTTTATGTCTGCATGAAGGTGTCATCCCTGCAACACAGGCATCCTTGCTTGCACCATGTGTGCCATGCATGTGAGTATGCCTGCGTTGCAGAGCTGAGTGATTTTGTGCCGAAAAGGACACCGTCTATGACATCATTGATAATATCGCTGTAACATTTCCAGTTAAATTATTGATGAGATAACTGTGCATAGCAAAGGAGTGAGTTATAGTTACCTTAGGGTATGAACTATGGCTTCTTTAGATAAGTACAACTATAACTGCTGAATTTCTGTGGTTTTGTGTGTGTAAATCTAAACCTAACTATAATGTCCCTGCAATCGTTGTTTATTTAATGAATTTTCAAGTTTAAAAAAAATTCTATTTCCTAACTATAACTCCCTTGTGTATCTGTGTATATATATATATTGTAGGAGGCTGGACTGGCTTGTAGTGAGTACCAAGGGGTACTTGCACCTTGCACCAGGCCCAGTTATCCCTTATTAGTGTACAGGGTGTCTAGCAGCTTAGGCTGATAGATAATGGTAGCTTAGCAGAGCAGCTTAGGCTGAACTAGGAGACGTGTGAAGCTACTACAGTACCACTTAGTGTCATATGCACAATATCATAAGAAAACACAATACACAGTTATACTAAAAATAAAGGTACTTTATTTTTATGACAATATGCCAAAGTATCTTAGAGTGTACCCTCAGTGAGAGGATAGGAAATATACACAAGATATATATACACAATAGCAAAAATATGCAGTATAGTCGTAGAAAACAGTGCAAACAATGTATAGTTACAATAGGATGCAATGGGGAAACATAGAGATAGGGGCAACACAAACCATATACTCCAAAAGTGGAATGCGAACCACGAATGGACCCCAAACCTATGTGACCTTGTAGAGGGTCGCTGGGACTATTAGAAAATAGTGAGAGTTAGAAAAATAACCCTCCCCAAGACCCTGAAAAGTGAGTGCAAAGTGCACTAAAGTTCCCCTCAGGACAAAGTAGTCGTGTTAGAGGAATAATGCAGGAAAGACACAAACCAGCAATGCAACAACTGTGGATTTCCAATCTAGGGTACCTGTGGAACAAGGGGACCAAGTCCAAAAGTCACAAGCAAGTCGGAGATGGGCAGATGCCCAGGAAATGCCAGCTGCGGGTGCAAAGAAGCTTCGACTGGAAAGAAGAAGCTGAGGTTTCTGCAGGAACGAAAAGGGCTAGAGACTTCTCCTTTGGTGGACGGATCCCTCTCACCGTGGAGAGTCGTGCAAAAGTGTTTTCCCGCCGAAAGAACGCCAACAAGCCTTGCTAGCTGCAAATCGTGCGTTTGGCGTTTTTGGACGCTGCTGGGACCCAGGAGGGATCAGGAGGTCGCAAATTGGACCTGAAGAGAGAGGGGACGTCGAGCAAGACAAAGAGCCCTCACTAAAGCAGGTAGCACCCGGAGAAGTGCCAGAAACAGGCTCTACGAGGATGCGTGAAACGGTGCTCGCCGAAGTTGCACAAAGGAGTCCCACGTCGCCAGAGACCAACTTAGAAAGTCATGCAATGCAGGTTAGAGTGCCGTGGACCCAGGCTTGGCTGTGCACAAAGGATTTCCGCCGGAAGTGCACAGGGGCCGGAGTAGCTGCAAAGTCGCGGTTCCCAGCAATGCAGCCCAGCGAGGTGAGGCAAGGACTTACCTCCACCAAACTTGGACTGAAGAGTCACTGGACTGTGGGGGTCACTTGGACAGAGTCGCTGGATTCGAGGGACCTCGCTCGTCGTGCTGAGAGGAGACCCAAGGGACCGGTAATGCAGCTTTTTGGTGCCTGCGGTTGCAGGGGGAAGATTCCGTCGACCCACGGGAGATTTCTTTGGAGCTTCTGGTGCAGAGAGGAGGCAGACTACCCCCACAGCATGCACAAGCAGGAAAACAGTCGAGAAGGCGGCAGGATCAGCGTTACAGAGTTGCAGTAGTCGTCTTTGCTACTATGTTGCAGGTTTGCAGGCTTCCAGCGCGGTCAGCAGTCGATTCCTTATCAGAAGGTGAAGAGGGAGATGCAGAGGAACTCGGATGAGCTCTTGCATTCGTTATCTGCCGTTTCCCCAGAGACAGAGACCCTAAATAGCCAGAAAAGAGGGTTTGGCTACCTAGGAGAGAGGATAGGCTACTAACACCTGAAGGAGCCTATCAGCAGGAGTCTCTGACGTCACCTGGTGGCACTGGCCACTCAGAGCAGTCCAGTGTGCCAGCAGCACCTCTGTTTCCAAGATGGCAGAGGTCTGGAGCACACTGGAGGAGCTCTGGACACCTCCCAGGGGAGGTGCAGGTCAGGGGAGTGGTCACTCCCCTTTCCTTTGTCCAGTTTCGCGCCAGAGCAGGGGCTAAGGGGTCCCTGAACCGGTGTAGACTGGCTTATGCAGAATTGGGCACCTCTGTGGCCAACAAAGCATTTCCAGAGGCTGGGGGAGGCTACTCCTCCCCTGCCTTCACACCATTTTCCAAAGGGAGAGGGTGTCACACCCTCTCTCAGAGGAAGTTCTTTGTTCTGCCATCCTGGGCCAGGCCTGGCTGGACCCCAGGAGGGCAGCTGCCTGTCTGAGGGGTTGGCAGCAGCAGCAGCTGCAGTGAAACCCCAGGAAGGGCAGTTTGGCAGTACCAGGGTCTGTGCTACAGACCACTGGGATCATGGGATTGTGCCAACTATGCCAGGATGGCATAGAGGGGGCAATTCCATGATCATAGACATGTTACATGGCCATATTCGGAGTTACCATTGTGAAGCTACATATAGGTAGTGACCTATATGTAGTGCACGCGTGTAATGGTGTCCCCGTACTCACAAAGTTCAGGGAATTGGCTCTGAACAATGTGGGGGCACCTTGGCTAGTGCCAGGGTGCCCTCACACTAAGTAACTTTGCACCTAACCTTTACCAGGTAAAGGTTAGACATATAGGTGACTTATAAGTTACTTAAGTGCAGTGAAAAATGGCTGTGAAATAACGTGGACGTTATTTCACTCAGGCTGCAGTGGCAGGCCTGTGTAAGAATTGTCAGAGCTCCCTATGGGTGGCAAAAGAAATGCTGCAGCCCATAGGGATCTCCTGGAACCCCAATACCCTGGGTACCTCAGTACCATATACTAGGGAATTATAAGGGTGTTCCAGTAAGCCAATGTAAATTGGTAAAAATGGTCACTAGCCTGTTAGTGACAATTTGAAAGTAATGAGAGAGCATAACCACTGAGGTTCTGGTTAGCAGAGCCTCAGTGAGACAGTTAGGCACCACACAGGGAACATATACATGCACACCTATGAGCACTGGGGCCCTGTGTGACAGGGTCCCAGTGACACATACATATAGGCCACAAACCTATGAGCACTGGGGTCCTGACCATCAGGATCCCAGTGACACATAACAAACATACTGAAAACATAGTGTTTTCACTATGAGCACTGAGGCCTGGCTATCATGATCCCAGTGAGACAGTGAAAACAGTGACAAACACCCTGACATACACTCACAAACAGGCCAAAAGTGGGGGTAACAAGGCTAGAAAGAGGCTACCTTCTCACACAACCCCCCCCCAAACGAAGGACAATAAGGCTAACCTTGGCCAGTTGAGACTTTATTGTCTAAGTGGTGATAAGTAGAGAGTAGCTCTGCAATAGACTGGTTACTCCCTTTATCATCCACTATATGGTTACTTCCCTGTGGGGATGTAAACCACCCTGTTTGAAGTTTTTTAGCTAAGCAACAATGTGAAGATGTATTTTCAGAGTTTCTATCAGTAAGTTTTAGTTTAGAGCAGTGGGAATTGTCCACTGAACCTATTTGTAGTGATGGAAATGCCAGACAGGGATGCTGTCTCAGAAAAGCCATAGCTGGGCAAAAACTTTGTCCATATGGCTGGAAGAGAGAACAGGGATGCTGTTTCTCTTGGGTTGGAGCAGGGCAGGGATGCTGTCCTATCAGCTCCACACTAGGGCAGGGATGCTGTCCTAAGTGTTGTGAGGCAGTGCAGAGTTTCTGCACTAAAGTTTCTCTGGGAGGGTTGGAGGGATGCTCCATGTTAACTAAAATGGTGCTCTTTTTCTCACCAATGTTAGTTATCCCACAGAGAGGTACTTCCACCTCAGGGAGTACAGTTTTGCCAACTGATGATTCCCTTGGAACAGGTGCCACCCCAGGAGAGGTTTCTCCCACCACAGGAATGGTATCCTGAATGGTAGGGTGGTTAGGGGATACTGTGATACCCTTTTTACCTGTTGATGGAGAGGGTTCCTGAGTTTTCAGGCCTTCTCTCCTTTGCTTTTTCATTTCAGTAGAAATGAGAGGGAACAATTCCTCAGGGATGCCCAGCATGGCTGCATGGGCATAAAACTCTACATCAGCCCAACCTGAGGCCTCTAGGTCATTACCTAAGAGACAGTCTACAGGTAAGCTAGGTGATACCACCACCTGCTTAGGGCCAGTAACTCCACCCCAACTAAACTGAATTATAGCTAAGGGAAGAAACTTAGTGGAGTTATGGACATCAATAATCTTATACTGTTGTCCAATGATGTGTTGATCAGGGTGCACTAGGTTTTCAGTCACCAAAGTGAAACTGGCACCTGTGTCCCTGTAGGCCAAGGCCTCAACACCATTTATTGAAACTGTCTGCCTGTACTTATCCATTGTAAGGGGACAAGCAGCCAGTGTGGCAAGGCCAATGCCACTAGGTGTGACAGAAACTGTCTTGGGAGTGACTACCCCAGTTTCTACTATGGACCCAAAAGTGAACCCAACTACACCCTTAACTTGACTGTTGCCAGCAGTCCCACCACTACTGCTAGGGGCACTAGAGCTTCATGTATTAGTGGTGGTAGGCTCAGGGGGTTTACCTGGACAGGACTTATCCCCTGGCCTATGGCCTCTGTTTTTACACACAAAGCACCAAGGCTTTTTAATGTGTGCAGGTTGAGAAGAAGAGGAAGAATTAGTTTTATCCAGACTCTCTGAAGAGTGTTTAAGATTTGAAGTGGGATCTTTGGTTTTACCCTTATCCCCATGCTTATCTTGAGATTTTTCACCATCTTTCTTCTTATTGCCATCTTTGTCACCCCCTGTATGAACTTTTCTGTTCACCCTTGTTCTGACCCATTTGTCTGCCTTCTTTCCCAATTCTTGGGGAGAGGTCAGATCAGAGTCTACCAGGTACTGGTGCAACAAATCAGACACACAATTATTAAGTATATGCTCTCTCAGGATTGTGTTATACAGGCTTTCATAATCAGTAACTTTACTGCCATGTAACCACCCCTCCAAGGCCTTCACTGCCTGGTCAATGAAATCAACCCAGTCTTGTGAAGACTCCTTTTTGGTCTCTCTGAACTTTATCCTGTACTGTTCAGTGGTTAAGCCATAACCATCCAGGAGTGCATTCTTAAGAACTTGGAAATTATTGGCATCATTTTCTTTCACAGTAAGGAGCCTATCCCTACCTTTTCCACTAAATGATAGCCATAGGATAGCAGCCCACTGCCTTTGAGGGACATCCTGTACAACACAGGCCCTCTCAAGTGCAGCAAACCACTTGTTAATGTCATCCCCCTCCTTATAAGGGGGAACTATCTTGTGCAGATTCCTGGAATCATGCTCTTTTGCAGGATGACTATGGGGAATACTGCTGCTGCCACCATGGGTATCTAAACCCAACTTCTGTCTTTCCTTCTCTAATTCAAAAGACTGTCTATCCAAATCCAGCTGTTGCTTTTTGAGCTTCAGTCTGGTTTGTTCCACCCTCAACTTATTGAGTTCCCTCTCTAACATTCTGTCATCAGGGTTGGTGGGAGGGACATTTCTAGAAACAGAGCTATGATGGGAATGAACAGAAGGAGACCTGTCCCTTACAGAAGCCACCCTAACAGCTTGGTTTACAGAAACATTACTACCAGTATGGTGAGAATAAATGCTTTTGCTATGATGTGAGACAACACTATTTATATGGTGTGGCTCATCATCATTACCATCTATGCTAGATTGTCTAGTAATGGGCAGGCTAGGAAGTTTCTTTCCTGAATCTTTTCCTGGGGGAGTCCCTGAATCAGATTGGGAACTATTAGGTACTTTTTCAACAGATGGGGCACCTATGGCCTTATCCTGTTCTCTAAGCATGTTAAGTAACAGTTCCAAGGAAGGATTTGTCCCTACACTCAAACCTCTCTCTATACAGAGACTCCTTGCTCTTTTCCAGCTAAGGTTGTCATATGCAAGTTTGGACAGATCACCATTTTGGCCTGTGCCAGACATTTTTTAGAGAGAGTTAAAGTGATAGAAAAAGAGAAAAAAGTTTTCAGAACTTTTTGGAAAGACAGAAAAAAAACTTTAAAAACTTTTAAGAACTTTTTGAAAGTTTAGAAGTACTTTTCAGCACTTAGAAAAGAGTGAAAAGAGGAAATGCAAAACTTTTTGGCTATGTGTATATACACTGACCTTGTTTTGTATATTTTTCTCTTATGAAAAGTACAATGACAAGAGTGGTAAGTAGTCTCAAGCACTTATCCCACCACTGCACAACCAATGTAGGGGGCTGGACTGGCTTGTAGTGAGTACCAAGGGGTACTTGCACCTTGCACCAGGCCCAGTTATCCCTTATTAGTGTATAGGGTGTCTAGCAGCTTAGGCTGATAGATAATGGTAGTTTAGCAGAGCAGCTTAGGCTGAACTAGGAGACGTGTGAAGCTACTACAGTACCACTTAGTGTCATATGCACAATATCATAAGAAAACACAATACACAGTTATACTAAAAATAAAGGTACTTTATTTTTATGACAATATGCCAAAGTATCTTAGAGTGTACCCTCAGTGAGAGGATAGGAAATATACACAAGATATATATACACAATAGCAAAAATATGCAGTATAGTCGTAGAAAACAGTGCAAACAATGTATAGTTACAATAGGATGCAATGGGGAAACATAGAGATAGGGGCAACACAAACCATATACTCCAAAAGTGGAATGCGAACCACAAATGGACCCCAAACCTATGTGACCTTGTAGAGGGTCGCTGGGACTATTAGAAAATAGTGAGAGTTAGAAAAATAACCCTCCCCAAGACCCTGAAAAGTGAGTGCAAAGTGCACTAAAGTTCCCCTCAGGACAAAGTAGTCGTGTTAGAGGAATAATGCAGGAAAGACACAAACCAGCAATGCAACAACTGTGGATTTCCAATCTAGGGTACCTGTGGAACAAGGGGACCAAGTCCAAAAGTCACAAGCAAGTCGGAGATGGGCAGATGCCCAGGAAATGCCAGCTGCGGGTGCAAAGAAGCTTCGACTGGACAGAAGAAGCTGAGGTTTCTGCAGGAACAAAAAGGGCTAGAGACTTCCCCTTTGGTGGACGGATCCCTCTCACCGTGGAGAGTTGTGCAGAAGTGTTTTCCCGCCGAAAGAACGCCAACAAGCCTTGCTAGCTGCAAATCGTGCATTTGGCGTTTTTGGACGCTGCTGGGGCCCAGGAGGGATCAGGAGGTCGCAAATTGGACCTGAAGAGAGAGGAGAAGTCGAGCAAGACAAAGAGCCCTCACTGAAGCAGGTAGCACTCGGAGAAGTGCCAGAAACAGGCACTACAAGGATGTGTGAAACGGTGCTCGCCGAAGTTGCACAAAGGAGTCCCAAGTCGCCGGAGACCAACTTAGAAAGTCGTGCAATGCAGGTTAGAGTGCCGTGGACCCAGGCTTGGCTGTGCACAAAGGATTTCCGCCGGAAGTGCACAGGGGCCGGAGTAGCTGCAAAGTCGCGGTTCCCAGCAATGCAGCCCAGCGAGGTGAGGCAAGGACTTACCTCCACCAAACTTGGACTGAAGAGTCACTGGACTGTGGGGGTCACTTGGACAGAGTCGCTGGATTCGAGGGACCTCGCTCGTCGTGCTGAGAGGAGACCCAAGGGACCGGTAATGCAGCTTTTTGGTGCCTGCGGTTGCAGGGGGAAGATTCCGTCGACCCACGGGAGATTTCTTCGGAGCTTCTGGTGCAGAGAGGAGGCAGACTACCCCCACAGCATGCACAAGCAGGAAAACAGTCGAGAAGGCGGCAGGATCAGCGTTACAGAGTTGCAGTAGTCGTCTTTGCTACTATGTTGCAGGTTTGCAGGCTTCCAGCGCGGTCAGCAGTCGATTCCTTATCAGAAGGTGAAGAGGGAGATGCAGAGGAACTCGGATGAGCTCTTGCATTCGTTATCTGCCGTTTCCCCAGAGACAGAGACCCTAAATAGCCAGAAAAGAGGGTTTGGCTACCTAGGAGAGAGGATAGGCTACTAACACCTGAAGGAGCCTATCAGCAGGAGTCTCTGACGTCACCTGGTGGCACTGGCCACTCAGAGCAGTCCAGTGTGCCAGCAGCACCTCTGTTTCCAAGATGGCAGAGGTCTGGAGCACACTGGAGGAGCTCTGGACACCTCCCAGGGGAGGTGCAGGTCAGGGGAGTGGTCACTCCCCTTTCCTTTGTCCAGTTTCGCGCCAGAGCAGGGGCTAAGGGGTCCCTGAACCGGTGTAGACTGGCTTATGCAGAATTGGGCACCTCTGTGGCCAACAAAGCATTTCCAGAGGCTGGGGGAGGCTACTCCTCCCCTGCCTTCACACCATTTTCCAAAGGGAGAGGGTGTCACACCCTCTCTCAGAGGAAGTTCTTTGTTCTGCCATCCTGGGCCAGGCCTGGCTGGACCCCAGGAGGGCAGCTGCCTGTCTGAGGGGTTGGCAGCAGCAGCAGCTGCAGTGAAACCCCAGGAAGGGCAGTTTGGCAGTACCAGGGTCTGTGCTACAGACCACTGGGATCATGGGATTGTGCCAACTATGCCAGGATGGCATAGAGGGGGCAATTCCATGATCATAGACATGTTACATGGCCATATTCAGAGTTACCATTGTGAAGCTACATATAGGTAGTGACCTATATGTAGTGCACACGTGTAATGGTGTCCCCGTACTCACAAAGTTCAGGGAATTGGCTCTGAACAATGTGGGGGCACCTTGGCTAGTGCCAGGGTGCCCTCACACTAAGTAACTTTGCACCTAACCTTTACCAGGTAAACTTATAAGTTACTTAAGTGCAGTGAAAAATGGCTGTGAAATAACATGGACGTTATTTCACTCAGGTTGCAGTGGCAGGCCTGTGTAAGAATTGTCAGAGCTCCCTATGGGTGGCAAAAGAAATGCTGCAGCCCATAGGGATCTCCTGGAACCCCAATACCCTGGGTACCTCAGTACCATATACTAGGGAATTATAAGGGTGTTCCAGTAAGCCAATGTACATTGGTAAAAATGGTCACTAGCCTGTTAGTGACAATTTGAAAGTAATGAGAGAGCATAACCACTGAGGTTCTGGTTAGCAGAGCCTCAGTGAGACAGTTAGGCACCACACAGGGAACATATACATGCACACATATGAGCACTGGGGCCCTGTGTGACATGGTCCCCGTGACACATACATATAGGCCACAAACCTATGAGCACTGGGGTCCTGACCAGCAGGATCCCAGTGACACATAACAAACATACTGAAAACATAGTGTTTTCACTATGAGCACTGAGGCCTGGCTATCAGGATCCCAGTGAGACAGTGAAAACAGTGACAAACACCCTGACATACACTCACAAACAGGCCAAAAGTGGAGGTAACAAGGCTAGAAAGAGGCTACCTTCTCACATATATATACATATATATATGTATATATATATATATATATATTGTAATTGAAATTGTATTTATATAGTGCTTACTACCCCTGATGAGGCGTCAAATAGTTTTTCGGCGAGTAGTACACTACTCTGGAACCTAAGAGGAAGTAGTGGTGGATTAGTATAGGGAAATATGAGCATAGTATTAGTATTATTATGAGTTAATTTGAGCAGAGGATATGTGAGTTTGTTAGTTGGATTGACTACAGTAATGGAGGGATAGAGGGGGAAGAATCTAGAAGTGGTAATTGAGAGTTTATAGTAATAGGGTGAGGCTTGGGATGAGTAAAGGAGAGATGGCAGAGGGAAGAGGCTGTGGAAAGGGTTAGGGAGATCATAGTAGCAGGAGGGGTTTGGATGAGTCAAACATGAGATAATTGAGGGAGAATGTAGTAGGGCTGTTTGGGTGATCATGGTAGTAAACAGAGGTTTGAGGTGAGCTAGATGCGGTAGAGGAGGGAAGAGCTTAGGTGGGGTTATTTTGGAGATGAAATTAGTAGAATGGTTTAGGGTGATGGGGAGACTGAGTAAAACTTATAAAAATATATGTAATTTAATTTAAGTATTTATAATTTGAATTGTATTTATAGATTTAATTTTATTTATTTTTATAAATGTTTCTCTAGTACAGTAGGACCGGAGTAAAAAATAAATAGATATGTAAAATATGTAAATACACAGTAAGGGAATATATGTGCAAGGCATATAATAATGAGTATAATAATATGAGAAAAAAGTAGTACTGTATAAACACAGACTTTCAAGATTTGTAATATGTGTACTTTTCTAGCATTCATTTATCTGTCCGCAAGTTTTGAATAGTGAAATGCTTGCTATTAAATAGAAAATATAACATTTGATCAGTGTGATATAAAAACAAAACCAGGGGTTCATAAGTATCTAATATAACAACTTATCTAGGAGCTATGCAATGACCTATGAACATGTTAAGACTAGAACAATATACACATATATATATGTATACACACACACATATAAACATACACACATACACACATGCACACACACATACACATAAACATACATTTAACAGTGAGTAAATATACATTTGTTAAACAGGCTTAAGGAGTATGGCCCTCATTATGAACATGGCGGTCCTGACCGCCATGACGGCAGTGGCAGAAAACACCACCACCGGCATAGCAGTCTGGACCGCCATTTTACCAACATGGGAAGACCGCCACAGGCAGCCCTCCGCCACTGTCAGGCTGCCGCTGCCAGGCAGCCTGAAGATAGCGGAATTCCTTATCTGACACCTCAGCGCTGCAAGCAGCGCTGCCCTCTAGTTAAAGAACCCATGTTCCTCCAGCCTTTCTCTGGCGGTTACCCCCGCCAGGGAAAGGCTGGCAGAAGGGACGCTTCAGGCCCCCATGAGGGCCCCTGCAATGCCCATGCAGTGCAGGGGCCCCCGTGCACAGTCCCGTCGCGCAGGTCACTACCCTATTTACAGCACTGATCTGCACGACAGGTGCTGCTGCACCCACTGCACTTCGGCATTGACGACGGATCCATGTGGAGCCGCCGGCAATGTCCTGGCCCAGCATTCTGCTCGGCCGGCTTGCGGAAACACTGTTTACGCCCGGCATCCCACCGGAATGTTGATTATACGGCCAGCGGGGTCCTCAAAAGGCCGGCGGTCTGCATTCAGACCGCGAGCATGAACACGGCGTGTTCATAATGAGGGCCTATGTGTATAATTTAATATTATGAAATAGTAATGACACATATTTCTTAAAGAACTATACGTATCTATAAAACACACATAATCAGATTATTACAATTGATCAAAACAGGCATATGCAGTCCATTGCTGTTCGAAGATGGTGGTTATGAAGGAAAGAGGCAACTCTTGAGTAGTCGTCTGAAGGAAAGATAGTTATCTGTGGATCTTATATTTGGGGGTAATGAATTCCATAGTTTGGCTACTTGAACGGAGAAGGATGTACCACCTATTGTCTTTTCTTTGTATGGTGGTGTTTTAAGGCGGGGTGCCATCTTCAGCATAGGTTTCTTTGTTGAATGTATTTTGGTTCTTTTGTTTCTGATGAAAAGTGGTCCTGTTCCATGTATAGCTTTGGGGGTGATACAAAGCAACTTGAAGGGGAGTCTTCTGGCAACGGGTAACCAGTGTAGTGCTCTCAAGGCAGGGGAGATGTGGGCTTGTGGCTTTACATACAATAGTACCCTGGCAGCTGATCTAAATGCGTTGCAATTGTTTCATAATAGATAGAGATGACCCATGATAGATGCCATTGGCCTAGTACAAGAGAGATAGTAGCCTGCACCTTGTGTGGAAAATCCAAGGTGGGTGAAGATGCAGTGCAGAGTTTTCAAGGTTATGAAGCTTGATCATGCTAATTTGTTCACTTGGGCATTCTTTGTTAACTTTGGAATCCATGGTATCCTTGGATACTTGAGGAGGTGACTCAAGATCGTCAGGCCAGGCGCACAGTGGGTCATAATTTTTCCATTCTCCACATGTGAGTATTTCCGTTTTGGAAGCATTCAGTTTGAGATGGCTCCAAGTCATCCACTGATCAACGGCTCTGAAGCAACTGAAGATTTGTGAGTTTTCAATGTCTTTGGGGCACTCTAATTTAAGTAGTATTTGTGTGTCATCTGCATAGTTGTAGCATGTGAGTTGAAAATCCTTGATCAATTCTGGTAATGACATCATGTAGATGTTGAAAAGCATAGGTGAGATGATTGATCCTTGGGGGATCCCTGCTTTTGTAAGGTAGGGTTTGGACGAGAAGTGGGGAGAATATATAATATTAGTTCTGTTTTGAAGGTAGTATGTAATCCAGTCAAGAGCAGTCCCTTCCATGCTGGCTTCATGTAGTCTTTGAATTAGGGTGTCGTAGTCAACAGTATCAAAGGCAGCTGAGTGGGCCAAAAGAATAAGTGCAGCAACTACACTGCGGTCGACTACACACACATACACACACACACACACACACACACACACACACACACACATATATACTTTGAAAAACGAATTGCAAACAGTTTATATGACATGGTACTTCTTCCTCTGAATCCTCTATTAGGCTGTATGTCACAACATCAGATATAGAAATATTGTGCAGTATAAAAATCCATATTTACTATTGTTTACAAAAATACTGTCTCACTGTATAGATTTTCTTTTAATAACTCAAATGGGATAACTTTTTTAGATACTTAGGGCACAATTTGTATGTCAAACGATATTCTGACAATGCTATTTTGGTGCTACTCACCAATCAGAGGCTCAGTGGAGTCACATTGCCATCCGGACCTTTCTGAATAATTCCCTTAGGTCCAGGAGACTCATCAGAGCCTTGCCTGCCCCACATGCATGCATATACTCGAGGGAAGTGTCTGATCTTTTGCCCATCTCCTTCCGATCCCCGGGAAGCCTTCTACATGAGACAGACTCACTGGTGTCCTTACTTTATCAATTTTACATCCACAAGGACCTATGCAGTGAGAACCTGTTCAATAATATTTTGACTCTGCCGCCTGGATCCTCCTTTTTTGAAGAACATCTGATCACTTTCTTCATGTTTGCACCACAATACTTTGGATAGCTCTACTGAGCACCAGACGTTTCTTGCTGGTATTGCCTTAGTTTTGCTAAATTACTGTCTCACTTTAGAAGATCTGCACATTTGTCTTGTCCATGTAAGAAATACTCTGGTATCTGGCATCCTTATTTTCCTATTGTGATGTATCCCTGTGTCTCTCAAACAGTCTTCTCCCAATTAAGTATCCTCAACAGAGCTAAGCCAGCAATTTGTGAGTGTACCACTATATCTATAGAGCCTTTGTTGTTGTTTTGGAGTGAACATCTTGGAGTTTGTGATGCAGTGGCACTGCAAGTTTGCTCTACATCTCTGGTATCAAATCACGTAACAAAGGAGTTGTTTTGCACTCACTCCTATAAATATATATATATATTTAACATGTCACATATGTATAGTATCTGTAGACTGTATAAGGTGCTCTGAGGCCTTCTCCACACTTTATAAAATTTCCAAAATAAACCAATAACATCACAAAGCACTGATTGCCATCTCTCTAAAGCATGCATAGAATACATGAAGGACCTCCTTATGCAACTGTTTAGCCTTCTGGAGAATATAAAGCTCACAAGTGACATTCAGTCGGGAGACAAAGTAGATAATGAGCACTGAGACCACTGCTGCAAAGTCATCACCCTTGCTGCTATTGTGGTGGGTAAAAAACCTATTGGGTTGAGTCCCTCCTCCCCTGTTTCGTGGAATTAAGAGAAGACTTTGCTTTGCCATCCGTCACTTTGACACCCATCAGGTAATTCTGCAGCAAATGAGTGATGGGTGGATATTTTTAAATTAATCTGAACCATTGGTAATTAAGTGCATTCCATTCAATTAATTTAGTTAAAATTTATATGCAGAGTATCCTTCTTAAACCCGCAGAAGGAAAAAGCCAGCGTGAACCGATAGGCCATATCTCCTTGAATGGGCAAACAGACAACTCCAAACATTTGCTCAACCATGCTTGTGACGTGAGACTAAAAAGCACTGTAAGCTCCAGACCCAAGCCTGGGAAATCCCAGCCAAACTATGGTGGCTAACTAGTACAACAAACAAGTATTGGCAAAGCATAGAGGTTTGGACTTGGCAAGTCCGCAATGTTTTCTTTTTTTCCACAGGCATATATAATATGCATTAAAAGTAATTAAGGTAAAAATGCTGCCATCTAAAGTTCGGATGCATATATTTTGGAAAAATAGATAAAAAATAACCGATCACAGAAAATATTTAAATAAAACTGAATTGAAAGCGGAAAACATGTAGAAACTATCCTACCAACCGTGGCACTGCACTGGACTACGTTTTAGGTGGATGTGCACATATACCTAAAAAAAACAGTGTCACCCACAGGCAACAGTGCCAACTGTTGAAGTGGGATGACTCACTGCCCAATGCAGTATGCTGTGATAGGTGGAAGCAAAATGTGAATTGCAACTTAACAGACTAGTGGATGAAACAGGGTGACCAAAAGGTATGGGGGAGGGTCAGACATTCCACTGAAAATGCATTATTTGTTTTCTTGGTAACTTTGGCACATTTCAAATAACAACAAATTAAGTATTTCCACTTTGGTTTCTTTGTGGGAAGTTTAGTGCAGATCCTTCAAGCGCGACCCTAAAAATAGGGGGAGACTAAAAGTTCAATTTCACATGTTGACTCCCATAGGATTCTTTTGTCCTAAGTACAGGAAAAAGATGTGAGCAGAATTACACGAAGCTTGGCTTGTAAATAGACATTTTCTTAAGAAAGTGCATTTACTTGGTTGAGTGTAAATCTAGCCAGCAGTTAATGAGAAATTACCGTATTTTTTTCAAGTGTTTAGACCTGGGCAGGAAGAGGTTAAATTTTAGAGATATCTGGATCGTTAATTTGCAGATCTTTCACAGATTTGCAAATCCACAGAAGATTAATGAATCCAAGTAAAAAAATAAGGGCACATCATTGGACGAGGGATCTTTCTCTCCCTTCGTCCATTGCAGATCCTCAAATCTCTGAATTCACAAATATGCTGCATTCTGACTAGCTGGCCATCACATAAAACTTTCTGTTGCAGTACCATTGCCCAGCATAGTGAACCAACTTTGTGTTTGGCAAAAGAAAAAGGCGTACTGTGCAAGGTGGACCTATTCTGACCCTGATATGGCGGGGGCTCAAAAGGGATACCCTGGAACTAAAATAGTTTATTTTTATTGGTAGGATTCCCAAATCCTGTGCTGGATTCCTGAATCCTGGAGCCCAACATGACCATAACCCTTCTGGACCTTAGGATTCACAAATCCCATTCTCGATTTGCAAATACTGAAAAAAAGAATAAAAAAGAAAAACAAGTATTTTAACTTCTACATGTAGGGATTTGCCACATGTGGTGGGATGGAAGCAGGGCACGGCCATAGTCCAGGACCGATTCCAACCACCGCTGCACATGGCCACAGCCTGTACGCAGCAGAAGTTGGCCATAGGTGGAATGTTAGGCACAGGCCCTGGCTGGTTAACCCAATGTTTAGCCACACTTCAAATCTAACCAAATCCATCTCATTCCAGCACCACCTTCTCAAGAAACTCAGAGCCTCCATTTCTTCTGAATTGACAGAACCACTGTCGAAGCCCTGGACCTATCACACCTCAACAGGGCTAATGTCTCTCCAAGTCTACTCTTGCCCCCCATCCCTAGAGCCATTCTACACTTTGTTGCCAGTCTTGTCGAGGGTGCCAGTAAATTAGATTGTATCCCCATCTTGTAAGCTCTTCATTGGCTGCCCCTGGATGCTGGGATATATTTCAAGATGACCTGCTTCACACATACAGCTATATACCTTGCACTACTCATCTACTTGAAGGACTAAAGATTCATGAAAACGTTATCACATTCAGGAGGAACATTTTAAACCCAGAACATATATGTAAATTCTCTGGGGCACCATCATTAATCTACAGACCACCTGGACCACGCCCCGCCTTCTGCGACACCATCGCAGACAGCATCAGCCCATACGCCCTCACCTCCACAGACTACATCATCCTCGGTGATTTCAACTTTCACTTAGAAAACCCACAAGACCCCAACACTACCTCCCTCATAGACAACCTCAGACTCAAACAAATGGTCACCGCACCCACCCACTCAGCAGGACACACGCTGGACGCAATCTTCACCTCAAGCCAACACATAGCCTACACCCACACCACCGAACTCCTCTGGACAGACCACCGCTGCGTCTACTTCTCCTTCACCAAACCCCCCACACACTACCATCAACACACCACACCCTACCACATGTGGGACAAGATCCCCACAGAACAACTAAACTCCCAAATGGCCCATCACCCCCCCCACACCAACGACCCCAACGCAGGAGCACACAACCTCTCCAAATGGATCACCACCTGCGCAGACACACTAGCACCCCTCAGAAGACACATCACCACCCGCAACATCAAGAACGCCCCATGGTTCACCCCTGAACTCCAAGACTCATACGCACCGCTAAAAGAGTTCACTACAAGACACGCCTTGACAACAACTCCCAAAACAGACAGCAAAGAACTCTTCACCATCATCAACGAACTTGCCAAACCCAAAGCCAGCAATATAGACCCCACACACACACACAGCCCCTATGCGACGCCCTTTCCAACCATTTCCTCCACAAAATCCTGGACATCCACAACAGCTTCACATCACACACACCCACCACACATACCCCTCTCCCACCCAACTCAACCCCCACTCAAGACCCCCCCACCACACTATCCGCATGGACCCCTACCACACACGAAGAAACCGAAAAAACCATGAACTCCATCCACTCCGGTTCCCCCTCCGATCCCTGTCCACACCGCATCTACAACAAAGCTAGCCCTACCATCGCCCCCATACTCTACAACATAATCAACTCCTCTTTTGACTCCGCCACCTACCCAGTCCCCTGGAAGCACGTGGAAATTACCGCTCTCCTAAAAAAAAAACAAGCCGACCCGGAGATCCTCTCCAACTACCGCCCCATCTCCCTCCTCCCGTTCCCCGCCAAGGTTGCAGAGAAATTAGTCAACACTGGCCTATCCCACTTCCTCGAAGAAACCAACACCCTCGATCCCTCACAATCTGGGTTCCGCAAGAACCACAGCACAGAAACCGCCCTCACCGCATGCACTGACAACATTAGGACCAAAGTCGACAAAGGCGAGACCGTCGCACACATCCTCCTAGACCTCCCCGCAGCTTTTGACACTGTCTGCCACCACACACTGCGCACACGCCTCCACAACATAGGAATCCGCCAAAAAGCCTTAGACTGGCTCTCCTCCTTCCTCACGGACCGAACCCAGAGAGCCCGCCTGCTGCCCTTCCACTCCAACACTACCAAGATCACCTACGGAGTCCCCCAAGGGTCCTCTCTCAGCCCCACACTCTTCAACATCTACATGATCCCCCTAGCCAACATTCTCCGAGTACACGGAATCACCATCCTTTCATATGCAGATGACACCCAACTCATCCTCTCCCTCACCCGCAACCCCACCACCGCCAAAACCAACCTACATGCCGCTCTCCTAGACACCGCCAACTGGATGACCACTAACCATCTCAAGCTCAACTCAAACAAAACCGAAGTCTTCATCTTCGGCCCCAACAAAACCACATGGGACGCCTCCCGGTGGCCCACCGCCCTAGGCCCGCACCCACCCCCGCAACCCACGCACGCAACCTCGGCATCATCCTCGACCCCGCCCTCTCCATGACACAGCAAACCAATGCTCTAACCTTCTCCTGCTTCCACAAACTCCGCACCCCAAAAAAATCCTTCAAATGGATCCCCCCAGAGACCAGAAAGACAGTCACCCACGCACTCATCAGCAGCAGACTGGACTACGGCAACGCCCTCTACGCCGGCACCACACTCAAACTCAAACGCAAACTCCAAAGAATCCAGAACACAGCCGCGCGCCTCGTCCTTGGCCTCCCCCGACACGAACGAATCTCACCACACCTCAAATCCCTACATTGGCTCCCCATAGACAAGAGAATCACATTCAAGATCCTCATCCACGCACACAAATCCCTCCACAACACCGGCCCAACCTACCTCAATGAAAGAGTAAACTTCCACACTCCCACATGCAACCTCCGATCAGCCGACCTCACCCTAGCCACAGTCCCACGCATCCAGCACACCACCACAGGAGGCAGGTCTTTCTCCTACCTCGCCCCCAAAACCTGGAACTCCCTCCCCACGACCTTTGCAAAACCAAAGACCTACTGGTCTTCAGAAAGAACCTCAAGACTTGGCTGTTCGACCAGTGATCCTCCCTAGCCCCCCCCCCTCTCACCCCCCCTCAGCGCCTTGAGACCCTCACGGGTGAGTAGCGCACGCTATAAATTTATTTGATTGACTGATTGATTGATTGACCATTATCACCTCGGTTTCACCCTAATACTGTTAATGGATTTGTACTCCCTTCCTTGTACCTCTGCCCTCTTTATTCATTGTATTTTTGGTTAACTGGAAAGTGGCTCATCGCCCATGTGGCTCGGATTACGGTATATTAAAAAGCTAAAAAGGAATGAATTACATAAATATCCCATTTCTTAGTAAAATATACAGATACAGCTTTCCACAGTCAGAAGACAGAAGGGCACTCTTTCACTCCCACTGGTACTTGCGGATCCATCCTCTTGTTTCTATATATACGCTGGGCGAACCCCAATTTACAGATTTATAAAGGCTCTGAGTAGAAGCCTGTACAAAGTTTTAGGCCCGTACATCCATGAAGATGCGGTAGGTGAAAGTGGCGGGACAGGGGGAACTTGTTCAGCTAGGTCACCTGACAGCATTCAGAATCTGAATATCCCATGCATAGTCATGATGTTGCAATTAACCCACTTCTTACACACACTTTCGAGGTAAAACATGTGGCGTAAAGAGGCTGCAACCATTTTAAATGTGTGTTTGTCAACGCTGCGTGGGTGACATGGTGAAATCTACATTACACAAACCAGGGCACTACAGATCTGTGCATATTTCAGTTAATAGGTCCTTCTGTGTGCATCACTGTTACAGTGTAATACAATGTAGTTTGGAAGTATGTCATATTAGAATTAACCATTATACAATTTACTTATGCCCTAGTAATCTTACAATACAGCTGCATGGCACATCAAAGATCTGTATATGCATCGCGGTAAGTAGTTTGCAGGGTGCTGCTGATAAGGACCAGCCAAGTATTGCCTCTTTTTAGTCCCAAAGTTTCGTAGTAATTATACATTTCAAATTTCTGTCAACACACTGCTTTGTTTGGGTATGTGAATGCTCTGGCAGACTTAAAACAATATTTCCATACATTCTTGAGAGCAACTCATTAGTCAAATTGCTAGCACATGAAGTCATGTGGCAAAGAAGTGATTTACTATAAGACATAACATTTGCTGGATGTAAACCCAAGATGTGGAACTTTTCATCAAGGTTTGAGGCACAGTCGAAGCTGAATTCCACTCTTCGCCGGGGAAGGCCTAATGTAAATATGAGCATCATTTTTCACCTGGTTTGTCACCAGATCTTCGCCTGCAATACGTATAAGGCATTCATGGTACAAAAGCAAGGGCGGAAAAGGCGCGCAATTGAATAAATTAACTCCCAGGCAGTTTAAGGAAGGCAACAACGTTTGCGTTAGAAATATTCGCTCCCACACTGATAAAATAAACGCTGTATTCCCTTATCTTACATTTTATAAACTGAGAGCAATGCCATACAGGGAGGTCCACACATTCCAGTCGATGCACAACGTACCCATGCAATCCTGACCTCTGCAATGTTTGCAATGCCTCTGCTGCAGATCTGGCACGATCGCTTGCTTCTCCAGCACCATTTCTTTGCATTATGAGACTTGTAGAGCTCTTATTCCGTCCTAAAATCACGACTACTAGTAGCAGAAATGCAAACTAAAACCTGCTCAGGGATCCAGCCCGCGCTAACTTTACACATTGTTTCAAACCTTATTGCTACTTTTAAGAAGGCAGGCAGGCATATATCCGTTTGCTTAAAAAATAGCCTACCTAATAAAAACCCACACCCTTGATATATGGTTTTAAAGTAAAATTTGTATCTTCATTTTAGTTGCATCGCAACGTTCATAGAGAACAGGCCTTAGTTAATCCTGACAGCAACTGAGAAAAATACTTTCACTGAATCAATTAACTTGGGATGCACCAGCGACGCTTTGCAGCGGCTAAATGGGCTGCAAAGTGTCTTTTATTTCCATCACCCCATGCAAATTGTGCAGTGACACATAAGGAAGTCAGTGCAACTAGTGCCCCTTCAAATTGTCTTTCGGTTACTGCTTTCGCATAACAAGCAGCAATCAGTCCCAAATGGAAAGTGGCATTTTTCAGACCCTATCTAGTGTTGCTGTGTAGCCCAGTGACATAGCCATTTAGGACTCTTTTAGGTCCTAAGTTCCAAAGACAAGGGAGGAACACAAAAAGTGAGACACTAAAGGTTTGAAAAAAACCTATGAAAACCTTTAACTTTAAAAAGAGTTTAAAAAGAAGGTAAGTGCCAAGGGACAGTACTAAGAAAGGATGGGGTTTATATTTAGAACCTGCTGGGTGGCCTGCTGTCCTGACAGTCAGTAAAGGTGTATATTTTGCTCCCCTGGTGAAGGAGAATCTCCTTAGAAAGAGGTCCTTCCCTTCCTGGTATGGATCTCTAAAGCCTTAAGTACAGCTGCTAGCAGAGAACTTAGCAGAAAACCCGGCACTTCACCCACCTCCAAATGAGGTACGAAAAGTCTGGCAGGGCTCACACTCCACCAAAAAGTATGAGAATGTCCTTTGGCTAGTATTAGAACAAGGGATAATTTGCACTTCCGGTTAGGTTAAGGGATAGGGCTAGGCACAGGGTTGGGCATACACAGCATGTGACAATAAGTCCCTGGGTAAGGTTTTCTGTTTCACTTCGGGTTTCAGTAAGGAATTAAGAAAAGAGTAAGTGAAGGTGCTCAGCTCACGGTTTTAAAGGGTAGCATGTGTTTTTAGGGGAGAAAAACTGGTGCTGTTTAAAAGTGTAATGAAAATGTATCTCTAAATGTTTTCAACCTAATGGTACTTTCCATTGTAACTATATTATTTCAAACTTAAGTTTTCACATTGTAAGCTTTAAAACGGTTTTTTATCTTTCAACCTAGGCTCTGGATGCCAGTCCTAGAATATCACTGACATCAGTGTATAGTTTCCACATTAGCACCCTGCATAAAATGCATTTGCCACTAGCTAAGATATCATGTTTTTTATGACCATCTTTGCAGGTTCTTGATTTTCTTCTTGATTTTGTTTACATGGTCATCATCTATAACTGTGTTAATGATACACACACATTGTATCAACGTCTTCACAAAATTGTATCATAATGTCAGATGTTTGTGGTTTCCTGTTGACCGTTTTCCAAAAAAAGCCAAACTATTTCATTTAGGAGATCTATCAGCCTTCCATTGCACACCCAGAATTTAATTTTCTGCTTGTTTGGCCTATCTGTATTTACCCTCACACATTGTTCGGTGGCCTGTTCATTTTTCTTAGCCCTCATGTATTTCATTTCAATTCTTCTTCAGGCATTTATAGGCTGTGTGAAGTTTGGCAGGGAGTTAGGCTAATTTTGAGATTCTGCTCCAAGGTAGAAGGTGTAACTGTAGCAAAGTTGGTAAATTTAAATTTACATTTTGTGCATTTATTAGCTTGAAAATCCCTCTAATCAAAATGTAGTCTGAAGTTCATAAAAGGCAACACAGCATCTGACAGACCACAGTGCAAAATGTAAACGTGCACAAAGGATGCCTAGATATTTATCTAACAATATAATGTAATCCAGGGATGTGTGGTCATAGCACAAATTTAACATGATGTCTCCAACCATCATAACACATTAGAGTATGCAGAGAGGTAACTAAATTGTGGCAGACTCCAGTCCTGTACCTATTTGAACAGAGCTTCATAGATAGATAACATCCTTAAACCTACATTTGTAGCTTTCGAGCATGCTTGTCTAAAAAAAAAAACAATTCTTCTGGTGCTCATTCAATGTAAGATCTCTTTTGAATACTAACAATTCTTTCACCTACCGAAAGTCCCAAAGATACAGTAATGTCTACTTTACATTGTTTCTCTGCATAGTAATTTCTGATTGAAATGTTTTTCAGAAATTTTTTAAATATTTTGTTTGGTTAGGACGTTTGTTTTATCCCGGTTGACCTGGTCTAATTAATCGTCTGATGATTACCCTATTATTTTACACTTAAGAGTTAATTTGCCTTTATTTGTGATTAGGTCACATGAGCTCCTTCCTGTACAATTCAAAAGCCTCCATCTTTATCAAGTACAATACAATAAGACTCTTGCATAGGTGACTCATTAACTCTACTATGTATTTTCCATTCAAGAGCTTAAAATTTGAGAGAATGAATCTTGCTCGCTTTTAGCTCTAAAGTTTCAAAGGACTAGGGAGGAGGTACTCCTTTATGATTAATCACTTCCCCCTTATATGCATGTGTGCTTTGGGTTGTGCAACACTGGGCGGCAGATTTATTATATTTCACACAATGCAGAAAGACAACTTGCTGTGATGTGTTTCCTGAAAGGCAGAGGGCATAAATGCTCTACATTTACAAAAATATGGAGCATTTTTTCTCTCTCCATACGCTGGTGCACAGCGTGGTGCCTAGCGCCAAGGCAAGCACCCTTGCATCATAGTGCAAGGCTGTCTGAGTTAAGGGCAAGATTGTTTTGTGCAGGAAGGGACACTTTCCTGCACAAAACAGTTCTTACAGGCATATTCCTCTTTCCATGAGTGCTGCAGAATGTAGCACACAAAGAAAGAGGAAGTAGCAAGGAGAAATAAATATATTTCTCTTTGTTACACCTGCATCAGTAAGGCATACCTTTTTTAGAGCAATCTCAGGTTTACTAACTTTAGTAAACCTGGGATTGCGTCAAAATCCATGTATGAATGCATGGAAACTCCCAAGCCAAACTCATGGAACGCCTCCCCAATGCAAAGTAATGTAAGGCAGAGCTATGCGTTGCCCTGCACTAACTTGTATTAACAAAACCACACCAAGACTGCAAAGTGACTTTGCTTGGCTTAGTAAATACCAGTTAAGGACTTGCGTTGTCTTGCGATGATCTGCATCAATCAAGGACAACACAAGTCCTTATTAAATCTGCCCCTGAGGTTCCAGCCCAATAAATATCATCAAACTCTAAAACAAAAACATATGGAAGATGACCACCTTTCACTGTGTAATTATTTGTTGAATGTTTTCAAGCATTCTACACTGAGATCTCCCGTCCCGGCCCCCATCCCCAGAACTTTACAGGATCAGGCACTTATCATAATCTTACCACAAAATCCAAGGGAAGGACTACATTCTAGTCTCACAGGCTCATTATTTTTCTAAACATGGCCAGTCAATGGAATTCCACAATCTTGTCCATCCGAGTATTTAAGTTGGCATTTCAATTACCCCTCACTAAACATCACGGATTTTTACCTGGGAGAAATATACCAGAGCCTATAAATATGGCAGTTATGGTGCTGCATTATGCAAGAGCAAATTTGACTGAAACTGCAGCAACCTGCTCAGATGAGGAGAAGGTCTTACATATAGGGCCTTCATAGACATAAATAATTCTCAGAGCAGCTTACCTCCATGAAACTCTGAAGAGCATATACAATTACACTCTGTATTAAGAAGATACTCTTGAAAGCCCGTCTCAAACAAAAGTCAAGAACAACCTCTCTTGCAGTCACTCTTTGTGCTATGCCTAAAGCCACACATTCATCACATTAAAAATGGTCCAGTTCTCCCTTTATATAAACTGATGACAAAACAAGTAAAAGTGTCCATTGCAATGTACCTAACATAACCCTGGCAAAACATTATTGGCTATTGACGCAGCCACAAACAATTGTTTTCTAAGTTTGGGGAAATATTCAGCTAAACCTAGAAAAGTTGAAGCAATTATTTCTAATCTACCCAAACTCTATTCTCCTTGTAAAAAAGTTATGGAACATTTTGAGATAGATTGGCTGTGCAAATAGACAACATTTGTAAGATTAACTATGAGCCTATGTTGAAGGTCCTGGCGGATAATACCAGAAGATTGACAAATCTTGAAGTCTCATTTATAGGACTAGTTAATCCATATAAATAATTATTCTGCTCATATCCATTTACCCATTGAAAATACTACAGGTTATTTTCTCTTCTGCCCAACTTTGTAAAGACAGATGTTGATTCTATTGTAATCTGGAAGAAAAAACCCAGACAAAACTGTCTAATGAAGGTACTTCTATGCTGTGGCTGTTGAGCTCCCCCTACATATATATCTTCCCTGAGTTGCCATGGGTACAAGTATTCTTATAATAATGCATCTCCAATATCTCCTATGCCCATAAATTGGCCCTGTTGCAATTGCCAGATATTTGTTTAATAGGGTTTGCCTATAGAACAGACTTTCAGAATAAATAATTTTGTAGGATGTCAAGTGATTCTCTCATACACATTTATTAACACAACATTCAACACCTTTCAGGGAAAGCTAATTTACTTTAATTGGAAAATTATACTATCACAAAAATGTCGATGGACATAAACATTTTGTGCAGTAGTAACTAATACAGATACGGCTATAGGCATCTGTTCTATATAGACAATGAGCAACATTTCAAGATCTGAGTTATTCATTTTCCCCCAAATTTGATCAATCAAACTAAATAAAATGAAGTAGCTAGTTATTTTTCTGATCTTTAACTGGGTTTGTTATGAGACTCAAGTTGATAATAATGGGCCTCTTTATGGGAGATTTAAATTGAACACATATACCTCTCCGACTTATCAAAACTGAAATACAAATTGCCTGCCATGTTTGCATATGATGTGGTTAAATTGAAGCATCAATGAAATAAAGTGGTATGACACCATACTATATCACCTTATTTGTTTGTTTATTTATTTATTTGACATATAATGTGCCGACATATTGAAAAATTGACTTCGCAGCACAGAGAATGAGAAAGAGAAAGTGATACTTTTTAGATTGGAAGCTATGTGAAACTTCAAAATGAACGAATATGGCTCATCTCAATTGGAATTGGCCCACAAGATGCAACTCTGCCTTGTATGGGATCAATAGTGAAATAATATTCATAAGCAACTGGATAAGTATGCAAATGGAATGGTAGAAGCTGACTAATCTTGAGATTCTACCCTGCTTGGATATTGACAATAATCATACTTAGAGCCTTATTTATAGTTTGGTGGATAGGGCAATCCATTAAAAACGTGGCAGATGTCCCACCTGCCATGTGACAAGTGCATTATACTCAGGGATACTCAAATTATAGCACATGGGACATCCGCAATGTTTTGCAACAGTACCCTGTCTACCAAATTCTAATAAGACCATAAATATATGGAACTAGAATGAAGAGGAGAGAAGAAGGTAAAATAGGATTTCACTTTCTATCCCCTTTGACAAACAAATTTTTCCTTATGATCAAAATGTATTATCGTTCTATGAAACTTACTGTACAGGTTACATTTGGATTGGATTGTGTAGAAAAAAGGATTACTAGTTGATGGGGGTGAAACCCTACTCAAGCAGCGATCACAATCTGCATTACGGTGCAACACAAGCAAACCCCATAATAACCTGTGCTTAACCCTTTGGTAGCTTGGAACAGAAGTAGTCAGACTTAACTTAGAGGCAATGTGTAAAGTATTTATGCAGCACTACAAACAGTAATAAAGTGAAAACACAACACAAGAAAATAGTAGCATTTAATAAATGAATTGGCACCAAAACAACAGAAATCCAAGCAGTATAGCCAGAGAGGTGCAATTTCAAAGATTTAGGTGACAATAGTGCCTAGAAGCACAAAGCACCAACTGCTGGCCTGCTGTGACAGGACTGTGGGGGGTGCTTCAAGGCCCCCGTGCTTCTAGTAAATTGCCATACGTTAAAAAACCCATAGAAAGTCACTGAAAAAAACAAAGATAACAGGGAAGTTATAGTTAGGAAATAGAATTTTAAAAAACATAGAAAGTCACTTAAAAAAGCAAAGGTTTATATATGAGATTAGTGTAAGGGTATTTGTAGGGTTAAGGGGTGGGTAAGACTATTGGGTGGTAAGTGTGCTTTTAGGATTTAGGGATAAGTAAGGGTACTGGGCGGTAAGGGTGATTTGAGGGTTTAGGGTGGGTAGGGGTATTGGGCAGTAAGAGTATTTTAGGGTTTATAGGTGGGTAAGGGTATTGGGCAGTAAAGGTGTTTTAGGGTTTACGGGTGGTTAGGGACATTGGGCAGTCAGAGTATTTTAGGGTTTATACGTGGGTAAGGTTATTGGGCCTTAAGGGGATTTTTAGGGTTTAGGGGTGGGTAAGGATATAAGGTGATAAGTGTGTTTTTAGGGTTCAGGGGTAGGTAAGGATATTAGGTTGTAAGAGTGATTTTAGGGTTTAGGGGTGTGTAAGGGTATTGGGGTGGATTGAATTGGGGTGAGATGGATTGGATTGAGGGGTGGCATTGGAGTGGATTGGAGATTGGATTTGGGTGAATGCGATTGGAGTGATTGAACTGGGGTGGGGTGGGGTGGATTGGATTGGGTGGGGTGGATTGGATAGGATTGGAATGGGGTGGTTTGAACTGCTGTCAATTGGAGTGTGGTGAATCAGATTGAATTGGAGTGGGGTAGAATGGATTGGACTGGAGTAGAATGGATTAGATGGGGTGGTTTGCATTTATTGGATAGGAGTGGGGTGAACTGGACTAGAGTGGGGCGGATTTGATCAGAATGGGGTGCATTAGAGTGGGCTGGATTGGATTGAATTGGATTGGGGAGGGCTTAATGGATTGGAGTGGGGTGGACTGAACTGGGGTGAGTTAGATTGGAATGGGATAGAGTGTAGTGGATTAAAGTAGATTGGAGTGGAGTGGGGTGGATTGGAGTGGAGTGGATTGGGCGTCAGGGGGGTGGAGTGGACAAGAGTCGGATGGGTTGTACTACAGTGGGGTGGATAGAGTGGGGTGGATTGATTGGACTGGCGTGGGGTAGGCTGGATGCAGTTGAGTGGACTGAACTGGGCTGGGGTGGATTGGCTGGGGTAGAGTGGGGTAGGTTGGAGTAGATTTGATTGGAGAGGAGTGGGGTAGATTAGAGTGGAGTGGGGTAGATTGGAGTGGAGTGGGGTGGAGTGGATTGGGGTCGGTAGATTGGCATGGAATGGGTTGAACTGGAAGATTAGATGGGATGGAATGGAGTGGGGGTGGAATGGAGTGGAGGTGGACTGGATGGGGTGGACTGGATTGGGGTAAATTGGGGTGTATTGGATTTGCATCAGGTGGATGGGGTGGAATGGTTTGGAGTGGGGTTTGGTGGATTAGATTGGAGTGGGGTGGGGTGGATTGAAGTGGGGTGGATTGGGGATGGGGATTGCATGTGGAGTGGATTGGATTGGAGTGGGGTGGATTGGACTGGAGTGGGGTGGATCCGACTGGAGTGGGGTGGATCAGACTGGAGTAGGGCAGATTGGATTGGAAGGGGTGGATTGGGCTGTAGTGGGGTGGATTAGAGTGGGTTGGATTTGAATGGATTGGATTGGATTGGATTGGATTGGAGTTAGGTGGGCTCAATGGATTGGAGTGGGGTGGACTGAACTGGGGTGGGTAGGATTGGAATGGGATAGAGTGGGATGGATTGGAGTAGACTGATTGGAGTGGAGTGGAGTGGGGTGGATTGGAGTGGTTTGGACTACAGTGGGTTGAGTGGACTAGAGTGTGGCGGGTTGGACTAGAGTGGGGTAGATTTGAGTGGGGTGGATTGGAGTTGATTTGAATAGCGTGGGGTCGATTTTTTTAGATTGAAATGGGGCAGAGAGGAGTAGGGCAGCTATTTTGAGATTGGAGTAGAGCATATTGGAGTGGGGCAGGTTTTTGTAGATTGGAGTGCTGCAGATTTGTCTAGATTGGAGTGGGGCAGATTGTTTTAAATTAAAGTGGGGCAGATTATTTTGGTTCGGCATGGGACAGATTGAGATTGCAGTGGGACACATTGTTTGGGATGGGAGTGAGGCAGATTGAAATAGGGTAGATTAGAGTGGGGCATATTGTTTTTTATTGGAATGCGGCAGATTGGAGTGAGGGAGATTGTTTTGGTTTTGAGTTGGGCTGATTGTTTTGGACTGGAGTGGGGAAGATTGCTTAGATTGGAGTGGGGTGGATTGGTTTAGACTGAAGAGGAGTAGATTGCTTTAGACTGGAGTGGGCGGATTGTTTGGATTTGAATGGGACAGATTGTTTTGGATTGGAGCAGGACATACTGGAGTGTGGCAGATTATTTTAGATTGGAGTAGGGCCGATTGGAGTGGAGAAGATTGTTTTGGATTGGGGTGGGGCAAATTGTTATGGATTGAAGTGGGGCAGATTGTGCTGGATTGGAGTGGGGCAGATTGTTTTGGATTGAGTGAGGCAGATTGGAGTGGGGCAGATTATTTTAGATTGGAGTGGGGCAGACTGGAATGGGGTGGATTATTTTACAATTGAAGTGGGGCAGATCGTTTTGGATTGGCATGGGGCAGATTGGAGTGGAGCAGATTGGCATTCGAGTGGGCACATTATTTTGTATGGTAGTGGGGCAGACTCTTTTGGGGTGGGTTGGAGGGTTGGAGTGTGGTGGATTGGAGTGGATCCAAGTGAGTAGTTTGGTCTGGAGTGGGGAAAGGTGGTTTTGAGGTGGGTGGATTGGATTGGATTGGTCTGGGGTCCATTGGATTGAGCAGGGCAGATTTGATTGGAGTGGGTGGATTTGGATGTACTGCACAAAAATGTGTTAAAGCATAATTTCGGAAATTACACATAAGTAAGAAACAATGTTGCTTTGCAATATTTAGAACAAGATAATCATGATCTTTTGAGAACAGTACCAACAAGCAAAAACAAAACATGAGTGCAATGTGAGAAAAGACGATTTGGCAAAATAAACGAAAACAGTCAACTATAGAAAATAAAACTGTGCAATTTTCTTTGTCCTGCTTGGTACGTTTTTGCCAGTCACACATCTTCTGTTTGCAGGGCCCTAGAAGTTAAAAAGAAGTATCTCAATGACATTGAGAGCAGTGGAGGGGCACTGATTAAGTTGAATCAACCAGTGCTTGGTCCCTGCTCCACAGTGAGGAACGGAAATTATGCTTGGCCTGCAGTGACAAATTACAAGGCTTTAAAGAAGCATGCCAGGCAAGCCAACAACTTCTAAACAACAGGCGGGCTCTAAGCCCTTTTCAATTAACAACTAAGTCTCGCAAGCAAGACGCATGCACTAGCATATACTCTCCCAGGCTTGACCCTAAAGAGAAACACAGGAAACACATTTTACAGAGAAACGAGAAACACAAGTGGAGGGAAATAACAACAACAGTGCAGGATAACAATATTATCCATTTTAGTAATCATACCCACACTGAAGCTGAATCAATAATAAGATTGGAATTGTCATTTTATCCCACTACAAGATTTGATTTCACCCAGATGAGAATTGACCTACTCAAATTCAGTCGAAAACTAAAATTGAAGAAAAGTACACTAGCAAGGAGAGAACAAGATACCTAAGATGGGGCAGACTGAGAGAGAAGCAACTGATATTTTAACTGGTGAGGACTTAGCAACATTAACAACATTAGAAATTGTGAATGAAGAGTTGCTATTTGGTTCTTAATCCCTAATGAATGACACCATAGTGGAAGTAATGTTGGAAAATGCTGAAATCACACAAAGCAGTGGACATAGTAATGTCAAACCTCCATCTTAAATTTGTACTATCAACACCCCATGATATCATAGTTACCTTTCAGAATATTGTCAGCAAAGAGTTGAAGAAATTGAGACATAAACCCTGAGAAATAATCAAAAGTATTATATTGAAAGATAAGCCTTGAATAATTTAATGAAGGACATGGAAATAGCCATCAATAACCAAGGGTGGCAATGTAGTCATCATGACAAGGAAATATTACGAGGAAGAAGCTTTGAACCAATTGGTGGATAGGGAGGGTTTTGACCCATCCAAAAATCTGAGTATGTAGGAATGATTGGCAAATTTTGAATGATGCTTTCTGACTGGCATGACAAAGGGATAATGGAATACAAGGAATATTTATTTTTGAATTGTGACTATCCATAAGTACCCACCTTCTACCACATCCCCAAGATCCACAAACATGCAACTCACCCTCCAGGCTGTCCAATTTTCTCTCCTAAAGCAAGTTTGTTGCAAAATGAATCTGTTTATATTGATTATTATGTGTTCCCTTCTGTTAAAGATCTGAGCTCATTCATAAGAGGTGCTAAGGACTTTTTGCAACAGATTGAACGGGAAAACGATTATAGTATGATACCTTTGGACATAACAAGTCTATATACAAGTAGTTAACATACAAAGGGCGTTGAAGCTATCAAGTATTTTCTCAAGAGCAGACCTCTTAAATATTACCAACATAATTAGATGATTTTAGATCTCATAACTTTTTTTCCTATTTGGGGGTCAATATTACAGGCAGAAACATGGAACTGGTATGGGCACCTGCTTCACCCCATCAACGCAAATTTGTTTGTGGGCTGGTAGGAGAGATGGGTGGCCTGGGCAGCTCACCCAAGTGAGTGGATGGAGCATGTCATACTATGGGTGCACTACATTGTTGACTTATTTGTTGTCTGGAAAGGAGAATGGAACAAAGCTGAGGAGTATATTTTCTTTTTGAATCAGAATGATCTAAACCTGAGATTCACAGCACATATGAGTAAACAAGAAGGTAATTTTTCTCGATTTGACTTTAACTGTACTGTTACTGATAACACCATTTGTACCACCCTATTTAGAAATCCCACCGCAGGAAACAGCATTTTACTTGGCAGTAGTAATCATCCTAAGAGTTTTGAATGGAGCATCACCTACTGGGAGTTGCTCAACGCCAAACGTAGTTGCCGTAAGAGTGATGATTTTGATACAGTGCAAGAAGAAAATATTAAGAGGCTGCTGGTCAGAAGGTATCCTGTATTGGAGTCAGCCAAAGAGAGGGTTAAGCAATATTCACATCAAGACCTTCTAGTAGATAAGAGCATATCACAAGAAGAACAGACGGTGAGATTTATAACTGAATTTTCAACAGATATTGTAGAAACTTTAGCAGGAATTGGCATATATTAAGATCGGACAACCCCATGGCTATACATTAAATGTACATCCAAAAATTACATAGGGGAGAAACACTTCCTTGAGGGACTCTTTAGTCCATGGTCATTTTACATCAAAGGCGAGTTTGAAACAGGATTATATCCATGCATGAATTGTAAAGCACGCAAAAACAGTGGGAAGGTTAATACCTACAAAATACCAGGCAAAAAAAAGACCGGTAGAATTTACAAAATGACTTAGCTGTAATTTTGACTATAAAGTATATTGCTTAGTATGTCCGTGTAATCGAACACATGCGTGGAACACATGCATGCAATAATAAAGAGAGACAAAACGTATCCAGTGGCAAGGTATTTTTAGGAGGCACTTGCCAGAAATTGCAATCTCCTGAAATTCTGTTGCATGGATAGAGTAGTCCCTGTTAAAAGAGTAGGCAATAGGGCACTGATGTTGGCCAGATTGGAGTCCAGATTTATCACTGATTTACAGAATATGACTCCGAGTGGACTCAGTAGTAATGAGGAATGGGCCATGCATTTAGGTTAATGGGAATCCTTAATTAGGGACAAAAGGTAAAATGGAGTTAACCAAGAGAGTTCAAAGCCTATAGGAGTATGATAGCACACAACACCTTATGTAGAATCTTACATATTCTTTTATTCTTCCTATCCAGACTAGTCTGATTGTTTGGCCATATTGTTTCAAATATTTTTTGTCTTACTGGTCGTTGTATTTTATTAATTGATTTCTGGCTGTTGAAGAGTCTTGCATGCATGATTCCTTAATTTTATTTCACATTGAGAGGCAGAGGGAGGTATCATATGTTGGAAGACTTGGAGGAATGTCTCATGATAAGTTACAAATAAGCATTAACTTTGAAGTATGGATAAATTAATGAAATGCTACGGGGATCTATGTTGTTCAATCAGAAAAAGTTGTTTGTATAGGATGATGATTGCTATATTAATGATATGCATAACATTTTTAAAAAATATCAATGGATGTAGGCCCATTCAGGGCCTGTTTGCTGCAATATAATGAATTTTCCACTTTTGTAATCAAATCTTTTTCATAGCCACTGGCACTTTCTCAGATAGGAAAGTATGTCTTTTGGAGATGAGTCCTTAAGTGATTACATATTATGATCATGTAGATTTGGAATTTATTGAGTTAATTTTTCAAAAAGTAATGAAATTCAAATACTGTATATACAATGAAGGTATGAAGAATATATGTTTCCTTGCTGGTGTACTCTGCAATGCAATATTCAACAATATATTAGAGTGTTATTCAGTAAAGTCCAAAATGGCTGAAACATTTGTTTATTGCTTATATACGTTTGAACCTTTCGCTGTTTCTACACCACCAAAGTGTGTATTCCTTTAAAGAGAGGAGGAAGGTATGACGCAAACACAGTGATCATGGCATGGAGCTGAAATGTGCCTATCTGTTTGCACAAGGTGAAAATATATATATTTCTTACTGGCGATAGCCAGTGAGTAGTTATAGTTAGGACCAACGTTTCTCATAGACAAAGCATTTTTTTTTTGCTAATAACTTTGGCTCTGTTTTACGAATTTTCACAGAATTTTCAAAATAAGCAAAATGTGTTTGCCACTCACTTTAGCTGCTGTGTGTAGATGTTGGTGGTAATTCGTCAAGCTGGGGGCCAAGAAAAAGAGAGGGTCCAAAAACACTTTCCCCCATTCCATTTCTATAGGTATTTTGCATTTGTTGAACACGACTACAGCCCGAACCACTGAAAGGATTTACCCCAAACTTGGCAGAAAGCTAGATCTTGTTCCAGAAAGACCTCTTTTTCTATTTGGTGCAAACCTGTTCATTTGTTTTGGAGTTATTAAAGGAATAAATATTTGCATATCTAGGGATGCAGCTCCTTCGTGGATCCTTGGGTACCCGTGGAGGATTCGCTGGTACCCGTGGGTACCCACGATTCTGAGGCTCAGTAGGAAAAAAAATCACCCACTCACACACCATACCCCTACTTATTAACGTACAGCATTTATATATATCTTTATGGAAAAAAACACATAAGTTCACTGAAAAAAACCAAAGGTTACAGGGAACTTATAGTTAGGTGCACGTTTTGCTCACATAAAACCATAGAAATTTAGCAGTTATAGTTCTATTCTATTCTATTCTATTCTATTCACAAAGCTTGTACAGTGCATGGCTATCTGTGGTGGGCTTCCCAGCACTGACAGTCCTCGATGGAGAGTGAGAAATTAAAGAAATTAAGGATAAAGATTAGTTTTTAGGTGTTTCCTGAAATTGTTAGATTGTCACTTAATCTCATGCTATGAGGGAAAGAGTTCCAGAGTTTAAGGGCAAGGTGTATGAAAGAGCGACCTCCACCTCTGGATCTCTAGACCTTAGGGACAACCAGGAAACCTGAATTAATTGACCTGAGATCCCTCCCTGTTAGGCTGATAAGAAATGACTAGCTGGTGGAGGATACGCGGGCGCTTCTTATGTTTAGCTCAAAGTGTCATGCACAGTGCCTTGAACTGTATTCACAATCAATGCAGAGGCTTAAGTGCCGCACGAGCTGACTATGTTTTTGGAATACCCAGCAGTATTCGAGCTACGGCATTATGAATGATTTGGAGTTTATCAAAGGCAGCCTTTGGGCTACCCAGGTAAAGTAAGTTGCCATAATCCAAACAAGACAGAATAAGCCTGTGAATCACAGTCCTGTAGGCCTCCGATGGGAGCTATTTTGTACTTCTGTAAAGCTCTAAGGAGGCCAAAATAACTGGCAGCTACCTTCTTTGCCTCTGATCTCATAGAAAGCTGTTGGTACAAAATGACGCCTAGGCTCTTTACTTCCGCATTGGGGGGGGCACTCCTCAAGGGACAGAGGCCAATTAATTTTCTCCCTGAGTGTTGGGTGATTACCAACTACCAAGACCTCAGTTTTATCCCCATTTAGTTTTAGGCAGTTAGCTGCCATCCAGTTGGACACCTTCTCCAGGTAACTGATTGGTCTTAGAGAGGTGGATTCTGTGTTGGGAGATAGCGAGATGATGATATGTGTATCATCCACATAAGAAACCATGGAAAAACCAAATGAGCAGATGATATCTGAAAGAGATTGAACATAAAGACTGAAAAGTGTATGTTCACATTCCCACAGGTGTTTTGCAGAGGAGAATGGACCTTCACTGACCTGAAAGCTCTGTTATGCCAGCTTCTTTCAAACAGAAGAAAAGGTGGGATAGGAAACTGTATTGAATGCAACACTTAAATCGAGCAGAATCAGTGCTGCTGATCCACCCTGGTCCAAAACCTCTTTAAGATTTTCAGTAGCTAACAGAAGCATGGTTAAAGTACTACAGCCTGCATGAAAACCTGTTTGTGTGGGGTGCAGGAAATTGTTACCTTCTAAGTATTCTGCCAAGTGCCTATTTACAATCTTCTCTAAGATTTAACTGACCCTAGGAAGCAGCAATATGGGTCTATAATTTCCTGCCACCTCAGGGTCCAAATTAGATTTCTTCAGCAGAGGGTGCACGATGGCAAGCTTCCTTGTGTCCGGAACTCTGCTGTTGTTTAAGGAGTTATAGAGCTCTGTCAGGGCAAAAAGTACCACTTTCTGCCCTTTCAACAAAAAGTCTATTGGTGCAGGATCGGCTGTGAGCCTGACTTAACTGTCTTTGCGACAGCCAGACTTCTTCTTTATCTATTTGCGGAAAAGAGAAGAGTTCTGCATTCGTTTTACTGGTGATAAACCTCTCCTCTTCATTGTAATGGACTGCTGAGCCCAACAGGACTTGGTAAATAGTTTTGCTTTTTCGAGAAAGTGCTTTGCAACTGATTTGCAAGCGTACTGCAGATGGGGAAGGACCAGATCCTGATATGTCGGGTTTCAGAAAAGCATTTACAATAGTGTAAATTTATTTTGAGGTGTTAGAGGATTGGATGATACACTCTGTCAGATAATCGGACTGAGCTTTGCGAATGGCATAATGATATTTTTCAAAGCCTTTTTGTAGGCCTGTTTACACGCATCATCGTATTTCAGCCCCCACTTTCTCTTGCTCTTTTTACACCCTTTTTTTTAAATACCCTTAGATCCACCACAGAATGTTCTCCCATAGCCAGGTTTTAATGGTAGTTTTTAGGGGTATTAACTTGTCTAACGATGTACTAATCCAGTTTTTAAATGTACTATGCAATGTAGAAACGTCACCCTCTCGTGTTAGGTTTGGCAAAGAATTTTGTAATATCACCTTCCAGCTAGTTGCATCCAGTTTGAGCCATTGTTGAGTGGTCTTAGAATACTTAGCTTTTGGACGTGGGTCCTCCCTCGTTGGAAACAGTGAACAGGTTAATATAATGGTGCTTCCAAACAACTGCCAGAGGGGGGTTTACTCACATGTTGGATATGTTTGTAAAAATTGGGTCCAGAATTTGCCCCTTAATATACGTTGGAGCAGATTAGTCGCCTGGGAACATGTAGTATCATGCAGATGGAAATGTAAGTCTCCTAGTAATGTGAAATTGGCTGTCTGGAGACTATGAGCTGCCATCATGCCTGGCAGCATCTGCAAGAACTCTGTGACAGGACCCGGCGAGCGGTAGACAAGCATCCCTGAAAAGGTAAATGTACGAGAGAGCTTGATAGAATATAATAGACTTCCACTTCCTGGAATTTAAACTGGACTAAACTTACATTCTAAGTCATTTTTGGTAACTATAGCAACTCCTTCCCCGCCCAGTTAGTTAGGTCACACCTGGCGATTGTGTAACCGGACGGAAGGGCTTTTGCTATATCTGGCCAACAGTCTTCATTGAGCCAGGTTTCCGTCAGGAAGAGTCCTTCCGGCTGAGTTTCTTCTATGACGGTAAACAACTCTGCTTTATGGTTTGGAAGTGACCTGCAGGTTACTGAGTTCACTTGCCACAGATGAGTTGACTGACTTTGCGAGGATAGGTCGCTATTGTTTAACAAAATAGATGGTTCTGCTGTTACCCTTGTATCAGCAGCATGCAGGATGCAGTTGCAAACCAAGCACTCACCGGAGAAGACATCTGGGTTCAGGGAATGCCGACAGGGATCCGTTTAGCAGTCTGCTAAGGTTCCTTAAATTTTCCAGAGTAAGTTATCCTGTTGACCTGGAATGAGCAGGGTTTCTGGCCCCGGGCCCCAGATGGACGCATACCTCCATATTTATATCTGAGGGTGGAATTTATATGTATCTGAAGAAACTATAACTCGTGCCAGAAAGTAACTTTAGGCTACGAGTTATAGTTTCTCAACATCAGTGTAACTATAAGTGCTTATTTTGCTTTTTATTTTAACAAACAACTTCAAGAAGCAGGCAAACACTTTCCTTCACTCATTCTATAAACATTACATTACAAATGTTGAACAAGTCAACGTTCCTTTCACTTTTGAAGCTCATAATCCCTTCTTAAATTATTTCATGCATTTGTTAAGAGGTGGTGTTTAATACCTATTGGTATTCACCACATGTGAAATAAACTACATGGAGTAAACAGCACAGAGTATAATTTACATCATGGGGAAACAATTAACAGCATGGCTACTAATTACGATCTTTGTCTTTTACACAAATTGTCGGCATTTAAAACTGGTCAATAAACACATAACGTCTGTTTTTTTCCATTTCCTACAATTATTAATATTATTGCTGCAATATTTGGTTTCTTTTCTACTTTGATACCTTTACTACTCACTTATCTAGTACCAACAGACATCCACCCATATTTATAATTGGGCTGGAATTTGAGGAATGGAAAGTGAAACTGGGAGCTTCCCTAAGCAAACAATGTTCTAATGCCTTTAAAACCGCAGCTATGTGGACTACATCCATCTTCCCACATTTGCTCAACAAATCCTCCAAACAGTCCCCAATTCTGTTCCCATCTCAGAATAAGATTTGAAGAATTAAACAAGTGGTGAAAATTCCAACTGACCAGTTACATGTAGGATCTACTAGGATCTACTAGATCTAGTTGCAGCAAGCAGGTTTTTGAACTTTAAGCTACATGTCAGAACAAAAAATCAAAGAACGTTCTACTAGTGACAAAAATATGAAAACTAAAACCAGTAGACACCGATAAACCTTTTCTACCAGAACATTAAATTATATTTGAAAAGCCTGTATGCTACCACCAGAAGCCAGTAGATGCAATGAGCATGTGGCTAAATGGTCTTATGAGCAGACATTGTGAAACTAGGCTGTCCTGGCATTTGTCTGGCTCTTGAAAACAGGATTCTGCAGTCTCCAGTTCCTCAATCTCGCAGAGAGTGTCTATGTTTCTAGCTCTGGGTTGTGTCTGACAGATGAAAATCAACTGTCGACATTTAGTAAGCAGCAGAATAAGAAATGTGTCATCATGCATGGGAAGATTGTAAGTAGAAGGGAGAGATGCAGGTGCTAAAACTGTTAAATGCAAAAAAATCCTGAGTACAAACATTTACACTAGCCTTTCTTCACCCTTCCAAAGAGTACCTGGCTACAGATATCTTTCCCTTATATAGTAACAATAAATCCAGCCATCGCATAAGACAGACACTAATATTCAAACTACAAAAAATGTAATGAAATCAATGTTACTGTCCTTGGTAGAAAGGGTGGATTTATTAGCAGTGGTTTCACTCTTTCCAATAGAGGGCAGTTTCAATGCACATTCGTAAACACTTAAACCCCATTTTAGACCGCCTGAACTTCATTGAGATGCTTATATTCATAATTACACAGATTGCATAGTGGGTAGATAGTTGTACTTTTTCTATGATAAAACAGCTATTAAGAAGCTGCATTACCGATTATGCGAGCCGCACACTTTATTTTAAGATTGGTAACACAGTGGAGGGGGCGCAAAAGGCCTCTCATGGGTCCCATCTCACTCAAAAAGGAAGGAGGCCCACCATTAGCTTGCATACCATTGGTTCATTGGTTGATTGGTTGATTTGAACCATGGTGCTATGTGCCCTGCAGAAACATTCAGCTATGGGAAACGAATTGGCTGTTCTGGTATTGACAGAGCCAGATTTACGTTTAGGTAGAGAAGCCCAGCCAAAAGAAATAGAAGTAGGCAAGAAACATATGGAGTTGTGTTTCCCTTGACTTCCGGTGCTTGGCATTTGTTTTCTACTGTAAATGCTGATCTACAAAAAACAGAATGCAAGGGAAAAGCAGTACTTTACCATCTTCTCACTCTAGACAGAGATCCTGATTAATTCAGCTCTGCATAAATGTAGCATGCTGCTTATTTGAAACGCATGCCAAAATGAGAGATGTATCTTCATGCTTCTAGCTGTGTGCAAATCTAGTTGGGGATCAATAAAGCACCATCTTTAGCAATAAGGCTGACATAGGAAGGGACAGAATGGTAGGGATGGCACTGGCGGGAATAGTGGGCAGCACCAAGAGAGTGCAGCAGCCGCATTCTAAGAAAACATTCAGCCATTGGCACCTATTTATTTATTATTTAATCAGTGATTAGATACCAGACTTTACTGCAGTGGTTCTGCACACACATTTCGCAGTTTACTTCTCTGATTCTATAACAACAGTCTCAGCTGACACGGCTGACTTTAGCCAGTATGGACCACTGTAAATCAGACAATAAAGCCAGACATCAGCCAAAATATACAATACTTGACACTTGTGCAGAGCATACATCCACATGATACACACTAATGTTGTAGAAATAAACATTTTTGTTGGTTAGCAAACCATTACATTCACTTTATTGTTGGTTATAAAAGCATTAAGTCCATTATAAAGGTAATCACACATTTAAAAGCAATATGTACAGTTCAGAAATAGAGATAATTGTTCCTGACCAGAACTGGGAATAAATGTGTAATTTGAAAGAGTTGTTCTTTGCAGGTGTATTTTTAAACAAACATTGGCAAACCCAATGCATCTGGCTTGCCTGTATTACAGCAAGCACATAGAGGCACCATTAGTCCATATATCCCAAATTGTGAGCAGAAAATGAGCCATTCACCCTACAACATAATGGAGTCAATTACACAATGTACACATCCACGATAAGTTGTGGGCCTTGCTAGTTTGCCAATAGACCTCCAAAGATGTCTGTAGCCAGTCGCTACAAACATAGGGCCAGATTTACTAAGGGCTTGCAATGGCCTTGTACGAATCAAGCCATTGTTTAGTAAATCCAAAGTAATGCAAGTTAACAGAAATTGCAGCTGGGAGGCTTTCCATGGATGGAGTATGGGCATTTCCATGCATTCACGCTTGGACTTTGGCACATTCCTAGATTTACAAAGAGATGTAACCCTGGGAATTTGTCAAAATAGTAAGCTTCCCAGATCCAGGCATAACGTGAAGAAATATCTTTATTTCTGCATTTCAGCATTACGCACAGAAAAAGGAAAATGTCTTTAAGGATTGTTTGTATGCAGGAAGGTGTCCATTCCTGCACAGAAACCATCCTGCCTGTAATGTTATCCTTGCACCATGGTGCAACGGTAACGAAAAAATAGAGAGGGGACCCTCCTATATCCGATATACCGGGGGAACAGGGTACCGTAACACAGTGAAATCGTAAAAATCCCCCACGGGAAAACCAAACCAGTCACTCCACACTCACACAAATAATGAATCTCTCTATTGATCAGCCTAAAGACAAAGGAATCAAGGGTCAATATTTAATATGATTCCATATAAAACCCCAGATCATACTGTAACAAGACAAACACATCAATACTAAGACATCAATAAAACAAAACACATATCAAGTAAAATTCAATAAAAGGGAAACAAACAAAAGACATATACAATAGTCTATAAAATGAGACTGCCCCAATATTGATAGGTGTAGGCCTATTGATAATTGTCTGCAATCCTTTTTCGATAAGAGCCATATGGGTCCAGTGAGAGTAAAGCGTTGACGCGTTTCGGTGGGCTTCCAAACCTTTTTCACCACCTTCTTCAGGACTAAATAATATGCTCCCCAAGGTTGTTCAATCAAACCTACACACAACAACACAATAGACTAAATATATATGTACTTTCACATTTCTCAAACCCCCAAATACAGCATTCACCCCCCCAATGAGACTAATTCCTTATCCAAATTCCACCCAGATTCCTTTAATATTTATCATCACAAGTAGAGATTTCATTGTCCCCCTTCCAAATCAAACCATAAATAGAATTTAATTAACACACAAATATATACACATATATTTAGATACACAATAATACAAAATGTGTATATATATATCCGAAATTACTTTCCTCCCAGAATATTCCCAAAATTCATTAAAAAAACACTTTTTTTTAAAAAACCTCTCTTAATATGGAATAAAAAAAAACAACTATTAAATCAATCCCCATCACTCACCTCCATAAAAGCCAGTACAAAACATCCACACTGATACAAATAGATACTTTCCTCGACATCCACAGTCTTTAGGAAGTATATTTCTATATAGGTAAAATAGAGGACCATAAATCAATTATCCATCATACTGCAAAGGCCCAAACACCATGTGGTGACCCATATAGTGATAGGAATTCATCCATGCTGTCTTTCTCCCATAAGAGCATTAAAAATGTGAAGAAATGTTACAATAGAGACAAGAAAGCAACCAGGTTTGTATGTATCCCTCATGCAATCCAAAAATATCTTTAATTTCATAACATGTCCATGATATCTTTAATTTCATAACATGCACTAGTCATAGTCCTGGGACTTACCATGGAGTCCAAATATATTGAAATAAAATAGGTCAGAGCTGAATATTATGCATCTAGTTCAAGCCTTAATTCTACAATGAAAATCAAACATTTTGAATTACAAAATTACACAATACTCTAAAGATTGTTAAACACTAAATCAAAAACCGCCCTACTACCACACTAAATCAGACTGTTATATAAAAGGCCCCTATAGGTCCTCTAATTCCTATTAGCTTGTTATTCATATATAAGAGACTGACATTTTATTTAATTCTGTAATGCAGCTCTGTAGCTCAACTAAGACAAACCAACAGGTCCCCTATAATGCAAACGGTTCCCTTAACTTACCTCTAAGTCGGCGTTCTTGTCTTTATTTAACGACTTTGCATTTTGTTCATAAAGAAACCCGACTGGCCTCACATCCGTCTTTTTATACTGAGTGCTCGCTTCAAACGGTGTAGACCAGGAAGTAAAATCACTTCCTGTTCAATCTGATTCACTTCCTGCCTACACCGAACGAGACACGAGACACTAAACTGTTGCTTGTGGCACCGAACAGGCGCCATCTTGGAATTCCGCGTTGTTTGAACAATGAGCCCAACATGCAGGGAAACTAAAATAATTTAATTAAAAGAACAAATACAACCCCCAATCTCCTGTTCATAAAAACTGGAGATCTGCTGCAAATACAAAAAAGCTATTAACGTCTATCGGGCACTATACCTATCAAAAAATTGGCAGCCCGGTACGAAAATTATACAAATTGCAAATGGTCCAAAACGGGATTACTCTCTAATCAGAATATTAAAAAGCTAAAAACCAACCCATCAGCTCTGGAAAAAAATGGATGTACACATAAGCCTATGTAGACCCCCTAGCATAGTAATAGGCAGCCATCTCCTGAACAGTGGGGATAAGGAATTGAGCATAAATGACCATCCAGGTCAATCCAAAACAGCCTCTCCATAGTCAAGTCCCTTCCTCCTTACAATTTAAACCATATTCAATGGTGTCTAACCTAGTGAGATACCACCATTTGCGTTTTTTCCTGAGTAGCTCACAGTTTCCACCTCTCTTCCTCTGAAATATTTTCTCTAAGATGAACCACTTAAAATCTGTTTCTGAATGTTCACTACTCATAAAATGTTCCACCAAAGGTGCATTGATCTTTCTGGTTCGAATGGCTGATCTGTGTTCACATAGGCAAACCCGCAATTCTCGCCCCGTCTCTCCCACATATCCTAATCCGCAGGGGCAAAGAATCAGATACACCACATTCTTGCTACGGCAATTGTTAAGGGTTCTTGAGGTAATACTTACTCCCTTGTATTCAATAACTTTCTTCTCTAAACATTGATTCCACATTTGTAATTACCTCTAATTATATTGCCAGTTAACCCCAGCTGTCCAGTTTGCCGCTCCTCCCTATAAGTATGAACCAATCTATTTCTCAGGTTCTGGTTACGTCTAAATGCAAAATGGGGCTTTTCCAACCCAGTCTCATCTACAGCATGCAATAAATGCCAATTCCTATTTATCACATTTTTGATCTTACTACTGATTGCGCTAAACTGACTAACAAACACTATCTGCTCATTGTCTTTCCTTCTTCGATCCTGATTGAACATACTATCCCTATCATAGAACCGGGCTCTCTTAAAAGAATGACTAATTAGCTTTTTCAAGTACCCCCTATTCTTCAACTTTTGTTTCAGAACATTGGAATGTTTATAGAAATCTTCCAAGGATGTACAGTTTCTCCTCAGACTTAAAAATTGTCCAAAAGGGATACAATCCCTCTGGGCTTTAGGGTGAAAACTCTTATAATGAAGCAGGGTATTTTTGTCGGTAGGTTTTGTAAATAACTCTACCCCTAAACATCCATTGTCATCTTTGATAGAAATATCAAGGAAGTCAACCACCGTCTTACTGGTATGGGCTGTGAAACGTAGGTTAATGTCTCCCAGATTCAACCATTCGAGAAACTCTTGGAGCGTCTCCTCTGGTCATTCCCGTATAAAGAATATATCGTCAATAAATCGGAACCAGGCGATGACATTTTCATAAAAAGGTAATGTAACATTATATATGTGCTTATTCTCAAAATCACCAACGTAAAGACAAGCCAAACTGAGGGCACAGGTTGCTCCCATGCTCGTCCCTTTCAATTGGAGATACAGATCATTCTTAAATAAAAAAATATTATTTTTGAGAACCAGAGTGACACAATTAATGATAAATTCACTACTTGCACCTCTAAGGTCCGTCTCCTCTAAACAATTCCTAATTACTTCTATAGTATGATCCTGTGGAATATTAGTATACAGGGCTTCTATGTCTAACGTCACTAAAAACTGTGTACCGCTGTTAAAAAGTCTGCCCTCGACCTTTGATATCATATCAGCGGAATCCCAAATATATGATTTCTGTTGTAAAACTAAAGGTTTTAGGAAACTATCTACATACTTACTAAGGGGTTCAAGAAGGGACCCAATACATGAGATAATCGGTCGCAAGGGGGGATCTAAGGTATTCTTATGGATCTTAGGCAATCCATAGAATGCCGGAATAATGGGGCACTCATTCAGGAGAAAGCGTCCCTCTTCTTCACAAATACAACCTTCCATGAATCCCTTCTCTACAACTTTTCTCACTTCCTTCTTCAGAATCTCTAATCGATTCATGGATACTTTTTGATAGTGGTCTTGTACTGACAGGAGGTCAACAGCCCTCCTCTCATAGTCCCACGTATCAAGGACTACTACACCACCACCTTTGTCTGCTGGTTTTATAGTAATACTAACGTCCCCCTGTAAAGCACAGAGAGGGTTATATTGTTCTTTAGGAAGATTGTTCTTTGATTTAAAAGGGTTACAAACAATTCTCTGAATCTCTTTATACACCAATGTCTCAAACAATTCCACTTCTTTTCCTAGTTGTGAGAGCAAGGGAGTAAAGGTAGCTTTAGGTTTCAAAACAGAAATATTATCACTATTCCTTGTGTCTTCACACCTCATAAAGTATTTTTGAAGCCTAACTTTTCGAAAAAAGGCCCTCAAATCCTGCTGTAAATCCACCCTATTGATGTTAGCTGTGGGGGCGAAGCTCAGGCCCATCTCTAGCACCTCAACCTCGATGTTAGTGAGGGTCCTGGCTGATAAATTAATTATAGGGCATTATCTACCTCCAATAACGTTGATTCCTTGTTCTGATATATTCCTGTTGAGGTTGATTTCTTTGTGGCATCGACCTTTCTCCTGTGCCCCTCCCTCTCCGATTCAGTCTCGGGCAAACTTCTAAAAAACCACTACTACTTTGTTCTCCCAAATCCGCACTATTATGTGTATATACCTCATCTTCACTACCCGAACCTGATGACTCAGAAAAAGTTACATACTTTTTGCCTCCCTTTTTGGGTGCCACCCATCTCCGTCCTGGGTTAATAACCCCACCCTGATCTTTTTTATTTTGATAAAAGTCTTTTTGTAGATACGGATAAGCTAATTCATAGCTGAACCTATTCACATCCTTTCTCAATTTAATAAACTTCTTATTCATCAAATAGTCTCTATATCCGTCAACATCCTGATTTATTTCTTCTAGATTTTTTTTGCATTTTCAAGGGCCATACTATCCTTCATGGCTTTTTCTAACTCTTCAACCTCCTGTTTCTCTATTAATACCATACCCTGCGCTGTTTCTAAAATCAGCAGCATCCAATCCCGACTGCACCGATTAGCTATAAGGGTCCAAGTCTCTAGGAATTTTTTATTTTCTACAAATAAGCCAGGTTCATTTCTTACCTGTAATCCAATCGGGATAACTCCTGCCTTTACATATTCTATAAGAAAATCCGCATGTAGTTCAGTCCCAATCATTTTTTTCTTTAAATTTAAAATTGTATTCTTTTTCTCATTACTATCTGAGGTAACTATTGTTACTCTTCCACCATTATTCCCACCAGTTCCAATGATCTTATTAAATTGATCATCACTGAAACCAAATGTTTTAAAAGAATCCATGGTAAGGTCGAGAGGACCGAAAACCTCTCCAACCCAACGGTTGTACTATAAGTAACGAAAAAATAGAGAGGGGCCCCTCCTATATCCGATATACCGGGGGGACAGGGTACAGTAACACAGTGAAATCGTAAAAATCCCCAAGGGAAAACCAAACCAGTCACTCCACACTCACACAAACAATGAATCTCTCTATTGATCAGCCTAAAGACAAAGGAATCAAGGTTAAATATTTAATATGATTCCAAATAAAACCCCAGATCATGCAGTAACAAGACAAACAAATCAATACTAAGACATCAATAAAACAAAATAAATATCAAGTAAAATTCAATAAAAGGGAAACAAACAAAAGACATATACAATAGTCTAAAAAATGAGACTGTCCCAATATTGATAGGTGTAGGCCTATCGATAATTGTCAGCAATCCTTATTCGATAAGAGCCTCCTCCTATGGGTCCAGTGAGAGTAAAGCATTGACGCGTTTCGGTGGGCTTCCAAACCTTTTTCACCACCTTCTTCAGGACTAGATAATATGCTACCCAAGGTTGTTCAATCAAACCTACACACAACAACACAATAGACTAAATATATATATACTTTCACATTTCTCAAACCCCCAAATACAGCATTCATCCCCCCAATGAGACTAATTCCTTATCCAAATTCCACCCAGATTCCTTTAATATTTATCATCACAAGTAGAGATTTCATTGTCCCCCTTCCAAATCAAACCATAAATAGAATTTAATTAACACACAAATATATACACATATATTTAGATACACAATAATACAAAATGTGTATATATATATCCGAAATTACTTTCCTCCCAGAATATTCCCAAAATTCATTAAAAAAACTTTTTTTTTAAAAACCTCTCTTAATATGGAATAAAAAAAAACAACTATTAAATCAATCCCTATCACTCACCTCCATAAAAGCCAGTACAAAACATCCACACTGATACAAATAGATACTTTCCTTGACATCCACAGTCTTTAGGAAGTATATTTCTATATAGGTAAAACAGGGGACCATAAATCAATTATCCATCATACCGCAAAGGCCCAAACACCATGTGGTGACCCATATAGTGATAGGAATTCATCCATGCTGTCTTTCTCCCATAAGTGCATAAAAAATGTGAAGAAATGTTACAATAGAGACAAGAAAGCAACTCATTAAGAGGACTCATCATAGTCAAGTATATGCTATTTCTTGTTTCTTTCACGCTCTAAACACATTCTTACATAATTCCATACCTCTTGGTTACTTCTACCCATTCTTAATTTTGACTATTGCAGGAGCTGTGAGCTAATCCACAGGGAGATCTAGATAAAAATCAGTCATACTCTTTGCTGTTTATTAGGCTTGGATGAACTTTGTGAAAAGGGATGTGTGGGTGTTCGCAAAAATCAAAGTGTGGTTTGGGTTGACTTTTCTTGGTGCCTAAATCTACCACTGTTTCTTTCCCGAATCAAGACTCTTAGGTGGTCATTCTAACCCTGGCGGTAAAAACCGCCAGGGCGAATGACCGCGGTAGCACCGCCAACAGGCTGGCGGTGCACCGCTGGGCATTCTGACCGCGGCAATCCTGCCGCGGTCAGTAGCGGGAAACCGGCGGTCTCCCGCCGGTTTCTCGCTGCCCTGCAGAATCCCCCATGGCGGCGGAGCGCGCTCCGCCGCCATGGGGATTCTGACACCCCCTACCGCCATCCTGTTCCTGGCGGGTCTCCCGCCAGGAACAGGATGGCGGTAGGGTGTGCCGCGGGGCACCTGGGGGCCCCTGCAGTGCCCATGCCAATGGCATGGGCACTGCAGGGGCCCCCGTAAGCGGGCCCCAAAAGGAATTTCAGTGTCTGCTTTGCAGACACTGAAATTCGCGACGGGTGCTACTGCACCCGTCGCACTCCAGCAACTCCGCCGGCTCCATTCGGAGCCGGCTTCATTGTTGCTCGGTCTTTCCCGCTGTGCTGGCGGGCAGCCTTTTGGCGGTTGCCCGCCAGCACAGCGGGAAAGCCAGAATGGCCGCCGCGGTCTTGTGACCGCGGTGCGGTCATTTGGCGGTAACAGCATGGCGGGCGGCGACCACCGCCCGCCGCGGTTAGAATCACCGCCTTAATGGATGTTTAATGTGAGCCATTCTAGAAACACACATTCACAATGGGAGTTCAAAGGGAGAAAGAGCTGGAGGAATAGAGAAAAGGTTGGTGTAAAGGGAGAGGTGTGGAATGAGACTAAATAGGAATGTTAGTGACAGCAAAAAGAGTTTTGTACACATGTAAATGTTATCCCAATATGACATCACATTAAACTCTGCAGTAAGATAACTTAGTAGGGTATTTATTCTGCTGCGGAGATCTGTGTGGGTCACAGGTTTGAAAAGAGATAGTGATGACCTATAATTTGCATTGTTTGGAAATGTATACAATAAATACTACTGAAGCAATTCCATCACTGGACCACATTTCCTTTGGTCAAGGGTAGAGTCAATTACACAGCAAGTGTGCTTTATGCAGCAACTCACCCGTTCTACAGGCTAAAATTAGTACAATTAACATATTGAATAATATACTGGGAACCTGTTATTTTCTTCTACTCAAATGGGGGTTCTGTGGTTTGTCACAGCTCGGACAATTATCTAAACAGGCACTGGCAAGGCAACAAGGTCTGGCTTGCATTTTGAGTGCTAAAACATTACAGGGAAAAGGTAAAATTAAAATGATTGCCTTCTGTATACAATGCGTGTATGAGAGAACAAACTTAATTCATGATGATTCCGTGTACTTTTGATATGTACAGTCACTAATGATACTGCTATGCAGCACTTTATACAAGTGCAAACAGCTAATACCTTGAAGTGATTAGAAAATACTATACTAGGCATTACCAATCCCACTACTCGTATATTGTAGAACTGTTAAAAATAAGCCTTGCAGCCACATCTAAAACTGAGGTGGAGCTCTACAGCCATCTAAAATTGGCTATATGTCTTCCTTCTGTTCCATAATTCTGTTTTTTTTAGACTTTACAAGTAATAGAAATTCAAGTGAAAATTAGCTTTTTCATAAATGATTGCAAGAGTGAATTTACTTCTATTTTTATGTTGCAGCCCACTATGAAGGTAATTCCATAATGTAGTTGAGTTCTGTCTTTTTGACCACATATTATATCTTCTCAGAATAGACGGTCACCGTTACTCCACGGAATGTTGAGAAACCTAAATTTAAAGGCAATCAATAATAAAATGATAATCCAGCTAAAGGGGCATTTGCTACACGCTTGATAAGCTCAAGCACTGTATAAAACAAGTATAAAGCTAATCTTTTACTGATCTGCAAGTAATAAGAAGGATGAAAAGTCTAAAAACGATATGGATTTATTTTAACAGACACACAGTGATCTGGTTGCTTCGCACATACTAGTGGTCCTGATCAAAATTGAGAGCTCATTGGGTAGCTGTTCTCTTATATATCATAAAGGGTGCATACGCGAAAAATGCAATGTTATCCTTTTTTTTAGTAGTAGTTGAGAAACATTCTGTGGATTGCCTATTTTATTTTTAGTTATACCACATTTATTAGCTTCACTAGTCTTTCTTCTTGAGAAGAGTTGGACTGGTTTAGTTCACAGTCTCCCTTCACCTACACTGCTTTTGTGCTCGACTATTCTGGTCTTATTCTGTTTAGATTTCATTCTTGCGTAATTAAGCCACATGGTTATGTGACAATATGGATTGTGTTTTCACATAAAGTGACGCTCCAGTGGCACTAGGGATTCATAAATATGCCCCTAGCTTTCTAGATGGGTCATCTACCTGTGCATTCAAGTCAGAAAGATTCAAACAAATTATCCTACTGAATAAATACTGTCAGACGATAAGCTGTCTCGTAATGCCACAAGGTGGAAACTATCAAACCACAGCATTGATTTTTTTGTCAACGGGTTTAGAATGGAATTCCGTTTGTAGGAAGCCAGTTTTTCTGAGCAGTGGAAAACTAGAACCACAATATTTTCCTTCCCCTCTGTAATTGTAAACGAGGGTCGGACTGAGAATCTAAAGCAGCCCTGGCAAATTTTGTCAGACCAACTCCCATAGGCTGCCTAGTGAGTGAGACTGATCACCATAATTGGGTTGGGGGGGGGGTTCCCCTCACCGAGCAAATTTGGGAAAATAGCAAAAACTGTGCTTTCTACAACACATTTTTCATTATATATTCAACCGTATTCATTTTTAGACCATAGAAAATGATTACCTTACTGCTCAACAGGATACAGCAATCTTTATTTGGGCTCTTCAGTGATTCCCTCACCATCACCCTCTAAAAGTGCCTCCCATCTTTCATAGCCCCTCTGTCACATGGATTTCATTTGTTTTATAGTGGCTCTCTTACCAGCGTAGTGTGTTGGAGCACTTGACACCACACACACATACAGATACAATTATTCATATGTGTGCAAATCAGTGTATAGGAAATGTTACATAAGATAAAGGGGACTACCAGGTGTAGGATTCACGTCATCAATACTAGCAGACATTGTTTAAGATCGCTTGGTCTGGGGAAGCATAAACTCAGGATTCAGAGTGTAACACAGTGGTTAGGATTGACTTTACTAATAACAATTTATTTCCACCCAAACAAATACTTTTTAGCAAAAGTAGCATAATCAAAGACAGGAGAAAAACATAACTTTCTAACCTAATGGCACTTCATAGCTCACTGTGCTAGATTTTGATTGTAACTCATGAACAGACAGTAACAAAAGAATCTCTGTGTGAAAAGCAGTATCCACTTAGAACTGCACACAGAATACTGTTCTATGATTTTCACAGTACACATTCTTTGCAGCAGGCATATTAACCATCTGTGCTACCTTAGATGAGTCCAAACTGCTACTAGAGAACACTCCATTCTCTCTCCAGCAGGTACATTAATCACCAGTATTATCTTGGCACTTTTATTTTTGTCTGAAAACTGTTGGATATACTGAGAAATCTGCAGTGCTTTTAAAACTGCTCCACAACAACAAAACCTACCCCCCAGTAATAAAGGTACCCCTCCACCCACCCACCCAGCCTCCCTGGAAAACACTGGATGCCCGGTACAGGCAGTCCAGCCTTGTTGTAAACTGTAGGTGGGGGGCCCTCCCTTTTATCAATTCAATAAATTCTTACACACCTGTTCTGTCCCCTTCCTTATAATCAAATTTTCAACAGCTAATGTTTCTACAAATTGATATTCTTCTAATAGGGGATGGTATGTAAATTTCATGACACTGGTTTAAAATTGGTTTAAATATAGATTTGTCAATCTTGAGGTGCAAGAACTGGTCATAGAGATACCCTTAATTTGATGGAGAAAGGGTTATTCAAATTAAAAAACAAATTGGAAGTACCAGGCAAATGCAGTTTATCAAAAAGCTGACCAACAAAATTCACCCAGTCTCAACAATATTCTGAATGGGGTCCTCCTGTGGAATGCTGTTATGGAACACCTCCACATCTCAGTTAATGAGGAGCTTTGATGCTGGATCGAAACTCATACCATTGGTCAGATTCAATGCATCTTTTAAAAACTTAAGCATACTCTAAACCATGGGTCATAAAAAGTCAGGCCATGAGTCCTCTTTATGTTAGCAGAAAGATTATGTGTGAGGACACTGCGCCCTTTTAAGAGGGAACTCTAGAGCTGAACATATGACCCAGCGCGGTCTCTGTTTTGATCACTACCATTAGGAGCTGTCATCTCTTTTCGTGAAATACCTGTAGCCAAGGGGGGATAGATAGGAATTCCGGCAGTTATGATCTAGAATAAACATAATGGTTCATGGGCCTCATTTATGTATCACCATGAGGTTACCTATTTTTGTTGTAAACATTAATACCATAAATATTTTCTCAGTTCCAACAATGACTTCTTGTATTTATTCTCCAAATATGTGGTTTGCACTTTACATTGATGCATGTGGCACAGTGTCCATAGGTGCAGTGATGTGAACAGTAAGATATAATACATAGATACAATAGGGATGTTCACAAATTTATAAAGATACACAGTTTGGTATGAATTCTGATTTCTGTATTGAATCATAAACACACAGGACAATCCCTACTCTGGTGTTGACGTTTCAATTCACACTCTAATTCCAGTGGGCCTCCTCAGGACAAAACATGCTGCCTGGCACAACACGTTTGGGGTAAAATTTAGAGAATGGCTCACTGCGGTAAATACCCTTCACATGCTGAAGTAGTCTAATTGTGATTCCCTTAAAGTCAGCTCATCAAAATCAACTTAGATAATCACAGAGTCCCAACCCAAGCAGGATTGTCCTTGTTAGCATAGTGTGATCAGCACTTATTGCTTGGAAGTCACTGGTGGGTTAACACTCTAAATCCACCATTCTAACATGGACAGTCCGGATTAGGTTGGGGCTTTTATTATAAATTATTAGATTATAAAAAGTACACATGCAAATGCAAGCCTCTTATAAAATAAAAGAGAAACAATTGGCTATGATTCAAGCATGATCCCTGAAGCAATAACCTGTCCAGGCTAGAGACACATGGTCATTCTGGGCATTGGTGTCACATGGAGCAGCTCATTTTAAAGCCATCTTGAGATGCATAAGTCGCAAGATTTTTTGGAAGGGCATTTGGAAACATTATATGCAGCCATAGTATATTTGGAGTATGGAAGAGATTGATATGTCCCAAATGAAATATTGGCTAGTAAATAGACAGGATTGCTCCCCTTAATACTAACTAAGTACCTGTTCCAGGATGGACTTCCACACAAAGGCCTGGTTTAGAGTTTGGTGGAGTTTTTAACCCATTGCAGACATTACAGGTATCCCATCTGCCGTTTTACAAGTGCATTATATCACATTTGTGATGGAGTAACTCATTGCTTAACATCCATGACTGGAAATCAGGCCGTACATCATTAAACTATTCTTCCGTGCTGTGGTTAGACAAATTTCACCATTGTAGATGGGCTCATTAATTGCACCGATATTTGAAAAAAGAGACCCAGGTAACCCAGGAAGCTTACTAAATAATATTGCTCCTAGACTTTTCAATCATGATTATTTGCATAGTAATATTGAAGAACATGCCCGGGCTTTCCAACTTAATCCCAAGAGATCAAGCAGGATTTAGACCTGGACTGAATACAGTCATCCAAATCTTCGTATTATGTTACATCATGTCAAAGTTCTCTTGAGTAACATCCAAGCCTGTTTTGTGGATGTCCACGCAGTCTTTCATTCTGTGGACCACTTTAAATTTTTGCATAAATTTAGAACAGTTTGGTATCCCTCTCTATAACCTGGCGTGAACAAAGCTTTCACATGTGGGCCCAAGGACTGGGGTCCAGCTAGAGAAAAGCGTCCATTAATCAAATAACATTGGAATTCAAAAGGGCCTAAAGAAAGACTGTGTTTTTAATCCTCTCTCTCTGTGCTGTTCACAACTCTTGTGTTTCAGGCAAGGAATGCCCTTTTCAAACTTTCACTTTCAAATGTTTTATAATGGAGTTGATTTTGAAGAGTTGGACAATATTCTACATAGTGCAAACTGTCATTTTGTGTGTATATGTCATTAGCAAAGACAGTGGTGTGGTAAAAGAGCCTTAGGGTCTAATACAAGCAATGGAAGTGCCCCTACCCCTCCATTCACTTGTATAGGAAAGAAATGCCATATTTCAAGGAAAGTGGGCCCCTCACCCCCCAGGCCTTGGTACCACTGCACCCTCTGCACTATTGATAGCTTCCCCAATGAGTAAAAGGTCTTGCTCACATCTGTACAAACAACTCATTAAAACAATTTGCTCCATCTAGGGCGGAGAGGCAATAGATAAGCTTTTATCGATGTGGGATATGTATCTTATTGTGATTAACATTACAGCATGTTAAACTTTGTGCCACCTTGCTATCATTTTAATTGGTAATTGGCTTCGAAAACACAATGGGTCAGATAATTGCATCAAACACAAACCATTTAAAGACACAGCCCTATGTGTGTTCAGGTTTCATGAAATAAACGGAAAAGGAAGTCCTAATTCTAGGAGCAAGAATCCTCACACACCCAACTGGGTGTCATGCTTCATCATCGGAAATGCTCCTCGTCAGACTGGCGCTGCAATGTCTGACGGGCACCCCCTGCAGGGGGGCTCTTTGCCAGAGATCTTTACTCGATGATGCCAAGACCCCAAAAAGTGAGTTTGGAAGGAAAAAAGGGAGAAGATGATAGAAAAAAGAGTTAAAATTGGCTCAGGACCCAAACCTAGGGGTAATCATTTATTCAACCAAAGAGGGTGAAGGCCAAGATTAAAATAAATGAGGAGAGTGAAATGAATGTAATGGTCAAAACACTCTCAACCACTAATGATGGAGTAAGGATGGTATGGAATTACCAGACCGTCCCTGAAACTAGGGTCAACATGTTTCGCGTCTTTAATGGTCCAGGTGAATCCAGCGACGCTTCTTCAGGACCAGGTGGAATTAAACTTCTCCTTCTCCACAAATGTAAAAATGCATATGGACTGAGACTGTCAATTGTCAGTACTACTGTCACTTACACTAATGTGTGGTTTGGATGTCCTATTCCTAATTGTCGCCCTGCAATCAAAAGGACAGGTGACAAAACAATAATATAGTTAAAACAAATTGGCTACAGAGAACATCGTAATGGGTGAAAAACACGCTGTGATGGTGCAGGTGGTAGCACACTTGTGCATGCAAAATTGTTGAATAGCTTACCCCCTCATTAAAGGAACGAGCTTCATGGGACAGCGGGGGCCAATGACTGGGCATGAACTATCTAGTCATTAATTTAACACTAAAATGGCTGTTAGTAGAGGTAAACAAGGTCAAATGCCCCCAGACAGTCTCACAGTAAAAGTGCCCACATTTTGGAAAATTAGCCTCTTGCAACAACGTAAAGCTTGAATCCAAAAACCACTATTCTAATCAGTAAATGCAGAGTCGCCAGGCCAATCATAATGCGAGATAAGAATTTAAAATAGGCCTCTCTGGTATGCAGTATTGTCAGATGTTGATAACATAATCACCCAATCGTGAAGTCTAAAGAGAGAGTGGCAACAATACCGTCAACAAAGTTATACTGTCCAAAGTGCTGTACACTAACATAACGAGGGCAAACGGTCACAGGTAACCCGCCTGTTATCACGTTGAATAAATTACCGAAAGAGTAAAGGGAGCTGCAATCCAGCGCCCGTAAATGCCGATACCGGCCAGATGACAGAATAGTATATGTCCGCATTGCTGGGGGAAACTTACTTGATCTGCTCCCGGCCACAGCCGTACATCTACCCTGAGCCGCACTCCCGAAGGAATGGTGAGAGCGCGGCAAGCGGGGAAGAAAAACCCGCTTGCCGGAAGCGGGTGCGTTGACGTGACGCAAGTGTTGCTAAGCAACACTGACACAACTTCTGCGGTATGTTGCGGTCGTATGGAAAAAAAAGTCAAAACAAAAAGAGGACTGAGCCTCAATATCACTCGCGATCGAAAAGCGATCGAAAGGGGCTACATATGTTGAAATGTACACCAGGAGAAAAGAAAGAAAAAGGTCTTCTTAAAAAAGGGGGTGCTTTTTGAGAGAGCTCACCCAGAATTCAAGCACCCAACAAATTAGGGGTAACATTGCGGGGAGCTGATAAATAGTGGTCAATGCTAGTAAGGATAAAGTGGCATCATATGATAGATGTGGCAGTGATCATAAAAACAATGATATTCAGATGTAGAACAGGGTTCTGATGTATAGTGGAAGCAGACCCCGGTAAAAGACCAGTCCTGGACAAAGAGATTAGCAAAGGACCAAACACTTTGATGAAATTATCTTAGTGAAAGACTAATCCAAGGTATGTCATCATTGAGTCCCCTAATATGGGTGTTTAGTTTGTACACCCAACGTTGTTCAAGTTCAGAAAGGGCTTTTAGGTCCTTTAGAGGGCAGGTCTTCAAAATAACCCACCACATGTCATCTGGGCTATGGTTCACCTCAATATAATGTAGACTGATATTGGTTGTCGAGCTGCCACATCTGATGTTACTCCGATGTTCATTAATTCTCAATTTAACCGCTCTCGTAGTCTTGCCTACATAATGCAAATTACACGGGCAAACAATCAGGTACACACAATTACGGGTATTGCAATTGGTGTGCTTCAGTAGCCGCTTTTAACACTCAAGCCAAGGATCTTTCTAATAAATTGAGTGAACGTCATTACCCAGATCAGGTGGTTAAAACTGCTTATAAACGAGCCAAGCATTGTAATCGGGATGCATTATTGCAGACTAGTCCTCGTCCAACAGATAATAAGCTGACCTGTGTATCCACATTCACTCCATTTTCCAACACCATAAAGAGGGTAATCAATAAAAGATGGAACATATTATGTAGTGGAGTTACAGACATTCCGAAACCTCTTTTCGCTTTCAAACGAACGACCAACATTAGGGATATGTTGGTCCATCCACTCCCACGTCCTGGTGTCACTCCCTGTAGACAAAGGGCTCTGTGGGACATCCCACCGGTTGCAGGCCATTTCCCTTGTGGCAACTGCAATGTGTGTATACTCACGAAACGCATAGATACCCTTGAACTTGACCCAATAGGCACATGGCGACTACTGAAGCACACCAATTGCAATACCCGTAATTGTGTTACCTGATTGTTTGCCCATGTAATTTGCATTATGTAGGCATGACTACGAGAGCGGTTAAATTGAGAATTAATGAACATCGGAGTAACATCAGATGCGGCCGCTCGACAACCAAACTCAGGGCCTGATTCTTAACTTGGCGGGCGGCAGAGGCCGCCCGCCAAAGTACCCCCGCCAGAACACCGCACCGCGGTCGTCAGACCGCTGCGGTGATTCTGTGATTTCCACTGGGCTGGCGGGCGACCGCCAAAAGGCCGCCCGCCAGCCCAGTGGAAATCAACCTTCCCACGAGGACGCCGGCTCTGAATGGAGCCGGCGGAGTGGGAAGGTGCGACGGGTGCTGTTGCACCCGTCGAGTATTTCAGTGTCTGCAAAGCAGACACTGAAATACAAAGTGGGGCCCTCTTACGGGGGCCCCTGCAGTGCCCATGCCATTGGCCCCATGACACCCCATACCACCATCCTGTTCCTGGCGGCTCTGATGGCGGTATGGGGTGTCAGAATCCCCATGGCGGCGCAGCGAGCTGCGCCGCCATGGAGGATTCTTATGGGCAGCGGAAAACCGGCGGGAGACCGCCGGTTTTCCTCCTCTGACCGCGGCCAAAGCGCCGCGGTCAGAATGCCCTGCGGGGCACCGCCAGCCTGTTGGCGGTGCTCCCGCCAACCCTGGCCCCGGCGGTCAGAATGACCCCCTCAGTCTACATTATATTGAGGTGAACCATAGCCCAGATGACATGTGGTGGGTTATTTTGCAGACCTGCCCTCTAAAGGACCCAAAAGCCCTTTCTGAACTTGAACAACGTTGGGTGTACAAACTAAACACCCATATTAGGGGACTCAATGATGACATACCTTGGATTAGTCTTTCACTAAGATAATTTCATCAAAGTGTTTGGTCCTTTGCTAATCTCTTTGACCAGGGCTGGTCCCTTACCGGGGTCTGCTTCCACTATACATCAGAACCCTGTTCTACATCTGAATATCATTATTTTTATGATCACTGCCACATCTATCATATGATGCCACTTTATCCTTACTAGCATTGACCACTATTTATCAGCTCCCTGCAATGTTACCCCTAATTTGTTGGGTGCTTGAATTCTGGGTGAGCTCCCTCAAACAGCACCCCCTTTTTTGAAGAAGACCTTTTTTCTTTCTTTTTTTCTTGGTGTACATTTCAACATATGTAGTCCCTTTCGATCGCTTTTCGATCGCAAGTGATATTGAGGCTCAGTCCTCTTTTTGTTTTGACTTTTTTTTCCATACGACCGCAACATACCGCGGAAGTTGTGTCAGTGTTGCTTAGCAACACTCGAATCACGTCAACGCACCCACTTCCGGGAAGCGTTTTTTTTTTTCCCCGCTTGCCGCGCTCTCACCATTCCTTCGGGAGTGCGGCTCGGGGTAGATGTACGGCTGTGGCCGGGAGCAGATCAAGTAAGTTTCCCCCAGCAATGCGGACATATACTATTCTGTCATCTGGCCGGTATCGGCATTTACGGGCGCTGGATTGCAGCTCCCTTTACTCTTTCGGTAATTTATTCAACGTGATAACAGGCGTTTTTTTGCCCTCGTTATGTTAGTGTACAGCACTTTGGACAGTATAACTTTGTTGACGGTATTGTTGCCACTCTCTCTTTAGACTTCACAATTGGGTGATTATGTTATCAACATTTGACAATACTGCATACCAGAGAGGCCTATTTTAAATTCTTATCTCGCATTATGATGGCCTGGCGACTCAGCATTTACTGATTAGAATAGTGGTTTTTGGATTCAAACTTTACGTTGTTGCAAGAGGCTAATTTTCCAAAATGTGGGCACTTTTACTGTGAGACTGTCTGGGGGCATTTGACCTTGTTTACCTCTACTAACAGCCATTTTTGTGTTCAATTAATGACTAGATAGTTCATGCCCGGTCATTGGACCCCCACTGTCCCATGAAGCTCGTTCCTTTAATGGGGGGGTAAGCTATTCAACAATTTTGCATGCACAAGTGTGCTACCACCTGCACCATCACAGCGTGTTTTTCACCCATTACGATGTTCTCTGTAGCCAATTTATTTTAACTACATTATTGTTTTGTCACCTGTCCTTTTGATTGCAGGGCGACAATTAGGAATAGGACGTCCAAACCACACATTAGTGTAAGTGACAGTAGCACTGACAATTGACAGTCTCAGTCCATATGCATTTTTACATTTGTAGAGAAGGAGAAGTTTAATTCCACCTGGTCCTGAAGAAGTGTCGCTGGATCCACCTGGATCATTAAAGAGCTAAACATGTTGACCCTAGTTTCAGGGACGGTCTGGTAATTCCATACCATCCTTACTCCATCATATGTGGTTGAGAGTGTTTTGACCATTACATTCATTTCACTCTCCTCATTTATTTTAATCTTGGCCTTCACCCTCTTTGGTTGAATAAATGATTACCCCTAGGTTTGGGTCCTGAGCCAATTTTAACTTTTTTTTCTATCATCTTCTCCCTTTTTTCCTTCCAAACTCACTTTTTGGGGACTTGGCATCATCGAGTAAAGATCTCCGGCAAAGAGCCCCCCTGCAGGGGGTGCCCGTCAGACATTGCAGCGCCAGTCTGACGAGGAGCATTTCCGATGATGAAGCATGGCACCCAGTTGGGTGTGTGAGGATTCTTGCTCCTAGAATTAGGACTTCCTTTTCCGTCTTTCTCTCTGGAACAGTGTATTTTGGTGTATCGTGTATTCAATCAGGGAGGTTATACGCTAGACCATTATTTCTCCATATCCCTCTTTTTGTTGATTTTCATGAAATAAACTACCTAATATAGTGCTAAAAGGTGTTTTCCGAATACAGTGGGCTACTTACATGTCAACAACATGACAGAATATTAACACCACTTTATATGATTATTCTTGGCTCTTCTCCAAGACGTTGATGGGAAAGATAGAGCCCAGGAAGTGCACTGTAAAACACCTTTGTCCAATATAACTTGATGGGATTAAAAAACACATATTGGGGGTCGTTCTTTGCGCTCCTCCACCGCCCCCACCTATTTTGACTTATTTAGGGCAAGATTGAGCCTGCGCATTATCTAGCTCGATGAAGAGAAGCAGCCACGGACCTGCTGGAGCAACTTTGGGGAGATAGCGGTACTTGTTGTGGCTCAGAGACTTCCCTCGAGCCGTGCAGCGCTCAAAAATATAGGCCCTCTGACTGGCCAAACTTTTCACCAGTATTCTAGCCCACTGCTTTAACCTCCAATTGTCAGGCCTGATTGACTAAGACCAAGCAGGATTCATCCCTACCCAACAATGCAGAAATAACACCAAACAGATACTACATCTCCTAGACAAAATACATTGATCTAAAACAGAAGCTCAGCTCCTGTCATTCGATGATGAAAAAGCATTTGACAGAGTCCACTGGCCCTACCTCTATGCAAGCCTCACCCACTTAGGTTTTGGGAACTATTTCAGACATTGGATATGGAGCGTATATAGCATCTTGAGCTTCAATGAGAGTGAATGCGGTGTCTTCTCAACCCTTTCCCATCCAGCGGGGGACCAGATAAGGGTGCCTCTTCTCCTCTTTGCCCTGTATATGGATCCCCGAGCACAATGGTTTCAAGCTAACCTAGCCATTACCGGAAAACAAATTGGGGGGCGGATCGCCATCTCATCAGTTTATATGCCCATTAAGTGATCCAGGCTGTCACTGACCCATTGATCTCTCTCCCTGCACTAGTCATGAAACTCCACACCTGTGGGGCGAAGTCAGACCTTAAAGTGAATATCCAAAAATCCCAAATCTTAAATCTCTCAGTGACCTCTCCACATGAGGACGGTCTACGCTCCTGTTCCTTTTCAATTGGGCACCCGAGCACATTCCAGATTTGGGGATCACGCTCCATACAGCGAACCATCACTGAACTACACAGCCTTAACCTCCCAAACATTGCCTGAGGTAGGAAAGTGGCACCACTTCCACCTGTCCTGAATGGGTTGTATAGTGGAGATTATAATGACCAACTTGCCCCGCATCCTATACCTCTTCCAGACACTCCCTCTGACTCTGCCTAAAGCTATTCTGCAGACCCTACAAATCACACTCACTAAATTCACCTGGGAGGGGAGGCCACCCCAATCTATCCACAAATCTGCTGCACCGCCCAACTCGAGAAGGGGGACTAGTGGTTCCTTGCCTTTTACGATACGTTCAAGCTTCTCAACTGTGCTACTTAGTTGAATGGAGCCACCAACACTCAGGGAAACACTGGTGGTACTTGGACCAGGCAGTAGCGGTATCCCACATATGGAAAGAACAATGGCTCCCCCACAAACATCAACCGTGGGGCTGTACTCCTCCCTATTCCCCAGCATAGTCTTCCAGACATGGGACATGGTGACGACCAAGGCCGGTCTGATTTCCTTCCCATTCCCTATGACCCAATCTTCGCTAACCCAGACTTTCCCCCAGGTATCCATCAGGATCAATTCCATCAATGGCAGGGAGGGGGGGTGCAAAAGAGTGGGTTGCCTCTTTGACCCCAAAGGGTCATCCCATCTGAACAACTGAAAGCAGACTACGGGCTAACAGAGGCTGATCAGCAACAATATCTGCAGATCTGGCATTGGGTGAGGCAACCACTGCTTACACTGGGCGAGCAGAGACCCCTTACAGCATTTGAGAAGTGGGTGATCCTCCAAAAGGACGACAAACACCTTATCTCGAAGCTCTATGCCATGTTATGTAAACAAGCCCAGACACTCAGATCGGCAGGTCAAGTTCGGTGGGAGGCGGAACTGGACAGGATACTGGCTAATAAAGAATTAGAAGATATATATTACAGGGCCCACCACTCAGCTCACAGCATAGCTAGCATTGAAACAGCCTATAACATAACCTCATACCGGTACTTCACCCCAGCAGTGCTTCACACATGGATTCCGGTCAGAACCAGGGAGTACTGGAGAAACTGTGGGGGCACTGGCACCCTGCTCCACCTCTTGTCGAACTGCCCAAAACTAGAATGGTTCTGGGAATGCATACTAGATGACATTGACCACACCTTCAATACAGAGATTCCCTGATTTCCGGCATACACTATATTGGGCCTGCCTAACCCCCTAACCTTCCCACTCCGTTCTCAGAGAGGGAAACAGATGGCCCTAGCAATAGGTGCAGTGCATCAAGTAATCTTGTCATTATGGGGCACTGAGAGGTCACCACATTACACAGTCTGGCTTCATAAGCTCTGGTTCCTCTTGGGAATGGAAAAGACATCTATTGTGGCTGACCAACAGGGCAACTCCTATACCACGACATGGGCGCCACTTATCCACATATTATCCTCAGAATTCAACAAGGTCACTTGCCCCGCTTATCTAAAACTGCTGCAACTGCTTCTTCTGAGCGACACCCCGTCAGCCTAACACCACCCTACACCTGCACAATCTTTCACGCAGATGCCTCAGTAGGCCCATATGAACACAGGTCATAGCCATAGGCCACATAGAGGTCACACAAGAAGGAATTTGCGAGGGGAGGTTGCATTTTGGGTGTCACTGTTTTTTAGATTCTGTTTTTTCTATATTACCTCTGCATCGCTCAGGGATGTAGGGAAAAGCTGTGTCCTCTATTGTCTACATGTTACCATACACTGTCTGCCCCTGGGGTTGCACGCACTTAGCTATTTACAGAGGTCTCATATAACAATAAAGAGAATTGATCCATAATAAAGGCACATTTTGCACTTTGTGTGTGGTTCTTCTCTCAAGAACATGTTTACAAAACAATTGCAAAAGGATTAATTTTAAAGTTATTTCGGCGACATTCCGAGTTACAAATAATACCGGCTTCACTTGCCCAGCAGCAGACTTGGGTGGTTCAGCCCCAGCCAACTGCTCTAGCAGCAGGGGGGCACACAGCTAGCTGTCTGACAGCTGATTTGAGCAATAGTCCCAGAGGGAGGAGCTACAGTAATTTGCCTCAGCGGCTCCTGACAACACTCCGACCTCTACTTACTGTGCATCTTTATAAAGGACTCTTGCAAATCCCTGTATGCTCTCAAGCTTTCCCATCCCATATTTCATCATTAAGCTGCAGTAGTGTCCCCTCTATTTTTTTCCTTAGTGTGTGTTAGTGGCATGTTGGTGTGTGTGATCAAATTGCTGATGTACTCCACTGTTTAAGTGTGTGTAACCAATAAGCTACCACTTCTGATGTGAGCTTGTATGCTTGGAAAATATATGTCAAAGTACATTTGCAACCTACTGACCAACGTGTGTATTAGTAAGGCCGTCACCATTGTGACTCAGTGCCTATCCAAGAGAGCTCAACATGTTCCCCTTTAGCTGGCTGAGATCTCAATTCTCGTCTCAGTTTTGATGGCTTGTGTGCCCCCTGTCCAGTAAGCACTAGATGAGTGACATCCTCCTTCCACTCTTTATATTTCTACTAGACACATCTCTGTATTCAGTCTTTTTTCCAGGACTTTCACAACATCTGCTGGGATTATTGAGAAAAACATCGATCTCAACATCAGCCTGTTATAATCGGTAGAGATCGTGATTTGGCAGCAGATTCGTGGCTTTTCATATCAAGGAAATATATTGAGTTGACCACAAATTGTCAGTTGCCATATTCAGTAAAAGTACAATACTGTAGAGAGACCCCCAAAGACACAAGCACATATGCAATAAACTATTCTGTTAATTGAGGGCATGAACTTTCAATATAAACAAGAAACGCAAGCTCCATTATTTGATAAGGATACTAAGTGCACGTTTTTTAAATGTTTTGAAGAAATCCGTTTACCTTGAAATCAGTATCACAGGACAGGCAATGTATTTTCAACAACGTGCACTGCCAGGGTATTCTGAGCTGCAATGAAATGCAGAATGTCTAAATATTGTAAGCAAAGTAAGGGAAAATGAAAGAAAACAATGAACGTCTGAAAGAAAAACAATTACCTGTCACCTAATTTGCATAGCCCCTCCCAGAAAACGTCTTCAAGCATCACGTTTTTGAAGCACAGCAGCTGATTATGATGTCTGAGTTATGGTATCTCTGGGAGGCACAGTTGGCTAGGTAGTATGAGAGTGCTAGCAGACTTCTACGTTTGGCCTGGTCTACCATGAATACACCTTCTATTCATAGGGAAGTCACGCCCTGTCAGACGTGGCTGCTAGCCGGACTTCCTGGTACAAGGAGAGGCGAAGGGTCAATCCTGAGAACCTTTACCGGGATAAAAGAGGCCTCTCACGGCAATCTATGTACTGAGAAAACACTTCCAAACTGTATACAGGAGACGGGGCTCTGTTTACTGAATCTGTAGTGGTAAGAGTGCTGGGTTAGCGCGTTTGACTTGTTTATTGGAAAACGAAGTCTGAGGAAAGCATTTTCGACAGCCATGAAATAACAAGCGATGAGGAAAGTGTACTTGGCAATTTTAGCTCTGAGGAAAGAGCACTGAATACTGGTATTGGAAAACAAACACTGAGGAAAGCATTTAACTGAACTAGCTCCGAGGGAAGCAAATCGGATATTTGTATTGGAAAACAAATGCTGAGGAAATTGTTTTCATTATCCATGGGAAAACGAGCGCTGATGGATGCGCAACAGACATTGGTTCTGAACTAGCGCTGAAGAAAGCATAATTGGCATTTCACTCTTGATTTACTTTTGGTAAAAAAAAGTAGGGCAAAGTCTTTACGGATTCAAGTGGTGTGCACATGGAATACATGCTGTTTAACTTTCCTGCTATGACAATCCCTTATACGCTCTTTGTTTAATGCAAACCTGCCAACTTCACCAAAAACCTCACAGAGTGAGGAGGGGGTGTGGCCCTGGAGGGGCATGGCCTCATGCCGAGAAGCACATAAGAGGCACTTTGCCTCTACCCCACCCCAAACCCCCCTAAAAAAAATAACAAAAAAACAAAAGCTTGCCGAGGTTGCTGCGATGTCCTGGGTTGTTTTCACACCCATTAATGGACATCGGTAGCTAAAAGCATCCAAAAATGAGCTGAAAACCACTTTTTACTGCGGTTTTCAGCTCATTTTCTCTGCCACTGTGTAATATTGGCTTCTCACTGGGAGACTGTGTGAGAGATGCCAGTATTGAGTGTCACACGGTAGCAAGTACTTAAGGGCACAAGAAAGCATGCAACACATGCAACCGTGTAATTGATTAATGTTTCTCTTACCCCTCATGATCAAATTAAGTTGATCATATTATGCATGTTCTCTCACCTAATCTTAGGTCCTTGTCTTTTGAAGTCAAAGAATAAAGGCCCTCATTATGACCCTAGCGGTCTCTAGACCGTCAGGATAATCGTTGCAGTCAGACCGCCTGCACTGCCACTTTTCAGCCTCTCGACAGCCTGGTGGTGCCGGCGGTCCTAATCCGCCATGCCAGCGCTGCAAGAAGTGCTGCCCTAGGGATTACGACACCTCTCTCCACCAGCATTTACATGGCCGTTTCACAGCATTGTAAAGGCTGGTGGAGGCGGTGCATGGGCACTGAGGGCCCCCCCTGGCCAGCCCCATTGCGCAAATCACTGTCTGCTTTGCAGACAATGATTTGTGCGATGGGTGCTGGTGCACCCAACGCACAACAGCATTGCCGCCGGCTCTATTATGAGCCGGCGTCAATGTTGTTGTGCGTTTCCCGCTCGACCAGCGGGCGGAAACCGTGTTCTTGCCCGCTGACCCAGCAGGAAACTCATAATAGGGCTGGCGGGAAGGAGCCCGCACTGGCGGTCCCCTGACCGCGGAAGTTTGGCAGTCAGCCTTTTTCACCTGCCAAACTCGTAATTAGGGCCATAGAGGGTCATTCTGACCCTGGCGGCCGGTGGCCGCCAGGGCCACCGACCACGGGAGCACCGCCGACAGGCTGGCGGTGCTCCAATGAGCATTCTGACCGCGGCGGTTCAGCCGCGGTCAGAAGCGGAAAGTCAGCGGTCTCCCGCTGACTTTCCGCTGCTCATTGGAATCCTCCATGGCATGAGGATTCTGACCCCCCCTACCGCCATCCAGTTCATGGCGGGAAAGCCGCCATGAACAGGATGGCGGTAGGGGGGGTCGCGGGGCCCCTGGGGGCCCCTGCCGTGCCCATGCCAATGGCATGGGCACGGCAGGGGCCCCCGTAAGAGGGCCCCAAAATGTATTTCACTGTCTGCCTTGCAGACAGTGAAATACGCGACGGGTGCAGTAGCACCCGTCGCACCTTCCCACTCCGCCGGCTCGATTACGAGCCGGCATCCTCGTGGGAAGGTCGTTTTCCCCTGGGCTGGCGGGCGGTTTAACTGGAACCGCCCGCCAGCCCAGGGGAAAACTCGTAATACCCGCCGCGGTCTTTTGACCGCGGCGCGGTAATTTGGAGGGCGGGATCCTGGCGGGCGGCCTCCGCCGCCCGCCAGGGTCATAATGAGGCCCTTAGTCTCATACAAGGGATGAAATTACCCTGAACTCAAGATAATGAGTTATATGGTATATACCGCTAAGCTCTTCCAATATTCTTCTCATTCTAGGCCTCCTTCCCAGCAGTTCTTTCACCCCCACATGCTCCCCTTACCTGGCACCTTAGGGGTTCTGTGGACTCCACTAGGGAACTTAACTGTGCCTGGAAGTGGGCCCTTTCTTATCACCATGCCATTCCTGAGACTTTATAGTCTGAGGCCCACAAATATCAAAGGCTTGTGTTGCCCTTGTGTTAAGCTGGGTGACACAAGGGCATTGCTATCCTTAAGTCAGGTTTAAGGTATGCAAAGCCACCTTGCGTGGCCCTCTGTGTCTTGGTAAATCTGGAGTAATGCAAGGCAGCAAGAGGCAGTGCAAGTCACTCACTTACGTTACTCTGCACTAGAAAGGCATTACATGGATGGAGACTGGGTGATCCCATGTATCGACCCGTGTATTTTTGTGCATTTCCAGATTTAGTAAGGTAAGTACACCTGGGAATGCATCAAAATTGTACGCCTTCCTAATATTTTCATTTGTCCTCATTGTTCCCTCTTTTGAAGTGTGCTGCATCCTGCAACACACTTTGAAAGGGGGAAACACCTTGTTCAGGAAGGTGTCCCTTCCTGCACAAAAAAAAATCCTGCAACAGAGGCACCCTTGTTCCATGGCACAAGGGTACCTGAATGGCATTAGGCAACACATACTGCACCAGCGAAGTGAGAGAGCAGAAATGTGACATATGTTACTAAACATGGCACTTTCTTGCCCTCTCTATTTGACTCACCACAGCAAGTTGTCTTGCTCTATTATGCTGTGTTAAATATTCATAAATCTTGCCCTGAGAGCCTTCGCAGCCATTCATTTTTAGATTGTGCCTACTATGCACTGTCTGTTGCGAGGCATATTTGGCTTACCAAGAACATAGAGTGGTTGGCGCTCACCCTTTGCTTTCCGTTGGTTGGCTTTACCTTGTCACTCTAATTTGCCTGATTCTTATTTGTGTCCCCACTTGTCAATCTTGTGTTTATTACCCCCATGGAGCGTTGCTTCTTTCCAATCTCTTTGACTGGCTGTCATTGCTTCTCCACAGCTTGTTTTCCAAGCACTACACTTTCCTTTTGTGTGAAGCACTCCATTAGAGTGTGCGTGTGTTTCTGAGCCATCTCGCTTGTGTAAGTCTCTCCCCCTGCACTCTGTGGTGTTCTTTGCCACTCGACTGCTTCTCCCTATCCTCTTCCCCCTTGCACTCACCCATGTACTTCTTCCCATTGCTTCTCCTCATTCCGCGTCCCTGTGTTACTTTTCACCAAACCTGGGGCCATATTTATACTTTTTGACGCAAAACTGCGCCGACGCAGTTTTGCGCCAAAACAATTAGCGCCGGCTAACGCCATTCTGAAGCGCCATGCGGGCACCGTATTTATTGAATGACGTTAGCCGCCGGCGCTGTCTGGTGTGCGTTAAAAAAAACGACGTACACCAGGCAGCGCCGGCGTAGGGGGAAAATGGCATATGGGCGTCCACAAATGGTGCAAGTCAGGCTGAGGCAAAAAAATCGCCTCAACCCAATTTGCGCCATTTTTTTACGACGCCCAACCCCCATTGAAATGACTCCTATCTTAGCAAAGACAGGAGTCATGCCCCCTTGCCCAATGGCCATGCCCAGGGGACTTCTGTCCCCTGGGCATGGTCATTGGGCATAGTGGCATGTAGGGGGGCACAAATCAGGCCCCCCTATGCCACAAAAAAAAAAAAAATACTTACCTGAACTTACCTTAATGTCCCTGGGGTGGGTCCCTCCATCCTTGGGTGTCCTCCTGGGGTGGCCAAGGGTGGCAGGGGGTGTCCCTGGGGGCAGGGGAGGGCACCTCTGGGCTCATTCTGAGCCCATAGGTCCCTTAACACCTGCCCTGACCCAGGCGCTAAAATCCGGCGCAAAAGCGGGTTTTTTAGACCCGCCCACTCCCGGGCGTCATTTTTGCCCGGGAGTATAAATACGACGCATATGCATCGGAGTCATTTTTTAAGACGGGAACGCCTACCTTGCATATCATTAACGCAAGGAAGATGTTCACGCAAAAAAATGACGCTAACTCCATGAACTTTGGCGCTAGACGCGCCTAACGCCAAAGTATAAATATGGAGTTAGTTTTGCGTCGAATTTGCGTAGAAAAAAATGACGCAAATTCGGCGCAAACGGAGTATAAATATGCCCCCAGATGTCGCTTTCACTCCTGCCCTCCCCAGTTGCATTTGGGACCCCTCCAAACCTTCCCCCGGTTGCTTTTGCATTACTTTCCATGTTACTTTGGCATTCCTCCATCCTCCCCTGTTGTTGGTGTTGCCTCGCTGTTCCCCCCACCATTTTCTGTGTTACTTCCACTTCCCCGCCTGCTTAACAAAAGCTGTTTGTTTTCTTTCAGTTACTGATCAACTCGGTTTGGTGATAAAAAAAGAAAAAAAGGCTTGCATCATTTGGTAGTTGCACACATGCGTGGTAAGCACACCCACAAAAGTATATGGGTGCCCACACCAAAGGTAGCACAGATGCTGTGCAGTGTGGCTAAAAACCATTGCCAATACCCAAAGGTCCCAAAGGTGAGACATATTGGCTTTACAAATGCTTGTCTATGATGTGATTAGTTTGCCTCGCTGCAAGTGCAACTTTTTTCGCATGATCAATTTACATGCAGCACTACACAGAACCGAGGCAAAATTACTAATAATTTTTTGGTCATCTGTTTAAAGTTTTGTAATTCTGCATTTGTGCGACATTGATTGTACTCTTTAGACAATTACAAATAAATGGCAGAAATTGTATACAGGAATGATGTAGGAGGGTAATGTTTGCTTTCGAAGTATTTATGTATCCACCTACCCTCTGTTCCTTCAGGGATCCTTTTTGTTGTGTTCGGACCCCACTTGTCACTTCCACTTCCTCAGAATGGCCTTTCTAATGTAAATGGAGTTAGGTCAATAATCTAGTTAAAAAATATCGGGTGAAAAACTAGCCAAATTAGCGCAATAAAAAAACAGAATAACCAAAAATAGGCAACCACTGTCATCACTAACTAAATAGAGAACCACCCACCACTTTGACCTTGGTCAATCATAAACCTAGAACCCTAAAAGACCCCCAGAATCTGAACGCACTGTAGGACCCTCAAGATGATGGACATGCGCCAAACACATTATGGTAATATGACCCAACATAACATAACAATACAATCTAATGCATCTTTCTTAATAGTACATTTGTCTAAGTGATGTTCAGACCTTTTGTGCAGTGTCTAGAAAGAAACGGCAGAAGCCATATATGGCAATTTTACATAAGAGTCAACTACAAAATGAAGATTGTGTTGGCATCCTCCTAAAACCTGATTCTGCTATTTGGGACTAATTGTACTCTCACAAAAATGCACGCAGTTTTAATCGAAGCAGACATTAAGCAGCACTTTTTATCCCAGCCAGTAATCAAGCTAATTATTGTATTGTGTAATGTAGCATGCAATGAGCTTGCTGTAATTAATGGCCCACTTTGCTGTTCATTTCACTTCCTTGAGTACATCTTACAGGCAAAGATTATTTAAGGTGAAAACTAGCACGAAACACTGGCACCGGCCAATGACTCCCTGGCTTTGGTGTAGATTAGCTCGTCCCTGCTCCTGGCACGCCAGGCCAGTCTACCCTGCAAGGATGTCTCAACGTGATAGGCTCTCTAAGAGATTTCCTTGCACCGGTTTTTTTCAGCACTTTTAATGCCTGCTCAGAGCAGGCGTTAAAAGGGGGCATACCATTATCTATAATGGGCCCCTATGTACTCTGCAGTACAAAATTGTACACAATTGTGGCGCTACTCCTGCTGAGTACATCAATAGCGTCATAAAAAATTACGCTATTGTCCCCTACACTGCGCCATGGTGCGCCGTGTTTTACATACGGTGTACACATGGTGGCAGTGCTGGGCGCTAAGGGGCATAAGGAAAGTGGAGCTGCACTAGGTGCAGCACCACTTTCCTTAATCTGCCTAGAGGTTTTTATTTGGTAACTGTGTTGCTCTCAAAGACACATTTTGGGACGCACCTGGGTGCAGCATTATGGAGTATGTGGGAGCGGCCACACTATCACATTCTAGTACTTCTGTGAGCTGTTCAAAGTCATAGTCGAGCCCCATTGTTTGTAGTAATGCTTTTCACATCTTTCATTCAGTATCATATAAAAAGCAGAATTAACCTTGTGTGTCTTACAGCCTTTTTCGTTTAAGTAGACCACTTTGGCCTCTACTGTGTGGGAAGGAGGCTTGTGCACATCATGGAGCCTATTTACAAAGGTGGATTTGCATGTGTAAATTTTCTGACAAGTAAATCTACTGCTGCGCCTAGATATACATGTGCACTTTTTTGCTGTTTTTCCTTTCTGAGTGTAGATTTACAATCAAGTCTAGACTTACATGCTCCCACCTCCCGCTAGAACCTCCTACAACAGGATTTACGAAGGTAAATTTACTACTAGTAACTTTTCACATGTAGGTGGAGATCTCTTCCACCTTGTTGAAGTTTTCCTGTGGGTAAAAACAGGGAAATGTATTAAAGTTTATTATGCTTTGAAAAAACAACAAACATTTTAATATAAAATATATGTAAAATAATTTCAAAATGTATTACAAACATAGAACTAATTAAATATAATGTTACGGTACATTAAACCTTTAAAATTAAATGTGTTTAAAATAATTAATTCGAATATATTTAATTACTTTAAAAATAGTATATCTTAAAGCATAATTTAGCAAGCAGTAAAAATGTTTCTTTTTTTTTAATGGTTTTATTAGAAATTAACTGTACCGTTTCATTGGAAGAACAAGAAATACAAAGAACAGCATACCGTGAAGAGCGTACAATGGAATGCAGTGCTGAGGCCCATCGCAGAAACACAGTCAGCTAACATTTACAATTCAGGGTACCACAGAAAAGTCATCAGTATGGAAATGATTACCAAGCCAAGGCTGCAATGAATAACCCTATCCTCTCCAACTATGCCCTTTTAGGACGCAAAGAAAGCAGGGGTGGAAGTTAAGGGGAGGAAGAGAGGCAAGGAGGAAATGGAGAAGAGGTGTGAATAGAAACCAACATCTGAACAATGTCAATAAAGGGGGAGAGAAAAGGGGTTGTAAAGCCATAGAGCCATATCTAGAGAAAAGAGAGAGCAACCTGCGGTGTCCCCTACAGGGGAAGATGTGGAAGGACGGTTGTGCCTGTGGACAATTAGACGAGGGGCCTGACAGCAGTGTAGAGCACCCCTGGTAAGTCAGCCGACCCCCTCATATCTTACAAGGTCTCTGGCTCCCTGCCAAGCATAGCACACCCAGTCAACCACCAGAACAGGTCTCAATCAAGTGATGCAGCAGCGCTGCAAAGATATTACCAGTCATGTAGCCTAAGTGTGGTTTTCTTGTGGCTTGCCACTCTGTACAGTTGAAGTAGCCACTTGGTGAGTGAGAGTAAGGAGGGCTGCTGACAATGTCAAAGTATGTGTATTTTGGCTGTTGCGAGTGTGGTGCTAGCCATCTGTGTTCATGCCAGGTCATTTCTGGTAGGTCAAAGAGATCATGAAGGAGGGTGAACTGTGGTGAGGAACTAAGTGAGATAGCGCTACAATGTAGGAGCTGATCCCACACAAGTGGCAACAAGGGTGCAATAGCCAGAGAAGACCACAGTGTAGGTCACAGAGAGAAGGTCCCTGCTTCCAATAAAAGTCATGAGGCAGGAGTTTCGACCAATGAAATTTCCAGGGACGCCAGTACCAGTCCTAAAGGATCTTAAAGTATAGGAACTTTAACAGGGATGCCATGTCATGGTCAAGGAAAAGAGATGCGCAGGCCTCTGGGTTATCAGCCTTCCACAGGAGCAGCTGTCACTGGAGTCTGGTGACTGAGAGAGATTGAAGGGAGTGTTGCTCTTTGATGAGGACCATGTAAAGGCCAGACACCAAACCACTATATCGGCCATAGGTGTGGAGATACAGGAGAAGAGGAGATAGAGGCAGCTCAACACGTGGAGGCCTCAGTGGAGCAGAAACATAAAGTCAATTGGCAGCAACACCAAAGATCAGTCGGCCGCAACCTGAATTTCATCTTCAAGAGATCCATTTTTAGGGTTGAGCCTGCAAGAGCATGCGCTAGTGCATGCATCTCGCTTGCAAGACACGGATCTTAACAAAAAAGGGATTGGAGCTCGCCTGTTGCTTACTGTTTGTTGGCTTGCATGGCACTCTTCTTTACAGCCTCATAATTCATCACTACAGGACTAGCATCATTTCCATTCCTCTCTGTGGAGCAGGGACCAAGCACTGATTGATTCATCTTATTCAGTGCCTATCTGCTGCTCCCTACATGATTGAGGTGCTATTTTGTTCTTTTTAACTTTTAATGCCATGCAAACAGATGGCAAAAACATGTCCAGCAGGGCAAACAAAATTGCAAAGGTGTATTTTCATAGTTAACTGTCTTTCATTTTGCCAAGTCTTCTTTTCTCCCTTTGCACTCATGTTTTCTTTCGTTTTTGCACGTGAGCTTTGTTCTCAAACAATGAGGGTTATCTTGTTCTAAATATTGCAAAGCAACATTGTTTCTTTCTTAGCACATAATTGTGCAGTATACCGCAATCCACCCAACTCCAATCTGCTCCACTCCAATCCACGCCAATCCACCCCTCTTCACCCCAATCTACAGCACTCCAACCAATTCACCCCAGACCAATCTAATCCCCCACTCCAATCGAAATCACTCACCTCAGTCAAATCCACTACATTCCAACACACTCCAGTACTCCGAAACCACCCCTCTCTAATTTGCCCCAGGTCAGTCTGCCCGACTCCAATCCAAAACAATATGCCACACTCCAATGTTCCTCACTCCAATTTGCCCCACTCCAATCCAAAACAATATGCCCCATGCCAATATGCCCCACTCTAATCTAAACCAATCTGGCCCACTCCAAGATGCCCCACTCTAATCTTAAACAATCTACCACACTCCAATCTGCACCAATCCTATCCAAAACAATGTGACCGACACCAATCTGCCTCAATCCAATCCACTACAATCCACCACACTCCAATACTCCAAAGCCACCCCACTTTAATTTGCCCAACACCAGTCTGCCCCACTCCGATTTGCCCCACTCCAATCCAAAACAATCTGCACCACTCCAACCTTCCTCAATTCAACCTGCCCCACTCCAATCCAAAAAAATCTGCCTCACTCCAAAACAAACTGCCCCATTCCAATCAGCCCCACTTCAGTCCAAAGCTATCTGACCCACTCCAATCCAAAGATGCCTGCCTCACTCCAATCCAAATCAATCTGCCCCACTCCAATCTAAAACAATCTGCCTCACTCCAATCTGCCCCACTCCAATCTAAAGCAGTCTGCCACACACCAATCTGCACCACTCCTATCCAAAACAATCTGACCCACTCCAAGCTGCCCCACTCCAATCCAAAACAATGTGCCCCACTCCAATCTGATCCACTCCAATCCAAAACAATCTGCCCTACTCCAATCCAAAACAATCCGCTTCACTCCAAACCAAAACAATCTGCCCCACTCCTATCCAAACAATCTGCCCCACTCCAATCCATCCCACTCCAATCTGCCCCACTACAATCCAAAACAGTCTGCTCCACTCCAATCTGCCCCACTTCAATCTATTGCACTCCAATCCAAAAAAGTCTGCCCCACTCTAATATGCCCCCATTCAATCTACCCCACTCCAATCCAAAACAGCCACACTCCAATCCATTCCACTCCAATTTTCTCCACTCCAATCAAAAACAATCTGCCCACTCCACTCTTCCCAACTCCAATCCAGAACAATCCACCCCACTCCAATCTGCCCCAGTCCAGTCTGCACCACTCCAATCTGCACCATTCCAATCTATCCCACTCCAATCCGCACCACACCAATCTGACCCACTCCAACCTGACCCACTCCAATCTGTCACACTCCAAACCACCCCAATGCAGTCTGCCCCACTCCAATCCAATCCACCCACTCCATCCCAATTCACCCCACTCCAATCCACCTCAATCCACCCCACTCCAATCCAATTCAATCCACAGCACACCAATCCAATCCACCCCAATCCACCCCAATCCAGCCAAATCTAATCTACCGCACTCCAATCCAATCCACCTCATCCCGATCCAATCAATCCCACTCCCTCTACAGTCCTCCTCACCCCAATCCAATCCACCCCACTTCCTCCCCGGTACTCCCTACTCCAATCCAATCTTCCAATTCAAAACAATCTGAACCTCTCCAATGCAAAACAATCTGCCCCACTCTAATCCAAAACAACCTGCCCCACTCAAACCCAAAACAATATTCCCTACTCCAATCTGCCCAATCCAATCTAAAACAAAGTGGCCAACTCCAATCCAGTCCAACTCACCTCACCTGAATCCAACCCGCACTAATCCAATCGAGTTCACCCCACAACAATCCATTCCACTCCAATCCAGCCAATCCAGTTTACCCCACACCAGACAACTCACCCCATTTCAATCCACCCACTCAAATCCCCCCATCCAGTTCACCTACTCCACTCCACCCCACTCCTCCCGACTCTACCCCAATTCAAACCATCAACATCTTTTCCAATCCAATCCACCCCACTACCTCCCTCCACTCCAACTCACTCCACCCTATTCCACCTCACTCCACTCTTTGCCACTCCACTCAACAACACTCTACCCCCACTACTCCACTCTATGACACTCTACTCCAACAAATCCAGTCTACAACACTCTACTCCCCACACTCCACTTTAGGACAATCCAATGTTACTCTTATTCTTGAGAAATTAATTAAAACTAGTATTCCCTTTATAATCTTTTGTCTTTTGGTATGGGAAGAATATTGTTTTTTGAAAAGGGATTATCCCAAGTTACCTGTCCTATACATTCTTCCCAAGATCCACAAAGACAGAGATAATCCTCCTGGGAGACCAATTGTCTCCTCTTGTGGAAATGTGCTAGAAAATGTATCCAAATATGTACAGTAGAATTTTTCTTGAGGGAATTTGTTATGAACTTACCCTCTTATGTTCGTGACACTAAAGATTTCTTAGGCAAACTAGAAGGTATTATTGGGAAGATGATTTCTTACTTGTCACCTTAGATGTGAATTCATTGTATACGATTATTGATCACGAGAAAGGCATACAAGCATGCAGACATTTTTTGCAGACTAGATCCTTAAGATATTTGGCACATACTGACATGCTAACTGAGATGATAAGATATTGTTTGACGAACAATATTTTTTTATTCAATGGTAAGCTGTATAAACAGGTTCTCGGAACTGCAATGGGAACTTGTTTTGCTCCCAGTTTTGCCTGTTTATTTATGGGCTTATGGGAAGAAGGGATTTTTAAAGATGAAGAAAAATATCCAGAAACCAATCAGGCCATATTATGGCTCAGATATATTGATGATCTTTTTATAATTTGGAACGGTTCTGAGAATGAAGCCAAGTGTTTTGTTGAGAAACTTAGGCCCATATTTATACTTTTAGACGCAAAACTGCGCTAACGCAGTTTTGCGTTAAAAAAATTAGCGCCGGCTCCCGCCATTCCGAAGCGCCATGCGGGCGCCGTATTTATTGAATGACGTTAGCCGGCGTTAGCCGCCGTCGCCGTCTGGTGTGCGTTAAAAAAAACGACGTACACCAGGCAGCGCCGGCGTAGGGGGAAATGGAGCTTGGGCGTCAAGAAATGGGGCAAGTCAGGTTGAGGCAATTTTTGCGCCTCAACCCGATTTGCGCCATTTTTTTTCACTCCCAACCCCCATAGAAATGACTCCTGTCTGAGCAAAGACAGGAGTCATGCCCCCTTGCCCAATGGCCATGCCCAGGGGACTTCTGTCCCCTGGGCATGGTCATTGGGCATAGTGGCATGTAGGGGGGCACAAATCAGGCCCCCCAATGCCAAATTTGTTTTTTTTAAAAAACACTTACCTGAACTTACCTTAATGTCCCTGGGATGGGTCCCTCCTGCCTTGGGTGTCCTCCTGGGGTGGGCATGGGTGACAGGGGGTGTCCCTGGGGGTATGGGGGGGCACCTCTGGGCTCCTTCAGAGCCCACAGGTCCCTTAACGCCTGCCTTTTGCAGGCGCTAAAAAACGGTGCAAAAGCGGGCGTACGTCATTTTTTTTGACCCGCCCACTCCCGGGCGTGATTTTTGCCCGGGAGTATAAATCCCACGCACATGCCTCGGAGTCGATTTTTTAGACGGGAATGCCTACCTTGCATAAAATTAACGCAAAGTAGGTGTCCACGCTAAAAAATGACACTAACTCCATGGACTTTGGCGCTAGACGCGTCTAACGCCAAAGTATAAATATGGAGTTAGTTTTGCTTCGAAATTGTGTTAAAAAAAACAACGCAATTTCGGCGCAAACGGAGTATAAATATGCCCCTTAATGAGAATGTGTGCAATATTAGGCTGACATATAATATTAGTTGCTCTTCGATTGATTTTTTGGATACAAGGATCAAGATTAAGGATAGGGTGATCCAGACTGAACTTTTTCATAAAACCACAGCAGGTAATAGCTTACTGCATGCAACCAGTGGACATCCTGACAAACTTAAATGGAGTATCCCTTATGGAGAATTGTTAAGGGCGAAAAGAATTAGCAATACAGATGAGATTTTTGAAAGAGAACAGACAGACATGACTATGAGGTTTAAACAAAGGGGCTACCCGGATTGAGTAAACAAAAAGGCTACAGATCAAGATCAAGAAAGTGGAAAGAATACAGACACTTTTTGATAATACTGAGAAGAAAGAAAATGAGAAGAATGAGGATATTAGATTGGTTTTAACCTTTAATGAGGACACTGTACAGATCAAAAAGATAATTTCGAAACATTGGAATATTTTGAAATGTGATCCCATTATTGGTAAGGAGATTCAGAGGTGACCTCTCATTACTTATAGAAGAGGTCGTAATCTCTATGATAGATTGAGATCAAATGACATCACACCTACCTCTCAAACTAAAGAGCATAATCTGCAGGGATTCTTTCCATGTGGCCATTGCAAAGCATGCCGGAATAGTGTGTCTAGAAAGGAATATCCTACAAGTAAATCAGGAATAAATAGACAAATTAAGCAATTCTTGACATTTTTGTGCTCCGTTCACTATATACGTATTGGAATGTCCCTGTCATTTTAGGTATGTGGGAAGTACGAAACATGCAGTGAAAAAACGCATTTTAGAACATATGCGTGCTATTACAACAAGAGACTCACATTATCCTGTAGCGAGACATTTTCAGGAAAATCATAACTCTGACTCCACCCTGTTATCCTATTATGGTGTTGACCATGTACCATTACATCATAGAGGTGGCAGAAAATTGGTTTTACGGAAAAAAGAATCCCGGTATATTGTGGACCTAGAAACTAAAATACCGAATGGATTAAATATCAGTGAAGAGTTAAATACCCATCTATTTGATAATTGATAATTGGAGAAACAAAATGGTATAGTATTAGATATAAGGAATTAGTGATTTTGTAGTTATGACTTTAAGGCTTGGTATTATGAGTAGCATGGTTATCATTATTATTTTTATGTAGTAATTTCTGAATATAATGTGTTCATTTTATTTATGTCCTTTTAGAATGATGGGGTCGGATGGATTCCTGATTCGGGAATTAATTATTGCTTTTTTTCTTCACATGGTGATGGGCATTGGCCTTATAGAAATAGTGATAAGTATTTTCCATACAAATTAGGCAAAAGATTATAAAGGGAATACTAGTTTTAATTAATTTCTCAAGAATAAGAGTAACACCTATGTCATCCAATAACTGGGATCTTTGGCTGTAAGAACAGGTTCGAATTTTAACAGTATACATATGACATCTAAAATTATAACATCTTGGATAAATAGGGAAGTGATTTTAGAATTATGATATTGGCTTCATACACGTTTATGAAAAATAGTCTATTTAAGCGAATCATTTTTAGGATATATATGAGCCGAAGTCATGTTTTGATTTTGATTTATATTTATATGTATATATTTATATATTTATATATTTATATGATTATGTATTTATTTCTGTATTTATATAGGTATTATCTCTTAATATATGAATATCCCTTGACTTTCTAATAATAATTATATTTGTAGATGATGAGATATGTATAGAACTGAAATTCATGTATATTTCCTATTTATTCAGCCTTATGTTTATCCAGATTAGATTGACTTGTGTACTTATATCTTTACTTATGTTTGGGTAAGAAAAACAGTATCTTTGAGAGAAGTAAATTTAGTCCTGTTTCTATGGCCATGTTTGTAGGGTATATAAGGTTGTATGTAATGTTTGAAAAATGCACGGGACCAAGGCTGCTAGTCAGCCGAAACGCGTAGTGTTAAATAAACTAACTCTAATTGGACTTCCTGAGCGTGCGGCTGTTATAAAACAATTCTGATGCTGAAATAAGAATAACCGGAGTGCTCTGCCGGTCTGTTACCGCACCACCCCTCTGGGGCCGTTTGGAGCTTGTTGGTGAGCACATTTATCGAAGAAAAAAAAAAATATATATATATAGCACATTATGTAACATGAAGTTCACAAATGTGTGTTTTATGTAGCAATCTCAGTAGGTTGATGCTTTTGTCACACAGATCATTTTGTTACTTGCAAATCAAAAGTTGCAATTCGTCTCATGTAGCACAGTGAGCTAAGAACTGGTGTCAAGAGGATGCATGCAAATAGCAAGACACAGGTTTAGAACCCTATTATTTTATTTCTCAATCTTTCATTACTCTAAGGTTGTTTAAAAGGGTTCCTTTAGGTAGTAATTAAGTTTTATTAATACTGACCATCTCAAGCAATGTGTTACATTTTAAATCCTGACTATGGGCCTGATTACGATCTTCATGGAGGGGAATACTAGGTCACAGATGTGATGGATATTCCGTCCGCAGTATTATGATCCCTTTATATCCTATGGGGATCGTAATACGGCGGGCAGTATATCCCTCACGTTTGTGATGGAGTATTCCTTCCGCCGAGATCTAAATCAGGCTCTTACTTCTCTAGACCTTGCACTCTTAATATATAATGACTATAGCAGGGACAATATGTGACTCCTATGCTCAGTAACATATCATTGTCATTTCCAGTTCAATGATTCTCACACTTTTATGATATATAGGCGGTCATTACAACATTGGCGGTAAAAGCCGCTTAACGGCGTGCAGAAGACCACCAACACACCGCCGTGCCCGTGGAAATTCGCCACAGCCATTATGACCCACATCACGGAATCCGCCAATATTTAGACACCCACACAAGTCAGCTACACCAAAGGTCAGTGATAAACTGGCGAAAACAAAACCTCCACAGTCACGGCAACAGAAATAAGCCCACATTATCACGACCCACGAATCCACGCAGCGGTCTTTCAACCACGGTATTCCATTGGCGGTACACACCGCCGTGCTCAAAATACACACACACATAAAAAACACAGCCACATTGGACAATTCGAAATACACACACCTGATACACATACACACACCACTCCCACACACCCAATACAATATAAAACACACACCTACATCACCCACAAACCCCTACGACCACAATTGAGAAAGAAGCACAGAGAGAGACACCACCATCAACAATACTAGCATCCACAGGCACACAACACCATCACCCACATAACTTCCACGCACCTCACACAACACCCCACTACATATCAGCACATTTATCACCACACACACCACCCCACACATCACCCCATGGCACGGCAAAGACACCTCAGGTTCTTGGAGGAGGAGCTCAGGGTCATGGTGAAGGAAATGGACCGGGTAGAGCCACAGCTATTCGGATCACAGGTGCAGCACATCTCCATTCCAAGATGGAGCTATGGCGAAGAATCGTGGACAGGGTAAACGCAGTGGGACAGCACCCAAGAAATCGGGATGACATCAGGAAGAGGTGGAACGACCTACGGGGGAAGGTGTGTTCCGTGGTGTCAAGACACCACCTTGCGGTTCAGCGGACTGGCGGCGGACCCCCACCTCCTCCCCCACAACTAACAACATGGGAGGAGCAGGTCTTGCCGATTCTGCAACCTGAGGGCCTCACAGGACTAGATGAAGTAATGGACTCTGGTAAGGCAAATCTTAACTATTACATCTCCCACCCTACCTGCATGCCATCACATACCCCCACCTTCACCCTCACCCCCATCACTCCTACTACTCACAAATGTTCCACTATCACAACCCACACATCCCAACACCAAGCCCTGCATGCAACAACAAAGCATGGACACCTATCACTAAAGCATGCCCACTGCACATACACATACACCCCCCTAAACCATCATCACACAAGGTCCCACACAGGAATGCAAGCACTGGGGTTCACGGTCACCCACCCATTGCACACCATGGCACACACAGATGTAGTAAACATCCTTTTATACCCCTGCTGGACCCCTACCCAACGTCACCGGACAGGAGGGTCCACACATGTCCAAACCACCAACAAAAGAGGCCCACAGTGATGACAGCACCTCTGTCCAACTGTATCTAGATGACCAGCCCGGCCCATCGGGGACCTCGGGACAGTCGGTTCCCATCACACAGTCACAGGCCACTACAGAGCTTACCCCCCTCTGGAAACACCAGCACAGCACCCACCCAGCAGGCCCATACCTCCGTCCCCAGGACACGTCAATCAGCAGTGTGTCCACCACTACAGGGAACCCAGGCTAACCCATCACCCCAACAACAACAGGGACCTGGGGGCAGTGGCAGTGGGCACACTGTCCAGGGGACGGAGGCCCAGGAACACAGGGGAACTGGGACGGCTGCTGTACGACAGGGGGAGGACAGGCCAAGGGAACCCACTCTCCACGAGGCCCTCTCCAACATCATGGGAGCCTACCACCACTCCCAGGAGACGATGGCAACGGTACTGGCCAAGTTTCAGGAGACCCAATGCCTGCAGGAGGAACAGTATTTGGGCTTCAGGGAGGAACTAAGAGCCATCAATTCCACCCTGGGCACCATCGTAGGGGTGCTGAAGGAAGTACTCAACACCAGGAGGGACACTGTGGCACAACAAGGGGCCCCTGACACTAGCATGGACGATGAACTGCCCACCACCTCCGCCGGCGCTAGTGGACAGGAGGCACCGCCACAGGACCACCACACCAGCACCCAACCCCCTGCAGAGGGAGAACCACCCCGCAAACGGTCCCTGAGATCCAGGACAAAGGCAGAGAATGATGCCAAGACCCCCGCCAAGAAATGAGACCACCCTGAATGTCATCCTTCTGTCCCACTTTGTCACCCTGTCCATCCTTAAACTGCCCCAGCTCCACTTCCTATGCCCATTTGGGCAATGCACCTGTGAGACTAATTGACTGGACTCTGCCATGGACATTCCTCCACCATCCCCCCTCACCATTTTCCTACCCCCTCCCATATTTTGCACTTAAATAAACACCCTTGAAGCACTAAACAATCTGGAGTCAGTCTGTGATTTCAGAATAGTGTATTAGCAATTACAGTGTCAAAAAGCTCTTTCATTTGTAATGTCAACATACCTATGTCACACAGCTCTAGTCCATGAAGAATCAAAGCAGATGTCACACTGTGGGACCCACATCTGTGAAATCGTAAGGGAAAGTGACAACTAAGTGACCATACACTGGTTGAAAATGACAGACAGTAGAGAGGTAGTAGTGTTACGGTACATGTAGTAGGCAGGTTTGTATTCTTACCTGTGTCTCACTGGAAATATTGTTGGATCACTGAGTCCCTGTTGTCCATGTCTTCTTCTTCTGCTTCCTCGTCTTCACTGTCCACAAGCTCCACAGCTGCAACAACACCGCCATCTGAACCATCCTCCTGCAGAAAAGCCCCATGTCATCGCAAAGCTAAGTTGTGAAGCATACAGCAGGCCACGATGATCTGGCACACCTTATTTGGTGAGTAGAATAGGGATCCACCTGTCATATGGAGGCACCTGAACCTGGCCTTCAGGAGGCCGAAGGTCCGCTCGATTATCCGCTGTGTTCGCCCATGGGCCTCATTGTAGCGTTCCTCTGCCCTTGTCCTGGGATTCCTCACTGGGGTCAGTAGCCATTAAAGGTTGGGGTAACCAGAGTCGCCTGTAAATGGCGAGGGACAACTGTTAGACACACACTAACCTGTAGGGATAACCCCAGACAACCATTCCCACTGTCTTGCTTCTAGGTGCTCACCTAATGGCCATACACAGTGCCTCTGGAGTTGACCCATCACATAAGGGATGCTGCTATTCCGCAGGATGTAGGCATCATGCACTGAGCCAGGGAACTTGGCATTAACATGGGAGATGTACCGGTCGGCCAAACATACCATCTGTACATTCATCGAATGATAACTCTTCCGGTTTCTGTACACCTGTTCACTCCAGCGGGGGGACCAAAGCCATATGGGTCCCATCAATGGCACCTATGATGTTGGGGATATGTCCCAGGGCATAGAAGTCTCCTTTCACTGTAGGCAAATCCTCCACCTGAGGGAAAACGATGTAGCTGCGCATGTGTTTCAGCAGGGCAGACAACACTCTGGACAACACGTTGGAAAACATAGGCTGGGACATCCCTGATGCTATGGCCACTGTTGTTTGAAATGACCCACTTGCTGGGAAATGGAGCACTGACAGCACCTGCACTTGAGGGGGGATTCCTGTGGGATGGCAGATAGCTGACATCAGGTCTGGCTCCAGCTGGGTACACAGTTCATGGATTGTGGCACAGTCAAGCCAGTATGTGATGATCACATGTCTTTCCTCCATTATCGACAGGTCCACCAGCGGTCGGTACACCGGAGGATGCCGCCATCTCCTCACATGTCCCAGCGGACGGTGCCTATGAAGGACAACAGCGAGCACAGAGTCAACCAACTCAGAGGTACGTACCCACAGCTTACACAGAACACAAATCATAATCCAAAAAGTGGCCTGCATGTGTGTTGAGTCTAGGCCTAGGTATGTGTGACGCAGTTAAAAATGAAGCCATGTGGGCCCCTGAAATGGCGGCAGCCTGACCTGTAAAGTGGGACAATGGGATGTGAGGTAACTGCGCTGGCGTTGTACACCGTCACGGTAGGCGGTCGAAGACCGTGGCGCAATGCTGCATTGGTTAACATTGGACCCTATGAGTCCCAGGAGCCAATGACGATGTACGCCGGCGGTGACGGTACGCACCGCCGCGGACGTGACCGCCATTTTCTATCTGTTCAATCACTCAATACCTGATCTTCGACAGGAGAGGACCTACACTGCAAGTGCTGCTGTGACCTCGGTCTGGAAGAGGCAATGGCTTGAGTGTCTGGGGAAAGGACCCCTGCCTTCACATCGGAGGAGTTGGAGAAACTCGTGGACAGGGTCCTCCCCCAGTACACGCTACTCTACGGTCCTCCAGACAAACAGGTAAGTACACTGGGAGCATGCTGTATGGGCTATGCCTGTGTGGAGTGGGGTGGATGTAAGAAGGGGGGGGATATTGTGGCGTGCATGAAACGACGGTGAGTGCATGTGCCACATGGCAAGGGTAGGAATGGGGGCCAATGCCTTTGACGGTGCAGTTGGTAATAAGTTTCTCTTCCCCCTGTACAATTCATGTAGGTCAGCGCCCACCAGAAAAAAGATATTTGGCGTGCCATCGCCAAGCACGTCTGGACCCTGGGGGTCTACCACAGACGGAGCACCCACTACCGGAAAAGATGGGAGGACATTCGCCGCTGGAGCAAGAAGACGGCGGAGGCTCAGCTGGGGATGGCCTCCCAATGTGGGAGGGGTGCCCGTCGCACCATGACCCCCCTGATGTTCAGGATCCTGGCGGTGGCGTACCCGGAGTTGGATGGGCGCTTGAGGGCATCACAGCAGCCACAAGGGGGTGAGTACACTCTCATCCTGCTGATTTAGGGCGCAGTGGAGGGGTCTGGGTGGGGGAGGTGGGCTGTGGGTTTCCCTAGGCCAGGGCGAGTTTAGAAGGCAAGGTCCCTCCGTAAGGCAGGCCATGTGGCACCCCACCCCACCTCTGTAGAGTGCCAAGTACACCTAGTCATTCCCCTGTGTCATCCATGTGTGCAGATGTCGTCCATAGCCTAGTAGGCCATTTCCCAGTGATTGAACAGTGGAGCCCAAGAGCGCGGCGTAGTGCAGGGGGCTTCTGTGTCTGTCGTGTCCGCCAATGGTAGAGGTAATGCATGCACTCAACATGTCTTTCTTCTGTCTCCCCCCCCTTTTTGTGGTCTCCCTGTTCTTGTGTGCATGTGCATCATCAGGCGGAGGAGCAGTGGCACCGGAGCACGAGGGGGCTGCATCCCACATGGCCATGGAGGGCCACACTAAGGACTCGGACTTCACCAGTGGGACGGAGGGCGAGGGGAGCTCCACGGCGGGGACAGGAGCTCACACCAGCGACACGGACTTGTCCTCTGATGGGAGCTCCCTTGTGGTGGCAGCAACATCGTTAACCCCCCCATCTACAGCCGCCACCCCCCCACCAGCACCGCCCTCCCAGCAGCCCCTCAGCCTTTGCCCTGTGCCCGCTCACACAGGAGGGTGGGCATCACCTTTGCCCCAGGCACCTCAGGCCCTGCCCCAGTCACCCCTGCTGCCCTCAGTAAGGAGGCCATTGACCTCCTCAGGTCCCTCACTGTTGGGCAGTCTACCATTTTGAATGCCATCCAGGGTGTAGAAAGGCAGTTGCAACAAACAAATGCATTCCTGGAGGGCATTCATTCTGGTCAGGCTGCCCTTCAGCGAGCTTTTCAGACTCTGGCCTCAGCACTGATGGCAGCCATTGTCCCTGTTTCTAGCCTCCCCCCTCCAACTTCCTCCACCCAGAGCCAATCCCCTGTACCCCAGCCTATCCCAAGCACAACTACAGTATAGACTAGCATGCACACATGTCAACACACAAGGGAAGCTCTGGCAAACATAAGCACCACACATCCCACAGGCACTCACGCAAGCATCACACACATGCAGACACACCAACATCCACTGCCTCCACTGTGTCCCCCTCCTCCTCGTCTCCCTCCTCCCTCCCAGTCTCGTCTACACTCACACCTGCATGCACTACATCTACAGCCACTACTGCCATCACCAGCACACCCACCACCACACCCGCTCACGTGCAGTCATCACCCCACTACCATTCACACGTCCCCTGTGTCCTCTCCCAGTGTGTCTGTGACGCCACCTCCCAAGATACACAAACTCAGGCACACACCCACTCAACAGCCTTCCACCCACGACAGCCTCCAGCCCATGCACCTTCACCCAAAGTCAGCAAACGAACACCTCTTACAACCACAACCTCTTCCTCCACTCCCAAACCCCCTGCAGCAACCATCCCAGTGTCTCCCCAAAACTTTTCCTGTCCAACCTTGACCTCTTTCCCACACCTCCCCCACCCCGTCCGTCTCCTAGGTCCCGAACTAGCACCTCAGCCACAACATCTCCGGGACCAGTGGTGCCTGTAGTCACCGGAATCTGGAGTGCACCGGCCACCAGGGAAGCCAGTGTGGCACGGAGCCACAGCATGGACAGTCTCCCACCTGTGAAGCATCAAAAGTTGGCCAGTGCCCATCGGGTGAGGGGGAAGACTCCAGCCACCAAAGCCGCTCCCAGGGGTCCCGGTGGGAGTGTGGAGTCAGCTGCAACACCTTCCAAGGTGGGGAAGGGCCACAAGAAACCAGGAAAGTCTGGGAAGAGCACCACGGCGGAGGAGACCGTCCTCATCCCCGCTGCCCAGGAGCCCACCGCCATCATCCCCGCTGCCCAGGAGCCCACCGCCATCATCCCCGCTGCACAGGAGGCCACAGCCATCATCCCCGCTGGGTTAGAGAGGACCGCCAGCACAAGCCCCGCTGGGCTAGAGAGGACCGCCAGCACAAGCCCCGCTGGGACAAAGAGGACCACCAGCACAAGCCCGCTGGGCTAGAGAGGACCGCCAGCACAAGCCCCGCTGGGACAGAGAGGACCGCCAGCACAAGCCCCGCTGGGACAGAGAGGACAAGCCCCACTGGGACAGAGAGGACCGCCAGCACAAGCCCCGCTGGGACAGAGAGGACCGCCAGCACAAGCCCCGCTGGGCTAGTGAGGACCGCCAGCACAAGTCCCGCTGGGACAGAGAGGACCGCCAGCACAAGCCCCGCTGGGACAGAGAGCAGCTGAGTCACTGCAAAGAGAGGACCACCTCAAGCACCGCTGAACAGGGCACCGCCACTCCAAGCACCGCTGAACAGGGCACCGCCGCCTCAAGCACAGCTGAACAGGGCACCGCCGCCTCAAGCACCGCTGAACAGAGCACTGCCACTCCAAGCACCGCTGGTCCATGAGCACCAAGGGCACTGACGCTATTGAGTCCGTCACAAGCAGGATGAAGCACTCTGGGCACCATGCCCCCTCCAGAACCAGTGGAGAGATACATCCACTACCTCTGTCCTTAGCAGGAGAAGCACTCTGGGCACCATGCCCCATCCAGAACCAGTGGAGAGATACATCCACTACCTCTGTCCTTAGCAGGATAAAGCACTCTGGGCACCATGCCCCCTCCAGAACCAGTGGAGACTGTCATCCACTTGAGAGACTGTGACTTTGCACTCCCCAGGATTGTACACTGGGCAACCCACCCACTGTAGAGACTTGAGAGACTGTGGCTTTGCACTCCCCAGGATTGAACAGTGGGCAACCCACCCACTGTAGAGACTTGAGAGACTGTGGCTTTGCACTCCCCAGGATTGAACAGTGGGCAGCCCACCCACTGTAGAGACTTGAGAGACTGTGGCTTTGCACTCCCCAGGATATGGCAATGGGCAACCCACCCACTGTATAGACTTAAGAGACAGTGGCTTTGCACTCCCCAGGATTGAACAGTGGGCATGTGGCCCTCTCGTGGATTTGTCATCGTGCACTCAACCGGCTGAGGTGCCCCCCCTTTCCTTCCCCCTGAGGTGCCTGTTTTCTTGCTCTCTGATGCCCCTGCAGTGTTCTCTCCGTCATGGTCGGGGATCTTGTGTGGGCCTCGCCCATACTGTGTGGGCCCAGTGTTCCACGGACTTCATTGGAGCACTACCTGGACTACTAAGCTTAGTGTATATTTTGTTTATGGTGTATTTATATATATATATATATTTGTATACTTGATTTTAATATATTACAATGATTACACTCATTTCCTTTTGTCTTTGCATTCTTTCAGGGGGTTGGGGGTGTAACTATATTGTATAAATATGTATTAGTGTGTGTGTTGTAGTGGGTGAGGGTGGGGGTGGGGGTGGGGGGTTGCATGTGTGTCCCCCTGTTTTTTCCCTCCCCCCTCCCCTGTGTCGTAGGTGCAGTACTCACTGTGGTCGTCGCCGCCGGCGTTCGTGCTCCTGGTAGAGGAGCAGGAAGACTATCGCAGGGAGAATTTGGAGTTCCGGCTCCATGGTGTCCTGGTTCCTCGTGGGGTGTGTAGAGGTGAGCGTTTTCCCATCGAAGTCCTGTTTCCGCCGTTTTTTTATCCGCGGTGAATCCGCCCCGGAAAAGGTGACGGATTGGTAGGTTGTGATACTGTGGGCGGTACTTTGTCCTCTGCGTGTCTGTTGGCGGTGACCGCCAAGCTGTTTGTCTGTACCGCCGTGGCGGTCGGAGTGTTAAAGTGGCTGTCTTTGTTGGCGGTTTTCGCCACGGTCATAATTCCAATTTTTTTACCACCGGCCTGTTGGCGGTCTTACCGCCGCTTTAACACCAACCGCCAGGGTTGTAATGACCACCATAGTCTCTGTATAATGTGTGTGTATGTGTGCGATATATAGTGCTCTACACCCTTCAAGAAGAGTGGCGCAATAAATAAATAAAATTTAAAAATACCAAGTTCTATTTATACATCTGACATTCTTGCCCTACACGCATATATTTGAAATGCAAGAGTGGAGCAAAGTCAGCAAGCTGCCTTGAAATCATAGTTTCTCTTAAGTGCATGCAAAGTAATGACAAGCGATGTGCCTTTGTTTCCCTTCATTATATTGCTATCAAGGGATTAGGCTTCAGATTCGCTCGTCCAGGATGATACACAAACAAAATGAGGGCCAGTGGCTCTTAAAATTAGGCCTCTATTTTGGCCCCAGCTGAAAGTGAAACAGCAGGTTGCTGCTCCAAACGGAAAGCAGACAATGTACGGGCACTGCTGGATGTTTCAAAGTGCCTGCAAATTACACTGGGGCATAGCATATTTCACTGGGAACAGCCAGTGAAATAATAGCGCCGAATCCAGGATCTAGCTGGAGTACCCTCATTTCCCTGTATATATGGACTCAATTTCTTGTATCAAGATCATCCTACAATAGCTCTTGCCAACTCTTCTTTTGAAATCAAATTGTAATAGTAGAGATAAAAAATTATACGAAAGCAACTTTATGAAGGCAATTATTCAAATTCATATTATGAACATAAACGCTGCTATTTATTTTGTTAACATGTGGTGTCATTTTCCAATGTAATTATTATTATTATTATTATTAGTCGTAGTAGTAGTAGCAGTAGCAGGCCTGATTAATTTCAGTTATTTGGAATGAAAAGAGCCAACCTCTTTGAGGGCCTGGGAGGAGACTTGGGTTTATGTTGACAATTTTAAAATATAGTTTTAATTGTTAAATATAAAACGCAAAAGGACAAAATCATTGGCTGAGCTCGGCCACAGCAAGTCAACAACTGTGCATGTGTACTAGTAAGTGATACACACAATCTGCTTCAGATGGGAAAAAGAATAAAACAAAAATAGAGGTAATGTGAAAAGTCAATATTTATAAGTCTTCTATAAGGAATACATTTTTGCAGGTCTGTTTCTTAAAATTGCAAATTTTGAAGAAGTAGCGCTGCCTCTCGAGAAAGATTTAGGGACATATTTATACTCTCTTTGCGCCGAATGTGCGTCAAAATTTTTGACGCACAATCGGCGCAAACACTGCCCCATATTTATACTTTGACGTCCGACCCCGCGGGCGTCAAAGTTCCACCATGTGCGTCATTTTTTAGAAGGGGGAACCAGCCTTGCGTTAATTATATGCAAGGTAGGCGTTCCCTTCCAAAAAATGACTTTAAGGCCTGTGCGCCTTATTTATACTGTGACGTAATTTTGACGCACAGGAGGGGGCAGGCCTTAAAAAATGGCGCCCAGCCTGATGGGTGCCGTTTTTTAACGCCTGGGTCAGGGCAGGCGTTAAGGGACCTGTGGGCTCAGAAGGAGCCCAGAGGTGCCCTCCCATGCCCCCAGGAACACCCCCTGCCACCCTTGCCCACCCCAGGAGGACACCTAAGGATGGAGGGACCCATCCCAGGGAAGGAAAGGTAAGTTCAGGTAAGTATTTTTTTCGTTATTTTTTTGTGGCATAGGGGGGCCTGATTTGTGCCCCCCTACATGCCACTATGCCCAATGACCATGCCCAGGGGACATAAGTCCCCTGGGCATGGCCATTGGGCAAGGGGGCATGACTCCTGTCTTTGCTAAGACAGGAGTCATTTCAATGGGGGTTGGGCGTCAAAAAGAAATGGCGCAAATCGGGTTGAGGCCAAAATTTTGCCTCAGACCTGACTTGCCCCATTTTTTGACGCCCAAGCTCCATTTTCCCCTACGCCAGCGCTGCCTGGTGTGAGTCATTTTTTTTTACGCACACCAGTCAGCTGCGCCGGCTAACGTCATTCAATAAATAAGGCGCCCGCATGGTGCTTTGGAATGGCGTTAGCCGGCGTTAAAATTTTTGACGCACAACTGCGTTGGCGCAGTTGTGTGTCAAAAAGTATAAATATGGGCCTTAGAATTTAGATGTATCAAAAACCAGATCTTAAATGTGTTTGCACCATCAGGCACATATTGTTCCTTCCTAGAATAGAGCATGGCATATTTAATGCTGCACACGCACAGCCACCTTTCCTGGAAAATGCATTCTACTGAAATGCTCTCACTCAGCTCAATGAAGTTTCAGACCATGCATTGGACATGCTATCATTAAAACCAATTCAGAGATAGACATGGAAAACATTTGCATTGAGCCTAAATTGCAGGTTATGTTGGGGTTCTGCAACTGAAGAGAAAACATAGCAGACCATTAAACGTGACCATGCACCAAAAGAGAAAAATGAGGAGGTCATAGATTATTTGCAAAGGCCGCTAGTCAGTAATCAGATAGGAAGCTGTCAGACATACATTAATGCTACAACGAATGTGAGAAAAAAATCAAACAGAAAGCTAGGGCGACCTCTTGAACTGGGAGAATGGTACAAATGGTCTGGCTAAGACAGACTGTTATTATTAGTTAAAAAAAACTGGACTACCTGAAAGGAAGAAAATTCACTTGTATGGATCCAGATACAAATAGAAGCAATCATGTCTGTCTAGTAAATTAAAACCTTAGGCTTCAAAAGGAAAACCCTATACTGATTCATAAGGTTATCAAATTGTTCAAACATATACGGTGTTGTCACTGTTGTTTCCCAGCTTGTTCAATTCTTCTCTAAAATTGAGATGAGTCATCAATATGATGACCGGGACGATGATGTGCTGAACTGTGTCTGTGACAGTCCAATTGCTAACCAACAAGCACCCACAATTGTACACATAAATCCTTCAGAACAGAAAAGGACGACTGCAGCTGAAACTAGTCACACTTTAAGCTTGATCTATGAAAACTTACTATAATGTCAGGAGAGTAACAAATTCGGTAGTCATAGCCAAAAGAGATAAACAGTTCTTTGTATTTTTGGTAATAGAAACGAAAAAGCAATTAAAAGATGATTTGTGATTTCCTGACTTTGATAAGAAAAAAATACAATTTGGCACACAATTGTGAAAAACCATCTTACTAAACTGCTGTTTGAGGTGCCTAAAGCTCACCCCAAACGATCCAACTCTCTTTCCTCCGTTATCTATTTAGCGAGAGACATAAAGTAAAGCTGATTGAAAATCTTGCCTAAACGATTCAGCAAACTGAGAATGGTACAGGATAGTACCAAACAGAACTTAAGAACTATCAAATTCCACAAACAATATGCATCTTCATGATGAGAGGATCCTATGAGTTTTTATCAATGATTAGTTATCATGTTCACAAAACAACTCTGCGGAAACCACTCACCAATATATAGTACAACATTCATTAACATGCCCATGCCCATGCTTATTTGGCCTCTAGATTTCAGACTATAGCACAGAGTGCTACAACAGTGTAATTTTAACTAAGCATCGTGCCTCTAAGTAAACACTTGGGCCCTAATTAAGACTTCGGCGGACAAAAAGGCCATCCGCCAAAGTCCTGCGGTCAGGATACCACCAGTGCAGTCCCCTTCCCTTGGCCCCTATTACGAGTTTCCCGCTGGGGCAGCAGGCAGAAACACAGTTTCCGACCACTGGCCCAGCAGGAGACAGCCCACAACATTGACGCAAGCTCATAACTGAGCCAGCAGCAATTTTGTGGTGCGTAGGGTGCACCAGCATACATCGCGCTTTTCACTCTCTGCTAAACAGACAGTGAAAAGGACGACGGGGTTGGCCATGGGGGCCCCTCCAATGCCCATGCCAAGTGCATGGACAGTGCATAGGCTCCCATGGGGCCCCCTGCACCTTGTCTCCACCAGCTTTTACATGGCAGTGCTACCACCATGTAAAAGCTGGTGGAGAGGGGGTTCGTAATCCTCAGGGCAGCTCTGCTCACAGCACTGCTCTGGCAGATTAGGACCGCCAGCCCCTCCAGTGGAGGAGAAGTGGCGGTGCTGGCGGGCCGACCGTAGCGCAACTGGCACAGTAGTAATTGTGGATGTCGGACCGCCACATTGGCGGCGGTCAAACTGCCTCAGCAGCCATGGCGATCTTAAGACTGCCAGGGTCATAATGAGGGGCTTGATATCTGCAGCACTTTTCCTAGGGTCCCTTTAGTGCTGTTACCTTTAGCTGCCTAGCTAGTAAGAAGTTGGATAAGAGCAGTAGCATCCTTCAAACATTGGGTATGTTGCCATGTGGGGGACAGATGCAAATATTTTAGTCTGATACAGCTCCTTTTACCAGAAAAAGAATTATTGTACTGTCTACCTAGAAGGTGTATCCTCATTCAGGATGAGACCAGGAAGAAAAAGAATCTTTGAAAAATAAAGTGATTGTATTGGATAAAGGAAATAATGTGTTTACTCTGTGATTGAGGCCAACATTTTGCCCTAATTGCCTTGATCACAGCTGGAACGAAGGCAGTGAAAGAATGTTGAATGCTCTCATATCTGTGCCCCAAACAAACCGCAGTGGCCACTTGTTAGCCTTGTAACAAGTCAACTCAGAACCTATCCAGGTGACTAGTTCCATTAACTATGAGGCCCTTATAAACATCAAGGAGTGTTTGGCTTAAAATACAGAGGCCCATATTTATACTTTTTTAGTGCCGCATTTGCGCCGCTTTTTAACGCAAAAGCGGCGCAAACTTACAAAATCCAATTGGATTTTGAAAGTTTGCGCCGCTTGTGTGCCGAAAAGTGGCGCAAATGCGGCGCTAAAAAAGTATAAATATGGGCCAGAGTCCTTTAAATACTGTGGATTGACTCCCCTGGTACATCACCAATGTCACTCCCGCTCCAAGGCCTGTTTAGTTTGACTACGCTACTCGCATCTAACAATCACGATTGCCAGTAAGGTACAGGTAACACCATTCTCCCTTTAGTGTGGGTTGTTCCTGCTGATGAAGGTTTCTTCACTTCTTGTCTGGTTTGCTTCCTCCTCAAATTATTGGAAGCCTATATTTGGTTGTTCTGCATCTTCTTACAATTTACACACAGGTTCTCTTGTGATACTTCTCTTGCCTCTCTTATGATGTTTTATTTATTTATAGTCTTTAAGCTACCATGTATATATTTATTATTTAGTACCGTACTATTTGGTTAAGTATGGCTGATTTACAGTCTTGTTTGCATATATTCTGCTAACATATGGTTTTCTTTTCTAGGTATTGTTCCTATTATAGTCCCAGTGGTGGTTATGATATTTTAAAATAAATGTTGTTTAGTTACATTTACATGTTTTTGTATAATTGTTGAATTTAATATTTGCTCATATGTTATATTTCAAAAACGTTCATTTATTAAAGGAAAAGACTGAAGTAGAGTTATTGATTCACTCTGCCTCGAGACATAGGCGTCTTGAGGCAGTGTGAATTGAGTGTTCCAAACAGACTGTTCATTTAAAGAAACGGTTGTTGGGAACGAGCAAAGAGATGCCGGTGTTAACTGCAGCTCGGGGTGGTTTCTTCCATGTATGTGAATAAACTCAACTTTGCCATATCCGGCTTGTCTGTCGTGATTACCACAAACAGCCAGCATGTGTTTCTCATTTCTCAAACTGACTCAAAAGGTTAATTCACAAGACTGTGGACATAGAATATTATTTGAATCAAGCAATTCAGAAAATCTTCTCAATACCTCAGGCATATTTCTAGTTCACGTTCAATATCGCCAGGCCATCCGTTTTAGCGGCCATCAATGTTACCTCTCGATTAGCACTCAAATGTTGTCACAATGCCACCAGTTCACGTACATCATTATTATGTTATTCTTGGTTTATTTAAGGTGCAAGGAAGAATCTAGGGATTTTGCGAAGGAGGAATGAGCTATGGAAATGGTGTGTGTGTTAACTGGAGGAGTTGTGACAGAAGGTGAGTGGGAGGTTAAGTTACAGAAGGATTGTTAAGATTTTGAAGGAAATGGGAAGGCTGAAAGGAGGCTTGAAGAGTAGGAAGGATGAAAGTGAAGTTTTGCAACACTTCTGGCTAGTGAGAGATGAATTAGCAGAATAAAATGTTTTTTGTTCAGAGGATCCACAATACTCCCACCCAGTGGAATGAGAGAGAGAAATTGAGTGGATTGCCACAAGAGGGACACATAGGCATAAATAAAATGAAAGAGAGATTGAGTTTGGATTTTTGGTGGAAAGGTTGAGGGTAAATTTGCAGGGGAGGGGAGAGTGATGGGATATTGCAAGGAGTGTTAGCATAGTGACAACACCTTATGCACCAAGAAGATTCCTATGAAGTGTAGCACGTTTCCAAATAGGCCATAGGACGTGGTTGCACTGGCATAGGTAGGGACACTTAGTTGAGAAAGGAACTCCCCGTATTAGCTGGTGATGAATGTTCTAATCTCGGTGTGGCCTGAGGTGAACTGTGTAAGCGATATCAGCTCAGGGACAAATTACACTTTTAGAGTAAGTGTTTTGTTCTAAGGAGTTAAAGAGGAAGGATACTATCAAACATCCGAAGCGTGCCTCATAAACCTGGAAACCAACTGTTTTTTTTAAATATTAAACTAAACTCTCAAACAGAGAATACAGCTTGCACAAGTCAATTTCCTGCACTGAAAAGAAGAGATGGGGAACAGGTGGGTGAATTATAGGATGTCTCCACATCAGGTCATGCGAAAGGCACCATTTGAGTTACTTAAAGTAGGAAACCAGCTACTAAGCTGGTCCCAAGTGGGATGAAGTGGCCTACAAATTGTGTGGATTTGTCAGTGGGTAGTGATTGGAGGAGGAGGAAGTTGAATTTGCAGAAGGAGAGGAAAGAGCAGTCCGATGACCGGATATGTCTAAAAGCTTAAGAATTGGAAATAGTGGTTGGGTGAAAGTACCCACAGGTATGGAAGCTTGCTCTAAGTTCACCAAACCAAAGAGGGTTGTAAAAATGTTCTATAATGCAGTAAAAAGCAGACAATGGAAAAATGTGGAACTTGGGAAGAGTGGCTGTATGGAAGAGAGGTGTAAGAATGAGAGAGATACGTGGTGTTTGTGGTGATGCTTCTGAAACTGGTAAGCCACCCAGAACTGGTTGTGGGAAGCTGGGTTTGAATAAATCAGGTGGGGAAGTTTCATGAAGAGGGGGAAAAAGGATTCCCCACACTGCAGCATATTTGAAACATTTAGACACTTCAATTACGAATTAGGATTTGCGAGATATTTAACTTCTTTGTACAATATTTTAGATAGTCCTTTATTATCTTTATTTTTCACATTGAATGTTTTAAGTTTCCTGTTTCTGTGTATTGTGATTTTTACTATTTCTTGATTTTCGGCTTATTGTATCTAACCTTTTTTATTTGTTGGGTGTGGTATTATCCATTTGATAGTATCTGCTTTCCCCCTCTACAGAGATAATTATGGTCTCAGTTAGTTTTGGAATACTCGAGCCTTTACCTGAAATGATGATTATGTTTTGAATCCTGCGGGCGGTTGGCAGGCTGTGACTGAGATGTCTTTATTAATGCAAACTACCTGGGAGCTCAGACCAGCATGATCATTCATCCATCTTCAGATTTCGCAGTGGGCCACGGGCCATTCCACCCTGTGCTACAGCTCTACTTCTACTTGTTGAGGACAATATGACTTTATTGTTTATTTGCCCTGATGCATGCCCAGCCCCGACAAAATGAATAAAATCGGTTTTAACCTAATAGATTATGTCACACAGATTGGAAAAGTTCATTTTTGCAAAAGCATGGGCCAAATTTTTTTTTTATATTGTATTACAACATATGCAAATCCTGGGGGGGGGGGATGCTATGCAGTTAGGCTCAGCTTGCGACTATTCAGACTCAGTAGGTACCATTCTCTTTTAGATCCTAGACTGCTGTGTTTTTGGAAATATGCTATTATTTGTATTTGTGTGTAAGAGTGGGTGTCACCTTGAATGGCTGTGTGTGGGGCATGGGAGATCTATTGAGGGAAGTTATGTATTGTTTTAAAATTCCTACGGATGTCGCTATGTTTCTGTTGTCTTGCATGACTGTACTGTATTGTATTTACATTTTTACAGAATTTGTTTTCTCAATAAACGACTATGATGATGATGATGATAGCCGAGGGCAGGTACATCAAGAAGACTCGTAGGAAAGGTTGTGCTAGAGGAGAAGGAGGCAGAAGAATAATCATGATGGCAGGACATCCATCTGGCATGGGTAAAGTTCTACCACCACCACTTCTCTGGAGCACATACACCTAAGAAGAGTCTGGTGAGGGACAGAATCACAACACTACTACATGTTACTTTATGTTAGTTGTGGCTTGCAAATGTTTACGATGCGGATAACTGCCCTCTGATTATTTTCATCACTGCTATGCAGAGCCAGCAATGAAACCACCCAAGCAGATCAATCGGCATGCTGCCTTGAGAACCCATACTGCAACACCACTGGCATGCCACATCATAAATGCATTTAGTGCATGTCTTCTTCTCTGTCCCCTGGCTTTCCTACCATCGGGTTGTGCTTGTTTTTGTAAATGTAAGCAGCTGCTGCATGTTTTCCTGATCATGTTAGCTTGGAATCACTGGATGTGCCCGTGTCTGAGCCTCGGCTACATTAAGTCCTGCTACATAAAAGTTTGAAAATCATAAAAGTTTGAGCGCAGTTAATCACCTGTTCTCTTTGCCATGTGACAGATACTAAATCACCTTTTTGAAAATCTCTGTGATTCATAAACTATTCATGTTTTAATCAATAAACCCTTTCAGACTCGACCGAAAGGTGAGACTGAGTTTTCTTTTCTTCTGCAGGAGAGAGATATGAAAGAAGAACATAACAGAATAGTGGTAATGATCAAAGGCTCTTTCAAAGCAAGACAATATTAGACTGCTACCCCGGTTGTCGCCAGCAGAGGGAAACAGATTGCCCTTAGATGTATCAAATATAGCACAAGGGAGGGGGCAGCAACAAAACATCACCTCAACTAAAGCTCCAAACATCTGTGCACTTTCCCAGAATTTATTGTGGAGAGATTTGTAAACAAATGCATATACAGTGACGAAGGAGGTGATGCAGGAGCTGGTGCTGCACACACATGTTAATCTGAGTCTGACTTATAAATGGAGTGACTACAGCCATGAGATGACAGAGCTCATGCACACAATCTAGAGCAGCTCACGCATTCCCTTTTACTGGTTGAGAGTAACTTCAGTGCTTAGTGACATGCCTGGGTAAACAAACATATTTACACCCGAGATCTGTATGTGGGGATGTGCTCCCCTTGTAGGGGAAGCAACTGCACATCCTGAACCTTACATAGCTACCGGCTAAGCATAAAATATCTTTGGTACAGAAAACCAGAGGGGGCCGTCGATTAAGAGGTTACAGCCTCATTTGTAGGCCTAGAGAAATCTTTAGCTGTATTGCCATACATCAATACAAAGAGGGGTTTGCAGCAGAACTCTTCATTCACTACTCTGTCAAACAGTCGATCACATTTTGCTTCCGCTCACCACATCATATGTAATGGGTCAGTCAAATTCAGCCATTGCCTCTTGCTCTGTGATTAATGGCAATTATTCATATCACATGTGTACATCCACCTAAAAAGTAGTGCATTTCAGTGCAAGGGCTGATGAGTTAATACTTAACTTTGCCAACTGCTTTTTCTTACCATTCTTTATCCAATTGTATAGCTATCAGATGGCCACACTTGTTGTTTCATGATTGGAGGACTTTTTTGTTTGGCTCACATTTGCTGATCCTGCTCCTTTGTTGCCCCTGCCACATGCTTTTGCTGCATTGCAGTGTTTACTTATCTCCTCTTCGCTACCTATTCTACCACTACTCCCCCGCCCATCCCTGTCAAGTCTAGTTCATTTATTTGAGAGGACCAAGCAACTACAACTTGCTGACAAGTTGCACCTTTCTAAACAAACAAAATAAATGGTGGATACGTCATGACACCTGCGCAGGCAAACATGGCACATGCATTACATTTCAATGTGTATGCATCAGGGCACACGCATCACAATGCTTGTGTGCATTGTAGTACATGTGTGCATGCATCATGCCGTATGTCGGCCATCTTGGAAAGGGTTTCCTTAAACAGGAAACCCTTTCTGAAATTGCTGGGGTAATAACTTGTCAACTACAGAAAAGACACATTGGTTTTCAGTGCCTTTCTTCTGTTCTTTTGCATTGTGTCGTTTGCTGATTTTGATCACTGTCATGTATTCTTGTTATTATTTCCACCAGTGGCAACCCGCCCTTTATGGTGGAGGGGCCATGCCCCCCCACCTTTTGCCCCTCATGAAGAGTGTCTGTCAGGCTGAACAAAGGTCAGCCTGACAGACACTCTCCGTGTTCAGCTCAGGCAGCCAGGAGCAGACATGCGCGATTTGCGCACACTCCTGGCTGCCTGAGATGAACTTTGCTGGGCTGAGGAGGTCACAGCTCCTATGGGCATGACCTCTTCAGCTCATCAAAGGTGCCTTGAGGCCCTCCCCTGGGTGACGAGGAAAGCGTCACCCATTGACACTCGCCCTGGGCGCTCCAGGTTTAAGCCCTGAAGTGCCCAGCGCGAGTGTCAATCAGTGACACCTCGTCACAGAGTAGGGTGGGGTCAGCAGTCTCACTGACCCCATCCCACTCTGTGACGAGGCTGGGGCTGCTGCCTTCCCTCATTGGCTGAACTAAGTCAGCCAGTGAGGGAAGGCAGCAGACCCAACCCTCCTGGGACCTGAAGGCTGAAGGTAAGTGTGTGTGTGTGTGATATTTTAAATTGAATGTTTGGTGCGCACGTGCATGTTTGAGTGTTATGAGTGTTGTTAATGGATGTGCGTGCATGTGTGTGTGAAAGAATGAGTGTGTGTGATCTTTTAAATTGAATGTTTGGTGCGCGCATGCATGTTTGAGTGTTATAAGTGTTGTTAATGGATGTGCGTGCGTGCGTGTTTGTGTGAAAGAATGAGTGTGTGCGATCTTTTAAAATGAATGGTGCGTGCGTGCATGTTTGAATGGTATGAGTGTTGTTAATGGATGTGCATGCATGCGTGTCTGTGTGTGAAAGAATGAGTGTGTGTCCCGCCTGCTCCCCTCCCTCCTAAAGCTGCCGGCCACCACTGATTTCCACTCTGGTTTTCTGTTCCATTCCACATTCAGTCCACTGTCTATTGCATTCCTATATCAATTTACAGTGAGCCCTCTGGCTTGGTATTTCCTCTGATCCTGTAAGAAAAAACTTCTATTGTTGCACTCAGGTCCTTTGGAGACTTGACTGTCTCATTGTTGTTGTCTGCCTCGGTCCACCCTGCGCTGAGTACAACAGTCTCTATACCACCATGCTCGAACTCTGGCTTTTCTGTATGACAATTGTTAAGAGCAATCTGCTGATGTAAATCCAAAGGTCTTTCCCTAAGCTGCTAAGAGACCCCTTGTTATAAATCAGCACATCCCTTACTTTGATCAAACCTTGGTATTCTGACCTCTTGCTTGTCTCCTGTCTTTGTCATTGTTTCTGCTTATCAACTCTCTCCCATAAAAAGTGACAGTCACAAGAGGAATGAGTGACCTCCTTCAGAGAATATTGCATTTCTCTTCACTGTCCAGATTTACTGCAGTCACAGCCGCAGGTCTCCCTCTTGACAAGCCAGTGCAGCCCAAGCAAAATTTTGTCCAATTCTCAGTTAGATTAATACACTTACCTCCATATGTCCTTAAAACGAATCCAATTACACCACATCTCTCAGCCCTGAAAGTCAAACATCATTTTCCCAGCCTTGTCACCAAGACAATATTATCTTTCACTCCTGCCACCTTCACTTCTTTGTTTCAGGTCACCATTACCCATTCAAAGTACCATCTAAACCTTTTCCAGGCATCAATATTTCCCTGTTGGTTGGGCACACAGCAACCTTTAGACTCATATCATAGCTCCTCAACTGTCAGTGCTCTGCAGCCCACTATGCACCTTGCAGTGCATATAATTACACCCTGCTCTGTACATATGAATCTGTTGTTGTGCAAACCACCAACTAAGGAAGTTGCAGTACAGGGCACTTAGGCCCATATATAATGGAAAATGACAAAGCGTGACGCTGTACAAAAATTGGCAGCACCACGCTCCATCATTTTCACAATGCAGGAATGCGCCGTATTTAATTGAATACGGAGCACCCCTGTGTTGTCCCCTGCACTGGCACTTAACTGAGCTGCCTAGCGTCAACGCAGACATCGGTGCACCATCGTGCAAGGATGTCTGCGTTGACGGGTTTGATTGTTTATGTGTGGGAAGGTGTCCCAGAATGCAGCACATACAGAAGTGCCAAAGCGTCATTTTGAAATGATTGCTTATGTGCAGGAAGGGACACCTTCCCGCACATAAATAATCATGTCTGGCATTTTGCTCTTTCTATGCGTACTGCAGAATGCAGCATACATTGAAAAAACAAAAAACGAGGAGGAACAAAAGTATTCCTCCTCATTGTGCCTTGCCAACGCCACCCCTGGGGCGGAGTTAGATTTTGGCACTGCCTCAGGTTTACGAATACTCGTAAATATGAGGCAGTATCAAAATGCAATGGGTGTTGCCGTGGCACGCCCACAGCAACACCCATTGCACTCTTCTTCCCCGCAAAGTGCTGCATGTGAAGGGGCCATATTTACCAGATAGCATAAAGCCACAAAAGTGGCCTAATGCCACCTTGTAAATACGGCACAGGCATTGCACCACCAGAGCGACGCGAAAAGTGACACTTCGGTGGCACTAGGGGCTCATAAATATGCCCCTTAGTTTTCTGTGTTGCACTTCTCCGTTTCATACAAATGACTGTTCGTTTCCTAAATCATAAAAAAAAAAATCCAGGTATGTAGGGAACGTCCATCGCTGATGGGCATGTAGGGGATAACCATATATGCAACAAGGGAAAGCCCAATTTGGATATAAGCCCAGTTTGGATAAAAGCTTGTTCTGCGCACCTCAGTGCAGGGGTTGTATTATCCCCAAGGATACTTCTCCACGCATGCACCCCACATACACCTCCACAAATAAAAGTCTCAATGGTTGGTCATTTACTCATTGTTTCATCTATTCTTATAGAACATGGGTATCAAACCTTGGCCTTTAGTGGTCACTATTGCTGCACGAATTTAGGGTACCCATTGACTATGCAAACAGTTATGAGTTAGACTTTTCCTATAGAAATATAGCTATGTAAAAAATATTTGGCATGGTTGGGATTGCAGAATTTAGTTTCGGTGATCAGGAAAACATCACTTTTATGTCACCACATCAGGCTTTTATCTGAACCGTGAGCCCCACTATTGAACCGTGAGGTAGCCACAACAGATGAAAGGTGATCATTGTGTGTTTAAACTAATAAAACCTTGTCAAAGAGCTCTGGGTTGTATAACCATCAAAAACGACTGTGTCTGTGTTAATGGGGTCTAATACTCAAAAACAACTAACGTTTTAATCACCTGTGTTAACTGTGGCCCTGCTTTGGATCAGTTGTCTGTTCTCTGACAATTGTGCAGATGTCAAACGTTCTACTACGTTTCCGAGTACAGGTTTCATCTTTGCTTTCTGGGACTCGTAGTCCAGGATTAATAAAATGGACGTCTTTTAGGGGTTGCCAGGGGTCGCAGCTGCCCTTTGCTACCCCTGGCCCTGCCTTAGTGACCCCTGGCCTCAGAGGTGGCAAATTCAGTGCCAGGAACACAGAGGCAGGTCGCCCTTATGGATGTTAGTTAGGGCTCCACTCTATTGGTTTTTTGTCAAGTTTTTTATTACACTAACCGAGAACAATAATATATTATTCACGGTAAGCGTAAAAAAAACGAATTACAATTAGCTGGAATATGCCCTACCCATGGCAGGTGAGGTGAGTAAAAATACTTTTGAATGTATATTGTGTGTGCTTGCGGATGAGAGTGTGTTTATGTGGGACAGACTGTATGTAAGTGCGAATTTGTGTGTGAGTGAAAGTGGAGGTCAAAGGGCATGTGATGTCACTTCTGCTACCCCTGGCATTGGTGTGAAGTAGCCTCTATGATTAATAATGGGCTAAACAAAAACTACAAGCCTCAGAGCGAAAAAAGAGCCTGGCCTGGGGCAGCTATTCATGCATGGACCTGGGAAAATTGGCACGATTCTACATTTTTAGTATATTTTTGTTGAAGAGAATATGATTGGAGTCATCAATATTATGCCACTATGGAGCTGCACCACAACTGAACAGCCTGTGACATCCTTGGAGGATGGGACAAGCTCCCTTTGCCATGGACACGATAATGACCTATTTTCAAATGCAACTGCAAATGTAAGGGTAGCGGCAGGCCGCTCTCATGCTGTCACTGCTGCACTGAATATACGAGAAACCGATGCCCTTCTGTCAAAATTCTTAATGTGATTCCTTAGAGGTTTTTTTTACATTTCTGCAGATGGTTCTTTTTCTTATCAAAGTTTTATTATCCCAAAGTCAGTGCTGCATTGACAAGCTTTGGATGGGAATGGTGATGACATTTTTCCACGTGGAAACTGAAACCTGAGTAAGACAATCAAAACCATTTGCGATCTGCTGCAATGAATCAATGAAGCAGGGGAGAGGGCCGGGATATGAAAGCCAGCATCTCATCCTTTTACTAGGTTTCTTGGAGCAGTTTTTTTTTTTCCTGTTTTCTACATAATGGGTTATTTTTGTTACCTTGATGGGGTCCACGGATGTTATTGGTGATGAAGCAGAAAATGAAGGTTTTGATTTATTAACGCATAAACGTAGTGCTGAAATAATCATGTGTGACATTAACCGAATTAATAAAGATTGTACGGGGACAAAATGTGCCCTCAGAGTAGTTTGCCATCATTTATACGCGTGCTTTATATAACGTGGTGTATTAGAATTGCACTAATCCGACATAATCATAAACGTGTGCTACGATTTGCTTATTTGAAATGCCTTAGCTTAGCATTACTTTAGCGGAGGCTTTGGCCTAGTTGCCTGGTCTCACGGTTTAAACGTTCGTATTTTTCCACTGTGCTATTAAACGTGTATTTCTGCTTGAAGCTGTACTTTTCCACAGAGACTGCTCGCATGCTTATCTTAAAGTTGGTGCCAGCATGGCATATTTTCTCTTAAATTCAAGGTCGGCTTGCAGGTGCGGACAATGGAGCCTCTGAGAGTAAGCTAATCGAGAAACAATGTTGCAAATTGCGTACCCATCTCCAAGGATAATGTATGCTTAAGTAAAAGCTTGAGAACTGTCGTTTTTGATTGGACAATTTTAAGCTAACCTATGAACCCTCCAATGAAGACCCTACTGGACTTGAACTGTTGTCTATAAAACCCAGGTGCATGAGAGGGAAGCTCTCTCTTCGGACATCCCGCCATTTTGACTTCGTAGCTACTATGACCCATTTTGCTGCGACGCCATTTTGAGAGACTTTGATGCTTTCTCTAATCGAGAGAAAGAGACTTTAATGATTCTTGCCCTAGAGACTTTAACTTTGATTTGCCCCTTTGCATGAAGTAGTAATCTTATCTTGCCGCCGTGAGGCAATTGCCCCGTTCACCCCTGCCCCTTTGTCCCGTCCCATGCTGATCGAGAAACGGTACCTGTGAGACGAAGACTTCATTGATTGCTGATTGGAATTGGTAATTATGAAAGGAAATTGTAAAATTGCATTGTGTTTCTTTTAGGTAACCAACTACTGATTTTGATAAGGACCCTAGCTAGGAGTTTTCTAAATTGATGTTGCCAAATTGTTTTGCATGAAGTCCCACATGCTGATGCTAATTTGAGGTTAGACGAGGATTCCATATGTCACACGATGCAATTGGAGATCTTGTTATGCTGACTAAATGTACGCAATTAGCCCATTACAGATTATCGTATTAGTGCTTTGCATTGCCACTATCGAATGCCTTGTGATTCAAATGCTACATAGATTACACTTGTTTCGACGATATGGACAGCTATTAATGTTCATTTATGTTTATCATTTGGTGTTGAGACACATTTATATTGTGCTAGCTTTGTTAATATAGGGAAATAAATTCACTAACTTTGCAATAAACTGGTGTGGTTATTCCTGGCTGAAAGGTCAGGGTTCGCCGAAATGTATTCTGGATTAATTGTTAAGTGTTATGTTGTTCAAGGTGTTGCTTATGTTCGTTATTGATTATCGATAAGAGGTGATTGATCAATTAAGAGTACAGAGAGTTCCCACTTAGTCAAAAGATTCATCGACCTAAAGAGCATCCGAACGCAGGTAAATTGTTACCACGTTCCGCTCTATCAGTAGCACACAGGCTCCTTGCTACTACTAGAGAGTAACCCAGTCCGTTGCAGTCTCACATAGGCCCATATTTATACTTTTTTTCCGCTGCATTTGAGTCATTGTTTGACGCAAAAGCGGCGCTAACTTACAAAATATAACTGTATTTTGTAAGTTTGTGCCGCTTTTGCATCGCAAAAAAAGTACCGTAGTGTCCAGCAGGACACCTTTAGACGCTTCCCCAGCGTATTACTAAGCCTACTTCCAAAGTATAGCAAGCAAATAGAAATCAGTGCTGCTTCTGGTAGACCGCAGTAGGGAGTCTGCAGTGTTTAATTTGAGACGTGGGGTCCACTGGCCCTTATTTTTGAGGACAGGCACCTATTTTTCTGCATCAACTATATTCCGAGATGAAGAGGGAAAAAACAAATAGGAAAGACAGAGGAAGAGAAAGGTGGGAAAAGTCACAAAAAGAGAGAGCAGCAACCAGTGAGAGTGAGATAAAGGGGCAGGAAGTTGTTTATTTTATTGTCCAGAGATCGGATGCAGGGATGAGGATTGAGGCCCAGATTTACTAATTGCAGTGCAGCTAGGCAAGCTGCTGTGTTGTGTAAGCAGGAGAGAGCTGAGCTGTGTCATATTGACAAGGATCTGGCACTGTTCAGCTCTCTCCCTTCCCTGACACACATGTTGCTGCCTAGTGCCAACGCAGGCACCTTGAGCGCCATGGTGCAGGGATGCTTGCACTATGGGCAATTGTGTTTGTGCAGGAAGAAGTACCTTTCTGCACAAAAACTACACTCTGAGTATATTTCCTCTGTGTATGTGTGCTGTAGAATGCAGTTATAAGGAGAATAAAGACATTGCTCCTTGTTTCGCCAGGCTCAGGGAGGCACAAAAGTTTGGATGTTTGTGGATTTTGGCACAAACCGATGTTTACATTTTTTGTGAATATGTGTTTCTGTCAAAAACCATGGGTGGATGCACTGGCACACCTTTGCACGACCCATGAAAGGCCTATCTGTTGAAATGTAACGCAAGGCAGCACTATACAGTGCGTTGTGTTGCTTTGTAATTATTAAGCCACACGTGGCTTCATAAATCTCGAGAGAGATTTTGATTTGAGGCTGCACCAAAAAAAGTGACACATCACTGACGTGGACTCCTAATTTCCTTTAACTATCCAGTAGCTGTTTATGTCTTAGGCATTTTTTAAAAGCACTCATAGTAGCGTTACAATTACTTTTTTTTGCTGAGAAGTATTTTAAAAGATTGAAAAATAAATTTGCAGGACAAGGGAACCAAAGGAATAAAATAAATATAATGTAGAAAATGAGGGAACCAATGAGACATAATTAAAAAAACAGCTACATCGACGACATGACCTGATCAGAGCATGAGAAAATTGCGCTGGCAGTGAAGATGCATAATTAGAGATCACAAACACAGAGGTTGAGCAGCGAATAGAAAAATAAGCTTTGCCAATCCATTTTTGCCAATCCAGGAGGATGCACGCTTATGTGTGATGTATGCAGGAACACATGCATGCCGTGATGCATGCGTGTGTCACTGCACATGCAACGTAATGCAAGATGGCCATTTTTATTCACTTTACTAACATGGCAGAAAATGAAGAAAAAAAGTGAAGAAAAAACAAAGTGCTTATCAGTATAGAAAGGAGCAAGCGGCCAGGCAGCACATTGCAGCTTCTGTGCTAACGTAAACATAAAAAATGCCCAAAAATGTAAATAAAACAGGAGTGGGAGTCGGAGCAAAGACAGTAAAAACAAACTGCACGGCCCCCGTAGCACTCTGCTGGGCCCTCTTATAAACACTAAAAGAAAAGAAACAATGGTAAAAGTAATGGGACATATGCACTCCCAAGAAGTGCTGATACATAAACAATAAAAGCGTTAGATCAAGAGAGAAGTGGGAGGATACAATTCATCAAAACAGATCACTTTGAGATTGAAATGTCCTGGTAGAGACAAATACAAGAATGCGGATGAAAGCCTTTGAATCAAGAGCAGAAACCAGAGATAGACCATAAAACCACCCAATCACAAGCAAGCAGCTCACCCAAATCGCACTAGGATATGATATGTATTGGAAATAACAGGTCTGTTTCTGAGACCTAAAAATGTAAAGAATCTTTGCGCTGGAAGGCATCATTTGATGGAGACACTGTGAAATGTAACCCAGAAGAAACTATCTAGGCAGAGCATTTTAAGAATTAAATTGTAGCGTAAAAGAACTGGAAAAGCAAAGACATCAAAGAAGCACATTTGTTGAAGTCCGAAGAAGAGGAAAGCTAGGCATCAATGAAATTCATTGGTAGCAAGTAAAAATGCATGAATTGATCAAACACAAGTTAAAAATAAGCATTGGCATAGCCAATAGGTCTCGCTTTTGGGAGAGGTTCTTGTTTTGATTCCTCTATTCCACAGTAGTTGCGTGGATAGTAAATGTAGATTGTTTTTTGCATGGCAAGTAAAAAGATTTACCCCACCACCCATAGCCTTACACAAACTAAAGCAAACTAACAAACTAGAGCTCTCTAATGAGCCGGTCCCAAGAGAATGAGTATGTTATCCCGGGTGTTTTTTGTTTTTGTTATGGTGGCACGGTGACTGTGTTCTCACCCATTGGGGGGTAGGTCAGCTGCCTGGTGAGAAATGGCCACCGCAGTCTGGACTCCATGGTTTGGGCACATTGTAATTGTATTTATATGGAGACTACTACTCCTGACGAACAGAGACTCAACAACATGCTGCAAAATAGTACAAGTGATAACACAAAAAAAAAAAATGGAATTTCAAAAGCAATGTACACTAACAGAATTGCCTGCCGGCGATTACTTGATTACTTCCTTAATTGTTAGCACCATTATCACAATAAGTGGTACTTGTTTCAATCCGTGTTGAAAGCATGATAGACTAAGTCGACCCTGTTAGTTTTAGAAGCTGCGGTTTGCACATGCTCCTGGTGCAGGCGCTTAACCCTCTGAACTATCTCGCTAAAGCCAGGGAGAGCTTCTGAAACATAGTACAGGTCTCTGGGACATAATGAATCACACCAATAACAATAAAGCAAGGAGCAAGACAGACCATAAGTCAGACACACCTGGGTGTTCCCCAAATTCAAGCTCGAAACCATGGCCAGGTTCTGAAAGGTACGCTTCCCACTTCATTCCTTTCTTACGTTGAGCGCTAGCTGTAACTTACTCACAAGTATGTAGCTATATATACAGTTATGTGCACAAACACAAGACACTGCTAACAGAAGTACCTTTGCACCCATGTCATTCCTTTTTGTAGTGCTTTTTGTCACTTCCTGGTGAAAATAAAGAGAGCTTACTACTTTGCCCAGTCAGTGAATAGTACTAAATGAAATCACCTTAATTTTGGAATGCTGGTAGATTGACCGGATTTTGGGTGGATCGCACAAAAGCTGTGATCCCTTCTGCGCAACCTTAAAAAACCAGCCCACGGCACCGGAGGTCAGACAATCCTGGCGGTTGTGGGATAAACATCAGGGCCTTCTGCCATAGTGCAGTGCGAGCAGAGAGCAGCTGCTGTATTGCTGCACTGAGGTTTCACTGCAACTCGATCAGGACTGGCTTCACTGACACTCAAGTCAGCCACTAGTGGCCGTGGTCGGGTCACACTTTGGGATCCATACCACCACGGTGAGCTGAACAGCTCTCAGCCTCTGCACCCATTATGAACATAAACAGGCAGAGTGAAAACAAGAGGCACATGTGTGTAGGTTCACGGCCTCAGGTTTTACATACCGGCCAATGACCAGCTGTCGACCGCCATTCAGATAAAATCAAAAGTGCGCAATGGTGAAACATTAAAGCAAGTGCCATGCGAATAAAAGAAAGATTCACAGGACTGCTTTTAATGACACTGGAATTTGAAAGGCGGACGGGGGGCAGCTGTGTGAAGGAGAACCTTCCCATGCCTCCATGCAGAAACAAACAACAGCTACAGATGCTGAAGCGGAACACAGGCAAATATTAACATGAGCGGGAAGCACACTAAAAAATAGTACCCCCAAAGGAACAGATAAAGAACCAAGGCATAAATATACAGTAGTTAATCCCTGCCCCTAAAGAGAAAAAGGAAGGACAAAGAAGCATGACTGACCACTAGTAAGCAAGGATTTTTACATGACACTGAAACGAACAAATGAAATGGCTTTATGCCCACAGAAGTATACTAAAAATATACAAATGGCCGTATGCTTATGCTCGACCTAATTAGAGATGGACATGCACACATGTTTAAAGTGGAATTAATCCCTGTTAGGAGGCAGGCCTTTGGATGTCTCACTTGCCTACAGGTATCTTTACAGTGCAAGCCAAACCAGGAGGCAATGAAACGTTGTGTGCGTTTACACCAAAAGAGCATAATTGCAATAGTCCCAGTTACACAACACGAGCAGACGCTATGCAGGTTTTTAATGCAGGAAAATGCCTACTGCCGTACATTTATGCTAGATGGGCAAAATAATGACTGGAACTGCTACCAAAGATGGTGACTGAGCCAAAGAGTCTTTAAAAGCCCCAAATTTCACCTACTCCCCCTTTCAGTAAGAGGCCAGTTTTAAAAAAGGCTGTGCACCCAAACCCCATGTCAAAGTTCTGAAGTCTCCAAAAGGCAAACACTCTCCAAAGAGACAAATCCTAGACATATCATGTTTCATACCCTAGTAAGTGTGGCATCCTGCCCATGCAAGCCATTTCTAGAAGGCTACCCATTTAGATCACGACTGGTCAGCCCACCCTTTATGATCCTCCTGTTCTCACCCATCTATGCAAGTCCAATACATAATCTTAGATCACAGAGCATTTTGCAATTTTGTGTGTGCAACACGGATATCCTCTTGCCCTCCTAAAGTGGCATAATAGTAATTTTCTCTTTCATTTTCAGTAGAGAACAACTTTTCTCGCTCGATAAAAAACACAGGATACAATTATTGTGGCAAAGGAGACTTACCTTCCTTGCTATGAGTTGGCTAAGGCACTGGCATAGATTTGGTAGAAGGCGTATTTTTTCAATAAACCCAATGGCAGGATATATCTTATTCACACAGCAAGAGCAGATGATAACAAAATCGTGTTTTGCCTTGGTTACTTGGACAAGAAGTTGAGTGGGAAATGATAAAATTGTGCGGGCCAGTTTTGTTAAGGTTTTGCATCGCCCTGGGCCACGCAAGGGCTGTGCACAACCTAAATAAGATTTATCAAGACATGCAATCTAACTATGCGTGGCCCTGCATGGCTTGATAAATCTGGAGTAACCAAGGCAGTGCAAATCGCTGCCATGCAATACTCTGCCCCAGGAAAGCGTTACATTTGTGTCACATGGATATTCCCATTTATCCACCCATGTATTTTGGCGCAATCCCAGATTTATCATTAGTGCTATACCTGGGAGTGCGTCAAAATCTAATACCTTCACAAGGGAAGGCTAACAAGGAGAAATGTGTTTATTTCTCCTAATTGTTTTCTTTTGCTATGTGTGCTGCATTTTGCAGCACCTATAGAAAGAGGAAAATGCCTCTGAAGACTGTTTTTATGCAGTAAGGGGTCCCTCTCTGCACAAAAACAATCCTGCCTACAAAGGAGGCACCTGCACTGGCTCTAGGCAGCCAAAAGTGCACTAGCACCGGGAAAGGACAGCAATGCACTGTACGGTGTTAAATACAGTGCATTCCTGCCCTTTCCCTTTTACGCAACGCAGCATGGTGGCTTGCTTCATTGCGTTGCGTTGCGAGAAGTATTGGTAAATATGGCCCTGCATGTTACTTTTGAGCTCCACAGGCCGTGGACCAATTGAGAAATAACACTAGGATTTGCAAGCAGAAAGTGTGAAAAACAAGTGAAAAAATACTATTTATACCTTTATTTTTATTTATTTATTTTTATTAAGAAGGCAGACGCCATGGGCATCCTGGTCGGAAACAGCGCTACAGTTTATAGTGAAGAGAATACCAAACTAGGAGTGTCACTGTCAATATAGCCAGATCTTCAACTATTTCCTAAAATTTAACAGATTTCTTTCAGATCTAGTGGAAGGGGTAAGTTTATTATTGTAATCCATTGGAGCACTGATTGTAGCTTGTATGCCACAAAAAAATTCGAAAACTGTTGAATACTAGGGAGGGTCTTTAAAAGTTTAGACTGTAAAAATACCAGGAAGAGGCACGTTTAATGATTTGAGGTTAGAAGGAAAGAGTTAAACATAATCCCAAGATTTCTTACTGCCTTCACTGGAATCCCCAAATCTCCAAGAATTCTGCCCACTATTTAGAAGACCAGGAAGAGGAATGACTCACTTGATTGAATACTGCTACAAAATAGCTAAAAAAATAACACCAGCGCTGAAAACAGCAGCCACTTGTGTTCTTGTCGTTTGCATTGTTCCTGTGCGGTTGTGCTATGTTTTTTTGCTGGGATGGTAAATATGTAATGTGGTGTAATAGCATAATTTCAGAAATTACATAAAACAACCGTAACACAAAATTATGCAGGATTACACCTGCATATTGGAAACCCCGTCCTGGCCTAGTAAATCATTCGCCTTTTACTGGCAATGTAAAGACTCACAGAATTCCGAGGATGATGATATCTTACTTTCAATAGCTAGCAGATCAGAATATTCTTTTAGAATTTTGAGAGTTTCTCTTGGGACATAATTGCTCATTTGCAAACGAGCAGAATAAAAATCCAGGGGGACTTGGCCGAGTTTGTTTGTAGGTTTCGCCCTTCTCTTTGTATTTCAGTTTGTCATCACTGCTAGAAGTTTTACACCAAACTCTCTCGACTATAATTTTTCCACCAAGCTCTCTTAAAAACTTACAAAGGTGTTTTAAGATTTGTTAGTTCCATATTCTACCAATGAACAGAAGCAGTTTACGATGGAAGATGGGAGATTGCCGTTGGGGTGCAACTAAATCAAGAGCCACTAACAGCTAGTCATTAAATTGTTGTGCTGAGCCCCACCCTGGAAAATACAGTTCTGACAGAAAAAGTGTAGAGAGAAACAGATAATCTCCTTCATCTCCAAACCTTACATTTCTGAAAGTAATGGACTCAAAATACCAACCACGTATTCTCTGTGCTTCCCAATCTGAAATGATGTGTGTTTTGTGCCCTTTCAGAGATATGGGGTCAACTGGGAAAAAATGGAGGTAGATGGTGTATTGCTGAAATCTTAACTGCCTGGAGGCTCCACTAAAACCAATAATGAGAACATAATTAAAGTTAATTAAATGTGTCTCAGACCAAAAGTAACATGTAGATTAAATATTATTATATTTGAAAATGCATGCAAGTCACAGTAAAGTTCAAGTTAAGTGCAACCAATATCATGTGTCCTTCCACTCAAAAATGTATCAAATCAAGTGGGAAACAATTTACAAGATATTTCACACACTGAAGTGCCACTGACGTGCAAAATGTATGACTCCATTTTACACGAACACCCAGGGCCTGCACTGCGCTGCGTTGTAAGAAAGGGAAACATTAGAAATGCAACATTTTTACAAAGATATTGCACATTCCTTCTTCCTCCTTGTGCTGCTGCACTGTGTGTTGCCTGGCACCAACGCAGGCACCCTTGCAAGCGTGCCTGCGTTACAGGCAGGATTGTTTTTGTCTCTGTCCTGCACAAAAACAATCATTGAAGGCATTTTCCTTTTTCAGTGTGTGATGTAGCTAACAACTACATCAAGGAATTTTTCAGTCCACACAGTATTCCAAGCACAATAGTTTTGGCTTAATAATCTGTGGATGTGCCTTGAACCAGTTATTTGAAAAGCACTGTTTCATATCACATTATTCTGGAAGTTTATCCGATCATATATTTGTACTGGACCACTGTTTTTGTTATACTTGTTAATGCTGATACTGTCTTCACTGTGATGTATTACAACAGGTAACCATAAAACACTGTTCCTAAAAGCCATTACTTCTCCAGGCATATGTGTATTAAGGGTGTTACCTCTGCTGTGAATCAGTGCATTAGATGTAAACGATTTTGTCACACAGGCAAGTTTCTGCAGCGTGTCCATACTTCCAGCTGGGAACATATGCTTCTCAAAATATATGGTTTTTGAGCAGCAGAGGAATACTTTCCTTATGGCACTATTGAAAATTGTAACTGTCAAAAGAATTGCTGAAGATCCCAAGAACTCTCCCTTTGAAACAGACCACTGTAAGCTGTGTAAAGCATTTAGAATTTGCCTGGCCCACAAGTAAAGCTTCTGAAACAGTTGTTTCTGGAAATGTATGACTAGTGCACAGCGTGCGTACCATAAATAGCCACATACTGCTAGACAACATTTATGCCACACATAAGCCGTATATATAAGGATACTTCCCCCTTAATGTAGCAACGGACCCCGGTTTATATTACACTCACTCGCTCATTACAAATCTTTACACTGAGAATTTGCACACTGGTAATGAGACCAAAGAAACAGAGGGTACAGGATCTTTACTCTGTATGAATGAATTAATACATTTATTGCTTGATTACTTAAAGCGATTACAAATAAGAACAGTAATCAATTCCCCCAATTAATTAAAATGATAAATATACCAGAATTAAAAGGATAAATGCAATAAAACCAAAAACATAATTTAGCCAGAGCAAATGTAGTATGTTGCAAATGTAAAAACTGATGACTCTAACTCCGGGTGCAACTGCGGTTTGGCTTGATGCGTTAGAACATCGGCCGAATGGCACAGGAACCGCATCCCGCTGTTTCTTCTTCAGCCTGACACATTGAGTTGCCAAACCTCGCCATTCCTGGCACACTATCCACTTCAAACTAGAGGTTTTGAGCTTCAATGACTGTTCGTACCCCTATTGTAGGAAAATTGGCCCCAGGAATTTGTGACGTGCGCTATATAGAGCTGGACAGCAGCCTCGGAGATGGCTCAGTGTTTCACTTTTGTAACTGCACAGCCTACAGCGTGCAACGTTACTCAGCAGCTTCCATTTGCAATTCCACTCCCGTACTGGAGGGGGCACCAGTCTGGCCCACAGGATGAGCTTCAAACAAGATGTGCCTGTGGCTTGTTTCAAATGCACACAGTTTAGATGCGCTCTATAAGATGGTATTCAAAGCGCTCGAACTGCCTGTTCCTGGAGGGTCTCTGAATCTGCTCCTCTGGGGCAGAGGCGGGCTGCCTTGTAATTGCGGACAGGCTATTGGGACAGTAAGCCCAGATCTCTATGGCTAGATTGAGCTTCTCCACCGCTGGTTGCAACTGCGCCTGCCACGGGTTATATTGCATCAGTACGCCTGTGTGCACGAAGGTTTGACATACTAAGTCAAATGTGAATGGAATTAAAGTATTCCGGGCATAAGATGGCAGTTACAAGACTTCTGTAGCACGAGCAAAGCAGTCTCTGCAGCTCGTCCGCTGCCTCACCCGGGAAAGCTTGCTGAGCCTAGTTGAGTGCTGGCATTAGTCTAGCTGTGACAATCCTCCGGATGGCTGTGGCCCTTAGACTATCTAGCGAACTATTTAATTTACAGAGAACATGAGTAATCACGTTCCCTTTGTTTTTCATTTTTTAAAGGTGTTACTTTGATTTTCCAGTTTTACTCAGCCAGGCCCCTAGATCGTTGTAGCACTACCCACAATCCAGCTTTTGAGCCCACAGACAGCCCTTCCTGGCCCTTTGTTTCGGAGAATGGCCAAAAAGCATTACTTAGCTCTTACTTTGGTTAGCGGTTAAATACTTGTTTGGGGCTGTAGTTGTTTAATGCGTTCAGCAACCCTCTGAAGCCTGACCCTTGCGTGATCTAAAAAAACGAGGTCACTACATATTGCATGAGGGCAATTTTCTGTACTCCTATCTTTGAACTGGCTAAATGTGAGCCTGTTGGGGCCTGGCCCATATCGGCTGCATATAAATTAAATAAAGTTGGCGCCAGTGCGCAGCCTTGTTTGAGCCCTCTTTCCTTTGCAATTTTGGCAGTTGCTATTTCCCCAGCCAATCTGACTCGAACTCATGTCCTGGTATAAAGTGAAATTATAGCTATTAATAGTTTCGGAGGAATGTTCCACTTTACAACCTCCTGCCAAAGGATGTTGCAGGAAACACCATCAAAAGCTGAAGAGTAGTCAACAAAACAAGCAAAAAGCAGTAGCGTATTTCTTGCGCCCGCCTGTTGGGCAATATCAGAGAGGGCCACGAAGTTATCCACAGTTGAGCTGTCCTCCTAAAACCCTGTTAGATAAAAAGGAAGCAAACCTTCTTCAGATGCCCAGTCAGTAAGATCCTGTAAAATCAAGCTGGCACAGGCTTTCCCCTTGACATCTAAAAGAGCAATTAGCCTATAGTGTTTTGGGTCGGTATTAACCCGTTTCTAAAGGATTGGCTGCAATAGCAAGCCTCTCCATGAATCAAGGATGTCTCCGCATAGCCAGCAGTCAGTCATGGTGTGAGGACTGAGGCCTAGAACTTTGAATCCTCCCTATATAATGAGCCTGGCAGTCCGTTTGACCAGGGGCCTGATGCGGTTCAACACCTTGAAGACTTCTTGAGGGCTATTTGTCTCCAGGACCTCTTTCAATTGTTGGTGTTCTTGGGCCGCGACAATGACATGTTGAGAGCCAAGGAACAAAACTTTATTCAGTAGCAAATTACAGACATAGAACTCCACCAGGAGCTATGATATATAGAATTAAACTTCAACTGACATGGATATAATACTCACACGAATGACGTTGCGCCTTCCATATGACACTACACTCCTCACCAGGCTAGGATAGAATACAGGGTACAACACATTTTCACCCTCACAAACCACAGTAGAGTTGAAAACCGAAAAAGAAAACATAAGACATGATGACCAATCTAAAGTGGCACAATTCATTTACCTATACAACACATAACACTTAAATACAACTAAGCACAATGAATATGAAATACTTATTAAGTACACACACCACACTAGAAATTAGCTCAGAATTAAAGAGCAGCATATGCTCCTCACACACAGGCCATTCACCACAAATAAGCTCAACTTCAGTAGCTCGTATGGGCATAACACCAAATGAAGTATGCACCCTCCACAAACGGGAAACGTCCTAAACGTGTTGCCAACAACGTGGACGTTTCCTGCGCAAGTGGAACAACGCTTGCCAGAACAATGCATGCCTTTTTCTCTGCCTTTAGAACGCTTGTGCAAACTACACATATGAGTGGTTAAGGCAGAGAAAAAGGCAAAGAGTTCGGGAGAGGACTCGGTGAGGTAAGTGGGGCGGGGTGGGGTTGGGAGGTATTTTTTAAGAGTGGGGGTGGATTAAGGGCTTAGGGTGGGTGGGGTGTTGGCCTATTTATTTTTAGCGGCAGGGTTGGGGGTTTGGGGAAGTTTAGTTTTTAGGGCTTAAGGTGGGTAGGGGAACTGGGTATTTTATATTTTAGGGGTGTGGCATTGGGGTATTTATTTCTTTAAGGGTTTAGGGGGGGTAGGGGGTGGTTTATTTTTATGGGTGGAGAACGTTTAAGGAAGGGCGGGAGGAGGGTAGAAAGAAGAGGAGGATTGGTACAGGACGGGGTAAAGTAAGTGGGGTTGAGGTGGGGATTGTGGGTAGTTTTTAGCGGTGGGGTGGATTTAGGGCTTAGGGTGGGTGGAGGGTGGGGTAGTTCATTTGTTGGGTGGGAGTGGAGGGGTTCAGGGTAGTTTATTTTTTAGGGCCTAGGGTGGGTGGTGGGAGTAGGGGTAGTTTACTTATTTGGTGTGGGGGAAGGTTTTAGGGCTCAGGGAAGGTGGTGGGTGTTGGGGTAGTTTAGTGTTTAGGGGCAGGGTGGGGGGGTCCAGGTAGTTTTTTTTTAGGGCTTAGGGTTTGTGGGGATCAGGGTATTTTGTGTCAGGGGTGGGGGAATGTTTTAGGGCTTAGGGCAGGTGGGGGTGTCAGGATAGTTTATTTTTTAGGGGCGGGGTGGGGGATAGGGTAGTTTTTTTTTTCGGGCTTAGGGTGGGTGTAGGGGTCATAGTAGCTTAGTTATTAGGGGTAGGGGAAGATTTTAGGGCTCATTGCGGGCAGGGGGTGTCTGAGTAGTTTTCTTATTAGGGGTGGGGTAGTTTTGGGCCTCAGGGCGGGTGGGGGGTTGTATGACAGAACCACGCATGCAGTTTTCGCATATGCCTTTACTAAGCATACTTTTACTACCTCCACAAACAGGCATTCAACCTGATGGAGAACGCATTATCTGCGCAAACAGCACAAAGGCCTTCAACCCATTGGAATACAAATCCTCCATGGAAAGCACCTACAAGCATTCAACTCAGCAAAGCACACACGTGCAAACACCATTTAACCAATTGGAAAAAAATTGCTACGGGCAAACAGCCTGCCAGCATTCAACCAATTGGAATACTCATTCTCAATGCAAGTAGCACACGGGCAGTCATTCCAGTGGAGTATGCAATGCAGCTGCACAATGGCCATCACACCTCCTTAAAGTAATAGTAGAAAAATTAAATAATGAACCAGGTATATTGAAAATTGAATACACGCATTCCATCATTATCACCACACAAGCTCTCCTCCAAAGCACGCATGCATTCAAACTGCAGCTTGTAGGACAATAACAGCCAGCACATCTATCATCTCAATGCACCAAACGCAAACTCACTGCGTTACAACACAATTAATACAGCAGTACTCAATTTGTAAATTGTACAAAGAAAATGCATATCAATGTCGTTGCAATATTTGAATATGTAAGACAAGCCCTGTACTTCAAGCATAAAGCTTTGCCAGTTAACCAGTTTCATGACACAATACTACGCTCGGCTTTGTGTATATTGAATACTAATACAAAACCGATAGCCACATTCATGTAATTAAAAAAACAACTGCACAGTTGTATTATAAAAAGACTACTATTAGCAAATTACAGTGTTATTTAGTAAAACCTCTACTAGCAAAGCCAGGCTATTTGAAACATCCAGAAATAGCAGCATTGCAGAAAAACAAAGGCGTTTCAACACATTTAACTATTCATAAAATGGGGAAAAAAGTTTTCTTTTTGAGACATGTACCCTGGCAAAAACATTACAGAATGCACATTGCCCCATGGGAAGGAAATGAAAAACAGATCCTCGCAGCAAACGAAAACTGATACCGTCCAAACCTATGTTTGTAGATCTGAACAAAACTGTTCTCTTTCTTTGGCATGGCACTCAGTGAGGATAATCTTAATGAGAAGTCATTCTATAAAGAAAACAAAGTATTTTTCTCTCAGCAACTCACCCAGACTGCGGTCTGAGAACAAATGCCTCCTCTCACTTTGACTGGTTCTTCTCTGAGAAGGTGAAAACAGGAAGAAGTCGACTTTTCCCACAGCGTGTAGGAATCCTGACAGTTTCTCGACAAACTGTATGTTTTTCATATCCATACACATGAGCATTCCCAATACTAAAATTGCCTAGTTCCATGAACAGGTGAGCACATGCACAACAAATCAAACAGCAGACAGGCCACTGCCACACAGGCACATTAAAAAAAAAACTAAATCAACAAAGTATTTGAAAGTGCGATTGCGCTGCCTAGCAGTGTTGCCAATTGCATGTTATTCCATCTCATAAGTAAATCATCTCCTCAGGGCCCAAATTATTACCCACTAAAACAGTACCTCTGTGTGCCCATATTGGTACACTGGGATTTCACTGCATTGCACGTTGGCCGGCATGGACAGGCTCAGGAGCCTCAGGGGGTACTGGGGCCAAGAGGGGAGCCTGCTGGGATTTCAATGGCGCACTTGTTCCCAGTCTCCCGGGTCATGTCGTTTTAAGCACTGCTGTTCCTTTTGTGGCCAGGCCTCATACCCAGAATTCAAGTATTTTAAAAAATCAAGAGATAAAGGGGCCAAGAAACAGGATTGACAATTTGGGGTGCGTGGGTCGAACGATATCTTTTGTTAAGGCTTCGTCCCCCGTTAATCTTTTGGCTATGGTCCCTTGGTTTAACGTTTACCCCAACCAAGCAGCTACGCAGGTGTTGTATTTGGGCTTTAAGGATGGTTTCAGGATACCAGCTCAGGACTATGTTGGCTCGCCCCATTGTAAAAACCAGCTGTCTTTGCGTTCCAACTCCGGAATGGCAAGTAAGAAGATAAAGAAGGAACTGGATTTGGGGCGGGTGGCGGGGCCCTTTGATAAAATTCCCATGCAGGGGTTTGTTTGTTCTTCTTTAGGGGTAGTTCCCAAGAAAGAGCCAGGGGAGTTCAGACTGATTCACAATCTGTCTGCTCCAAAGGGGAAGTCGGTGAATGAGGCCATTGATGGGGCATTGTGTTCAGTTAGGTATGCTTCTCTGGATCAAGCAATTCAAATGCTGCAGGAGCTGGGGCCTGGAGCTTTGATGGCGAAATCAGTCATTGAATCTGCATTTCGGTTGTTGCCAGTGCATCCTGAGGACTTCCGCTTGTTGGGTTTCCAGTGGGAAGGACAGTATTACTTTGATAGGTGTATGCCTATGGGCTGCTCTGTGCCATGTTCCTATTTTGAGAAATTTAGTAACTTCTTGGAGTGGGTATTTAGGGACAGGGCGCGGCATGGGTGGGTTTTACACTACTTGGATGATTTCCTCTTTCTGGGGCCCGCTGGATCTAATCAATGTGCTGGTGTGTTGGACGTATTTAAAGAACTCATGAAGGAATTTGGGGTTCCACTTGCTGAAGGAAAGACGGTGAGCCCCTGCTCCACAATTAAATTCCTAGGGATAGAGTTGGATTCAGTGGCCGGTGTGTCCAGATTGCCTTGGGAGAAAGTGGTATCTTTTTCACACGTGTTGCGGTCTTGCCTAAGGGTGCAGAAGGTGACACTTCATCAGTTGCAGGGCTTGGTCGGGCAGCTCAACTTTGAGCTGCGAATCATACCCATGGGGCGCCCCTTTTCTCGGTTAATTGCCCAAGCCATATCAGGGTTAAAAGTCAAGCATCATCACACCAGGCTTTCCAATCAAGTCAAACAAGGTATGAGGATTTGGGAAACCTTTCTGCTTGACTTTAATGGGAAAGTGGTGTGGCCTAGTCCGCCGAGGTCCAATGAGGAATTGGGACTTTTTACTGATGCAGCTGGGAGCGTAGGCTTTGGGGCTATATTTGGTACAGCATGGTGCGCTCAGCGATGGCCCTTAGACTAGGTTCAGGAGGGCCTAGTGGCTAATATTGGTTTCTTGGAGCTGTTCCCAATTTTAGTGGCTTTGTCTATTTGGCCGGAGGGATTTCGGAATCAGTGGGTGGGTGATTTTCTGGTCTGATAATATGTCAGTTGTTGATTGCATTAACCAGCAAGCAGCTAAGTGCAAGATGATCCTAAGGCTGCTGAAAGAGATACTATTATTGTTTTTAAGGTTTAATGTGACCTTCAGAGCTAAGCACGTACCTGGAGTGTTGAATAAAGCTGCTGACGCACTCTCCCGTTTTAAGATGCAGGTTTTCAGGTCTCACCTCCCCGGAGCGGAGGAGTTCCCAACGGCCTTTCCAGAGCATCTGTGGTAAATTTGTGCCAAGGAATACCGAACCTCGTGGCAGCCAGTTTAGCACCCAGGACGCTGAAGGCTTACCAGGCAGCATTTGCAGCATATGTTGATTTAAAGGGTGGGTCGGTATCGCCAACTTGTTTTGATCTGGCTTCTATCTTGGCATTTTTAGAAGTTTTGAGGGCTGAGGGGAAGTCAATTGCGTGCGCCAGGTGTTACTCCACTGCTATTTCTTTCTTTCCGCAACTAGGGGGCTGCCAGATGGGACAAAATCATTTTTGGTAAGAAGGGCCCTTCGGGGATGGCAGCGCATTCAAGGCTCTAAGCCGGACGCTCAGCGGCCCATTGATGTGACGAAGTTAGGGGCCTTGCTAGTCGTGTTGGATCGTGTTTGTACTTCTCCCTGGTTGTCACCTTATTTAAGTCAGCCTTTACCCTTGCCTTTTATGGAGCTTTTAGATTGGGTGAACTGGTCACGCGCAATAAAAGGGACACCTCGTGGGGGGGTCTGCAGTTGGCGAGTATTCATTGGCCGGAGGGGACTGTGTGTCTGGCAATTACTGCTCCCTGCTCTAAGGCGGATCAGGATGGAAAGGGGGACCACATTCTATTGCACAGAGCCCCGGGTAATGCATGTTGTCCTATACGGAACTTGGAGGCCTTCCTAACACTGCACGCTCCAGAGGCAACGGGCGCGGTTTTGGTGCATGCAGACGGCACGCCACTTACTAGGTACCAATTCTCACAGGTACTCAAGCGTTCCCTTCTGGCAGCAGGTTTGGATGCCTCCAATTTTGGCACTCACTCCTTTAGGTTAGGGGCAGCCACAGCGGCTGTGGCAATGGGTTTGCCAGGAGCAGCGGTTAAGAGAATTGAAAGGTGGTCATTGGATTGCTACAAGCGATATGTGAGGCTGTATATGCTATGAGTTCATGTCCTTGATACCTCTCTTCCCTTGTACTCTTTGCAGACACCCTCCGCAAGTATTTTACGGTTCTGAAAATTCCGGTGCACGCAGAAGTTGCGGGTATCATCACGGTGTGGGTAATCGGGCATTCCTATGTCCGATGTGTAGCTGAACTATTTGCAAGGATTGCCTTTGCGTCACGCGCATGGGAGGCTGGTTTCGGAATCTCTTTCTTTGACTGAGGCGGGCTGCGGATCACTCAATTAAGGACATTCCTGGATTCAATGCCCCCTTTAGGCTACTCGTCACCGGACATCATTGTGCTGCACCTTGGGGGTAAAAATTTGGTTGCTCTAGGACTCTGGCAGCTGTTTGAGCTGGTAATATCCAAATTTGGTTGGTTGGCCAAAAAATTCCCTCAGGCTGTCCTTGCTTGGTTGAACATGATTCCTTGTTCTTTCCGGAGGGGTGGGATCTCAGTGAAAGCCCTCAATGACTCAGTGAGAAGAATCAATAGCAAATTGGCCAAGTTGTTTCGGTCTCCAAAGTTGGCTGTGATCTCGCATGGCTGCATTAAAGGAGACAAGTTTTGTCTGCAGGACGGACTTCCTCTTTCGCAAGTAGGCTAAGAAATGTTTTTAGAGAATATACTCGCCTGGCTCTCCCAGCTTGCGTGACCTCTTCACGGGGGGCACATCATCGGGCAATGATGTGGGCCTGTGGCGGGTTGAGATCATGACTGGGAATATAAATGGGCACCTTCTTATTACAAAATTGTGTGACAAGCTAATTGGACCCTCCAAGGGGTGCTGGCTGGGAAGTGTGGACGACACACAGGGGCGCAGGGGTTGCGAGCGGTTGCTGGCATCTGGCCCCTAGGGCTAACCACCTGTGCATGCGCAGAAGGTCTGAAGCGAGCACTGGCCCTTGGGGAGTCTCAGGGTGGTGAGGACGCTCAAGGTAGGTATCCTAGCAGGCAACCAGGCCTCCTCCACAGCAATCCAGTCTGGAAGTTATGAGAACACCTTGATGGAGATCCTACCCCTGGGATTTGTAGTGTAAGGAGGGATAGGGTTTGGGGTATGGGAAAACAGTAATGATCTCATTCACAGCAACCAACATTGGGTATGCAGGAACAAATGGTTTTAGTCAGTGACAGGAATGTGGATGTATTAGCGTACTCTGTTAAGGCTACGGAATGTGGTGGGGTGGGTCAGGGAGCGGCAGGCTCCCTGGCCTCCACCCATCAATAAAAATACACCCGATTGGCTGTGGAGGGGCCCGCGGCCCCGGAAATACTGTTTGGCGGCACGGAAGGTCGCGCACAAAAATTACGTGATGTGGCCGGCCTTATAAGGCAGCCTCATTGGCGAGTGCGTCTTTCTCGAGTCTGCAGATCGGACCATGGGGCCCCATTGGCCGCAACAAGAACTATCCACGCGCCTCCCCTCGTTGTTGGGCATCAGTCTCTACGGGATTAGTTCCTTTTTTTGCAGTTAGATTGAATGTTCTAAATATCCAATTGTGGTCTACATGCTAACGATTTCTTTTTTCAGATGACTTGATTTGTGATGAATGGACAGTTATAGTTTGTTAGTTTGTCGTATTTTGGGTACGATAGTGGGCGGGGTGAGATCATGACTGGGAATATAAATGGGTACCTTCTTATTACAAAATTGGGTGACAAGCTAATTGGACCCTCCAAGGGGTGCTGGCTGGGAAGCGTAGATGACACACAGGGGCACGGAGTGTTGCGAGCGGCGGTCGCTGGCATCTGGCCCCTAGGGCCAACCACCGCGCATGCGCAGAAGGTCTGAAGCATGCACTGGCCCTTGGGGGGTTGGAGTCTCAGGGTGGCGGGGGCGCTCGAGGTAGGTATCCTAGCAGGCAGCCGGGCCCCCTCCAAAGCAATCCAGTCTGGAAGGTATGAGAACACCCTGATGGAGATCCTACCCCTGGGATTTGTAGCGTAAGGAGGGGTAGGGTTTGGGGTATGGGAAAACAATCATGATCTCATTCACAGCCACCAACATTGGGTACGCAGGAACAAATGGTTTTAGTCAGTGACAGGAATGTGGATGTATTAGCGTACTCTGTTAAGGCTAGGCATCCCTTGAACTCTGTAAATACTATGTGAACATGATTGTGGTTACTGCGTATAATTTTTGATTATGATTAAAAATATTTTGTCAATAAAATACGGCCGGGGGTTTACAACCCCTAATCCCAAAGGGAAGTGCATCTAAGGTTTTAATTCAAGCTTAAGCGGAGGGTGAGGGTGAGTGGTGTTTGGTGGTAGGAGGCCTCGGCGATACCCGGCCATAGAAACTGGAGAGAACTGGCAAGCTTTGTGATTCTGGACTGACTTGGGAACTGCACACTCAGCACTATTTACAAGTCCCAGCACAACTGAAAACTCCACTAAACTCCTGCGCCACTCCTGAGTACCTCTAGCATGCAGGACCTCTTTGTGTGTTGTAAACCAAAGCACTTTCTTCAGCACTCTCTCGACACACCAATGTGCTAGCTGACGGGGCAGTGGTACACTCTTCACACAGCAGCTGGGCTCTATTGTGGGGCTGCCAGGTCTTGTGGCACTGGTTGGGTTTCTGCTTTAATTTGACAGTTACTTGGGTCTGTGAACCCTTTTTGATTTAACATGCTGAAGCCTATTTATTCAGGCTATAATACTCTGTGCATATTACTCCTGCTAACCAAAGGGAAAATGTTTGTGGTCTCCTCTAAGCATGGTAAAATAGGCATACTCTAGACTGGCATACTTAACTTGCCTATAGAGCCCTACCAGATGATACCCACAGTGTGCCCAGGGCCTGTAAGTTTAATGCCACCAGTGGGCTGCAGCACTCATTGTGCTGTGGAGCACCCGCAGAAGTCCTCTTCCCGCCTTGGGTTCAGAAACCACAAGCGCTCTGGTAAGACACCATTCTTTATACCACCTACTAGAAGTCGACTGAATCTTTAGACTCAGTGAGGTGTGTGCCAATCAGATTTATTCAAGACAAATCAACTACATAAAAACCACAAACAATTCTAGACACCATGACCAACTGAAACACAAATCAAACTTCAAACTGAACAAAGTTTCAAAGCTTTATTAGAATCACAAAATGAATGTAACGCATATGGTGCGCAAAAATTGGTTATAAACATACATGAAAATCATTAGCTGACCAAAACATCTAAAGAGATTAAGTCTACCTAACATCAATACTGTTAAACACTCCAAAAGAATAACACAAATTAGCAAAACTATAATATGCACATAAAATTCAGATTTCAAAGCAGATGATGGTAACATCAATAACTCATCAAAATTCAAATTAACAATCCGTTTTCAGGAGTGGGCCATCCTTATCACTAATATAAATTTGGACTTGCATGTGTGGGGACAGACTAGCATATGTGGGCAAAAAAAAAGAAGAGGCAAAAACTAATTTGGAAAAATCATCTTACTTAGGTATCTCACTATAAAAATACACTGTTGTAATCATCTAAGCTGAAACGGAAACAAAAATCACATTTGTATTAAACCTCTCCTCATAGGACAGCAGACAGGAAAGTTTCATCAAGCAAAGCATTCACAGTTTTGTAGCATCAGTAGACAGCAACATTAGGACAGTGCAGAACACGGGCTGCACATAGAACAAGTCAGCAGTTCAGAATTATTGGGCATATTAGTACTGAACAGCCTTACTAACGGGACAAATAAGACTAAAGGAAACTCATAACATAAAGATAAAGGCCCAGATTTATGGTGGCCTACAGCCATTCCAATTCCACATTAGTATCATTTTTTAAAGCTAATGTGGCGTTGGAAGGGCAAAAACGCCGCACAATATTTACAATGTGGCACAAATGCACGCATTGCGCCACTTTGTAACCATTTGCGCCACATTATTCCTGCGCCAGGCATAATGGATGGAAGGGGGGTGTTCCAGCACTGGGGGGGGCGTAAAAATGGCACAGAGGAAACTATGAGATTCCTTTGCGCCATTTTTATCTGCATTTTTTAACGCCTGCTAAGTGCAGGTGTTAAAAAGAGGCTCACATTGTGTTCAGTGGGCCTCTAGGTGCTTTGCAGGATTAGCGTAAAAAAACTTTACGCTAGTCCTGCACAGCACCCGACAGGCATCAAAAATTATGACGCTAGTCCCCCTGATTACCATCATGGTGCACCGTATTTTAAATACGACGCACACATGATGGCATTAAGGAGGGCAAAAAAGGTGCACTTTTCATAAATCTGGGCCTAAGTATGGTGGAAGGCTTGAGGAGGTACAGGAGGTGGCAGCATGAACACCCAAGAAGAACTAACTTCCAATTTCAAAAGTCTCTTCCCTGACTAGAAATGACCATGAGTTTCTAATTGGCCCTTCAGGTGAGCTCATCTTACGTACGATAATCAACACCCAATGGTAACCACTGACACCATCAAGTTTGCAACTGTTCCAGATTTTCTCAGGGAAGAAGTGTAATCATCTCAATGAATTCAGGCAGTTCTGCCAAAATATGATACTTATTTATTGACTGCAACTTTGGGATCCTTTCCCACAGTACACAGGATGAGCTGATCAGTTCTCATATGAAATTAATAAAGCTTCCTGTCTTGTGCCACAGCTAGAACAAATACTGTTACATTTGTTATTATCGAAACATGTTCTTGGTCTTAAATACAATAGGACATTCACAAATATGTCAGCAACCTAAGAATTAGTTCAGGTCAGAGGGAATATGTAACTTTCCTCTTCTGCTGCAAAACTGAATCTTCGGGCCTAGTATAGATAAGAAAGCTTAAATACACAATAAAATAATGAATACACATACATCGTATTGCACACCCTACAATTTGAATCAAATAAGCAAAGCAAATTATTTAGATTGCAAACATTACTTACAGCATTAGAACACAATTGAATCATGCGTCTAATTTCTGCACATAAGTAACCTGTATTAATAAAATCATTTAAATCAATATGATTAACTCATGCTCATTTAATACTCATAATATGCTTGCCATCTCCACTTATTTCACTAAATAATGCTTTTAATATTAATTCATGTCAATGACTCACTCGAATATAAATGCACAACATCTTTCATGGCTAAACGTAAAGTCAAATATGAATGGAGGCCACATTTTCCCCCATAATTAAAATGTACACATTTTACATTTCGTGTTAATTTCTCTGTTAAGGTTTCAAATGAAGGTGCCACATGCTAACTTCTATGCTACTAATGTATTAGTAAAATGTGATCTCTATCAGCCCCTCCTCTGATGGTAATTTTCAATTCTCTTCATGGTCTTATAATATCTGTTTCTCATATTCTTCATTTCAATCTTGTCCCTTCTCTGTTTATCCTTTGCTCTTTGCATTTTCCAGAAAATTTTAAGTCTTGTAAAATCCAAGTGCACAAATTATGCACACTGTCACAATCAATAAAGGTTTCAAGATCATTCTCACAAATCCATTTCCCAAATCTCCAACCAAGGATCCTACCTTTGAGAATCTCTCATCTACTGCTTCCCAAATATTTGTCTGTTTCAGGTCATTAAAGTCATTTTTCAGACTCATCAGATTAGAATCGTATTTCCTTATCTCTTTACTGTTATCGGGTATGTACATGCAACAATGTTGTGTTTTTAAATCTCGACAGGCTCCACTTTCTTTTGCTAAAAGAATGTCTAACGCAAGGCAATTCTGCAAAACAATTGATCTTACCGCAACCATTTCAGTGTCCGTTAAGAGCATTGCACCTGAAGAATAAGTTGACATTTTATCTACAATCTAAAGCTAAGCATCCTTGTGTGAGAGGCGTATTATAAGCAGTTTTTGTCTTGTAATTGTGTGAAACTATGCCCTTATCTATCTTTTTTTCATTGACTTCCTTCTGTCAGCAACTTGATTAATGAACTCTTCTTCTACTTGTGTGAGAAGACATGATAAAATATTCCAGTGTGCATATGCTGTTCCAAAAGTTAGTGTAGGTTCAAAGAACCCACCTACTATATCTATGTTCTTAGCCTTTGGAATGCTGCTCAAATGCTGATTAATGGGAACAAAAGAGAAAACTAAATCAAAGTTTGAGTGAAAATACTGAATGTACTCTTGTTTGTACATACGTGTTAACAATAAGCTGCAACTAACGTCATAAATCAGTGGTAAGCTGTGAGAGGTGATCCCTTCTTGTACTGACAAAGGAATCTGTGTACACATGAAACAGTCATGCACATTCATTGTATCCACATACTCATACAACAAACTATAATTAACGTTAGAAGACAATTCTCCCTTTGTGTCATCTAAATGAAGCAATCCCTCATCCTTATGCAACTTATCCTGCTTAGATGATTTTATTCCCTGCACTGCAGTTGCTGTGCTTTGCATGTCTCCTTTCATTGAAACACTCATTCCCACAATCAAAAAAAATGCTCACAATCATACGTACTACAACTAAACTAATGCACACATATTAACATTTACTGTGTTTACCCTACCCTGGATTCATGGCTTGTGTAGAATCAGAGAAGAAAAGAAAAAGAAGGGAAAAAAATCAAAAGCAAGAAGTGAGCAAAAATCAACTCTAAGGTGGCTTTTCAAAAGTCTTTCTGCACTTATTTACAATAGTTCTTGATCTTCAAGAAAGTTCATCAAGTTTCAACTAGAAAAAGGTTCTAATAAATAGTTAAAAATGTTCATTTTTAATAAAACAAAGACTGATGATCACTTATTGTCATTTCCAGTGTGTAATATCTTTGTTGATCAATTGGCAAGGTTATGTCAAAACTTAGTTCAAATGCGATTTTAAGTTCCAGAATGTTTAACTGAATTCTCGTGGCCAAAACAAAAGGCCATAAACTCTTTTTCCCATTCATTTACAACAAGATAGATCCATCCAGGTGAAAAGTATTTGTGGTTTGGCACTCTTTTCCTTTTTGTTCTTCTCACAGCACAAATTTCATCTTCACTTTGATTCGACTCTTCGGCTGCTTCTGTTATAGTTGGGAGTATATCAGCAACCAGTTCAATCCTGGCTGCAGGCCATTGATCTCCTTTTACAGTTCTCTTTTTGGGTGCAATTGGATTCACAATTTTTGCTGTGTTGGCAGGAGTCAGTTGGCTTTGACTTTGCTTTCCTGCATCTTTAGCTGCATTTGGAATACTTGCATTTTCACCATCTTACACGAGTTCTGTTTCAGCCACTTGTTAATTTCTTACAGCTTGGTTAATCTGAATCCCTTCTGCTTCTGCGCCCACTCTTAGGGGATCAGACTGTGGCCCATATTTATACTTTTTTTAGCGCCGCATTTGCGCCACTTTTTGATGCAAAAGCTGTGCAAACTTACAAAATACAATTGTATTTTGTAAGTTTTCGCCGTTTTTGCGTCAAAAAGCGGTGCAAAAACGGGGCTAAAAAAGTATAAATATGGGCCTGTGTGTTTTCAAGAGGACACAGAACTTTACGTGTGTGGCTTGCATGAATCCAGTTCTGTCGTCACCAAGATAACGTGATACAGTCCTTTCCACCTTGATTCTTGGCATGTCTTCCCCGTATGTTTTTTAAGAGCAAACCACTTCAGCCAGACCTTTGCAATAATCCAGCAGGAAGTCATCTATTATGCCTATGAGTGCATTTGCAGGTACTGCTGGTAACCTCATTGCGCACCCTATACATATTTTATGTGGTGACAGTCCTGTCTTTCTGTTAGGGGGGCTACGCATGCTCATCAGGACAAGTGGCAATGCATCAGGCCAGTTCAACTTTGTAGAAGCACAAACCTTTGCCAACTGAGCTTTCGGTGTTCCATTAATTTGTTCCACCAAGCCAGATGCCACTGATCTGTAACTGCAGTGCAACTTTTGCTCAATGATCAGTGCTGCACACAACAATTTTATGATCTTGTTATTAAAATGAGTTCCTCATTCTGATTCCAAAGAAGTCAGAAAGCCAAACCTTGGTATTAGTTCCCTGAGCAGCAGCTTAGTGACAGTAAGACTGTCATTCCTACGTGTTGGATAGTCTTCTATCCAGTCGGAAAACACGCACACAATTACCAGCACGTATTTCAATCCATTACAAGCACTCATCTCAAAAAATTCAAGCTGCAGTCTGTTAAATGGACCTCCCAAGCTGCATATGTGGCTCAAATTAACCACTGTGCATTTTTCTACAATAATTTGTGACATGTAACACATCTGTGACATACTGCTTCTGCAATTAACCTAAATCTGTGGTTGTACCATAACTGTTTGAATGTGGGAATCATTGAATCACTGCCAAGATCAACTTGACCATGGTAATATCTAGCCATTGAGGTCAACAAACAATCTGGCAGCACATATTTCCCTTCATTTGAAATCCACACATCATCTTCCTCTCTTTGAACACACCCTGCTCTACTCCAACCTCTGTGTTCTTCCTCTGTTGCCTCTTCCTGCAATCTCTTAATTTCATCCCAACTACCAACAACTGACATTAGAAAGCTTTTATTTGTCTCACCGGTGTCACTTCCACCACCCCACTCTTCATTAAAGGTGAGGCAAAAGAGTGTACAATATCTTGCAATTCTGTCAGCATATGCATTGCCCAATGAGACATAATAATTTGATCTCTGATGTGCAGTGCACTTCACAAACACATATTTCTCCGGTAACTGTAAGGCATTTAATAAAATCTGTATCCTTTCAGCATCTTGAATGGGTGATCCTGAAGAGGTCATAACATCTCGCTGGTGCCATAACTGCCCAAAGTCATAGGCAACACTAAATCCATATTGGCTATCTATAAGTATTATCACTTTAAGCTGCTCAGATACGCAGCATGCTCTTGTAAAGGCAACCAATTCAGCTACTTGGGCAGAAACAACTCCTTGAAGCCACAAAGCTTTGATTACTCCTGAAATGGCGCAAACTGCATAACCAGCTCTCAGAGTACCTTCACTGTCTTTTAAACAGGAGCCATCAATAAATATAACTTGACCATTTTCCTCTAAAAGGAGTATCCTAAATATCAGGTCTGGATTTGGTGCATAGTTCAGTGACATTGAGGCGGTCATGTTCCACTTCATTAATGTTATTTGGATCATCAACATTAACAGGTAACAATGTAGCAGGGTTCAAAGCTGAACACCTTTTGATTGTCACATCGAAAGAGCCAAGAATCAATAACTCATAACGGGTAAGAAAGGCACAAGTTAAATATTGGGTTTTGGTTCAGGTCAAAAGGGCCTCAACCAAATGTGGGACATAAACAGTTAAAGGGTGTCCCATCACAATGCCTTCGCATTGACCGAGACTGAATCCAGTGGAAGCAGTGTTTTTTAAACAGTCTGGTAAAGCTGCAGCAACGGGATCAATGTGGCAGAAAATATGCCACAGGTCTGTTTGTTCCTTCATGCAACTGTGTCAGAACAGAAAGAGCACAACCATCACGTTCATGACAAAACAGTGAAAAACCTTTTGTGTAATCAGGCATTCCCAAGGTTGAAGCTCTACACAAACTCTCTCTCAACTCAATGAAAGATTTCATGCATTCTTCATCAAACGGAACTGGGTATGTAGCTTCCTTGTGCGTTAGCTTCGGCAGTGGTTTGGAAATTACTGAAAAACTTGGGATCCATTGGTGACAGTAGCTCACTATGCCCAAAAACATTCTGGCATCTGTCTGTGTAACTGGGACATTCATCTGCATAATAGTCGCAACTCTCTCTCTGGACACTTTCCTTGCACCTTTCTCAATTTGGTGACCCAAATACTTAACTTCCTTCTTGCAATACTGTAATTTGGTAGGGGAAACCTTATGTCTGTTCTCACCCAAATGATTGAACAATGCTAGGGTA